>NC_066583.1:387550564-388261814 GCF_024323335.1 Lathyrus oleraceus
AGAGTTGTTACTCTCACCACTATGGTTGATCTCTCCACTAGGATCGTTCTCCTCAGCAGAATGGTGTGTTTTTTCCTCAGCAAGTTCCCCGAGTGGAGCGGGTCTCATGAAATACATCTCCAGCAGTGATTCTCCTACATATGGATTGGTTGGGTCGTCCCTAGTGGAGTAGTACTTATTTCTCCAGCAGAGTTCATCCTACCAGTGGATTGGACGGGTTTCTGTAGTAGACTGATATCTGCATCCCCAGCTGAGTTGATTCCACCCATGGATCGCGTGGTTTATCCCTAGCGGAGTAACAAACATTCTCCAGAGCAGGGTTTATCCTATCTGAAGATTGGTTGAGTCTTCCTCCCAGTGAAGTCGATTTACCATTCCCCAGCACAGTTCCTGGAGTTCCCCGGTTGTCTCTGAAGGAGACGTGTGTTTATGCATTCATCATTTAGATAAGCATAGCATATCGCATCATTAGTGCATAGCATTTCCATAATCATGGGGCATTGTGTAAAGCAAGAAAAAACTCATGCATCAACATTGCAAGCATATCCATTAGCCCTAGGCCGTGGTGACCAGCCGAGATTGGGTTGTTGGAAAGAGTTTAGCATCGCGCCATTGGATCGGCTTCAGAATTGGGTTCATCAGCATGGTCGAGAGGTTGGTGTTTTCCGAACAAGTGATTTCTCAGTCGAGTGGGTATCCCCAGCAGTGTTACTCCCCAATTGTTAGCGTCTTGCCAGCTTGGGTCTTTTTTCCTTAAGCAGATATGGGTGTGTCCGATCTCTCCATGTAGAGTCTACCCCTTAAGCAGAAAGTGTCAATCTTTTCCTGCCATTTCCCCACTGAGATACATCCTCGTGGATGACGGTTGCTTCCGTTCCCTCCCTAATGGGATGGGTTTTTCCCTATTGAGTTCTTTCCTCATTAGGATGAGTCTTGATTCAGTCTGCCTATTTGGATCGATCCTAAATTGGCTTCTTGTTGACTATCTCTTGTGCTGCCCTGGGGCATAAATGAACAGTCGATCACCAACCGGCACTCATTCATTTCATCCTCAGTGGAATTTGTTGGCCTCTACCTACAAACCGGTAGTTGTAAGTCCTATCTTTGTGGTTTTCTACCCACTAGCTGGTAGTTGTAAAATCCCACTTTCATCCCCTTGTTGGAATTAACCCTTTGTGCTCGTCCCGATGATGACTGGTTACTTTTCCGTGGTTTTCTGCCTACACACCGGTAGATGTAATCCCCTCTTTGTGGTATTAATGGTCTTGTCCCCTTTGGATACTTGCTTTGATCAAACAGTATTGTCCCCATTGGGTCTTCACTTTCTTTTTGGATACTTGCTCCAAGTTAGCAACTTTATCCTCTTTTGATTGGTCATCTTTTGCATACCTAGTCTGGTACCCAGATGCCTTTATTTTCGGTCGATTATTCATTTAGCAACCCACAACCCGGTTATGGATAATCTTCCATGCGAGTGTATTATCTACGTTTTGACGGCTTTAGATAATATGTCTCATGTTTTTCCGGTATTCAGACCGAAGGAGTTTCCGACGATCAGGTCGATGTACTCATGGCACAAGGCCAATTTTCCGGTATTCAGACCGAAGGAGTTTCCGACGATCAGGTCGATGTACTCATGGCACAAGGCCAATTTTCCGGTATTCAGACCGAAGGAGTTTCCGACGATCAGGTCGATGTACTCATGGCACAAGGCCAATTTTCCGGTATTCAGACCGAAGGAGTTTCCGACGATCAGGTCGATGTACTCATGGCACAAGGCCAATTTTCCGGTATTCAGACCGAAGGAGTTTCCGACGATCAGGTCGATGTACTCATGGCACAAGGCCAATTTTCCGGTATTCAGACCGAAGAAGTATTCTCCTCTCCGTTGGTGTCGATAAACGTCGAGTTTTTCCCAATCATCCGTTGATGATTTGGTTGTGTTCACTCTCCCCAGTAGGGTTTCCTCCTCTCCGTTGGTGTCGATAAACGTCGAGTTTTTCCCGATCATCCGTTGATGATTTGGTTGTGTCCTCCTTCCCAAGTGAAGTGTCCTCCTCTCCGTTGGTGTCGATAAACGTCGAGTTTTTCCTAGTCATCCGATGATGTCTAGTTGTACCTGTCCCCACGTGGATTTACCTCTCCGTTGGTCTTGGTAAACGTTGAGTTTTTCCCATTTCGTCCGTTGACGTATGGTTGTATCCCTTCCATTCATTCATTAATGTTTGGTTACCTCTCCGTTGGTCTTGGAAAACGTTGAGTTTTTCCCATTTCGTCCGTTGACGTATGGTTGTATCCCTTCCGGTCATTCATTAATGTCTGGTTACCTCTCCGTTGGTCTTGGTAAACGTCGAGTTTTTCCTAGTTGTCCGTTGGCATCTAGTTGTGATTTTTGTTCCCATTCATCGTCGTTGCGATGTCTGGATGTGGCCATACCCTTTGAAAACCAAAAAAAAAAAAAAAAAAAAAAAAAATATATACCCAGCAATAAATAACAAATCCCAGTGGACGTTTCCATTGGTGGATCCCAGTATTGTGCAAATTCTACGGTTCTTGGTATTCAATCCCTGTTTACCCTGAAAGTCTGACAGCCGTTGCTCTCATCCATTCGGGTCCCCAGCTGATTGAATAGGGGCAGCTGTAGCACCTCAAATTTGCACCTATCATTGTACATACATTTTCATATTAGGCCATTAGCATATCATGGTCCATTGCATAGCATTGCATTGCCTCATTTGCCTCAAGTGCAAGCCAGTCAAGGAATTAGGTCAAACTGGTCAGGAGATCAGTCAATCAAGCAAGCAAGCACAATTCTCAAGGAGCCAAAGCCTTAGGGTTGGTCCAACAAGTTCACATGACTTGGAGGTCCATTAGGAGTGTTCATGTCAAGGGTTGAAGGCTCAGAGGTCATCAGTTCATACACAGACAGTCAAAAGTCAAAGAAAGTCAACAGTCAGTCAAGGCAGTGGATGGTGACCATTCTTGTGGAATTTGGGAACCATGATCAATAATCAAGAGTTCATACAACTTGGGACATCATTTGAAGCCAAGTTCTCAAGGAATTAGGGTTTGGAAGTCATCAGTCAATGCACAATCAGACAGAAACCCTAAAAGTCAACTGTTGGTCAACTATCCATTTAATCAGTGATTTGATGATTGGAATTGGTTTGTGAGAGCTCATTCATGGCCAAATAGTCCTCATATATCATGCCAAACACCATCATGGAAGAATTTGAAGCCAGATCAGAAATTTCCCAAAATGGAAACTGGGCCTGTGACTGAAACCTGTCATAAATGGAAAGTCTTGATCCTCAAAATTACATCTTGATACAAGCTTCTAATGAATTTTTGCCCAACATGAAAGTTGAAGATCTTGTTCTCCCATTTCCAAAAAGTCCAAGAACTCTCAATTCCCATGTGTGGTTGGCAAGTTATGATCGAATCGATTTCAGAAAATCTTGAACTTCAAAGGGCCATATCTCTCAAACCATTTGGCCAATTTTGGTGGGGTTTTTTCCTACAAGTCACATTTGATCCCCTCTTTCCAAAAATATAAATTTCATGAGCCAAAACTTCACCAATCAAAATGGCATATTTTGACTTTTCTCATTTAAATGCAAGTTTGACCAAGAGTTGACTTTTTGATATAAACATTTTTCTAACATTTGGCCAATTGGAACAGCTCAGAAATATCATTTTAAATGTGTTTGCAAGCTCATTTTATGCAGTACATGTGAATCCATACTTGGTCGCTTGAATTGGAAGAAAAGGACAAATGCAACCATACTACTCCATGCTATCCACCATGCCTTGCCTTGTACCATGGAAACAGAAATCTAAACCATCATTTTCTGTCATTTTTGAAGCCTCATTGTGCAGCCATAACCAATAGTACATATGGCCATGCTTACTTGCTTGGAATTGGGGAAGAAAGGACATGTTTGCAACAAATCCAATCCATGAACCATACTTGTACCACCTCACATAGCAGATATTATTGGTCTTACTTTCTGTCATTGGAGGATGATCGGCTGCATAACACAAAAGTCTTCATTCTCTAGAAAATCATCTTTGGCCATTTTTGACCAAAAGTTGTCAAAACTTCAAAAAAGAAATTGAACCCTGCTAACAGCCAACAGTAGAAGGACCAGCAAAACAGCAGACCTCATGCATCAAAAATTTCTCTGCCATTTTTGAATTCAGTGGCAGCCACATAAACCATTTTGGCCAAGGCAGAAGGAGAATGGCTCACTCACTCAAAAAATGGCACCTTGCTGTTGCATTTCAAAGACAGAAGCAGCAGCAGACCAACAGCTCCACCATCATAAAATCTGTCATCCAACAACACATGACCAACCAATTTTCACCATGCTAAAAAAGCCTTGCCAACAGAACCAAGTGCATACACTCCCTCAAACCTGACCTGGCTATTGGCTTTGCATTTCAAAGAATCCTGTCACAACATCCAACAGAAAAAGAACCATAGAACTTCACTCAAACTAAAAAAGGCCTAACTGACCTTGCTATTGGATTTTCAGGATTGGCTGTCAAACCACAAAGCAACATAGCACAGCACATTAGAAACACCATTCTCCTGTCATGTGAAACCTTGCTAGCTGCATCCATCAAACCAGGATTCAGTCATGTGCTCTCCTTCACAAAACACTTCACTTTTGGCCATTTTCAAATTTCTGTCCAAAACACCAATGAACCTAGCCTGGCCCAGCATTGACACAACATCCATTCCACCATTTTCCTGTCATTTAGAAAACCAGTAGCAGCAATTGCAACCAACAAAAACCAACGGAAAAACCTTACTTCATTCACTCTCAAAAAATCTCACCTTCTTGCATTTTCAAATTTGCTGTCAAGACTCAAAACCAAAAGCAACTCCTGACAGCAGCTTTGATTCATCAACTTGTCATCATTGCCAAACTTTGCCAACCTAACCAACAAACACAAGGCCTTGGCTCACTCACCCTCCAAAACTGCATTTTTTCACATTTACCAAACCTGTCAAAGAACTTCAGAAGAACAAAGTCCTGGCATTAGCTATTTCACTATACATTCCTCATTTTGGAGAGCTTCTAACACATGATAAACCAATAGAACTCTCATTCTAAAATCACATTTTTGCTTGCCTCTTCAAGAACCAGTCAAGACACTTCCAAGGGAACAAAACTTTGACTTGCCTAAACAACATTCACACAACATTTGGAAGTGGTTCTCACTAGCATTCTCCAACTACCAGTCACATTTCCAGCACTGTCTTCAACCTTGCATCATCCATGGCAAAAATTATGTAAGCTCACTCCAAGCCATTGCAATCCAAGCAACTTTCACCATTCATCATCAGGAGGGCTCTAGGACAACTATTTCACTTCAAAACCATCAAAAAGCATCTGTACACAACTGCCCTTCAAAAATAGGTATGGATTCGATCTCCCTATTTTGTCAAATTGATGCATGCTTAATGTAGATCTTTTGATGCTGATTTCATGGATGGTCTTAGTTTTACAAATGGTCAAGTGATGTTTGAGTTATTTTGAAATGAACATTGATGATCCAAACTTATTTTGCATATAACTTGATGGATAGCTCAAATTAATAAAAACCAATGTTAGGATGTTGTTGTGTGTTGTTTAATGTTTACAATGGTGTAATCAATTGACATTTTTGGGAGAAATTGAGAAATTCGATTTTGGGAGGGATGAAGATGTGAAACCCTAGTTCCCAAATCCATTTTTTCCAGAATTCTTGCTTCATTCACGCGTGCATGCATGCCTTTCTTCACCAGCCAATCAACTTATTTTATTCCCTGGACCAAAACACGGTCGTTTTGATAAGTGGCAGGGTTATTTACAAAAATGCCATTCTTTCAATTTTATTTCAATTTATCTCTTCATGTTATTTCATTTTGATATCCAATCTTCCAAAATTCATAACTTGCCCAATTTTGATCCAATTTGAATGGGATTTTTTGTGTTGTGTTCATCATGATCTCTACTTTTTTATCATTATTTTTCCAGAATTTTTGGATGAGTGGTTTTTAAATGTTGCTAGGGTTTGTGACATGCGACCAAAGTTTGTACACTTTGCCAAATCAATTGTGAAATGATGAGAATGTATCCAATGGCTCCCAAATTTTTTGTGCTTAAACTAGACACATTCATGGTAATTTTGATGTAGAGTTTGTGAATTTATCATTTCTGGTTTGTGAGTTATGATTTTTTGAATTAGGGTGTGACAATTTGTGTCACACCATTGATGTCCAAATTCATGATTTTCATTACCATGCTTCTTGACCTCCAATTGATCCCAAATTTTGCATGAACCTACTCTTGTATGTCTAGATTACATGTGAATTTTCTTGGATTTATTTGAACTATTTTCCATTTGTTTGAGATTTTCTCCCCTGCCTAGTCAAATGTTGACTTTGTGTGACACATGTTCCCATTTCATTTGTGAAATTCTCATACTTTATTAGATGGACATGAAATTTTACATGAGATAACTAGACATCCTCATCTTTGTCAGGGTTTTAGTCCCATTCATTTATCATACACCATTCTTGACTTATGATTTTTCTAAGTTGATGCATGTTTGGTTGACTTCTTTGAGCATGTTCAAAATGGTTTTGACTTTCTGATTTTCATTGACTGCCTTCCACTTGTCCAAATGATATGAAATTTGACATGCTTACCATGCTGTGGATTGTAATTGATAATGATTTATTTGGTGATTTTTGGGAATGTTTAGGATTGCTTTTGATTCAAGTCTTTCTGTTGACTTCTATGAGCTTCTAAATGCTATGTTTTGACCTAAACTGTTCATGAAATGATGATAGTGATTGATATGAATGTGAGCCCAATTGGTTTTGTTTCCTAATTGTTTGAACATGATTTTGGATACTTACCCCTTGCTGTTTTGACTTTCTTAATCTCTTTTGACCCTAGGCTTGTCCTAGAGGTCCTGTTACTCACCTTTGAGCTTGTGTTTTCAGGTTGACCATCAGATGGCCATTGAGACCAATTCTTTTGATTGGGCTTGCTTAAATATCATTGTCTAACCTCTTTGTTTTGTAGGTGGCTTGGCTCACATGCCTTAAGCCTTGTGCCTTGCACATCCATGTGCCTCTAATTGACTGTTGGCCTCTGTTTCCTTTTACTTTGTTTGAAGTTGTATACTAACATCTGCTTGACTGTTTCAGGTGCTTTAGTTGCTTAGTTCCTTGTGAACTTTTTGCTTTGCTCTGCTTGTATAAGCAATTTGCATTGAGGTATGTCTCTTCTACTTCATGTAGTCTGGAAGACCTGGCCTGTTACTTGGCCAGGCAACTGTCTGAAGTCCTCCTTAAGAGGCAATGTTTGTGACTGTTTACTTTTGTCCTTGCATAGAGTCAAAGACCTCCTAAGTGAAGAGGCAATTGGTGGAAGGTAGGGATATGCAATCTATCCCCCACTATTCAGTGTGTCATCTGCTTTGCTCACACCACTGTGTTGATGCATTTCAGATAAGAACCCAAGATCTTGTGCAATTGCACCGTTAAGTCAGTATCAAATGTGTAGAAGGGTTCCCATTTTCTGAACCCACACATTCTTGTCTTGAGCTCTCCCAGGCCAGGGATAAGAGCTGTGAAGTCTTATCTTCACTCACCTTTCATCTGCTTCACCTTAGCCCCTCAATGGCAAGGTTAAGAGCACATTCACCCCGTTCCAGAGGTTTGTTTGTTGAGGTTGATATGACCCCTTGACTAAAACCTAACCCTTGTTTGAGCCACTTGTTTGTGTATAGCGTGTGCTATCTGTGCTTGTAGGATTGTTTGACTTGCTTCCTGTGCAAGATAGGATTGTTTGACTTGCTTCCTGTGCAAGATAGGATTGTTTGACTTGCTTCCTGTGCAAGTTAGGATTGTTTGACTTGCTTCCTGTGCAAGTTAGGATTAGTTTAGACTTGCTTCCTGTGCAAGTTAGGTTTTGCTTGGCTTGCTTCCTGTGCAAGTTAAGTGTGTGTGGCTTGCTTCCTGTGTGAGCCATGCTTAGGATAGGTTGGCCCTTGTGCCATTTAGCTAGAAACCTTAACTTAGGGATGATTTGCATGATAACATCTAGGCTCGAGTCATAGTCTCCCTAGTGTTGTGTCTCCCTCTGTTATCTGGTTAGGCTAGTCCTTTATCCCTCTGTAGGGGAACTACATCGCCATGATCTTCATACCAGATGAAGTATGTAGGCAGGAGATTGAGCTGATCTCTCCGGGCGCCCTTTTTCTTTTGAGTGTGTTATTTGACAGTTATAGGCTCGAGTCCCCGACTCCCTATTAACTTGTTGTGTTGTTGTGCGCTTGGAAGCTGATGTAAGTCCATCGAGTGGCATTTGGGTTCCAGTGTGTGTGTGTTTGTTGGTTCGGATGCTGATGTAAGTCCAGTGATTGGCAGTCGGGCTCCACGTTTGCCTGTGTCTTGTTTGTTTGTGTGCGTGTCAGTCGAGCTACGAATGCTCTGATTCTTCTCTCGTCCGAGAAGATACGTATGCATAGGATGCGATATCCTAGCGAGCATGTGTCGTTTCCCCAGTCCGAACTACTTCGACTCTGATGTCTATGCCTGATAGACTAAGTAGGCCCAGGATGCGATATCCTGCCGAGTCAGTTTCAGTCAGTTTCTTGTGTCTCTTTCAGCCAGTGTGTGTGTGTTTATGAGCAGTGTTTAGCAACCAATTTTTCCTTCCTTTTGTGCGTGGATCCCGTAGAGTACTACGGATGCGTAGGGGTGCTAATACCTTCCCTTCGCATAACCGACTCCCGAACCCATTCTCTTTGGTCGCGAGACCATGTTCTTTCCTAGGTTTACTCTGAGCGTTTCCTTTCCCTCTTTTGGGATAAATAACGCACGGTGGCGGCTCTGTTGTTCTTGTTTTCCCGCCGGTTTTTCGCGCGATGCGACAGACTTATGTTGACTTTTCTAGGGTTTCAGTTGACCTAGCTATGCTCAGATGAAATTCAAGCCTCTACCACTTGAGATCTTGATTCAAAATGATATCATGGTTCATGTGAACCCTTGTGAATGATCAATGGGGCCCAAATTCTCAAGAATGGCCACCATCTATTACTCAACGAATGCCTTTGACTGTCTTGACCTAGTGTTGCTTCAGCTGCAAGTAACAAGGTTAGATGACATATTTTTGTACTTTTGGTTAGTAGACAAATGAAAAGCAATGATATACATATGCAAAACATGCTTGATGATCAAGAACCACTCTCAAAAGATAGCCCACCCACAAGGAAGGAAGCAAGGTGCACAATGATCCTTGAGGCAATGATATGATATGACATGATGCCATGAGGGATCTTAGGGACAAAATTGGGGTCTTACAGATGCCCCTATTTAAGATCATTCTAGCCGGAGAAGTGAGGTTTAGAAATCTTCATCTCGACGCGGTAGAATGGGCTTAAATAACAGTAATGAGACAAATTTTGGTCCCTAAGAGACCTCATGATGCAGATGTATGCATGCAAAAGAAAACAAACTCTGTGGGGAATACTGGTCCACAAAGAAAAGACAATCCATCGGAGTAATACACTCACCAGGAACAGAGACTCTAACAGGACTCTCACGGGGACTCTTATTGGGGATAGAAAGAAAAAGAATGCGTGAGCAGGACACGACTCTGAATTAGGGGAAACAAGAACTGACTAGAGACTTTACTGGGATGTAAAGGACTCAAACTGGGGAAAAGAAGAAAATTCCAAAGGGAAACACCTCCAATGGAAAGACCCAAGCTGACTCAAACTATCCACAAAGGATACTTCGGATAAAAAAATCCGGACTCGGACCAGGAAAGATTCACAAAGAACCTCCCTGCCGGGGAAAAAATGCATATATTGGGGAAAACGCCAATACAGCAAAGGGTAAAATCACAACAAGAAACTCCACCGGGAGATGTCTAACAAAGAGACTCTCCTGGGGAACAGCAACAAGATGAGGTGTTACCGGTATAAGGGTAACAAACCCAGGAAGAATGAATATCTAGGACCGGTATAAGGGTGAGAGATATCAATCAATCCAAACATTTGAGAAAGACCTGCAAAAGGTACATCAATTCAGGAAAATCTGACTCCACAGGGGACCAAGGTCAAAATAGGGAGCAGAAAGGAAGGAGCACCAGGGATACCGGCTACTGGGTATATAATAGGTGACCGACCAAAGCGTGAATTGGTATATACGCCTAAAACACTCATCATCCGAAAGGAGGGATTGGAAAAGCAGATCGACTTACAGGATGGACATTCGAATCCACAACGGGAAGACGAATCTTACTCAACTGGGGACACAAACCCAAAGAGCGCATGAGATATAACATCCATTACCGTCAGAACGTGGATAGAATACTCGCATGAGATATATTATCTATTACCGTCAGAACATAGATAACACACTCGCATGGAAGGAAACACCAAGGATACCGGTTACTGGGTATATAATAGGTGACCTACCGAAAACGTGGATTGGTTTTTACTGCCAAAACACTCATCATCTGAAAGGATGGATATTCGATTCTATAAAGAATACGAATCTTACTCTACTGGGGAAAATCAACAAAGGACTCCAACCAAAGAGCGCATGAGATATATTATTCATTACCGTCAGAACGTGAATAATATACTCGAAAGGGAGAGACACCAGAGATACCGGTTACTGGGTATATAATAGGTGACTAACCAAGAAGAGAGACAATCGATACCAAGCATACGGGTAAACGAAATACAACTCAAAGGGATAAATTGCAATCATCCGACAATTATCCAAGAAACGAAGAAATATTCGATTCCACAAAAGGAATAACGAATCTTACTCGACTAGGGAAACACAAAAGGCTTCGATTGAAGAGTGCATGAGATATATTATCCATTACCGTCAGAACGTGGATAACATACTCGCATGGAAGATTATCCACAACCGGTTACTGGGTTAATAAAGAATAAATCAACCGAACAGAAAGGCATCGGGATACCAAAACTAGGTATATAATGATGATCAATCAAAGGGAGCAATAACATTACCAACAAAAGGGCAAATGAAAGAAGACCCGCTGGGGATGAATTGCATAAACACAATTATCCACAAAGACTTGCTGGGGGATGCATTGATAAACAATCAATGATCCGGGGAACAAATCACTAGCAAACGGTGAAAGGACCCACTGGCGACTTCAAAGGGATAGAATTGCAAGCATACGGCAATTATCCAGAAGATTTGCTGGGATATAATTGCTAGCAAACGGCAATTGCCCAGAAGCAAGGAGGAATATCAACATCGAACATTAGATGAAGATACCACAAAGAGTAACCATCATCGGTTAGGATGAACGACAAAGTTAACTCTGAAAAGGGGAGAAATTAGGGTTTACAACTACCGAATACGGGGTAGAATACCAAAACTCCGGCTGAGGAAACAAGAGGTTTAACACTACCACCTACCGGGTAGAAAACCAAAGACTCAGCTGGGGATAGGATTGCTGGCATACGGCAATCATCCACACGAAAGCACAGACTCCGTTGAGGATAAAACCACAACAGCACAAAATCCACCATCAACCAGAACGAACCACAAAGGTTACCTCTGCTAGGGGAAAAGAGATAGGACTTACAACTACCGAATACGGGGTAGTGGCCATCAACTCTGATGAGGGTAACAAGTAGGGTTTACATCCACCGAATACTGGGTAGAAAACCAACAACTTCCACGTGGGGAATGAAAGAGATCACAAAACCGCACGAGAAATAAAACGGGTTTATAACAAACCACCCACTCTGCTGGAGAGTAAGAAAATAGGATTTACGACTACCGACTACTGGGTAGAAAACCAACAACTCCGCGTGGGGATGAAAGAAACACAAATCCACACGGGAAACCAAAATAGGGTTTGTAATAAACCACAAACTCTGCTGGAGAGTAAGAAAATAGGATTTACGACTACCGACTACCGGGTAGAAAACCAATCAACTCTTGCTGAGGAATAAAAGGTATATAACCACAAATTCCGCCAAGAAAGCAAGAAACCTAGGACTTACAACTACCGAATACGGGGTAGAGGCCCAAACTCCACTGGGGATAAAAAGAATTATTGCCGGTTACTGGGCAATCCATCCATTTATTCCACAGGGAAGCACAAGAAACAGTTGACAAATAGCCAATTCGGGGTCGAACCGAAAAGACAGACTGAATCAAAACACGTCCTAATAAGGATATAACTCAATAGGAACATCCATCCCAATATATGTGTTGGGAGGAAACGGAAGAAACCGTCATCCACGAGGATATATCTCAGTGGGGAACTGCAGAAGAAAAGACAGACACTTTCTGCTTATGGGGCTGACTCCATATGGAGAGATTAAACACCCGACATCTGCTTGAGAAGATCTAATGAAGAGATCTACATCACCAATAGCAGAGAACATCAAACAAGAGATATATGGCAAACAATGCAACATGAATATCTGAATGTTTATGAATATGCATGAATATGCGTAATTTATGCTTGATGAATGCTGACAAAACAGACATATCTAACACAAACAGGTCCAGGAATCAAACGCCCGGTACTATACTTCCAGGGAAAAAACCAACTGGAAAGTCAATCTGCTGGAGATCCATGTGCTAGAAAGCAAAGATCTGCGGGGAGGCCAACAAAAAATCAGAGATATCACAAAATCTCTGAGTGATGGATCAGCAAACAACCCAACCAGGGTACAGAAAGTCCACAACATGCAAGAAACTACCACAAAGACCAATCTATTGGGGAAGAGGAGAAATCCTGAAATATCTGCAGGGGGGTTCTCAGTATCAGCTGAGAAACAAAAGTTCACTACACAAGCAAGAAATGCTACAAAAGCAACTCCCCATAACTCCACTGGGGAACAACCCACTGAGGGAAACAGATCACACAAGTAAATTCTGCAACAAACCACTCTACTTGGGGAGAACACACATAGCCATTCCACTGAGGATACACCCACTGAAGGGGAAACAGATCACACAAGTAGATTCTGCAACAAACCACTCTACTGAGGATCAAAAGAAATCAGGAAATCAATCCAATCTATGGATGATAGATCACCAACCCAACCCACTGGGGATCAAAAGAGATTTCAATAGGCAGAAATTGCCACAACAACCCCTCTGCAGACTAAGCTGAGAAAAATGGATGAAGCACTGGGACATCAACCCAAACAATCACTGAATCTTCCAAAGAAAACATCCATGCTGGGGAGACTGCTGCTGGAGAAGAAAATTGGGTCTTCAACAACATCTGCTTGGGGAACAACCTCAATAGAAGCTCTGCTTAGGGAACAACCCCATCAACATACTAGAGAAAGAGGATACAACCATGCCAGGAAAACGAACAAAAGTCTTACCTGTTGGAAATCATGCCACCCTCGGGAGAGCACTGAGACATTCTTAAGTATCCTTTCATCATTGTGAATATTCACTTTGTTTAAAACAATAATTCGAAAAATAAATTGTTTAAACAATGACATTTTATCAATTAAAACATGCAAAACATTTGTTGAATTAAAACAAATAAGAGTGCAAATAATTGTATAAAAAGCTCAAATTTATTTGATGGAATGGTAGCCCGCAAATGGCAAGACTCCATAGATCTGTACAAATTTGAAATCAGTGATATATATTGGAAGAGGGCTACATTGAATATAATGATCCTTTCTCTACCAATTTGAATCTCGATGTATTTGAAGCTTCAGTTGACGACGAATCGAGAATCTCTGACGATCGGACGGCTGTGGAACAGAAAGTCTTATCAGGATGCAGTTACTTGCCAAATCCCTAATTTTTGCCTAGATTGCCCCAGGGTGAGGTACTCAATCTAGTGGGATGCAAATATACTCTTTTTTTTATGTCTCTAACTTTTGCCTGGATTACCCTTTCGGGCTCTCCACCGAGACGCTCATTTCTTGCCTAAGCCGCCCCTTCGGGTTTTCAACTTAGCGAGCTATTCTGTTTTTCTTTTGCATATACTTTTTTTTAGGCAAAGTATTTCTTGACTGCATCTGAATTCACAGGACGAGTGAAATCCTCCCCATCCATTGTTGTAAGCATCAAATCACCGCCTGAAAAGGCTCTCTTAACAACATATGGACCCTCATAGTTTGGAGTCCACTTGCCCCTGGAATCGGGTGCGAAAGACAGGACTTTCTTGAGCACGAGGTCACCTTGTCGGAACACACGAGGCTTGACCTTCTTATCGAATGCTTTCTTCATTCTCTGCTGATATAACTGACCATGGCACATGGCAGTTAATCGCTTCTCTTCAATCAAATTCAACCGGTCGTAACGACTTTGAATCCATTCAGCATCAGTCAACTTGGCTTCCATCAAGACTCGCATTTATGGGATCTCCACCTCTACTGGGAGAACATCCTCCATGCCATAAACAAGAGAGAAAGGGGTTGCCCCTGTTGAAGTGCGTACAGATGTACGATATCCATGCAAAGCAAATGGCAGCATCTCATGCCAATCTTTGTACGTCACAGTCATCTTCTGGATGATCTTCTTGATATTTTTATTAGCAGCTTCAACAGCCCCATTCATCTTCGGTCTGTAAGGAGAAGAATTATGGTGTGCAATCTTGAACTCAGCGCACAACTCATCCATCATCTTATTATTCAGATTAGATCCATTATCAGTAATGATCTTATCTGGCACACCATAACGGCAAATCAGCTGATTCTTGATAAACTTCACAACCACCTGCCTAGTCACATTCGCATACGATGCGACCTCAACCCATTTGGTGAAGTAATCAATTGCTACGAGAATAAACTTGTGTCCATTGGACACTTTCGGCTCAATCATGCCAATCATGTCAATTCCCCACATAGAGAAAGGCCATGGAGATGAAATCACATTCAGAAGTGTCAGAGGAATATGAATCTTATCCGCATAAATCTGACACTTGTGACATTTCTTCACATATTTGCAGCAGTCAGACTCCATTGTCAGCCAATAGTAGCCTGCTCTCAACATCTTTCTAGCCATGGCATGTCCATTGGAATGAGTACCAAATGAACCCTCATGGACCTCAGTCATCAACAGGTTTGCTTCGTGTCTATCCACGCATCTGAGCAAAACCATGTCAAAATTTCTCTTATACAGCACTTCACCACTGAGGTAGAAACTGCCTGACAACCTTCTCAAAGTTTTCCTATCCTTCACAGATGCCCCAGGTGGGTAGACCTGGTTCTGGAGGAAATTCTTGATATCAAAATACCAAGGCTTGTCATCTTTCACTTCTTCAACTGCAAATATGTGAGCTGGTCTATCCAAGCGCATCACGGCAATATTAGGAACTTCATTCCAATACTTGACCACAATCATCGAAGCAAGTGTAGCAAGAGAGTCTGCCATCCGATTATCCTCTCGAGGAATATGATGAAAATCAACTTCTGTAAAGAACGTTGAAATCCTTCTTGCATAATCTCTGTATGGAATAAGACTTGGCTGATTCGTCTCCCATTCACCCTTGATCTGATTAACAACTAGGGCCGAATCACCATACACATCAAGATGCTTGATTCTTAAATCAATACATTCTTCTAATCCCATAATACAGGCTTCGTACTCACCCATGTTATTCGTGCATTTGAAAGTTAGCCTTGCTGTAAAAGGAATGTGCGTGCCATGAGGAGTAACAATTACTGCCCCAATTCCATTTCCATACTGATTCACAGCGCCATCAAACACCATTGTCCATCTGGAACCAGGTTCCGGACCTTCATCAAGTGTAGGCTCATCACAATCTTTCATTTTCAAATACAGAATCTCCTCATCAGGGAAGTCGTACTGAACAGACTGATGATCTTCAATCGGCTGGTGCGCTAAATGGTCAGCCAAGATACTACCTTTAATAGCTTTCTGAGCTCGATACTCGATATCATACTCAGACAACAACATCTGCCAACGGGCAATCCTCCCAGTTAAAGCAGGCTTCTCGAAGATATACTTGATCGGATCCATTCGGGATATCAACCAAGTTGTATGATTTATCATGTACTGGCGCAAACGCTTAGCAGCCCAAGCCAAAGCACAACACGTCTTCTCAAGCATTGAGTACCGAGACTCACAATCAGTAAACTTCTTACTGAGGTAGTAGATAGCAGATTCTTTCTTCCCTGATTCATCTTGCTGACCGAGTACACAACCCATCGAGTCCTCAAGAACAGTCAAATACATAATCAGAGGTCTTCCTTCCACAGGCGGAGACAAGATCGGAGGTTCAGATAGATACTCTTTGATACTGTCGAAAGCTTTCTGGCAATCTTCGGTCCAATCATGAGACTGATCTTTCCGAAGGAGCTTGAATATCGGCGCACATGTGGCAGTCATGTGGGATATAAATCTGGAAATGTAGTTCAAGCGGCCAAGAAAACCTCGGACTTGCTTCTCAGTTTTGGGTGCAGGCATCTCTTGTATTGCTTTGACCTTTGCAGGATCAACCTCAATACCTCTCTCGCTGACAACAAAACCCAACAACTTGCCGTAACAGACTCCAAATGTACATTTGTTAGGATTCAAGCGAAGTCTAAACTTCCTCAAACGCTGAAAAAGCTTCAACAAATGCTCAACATGTTCAACTTCCGTTCGGGACTTAGCAATCATATCATCAACATAGACCTCTATCTCCTTGTGCATCATATCATGAAACAAGGTAGTCATAGCTCGTTGATACGTGGCTCCGGCGTTCTTCAAACCGAAGGGCATCACTCGATAACAGAATGTTCCCCAAGGTGTGATGAATGTTGTCTTCTCCATATCTTCGGGTGCCATCTTGATTTGGTTATATCCGGAAAATCCGTCCATAAACGAAAAGACTTTGAATTTAGCTGTATTGTCTACCAACATATCAATGTGTGGTAGAGGAAAATCATCTTTCGGACTAGCTTTATTCAAATCTCTGTAATCAACACACATACGGACTTTTCCGTCTTTCTTAGGAACAGGCACAATATTGGCCACCCATTGAGGATATTGTAGAAGTCACCAGAAACCCCGCATCAATTTGCTTCTGAACTTCCTCTTTGATCTTCACTGCCATATCCGAATGAGTTCTTCTGAGCTTCTGCTTCACAGGCACGCACTTAGGCTTCAAAGGCAGGAAATGTTGCACAATATCTGTATCTAAACCCGACATGTCTTCATACGACCAAGCGAAGATATCGGAATATTCTCGTAGCAAACTGATCAACTCCTTCTTGACAGATTCTTCAAGAAGTGCCCCAATCTTCACCAGACGAACACAATCTTCAGACCCCAAGTTAACTGTTTCCAAGTCTTCGAGATGCGGCTGAATGATCTTCTTCTCGTGCTCAAGGAGACGGGTAATCTCATCAGGAATCCCTTCAACATCATCTTCCTCTGCCTCGAATACAGGGAATTCAAAATTGGGAGATGGCGTTGGATCATTATGTTCAATGGGTTTTAGAATCAACCTGCATAATGATTTTGGTTAATGAAAAACTTTAGAATTTAAACAAGCAAATCATTATGCAGATGAAAAAGGTTGCTTTTATTCTTGTTTTTATGGGTTTTTTGTGATCACTGATTTCATGCAAAAGCAAAAAGTGAAAACAAATGGAAAAATAAATGTTTAACAATGCATTAATTGAATGAAAATATCATTGTATATATGCTGCCAACAATGTCATCACTTCTCCTTTTGGCATGGGAGAAGGGTTTTGAACAAAGTGAATCATTACTCTGATATATGAATGACTGTAGGAACATCTACAGCGACCCAATTGTGGCAGACCCCACCAGGTATGATGAAGTTGCTCAGATCCTCTACATCCTCTTCCAAGATAGCAGCGAGTTCTTCAGTCTGATCAGCATGGATGAATCCTGCGCTCTTGAACAGCCCATGCTCGTTGAATGCCCCAGAGGAATAGCCAATGCCAGCCCGGGACTTATTGTCTTCAAGCTCGATCATCTTTCCTAAACCAGCAACTGCACCACATTCAATGACCAGTTTTGCATCACGGTAGGAAGCAAATGAAGGAGACTTTTTCTCAATTGGTTTATCAATAGATAAAGCTTGGAACGGAGTTCCAACTTCATCCTCTGCATCAATATATGAGAAAGAAGACAGGTGGCTAACCAGGAGAGCCTTTTCTCCCCCTACTGTAAGACCCCAATTTTTGCCCTAAGATCCCTCATGGCTCATATCACATCATATCATAGCCTCAAGGATCATTGCATGCCCTAGCTTCCCTCCTAGTGGGTGGGCCACCTTATGAGTGTGGTTCTTGATCACCAAGCGTGTATTGCATTTGTATATCATTGCTGTTCATATGTTTACTAACCAAAAGTACAAAAATATTGTCATCTAACCTTGTTTCTTGCAGCTGAAGCAATCATCAGTTAGACAGTCAAAATCAGCCATTGAGCTAGATGGTGACCATTCTTGAAGAATCTGGGCACCATGATCATTCATCAAGAGTTCATATGAGTTGTGGTATCATTTTGGATCAAGATCTCAATTGAAAGAGGCTTGGAATTCATCAGAACATGGCCCAGTCCACCAAAACCATAGCAAAGTCAATTGTGGTCAACTGTGCATTTAATCAGGAATTGGAAGGTGTGAGATGGTTGGAAATGTCTCATTCATGCCCATATGAGCCTCATTTGGCATTTCAAAGATCAAGGTTGAAGGATTTGAAGTCAGACAAAAAGTTTCCCAAAATGGAAATGACCTGTAATTTTCACCTGCCCAAAATGGAAGGTTATGCTCCTCAAAATTACATCATGAACCAAGCTTCAAATCAAAATTTGTCCAACATGAAAGTTGAAGATCTTGTTCTTGCCTTTCCAAAAAGTCCAAGAACACTCATTTCCCATTCAGGGTTGGCAAGTTATGGTCAAATCATTTTCAGAAAATGCCTAAATTCAAAGTGGCATAACTTTCACATGGAATGGCCAAATTGGATGGTTCTTCTTTGAGCAAACCACATTTAACATGTACTATCCAAATCCATCATCACATTTTGCCAAAAGCCTTCACATAAAAAGGTCATTTTTCAAGTGTACCAATTAAAAAGCAAGGGCAAAAAGGTCCAAATTTTAAAGTACAAAGAATTTTGACATGGGACCAATTCCAATAGCTCCCAAATATGATTTATGACTTGCTCAAGGTGGAAAAACACTGTTACATTGGTTCTAGTCATCCAAGGGCAAAAAGGCCAAAATGCATTACAAGCTCATTTTCACTAATCACACAATTTTGCCTAATCATGATTAAAGCTTGGATTAGTGTGAAGTATATAAGCCTAATTGTAACTGTTTCTGAGGGGGAAGAATCACATTTTTCAGATCAGATCCAAAAATCTCCAAATTCTCTCACTTTCTCCATTTTTCCACATAAACACTTTTCATCAATTTTTCAAGATTTTTCATCATTGCTTGTGCGTTTTTTCCATTGATTCTTCATGTGTAGGTAAGATTAAAGTTCTGTTTGTAGCAAATTGAAGCAAGAACCGTGCCAAACTACAACTTCTACAAGCTAGCTCATCAATGGCAATCGCGAATTCCTCCATGATCGTGCACCTTTGAGCTGGATTTCCACTATCAATCATCTTCTTGAGCATAATACCACATCTGTTTCACTGAATTGGAAGAGAATTTGCGCGGATTTCACACTGTGATCTTCAAGAGGTGCAAAATCGAACTCGTTAATTCATGCGATTGTTATATGGATTCGATAGTGCTTTGAACATAGAGTAGTTTGGTGGTTGAATCATGCATTTTCATGAAGTAATCGTAGAGATATCTTGAATTGAAGTTTATGCATCAAAACATTTTTGGATTGGATCTTTATGTATGTTAACTCATAGACAAAACCATGGCCATATTTGTGATCTACGCTGAGAGACGGAGAGAATGGTATATAGTTTGTGTATTTTCGTTGAGATTTGCTCATGACCGTATCTGGAAATGGAAGAAAACGAAGAACAGCGAAGAACTTTAAGAATTCTGGACGTATTTCGTGCTTTGATCCGTTTCTTGGCCTGGCGATTTTCAAAACGTGTTTGGCGCCGAGATGGACCAATGGGAAGCTGCCACCGCATTAATGATGCTACTGCGCGTTTTGGCCTTGGACTTCAATATTACGGAAATGCCATCCGCAGCATAATTAATCCATAATTAACATCAAATAATTATTTCAACAATTTCACAAATCTTATAAAATTCATATAAAATCCAATATTAGTCCAAATTAGATGGGAGTTTTTTTGTTGGATCCCAATTTGTCTCTAGAATTTTTTAGGCATAATAGTTCATGTTGTGCCTGGTAGAATTTTGGAATGGCTTAATGATTCTTGATCATGTGTGCATTATTCATATGTTTTACCATTTTAATCACCAAATAATCATGCTAGCTCCAAATTTAATGAAATTTCATATGATGATTCTTGACTCACTCCTGGAGATTTTGATGTATAATTTGTGATTTTTGGATCTCTGGTTTGATAGATATGATTAATTCTTTTTGAGTGTGACAATATGTGTCACACTATGCTATGCTGAGTTCGTAATTTAATTTTCCATGCTTACCTTAGGCCTATGGCTCTGATTTTTGCATGAGATGACTTTTATATGTTAGGTTTCACCATGATTTTTTGTGGATTTAATTGATCCATTTTCTATTTGATTGACATTTTTGATTGCTGTTTAGCATTTTTGGATTGTTTCTTGAATAGCAAACTTACATGTCTTGTTAAATGCTCATCCCTTATCCCATGAATATGAAATTTGGTGGAGTGCTTCCTAACATGTATAGCTTTAATTTGGCTTTGGTCCCATTCATTTATAATTTGATCTCACTGTTTTACAATTGATTGAAGTTGACACTTGGTTTGTGACCTAGTTTAGGTTGATTTTTGCATACCATGAAATGTTGAATTTAATTTCCCTACTTCCACATGTCCAAATGCTATGAAATTTGATATGCTGATTATTTAATATGTCCTGTTTAGAATAGAATTTTTGTGGAATTTATTGAGCTGTTTTTATATTTGTTTGGTTGTGATCTTGCTGTTTACTCATATGTGGTTCATACTTGACTACTTTGAGTTGAATTGTGCATAAAATGAAATTAGTGCATAGTTTAGATATGAGACCAATTGGTCTCTCTTCTTAATTGAATTATCTTGGTTTTGATCATGTTTCACTTGCTGTCTTAAGATTTTTCCATCCTTGGGACCCTAGGCTTGTCCTAGTGGTCTTGTTACTCATGTTTGAGTTTGACTTCGACTTTTCAGGTTAAGAAGCAAAGTGCTTAAAAGGAATTTATGCAAGTTGAAATGTTTCATTTGACTATTGTGAACTAACCTGTTTGTGTTGTAGGGTGCTTGGTTCACTTGAGCTTTGTGTTATGCACATTATTGTTTGATTGTACATTGTTTGTTGATCATTATATTGTTGTTTTGTTTATGTTGGGATGCTGATTATATTTGATTGATTTCAGGTACCCATAGTCGCTCAGTTCTCTTAAGAACTTGCATTGCTTTGCTTGTATAGAATTTGCATTGAGGTAGACTCTCTTGTCTCCATGTAGTCTGGAAGACCTGGCTTGTTATTTAGCCAGGCAATTGTCTGAAGTCCTCCTTAAGAGGCGATGTTTGTGATTGTTTAAATTTATACCCAAGCAGGTAAAGACCTCATATGAGGCAATTGGTAGAAAAGAGATATGCAACCTATCTCCTACTATTATGTGAGTCACTCACCTTGCTCACACTACTTGTGTTGATGCATAGTGAGTAAATACCCAAGATCTATCGAGTCTAATTTGTGGAGAGAGTTCCATCTTTCTGAACTCCCACACCTTCTGATATTCAATACTCTCTCTGACCAGGGATAAGAGTGATGAGGCACACCCCTCATATCCTTTCATCTGCTTCACCTTAGCCCCTCAATGACAAGGTTAAGAGCGCCATTCACCTATTCCAATGGACTTTTTTAAGTCAAACCCTTTGATTGAGCCTCCTTGTTTGGTTATAGTGAGTGCTAAATGACTTTGTTTGCTTGATCGATTGTTGCATTTGTACATGCTTACTTGCCATTGTGCATTCATCATTATTGATTGTTAATTCTTGTATGATCATTATCGTATACCCTTGTGGTTTGCTTGAGTTTACCCATTGAGGACAATTGTAAGACCATGTTCTTTGGCTTTTGTTCCCATGATATGGAAGGATAGAGTGTAAGACCTCATTGGTCACTCATATCTTCTTTGCTCTTGTTTGTTGTATGAGAGGATGCAATTGTAAGTCCCTGTGATGTGGCATTTGTATTCCTATGACCATATTTTGGAGGTTGGTATAAGTCCAGATAGATTGGCATCTGACATCCAAGTTTTGTTTTACTTTAGGAGGTTGGTGTAAACCCAGTTATTGGTATCCGACATCCGCTTTTTCTTTTGTGAGATCGATATAAGACCATTGATGGCATCTGGTATCATTGTTTTGCTTTAGGAGGTTGGCGTAAACCCAGTTATTGGTATCCGACATCCGCTTTTGTTGTGAGATTGGTATAAGACCATTGATGGCATCCGGTATCACCTTGCCTTTATTTTACTTACTCGCTTTGTTGCCCCATTCCTAAGGACACACTTGAATCATCTTCTATATGATTTCAAGAGGTGAACTTCTAGGAAGTTTTACACTTCATCCTCACCCTTTTTGTTTCAAATCCCTCTTTCACTTGTTGACTTTTTCAAACTTGTAAATACATGTTGTGCAAACATCTCATCCTCTTTCCAAATTAGAAACTTGGACCCTAAGTCCTTGACTTTTCAAAATTCTTTTCATAACACTTCTTTGAATCAATCTAATCATACTTTGACCATCCTTTTGTGAATAATCATAATCCATTAATCCAACTCATTCAATTGTTTTGTGGCTTTGTCCATGCTTGTTAAGTTTTTTATACATTAGCCATAGGTTTGATTTATCCTAGTTGGTTGATGTTAATCTCACCTATTTGTCCTTAGTTGATTGAATTGTAAGTCTTCCTTGCTTATTATAGGGTTAACCCCTCACTAGCAAGTGGAAGCTTTTCTCACATGGTGGACTTGTTGTTTCATAAGGTTGAGTTTTCTCCCGTGGATAACGTAAAGCCTTAGTGCTATTGTTTTAAAATGAACTCACAAATGTTTGGAAATTTTTTAGCCGAACTACGGTGTTTTGATCCTTACCTTTGATGGAAGGTACGTAGGCAACGGGTTCATCCGTTCGAACACAAAAATAATTAACATGTACATTCTTTTCTCATCATCCCATTCATGTTTGCATAATATGTCATAAACAAATAAACATTTTTATACAACAAGTGTGAAAAGGGCTCCCTAGGAGTACCTAGGACGTGATGGGTGCCTAACACCTTCCCATTGCATAATTTACCCCTTACCCAGACTCTCTGATCTTTTTCATTAGTTTTCTACGTGTAAAACTTCTTAGGTTTTTGTTCGCTTTTTAACCAGTCCTTAGGATAAATAAAAGTGCGGTGGCGACTCGAATTCATTGTATACATTGCTTCTGGTTTAACCAATAAATCATATAGCGACGAATACACCGCTACACCTACCACAACCAGTTTCTTATTCTTGACGAATTTCAGCTTCTGGTGTAGGGTGGATGTCACGGCGCCAGCCTCGTGAATCCATGGTCTGCCAAGGAGACAGCTATATGATGGGTGGATATCCATAACCTGGAAATCACTTGGTCCAATTTTGATTGGGAGATCAACTTCCCCAATCACAGTCTTACGCGACCCATCAAAAGCCTTCACAACAACACCATTCTGCCTCATGGGAGGCCCCTGATATGACAATCTGGAGAGCGTGGTTTTTGGCAATACATTCAGAGATGACCCAGTGTCCACCAGCACGTTGGACATGGCATCAGTCTTGCAGTTCATAGAAATATGTAGAGCCATGTTGTGGTCTCTTCCCTCCTCAGGGAGATCAGCGTCACAGAAACTCAAAGTGTTGCAAGCAGTGATGTTTGCAACAATACTATCAAACTGTTCTATGGTGACATCGTGATCAACATAGGCCAGATCCAAAACTTTCTGCAGAGACTCCCTATGGGGTTCTGAATTCAGCAGCAAAGATAAAACGGAAATTTTGGATGGCGTTTGTAGAAGCTGGTCTACAACATTGTACTCACTCTTCTTGATGAGCCTCAGCATCTCATCACGTTCTTCATTCACAACGCCACTAGGGCCAACAGAAGAAGTAGGAGTCTTTTGTACGGAGGAGGGTCTGGCAACATCAAGTGTCGGATTCTGAACACTCACAGCAGTCCCAACCGGACGCTCAGCGGAATCAGAAATAACATGAGGCTTCAGGGGTGCAGAAAACACACGACCACTACGGGTCAACCCACTCATGTCAGCAGTGTTAGTAACAGAAGTCGAAGGCAACGGCACCTCTTTCCCATCTTCCCAGCAACGGGATTGTACCTGAAAGGGATGGCTTTATCCGAAGAATAGGGCACAGGGCCCGCAGGCTTGATTATCAGAGAAGGAGAGACCTTCGGCTTGCTACCATCGTAACGGATGACAACATGCTCGGGCAACTTGAACACAGGAGAAATCACATTCACCTCTGGTTCATCCTCATCAACATTACGGTTCTGAAGAATCTCTACGGTACCTTCATCCAATAGCTCTTGAAGCTCTCTTCGCACTTGGCGACAACCCAGTTTATTAACAGAACAGATGCGGCACTTGTCATGGTCATGCTCCATATGACTGTATTGACACAGTAAACGATGCAACTCGACCAATGACCGTCGAATATGGCTGACATATTTGACTTTGTACTTCCCAGGGCACCCCTGGACCATGTTCACTGACTTCCCATGCTCGGGCAATGGGTTCTTTGTAACATTGGGGCCTGAGTCCTCGAAGCTCAGAATACCGCATCTCATAAGGTCTTGAACCTTAGTCTTCAACGGAAAGCAGTTCTTGATGTTATGCCCCGGAGCACCGGAGTGATAAACACAATGTTGATCTGGCTTGTACCACCATTGCGGATTCGCAGGCACAGCTGGAGGATCCCCGGGAGTGACCAGTTTCCTTTCCAACAAGGAAGGATACAATTCAGCGTATGACATAGGAATGGGATCAAAGCTGATCTTCTTCCTATCATAATTCAGGTTAGCCTGGTTACTAGTACTGCCACGAGGCTGGTAAGCCTGTTGCTGTGGACGGTGTTGCTGTTGATACTGAGGTTGTTGCTGATGCTGATGCTGATATTGCTGCGAATTATCCCTGAAAACAGGTGCTATATGAGCCACCTGGTGCTGATTGCTGGTACGACGTATTGGCTTCCTCTAAACAGAGGGTCTTCTTGGCTTAGCATGGGACTGCACAGCATGTGCCTCCCCATCCTTCTTCTTAAACGCCCCATAACGTTTAGAAGAGCTCTCATCTTTTGACAACCGTCCTTCACGGACTCCTTCCTCCAGACGCATCCCCATGTTCACCATCTCGGTGAAATCAGAGGGAGCACTCGCAACCATCCGCTCATAATAGAATGAGCTAAGAGTCTTCAAAAAGATCTTAGTCATTTCTTTCTCTTCCAGCGGAGGAGTAATCTGGGCAACCAACTCTCGCCATCTCTGGGCGTACTCCTTAAATGTCTCTTTATCCTTCTGAGACATGGCTCTGAGTTGATCACGATCAGGCGCCATATCAACATTGTACTTGTACTGCTTGACGAAGGCTTCGCCAAGATCATTGAAGGACCGGATGTTTGCACTATCAAGGCTCATATACCAGCGAAGAGCCGCACCAGACAAACTATCCTGGAAATAATGGATCAGAAGCTGATCATTATCAGTTTGCGTAGACATTTTCCTGGCATACATGACCAGGTGAGCGAGAGGACAGGTGTTCCCTTTATATTTCTCAAAGTCAGGCACTTTGAACTTGATTGGAATCTTAACACCGGGAACAAGGCAAAGTTCAGCAGCAGACTTGCCAAACAGATCTTTCCCTCGGAGGGTCTTCAATTCCTTACGCAGCTCAAGGAATTGATCATTCATCGCACCCATCTTCTCATTGACATCTGGGCCCTCAGACGGCTCAGAATGATAGATGGTGTCGTCTACCCTAGGCATGGTATGCACGACAGGAGGAGGAGCAACAAGGACCGGGCTAGATGTCGGCATAGAAGCAAAAGTAGGCGCTGGAATATCTGGCATGAAACCCGGAGGCATACCCCACGGAAACCCGGCTGGCATGGCATTAGGCACGAAATGGGCACTAGCAGCTGGCACAGTTGGAGCAACGACTTCAGATATAACCGTCCTCTAGGGAGGAGTTGCAGGAGTTGGAGAAGATTGATTCTGAGCAGACAGAAACTGCTCCATCAGAGCACTCAGACGAACGACCTCTTCCTTTAGTTCTCTGTTCTCTTGTTCAAGTTGATCCATCACTCTAGCAGAATTAGCTCTGGTATAGTACCGGTGAGTCAGCTTGTCTTCAAAGTAAATGAAGAGCACAGAGTTAGGCCACAGACAAGAAGACCAGAACAAGATACCTGCTTATGCAAAATGATGCATGTAATGCTCGTGCATATGCTTTGTTTTTATTTTCAAGGAACCTTTAGGGTATTTATTTGCAATTTTGAATATTTAAGCATTTAATATCATACGGAAAATATCTCATCAAATATATTCGGAACAAAGAAGTACAACATTTTTTATCATTACAAGGGAAAAGGAAAATAAACATCCTATGGATCCCTAGAAGCTCGAGATGCTGGAAGACGAGATGCACACAGCTTCTTGATCTC
Organism: Lathyrus oleraceus; assembly: GCF_024323335.1. NCBI lineage: Eukaryota > Viridiplantae > Streptophyta > Magnoliopsida > Fabales > Fabaceae > Lathyrus > Lathyrus oleraceus. Next base: position 387,577,438 of record NC_066583.1, read on the forward strand.
TCTCTCATAGGCTGCTTCCATATTCGCCTTCTCCTTTGCAAGTCGATCGTACTTCCTCTTCCAAAACTTGGAAGACTGAGGAAGCAGAGAAGTCTAAGTATCATTCGGACCATCGATCACCTGATGCTCGAGAAACTCAATCAGAGCGTCCTTCTCCTTAATTTGCTGAAGCAACTCTTCTCTTTCACGGATCCATGCACGTGAAAGGTCCTCTTCTCTCAACTCCTCTACGCCTTGGTTGGGGAGGGTTGAAGGCCCAGCCACATCCAAAAGTGTAGGTCTCGGATGATCATACGACATAAGGTACACAACAGCTCTCTGTCTGACCCAAGAGGTATACGGCTCCAAAGCAATGCAATTCTTCGGACCCAGCTCATTCCTACCCTTCTTATGAATATGGCGCCAAGCGGGGACCATCCTGGCTTTCAGGCCTTAGGGATCTTTACCCTCCTGAAAGAATACACATTCTAACAGAATGTTATGAGGTTTATCCTTTAGGGGGAACCCAAGCTGACGACGTGCTAATATAGGATTGTAGCTGATCCCTCCACATGTACCAAGAAGAGGCACATTAGGGAATTCACCACAATAATCAATAATCTGCACAGTATCATACACGCGATCATACCAAGAGATATCATCATTAGTGAGAGACATAAGTCTCTGAGACCACCGTAGACATCCCTTGTTCTCCTTGAAAGCGACCGTCTGCGGTAAGTGAGAAATAAACCACTTATATAGCAGAGGCAAACATCACACAATAACTACTCCACCCTTTGCATTCCTCAGGTGCAAAGAGACATAAGCATCACCCAACAGATTCGGAACAGGATTAAGAACGGAAAAGATCCTAATAGCATTCGCATCCACAAATTTGTAGATGTTGGGGAACAACACCAACCCATAGATGAGCAACACAAATAAAGCCTCAAAGGCATCCTCACTCATGGCCTTCCCATAGATAGTAGCTTGAGCGATGATGAACTCAGAAGGAAGACCCTGAATTCCACCTTTGACAGTCAGATTAGCTTTAATCAAGTCTTCATCTATGTGCAACAAGTTTGCAATCTCTCGAGCAGTTGGAATTCTCTCTAAGCCACTGAACGGCACCTGATCCAGAATCGGGATCCCAATAAGATGAGCATACTCCTCAAAGATAGGCAACAACTGGAAATCCGGAAAAGAGAAGCAGTGATACAGAGGATCATAAAACTGTGCCAGAGTACTCATCAGTCCCTCATCAACCTGAGTAGTCAACAGAGGCAGAAGCTTCCCATACCGAGCTTTGAAACCCAAGGGATCTAGCACATAAGATGTCAGATTCCTTAACTCTTTCACATCAGGCTGTCTAAAGCTGTACTTCTTTGTATGCCTTTTCGGTCTTTCCATGTCTGAAAATTTTGCAAATAAACCCTTTAAGTTCCTTGAAAATTTTCTCATTTTTCTGATGACATGAAATGCAGATGAATGCATGAATGCAACAATCACACTCAAGGATCAAGCAAGTCACACCAAACAAAGGTCATGGGAAAGCTCATTGTATCCCTAATATCAATCATCCATTTTGGTGGATTATGGTTTTCACCTTATCAACACCCAAGTTCCATTGATATTAACAATACATGAACCGGCTCCAACATCCTTAATATCAACCATCCGTTTTGGTGGATTTAGGTTTTACACCTGATCAACACCCAGGTTCCATTGATATTAAGGTTGTCTGAACGACTCAACCATGAATCACGGGTTTGCTGAGAGTCACGAACATGGAGTCTCGGTTAAGAACCACCCAAAGGGAGTGTACTAGGGTTTAAACCTTCCAGACATGTTCTACTAGAGGTTCCCATAGTCATCGTCCCATCTTTCGGATATTATCGGAGGAACGAATACTCGTATTCCAAAAATATTCTCAAGAGAGACTCTTATGAGTGTAGTATCGCGTAATAATCGCATCAGATCTGACATCTGAACGACCTCCGCACTACGTCCTAAAATAGGCCAAGATGGGCTTGGTAAACTAAGGTCCTTGGCTTCTAAGGCACATGATTGAAAGAATAATGCCTAACCACAAATAACTTGTGTGACATTATTAATCCAACATGACCTCCACCAAGTGAATGGACTCGCAAGTCAACTGGCTAAGGAATACTCCACACCAGTCAACAAGACTATGCCATTCTCCTATCCTAAGGTGCACTCAAGTTCGGGTATAGAACTCATCTCACAGAGATCACCAAAGCAAACAACAATTGTATATCAAGCAATTCAAACATTACAATCAATACAGTTATCCCAAATTATACAAAAATATGTCAAATAACAAATAACAATATATCACACAACAAGGGTGAAAAGTAGGCAATACCACCAAGGAGTTTTTCCCCAGTGGAGTCGCCACTTTTTTGTAGCGGTGTATTCGTCACTTTATGATTTATTAACTAAATCAAAAGCAAAGCATACAAAGAATCGAGTCGCCACCGCACTTTTATTTATCCAAAGGAATGGCTAAAAAGCGAACAAAAGCCTAAGAAGTTTTACACATAGAAAACTAATGAAAAGATCAGAGAATCTGGGTAAGGGGTAAATTACGCAATGGGAAGGTGTTAGGCACCCAAAACGTCCTAGGTACTCCTAGGGAGCCCTTTTCACACTTGTTGTATAAAAAAGTTATTTGTTTATGACATATTGTACAAACATGATTGGGAAGATGAGAAAAGAATGTACAAGTTATTATTTTTGTGTTTGAACGGATGAACCCGTTGCCTACGTACCTTCCATGAAAGGTAAGGATCAAAACGCCGTAGTTCGGCTAAAAGATTTCCAAAATATGAATGGGTTCATTTTAAACAAAAGCCCTAAGGTCTTTCGTTATCCATGGGAGAAAATTCAACCTTATACCAACAACAAGTCCACCATGTGAGAAAAGCTTCAACTTGCTAGTGAGGGACCATGCCCTATAATAAGCAAGGAAGTCTTACAATTCAATCACTAAGGACAAAAGGTGAGATTAACATCAACCAACTAGGATAAATCAAACCTATGGCTAATGTATGAAAACTTATCAAGAATGGACAAAGCCACAAAACAATTGAATGAGTGAAGTTAATTGATTATGAGTGTTCACAAAATATGGTCAAAGTATGATTAGAATTCAATTCAGAAAGAAGTGTTATCAAAAGTGGAGTTTGAAAATCAAGGACTTAAGGTCCAGGTTTCTAATTTGAAAAGGACATGAAGATGTTTGCACAATATTTATTTCAAGTTTTAAAAGTCAACAAGTGAAAAAGGTTTAGAACAAAAAGGGTGTGGGTGAAGGAGTGTAAAAATTCTTAGAGGTTCACCTCTTGAAATCATATAGAAGATGATTCAAGTGATTCCTTTGGAATAGGCAATGAGCATTAACAAATAAACAAGCAAATGGATATCGGATGCCAATCAATGGACTTACACCAATCTCACAAACAAAAGGTGGATACCGGATACCAATCAATGGATTTACACCAATCTCCTAAAACAAACATGGATATCAGATGCCAATCAATGGACTTACACTAATCTCCAAAATCAAAACAAAACAAAAGGGTGGATACCGGATGCCAATCATTTGGACTTATACCAATCTCCAAAGAAACAAAACAAACAAGGATACCAGATGCCAATATATGGACTTACTCCAATCTCCACAGGCAAAACAAAACATGGATATCAGATGCCAATCTATCTGGACTTATTCCAATCTCCAAAGGATGATCATAGGAATACAAATGCCAACAACATGGACTTACAATTGAATCCTCACATACAACAAACACACAAAAGCAATAAGCAAGGAGGATACAAGTTGCCAATAAATGGTCTTACACTCAATCCCTTCCCAATCATAGGAACAATGGCCAACAAATGGACTTACAATTGATTCCTCAATGGACAAACAAAAATGTCACAAAGATATGAAATGATGATCATGCAATAATGAACAATTAATGATAATAAATGCACAAGCAAACATGCACAGATGAATCAAGCAATCAATTAAGCAAGTCAAATAGCATACACTATACACAAGCAATTAGGCTCAAACAAGGTTAGACTTTAAAGTCAACTGGAATGGGGTGAGTTGTGCTCTTAAACTTAACATTGAGAGTTAAGGTGAAGCAGATGAAAAGGAGATGAGGGGTGTGCCTCATAGCTCTTATCCCTGGTCAGGGAGAGCTTTGAATGATAGAAAGTGTGGGAGTTCAGAAAGTTGGAACTCTTCTCCACAAGTGAATGACTCTATAGATCTTGGGTTAAGATCCACAATGCATCAACATGTAATATGAGCAAAGGGATGACACACTGAATAGCAGGAGATGGATTACACATCTCTTTTATCTGCCAATTGCCTTATCAAAGGACTTTTCCTGCTTGGCACAAATATAAACAGACACAAGCATTGCCTCTTAAGGAGGACTTCAGACAGGTGCTTACCAAGTAACAGTAGGTATTCCAGACTACATGAAGAAGAGAAATTATACCTAATTGGTTAAGCAACCAAGCAAAAGCAAGTTCAAAATGAACTTAAGCAACTAATGTACCTGTGGAAACATCAAACAAATCAATACAACTATACAGACAAACAACCAACAGTTAATGCAACAGATAACCAATATACACAATGTGGAAACCACAAGACAAACTCAAGAGAGTCAACATCAACCTACAAAACACACATTAGTAATCAAAAGCAAATATCAAATGCTCTCAAGATGAGGCATCATCAATTGTATCACTTGAATGTGTAACCTGAAACAAAGCTTCAAACATGAGCAACCAACCACTAGGTCAAAGCCTAGGGTCAAAGATGGAGAAAAATTTTTAAAACAGAAGCTCAAATTCAACATGAATCAACTTTAATCAAATAAAAAACTAATCCAAAAGGTCTCATGTCAATAGCATCAACAAAATTCATTTCACAAATCAACTAAGGCAAGGCATGCAAGTTGGAACCACATTGAGGCAACATGATGAACAAATGCACATCAATTCAAAAATGGTTCAATTAATTCCAAGAAAAATCATGGATAAACAGAACACAAAACATGATCAACACACCAAAAATCAATGCATTTGGACAAGTTTAAGCATGGCAAAGAAATTCCATAAAGCAATGTAAGCTCAAACAAGCTCAAAGGAGGCACAAATTGATACATCAACTTAAGGCAATCCTAAAACAGAGATGACAAGTGGTAAAGACCTCAAACCAAAGCCACAATAAACTTCAAAGTGTCTAGAAACAATGTGTAAAAATTCACATTCATAGGACAAACAACCATCATTTCACAAATCATTGAAGTTCATGACTATTCAAAAGTCCATAAATGGTCATCCAGCAAGAAAAATACCAAACAAATCAGAAATCAATTCAGAAATTCCACAAAAATTCATGAGCACTCCTAACATCCAGAAGAAGCATCGTGCAAAAAATCACATCATTTGACATTTATTTGGCATGGCAAAGAAAATCAACAAATTGAGAAAGAAAAGGTGTGACACACATTGTCACACCTATATTAACCAGATCATATCTCAACAACCATAAATGCTAAAAATGCAAACTCAACACCAAAAGATCAAGCAAGATGTCTAGTTTAAGCATGTCAATTTTCAGATTCATTGGATAAACAATCATCATTTCACAAATGGAAAAGCAAGCAAGGTGCAAAACATGATACATGCTAACATTCCCTAGCACCAATTTAATTTCAGCCAAGCACAATTTGAATAAAAATAACCAAAAAAAACTAGACAGAAAATGGGACCTAACACAAAAATCCTCATATTTTTTGGAGTTGTTTTCAATTATTTATGGATTTTATAAGATAAAGAAAAATTAAAAAAACGTAATGAGAAGCATGTTCATAAGTATGGAAGGAAATGGAATAAAGTGCATGGTATTTGAAAATATGCTACACGGAGGAATCGAACTGAAGCCATATTTGAAAGCCAAGCGCGCCAACGACCAAAACACGGTCGTTTTTCCTCAAACCCTAGCCACATGCATGCACGCTGGGAAATGGCAAGGGAAATCCGCAGGAAACCACGAAGAACTCGTAGGAAAATTCGCAGCAAGGCTATGAAGGTGATAACAGATTCCGCAGGTAAAACGCAGCAAGTACGAATGCGATGAAGATCTTCATGATCTTCATCAACAATTTTTCCAGAAATTTCCAAACTCTCCAGAAATGAAAAACACACATAGCATTGTGAAGATCCAACATCAAGCAACAAGAATCAACAACAATTCCATCAAAAACACATCATATATGCTTGGATCGAGTGAAACAAAAATCAACAACCAAACTTTGAACAACAATATCTCACTCAATTTGGCATGGATTCACACGATTTAAAGCTTAATCTACTCAGCAATCAAAGATCTATAACATTAGCATAATGAAAAGCAAGATTTCGAGAACTAATTTGTGACCTCTTGTAGCAACAGAACCGGATTCAGCTGGAATTATGCCTCGCAATGTTCAAAATCTTCTTCTACAATGCTTATGAAGTGGATTAGAGGAGGATCACAGCTCAATTGGACACGATTCAACAGATTGAAGAATCCACCATTGTTGATGTTCTTGCTTTGAGGAGCTTGAATTTGCACGAATCCACTTGAACCTTGCTTGAATAATGATCAGTGATGATGCTAGATGATGAATGAAGCAAGAATTATGCAATTGCTTTGAAGAAATGAGAGAAAAATTTGAGAGAAAAATTTTCAGGTCTGGAATTTGTGAATTGTGGTCATGATTTTCTGTTAGGTTTTCACTTATATACTCCTAATTAGTCATGCTTAAACAAGATTAACAAATGCTTAATGAAAAATTAGGGAGAATGGAGGTGTTTGGACAAATTGGCATTTTCACCTTTGCATGGAAATGGTTAATGAACAGTGCACGAATTTTAAATGATTTTCACTTAAAAACACATTTTAGAAACAATGGCATTTGCAAAATATCCAAATTATTCACCAATTTTAAATTGTGAAATTTCCCTCCAAAATTCAAGTGAAAATGCAAAAGTTCATGTGATGAGAAATGATGCAATGCAATGCAAGATTATGAAATTATAGGTCATGACAAGAATTTAGCAAAAAGAGCCACATGATTTGGAGCTTTGGTTTGAAGGTTATGCACTTTTGAAGTTCCATATCCACTTGACCATGATTTGATCATAATTCCTTAACCACACATGAGAAATGGATGATCTTGGACTTTTTGGAAAGGGGAGAGAAATATATTCAACTTTCATGTTGGACAAAATTTCATTTGAAGCTTGCTTGATGATGTAAAATTGAGGAGAAGACCTTTCCATTTTTGGCAATTTCAAATTACAGGTCACTTACCATTTTTGGCAAGTTTTCATCTGACCTCAAATTCTTCATTGTTGATGTTTGAAATGTTAAAGGAGACTTGTATGGACATGAATGAGGCCTCTCTAACCATCTCCCACCTTCAAATCCATGATTGAATGCACAGTTGACTTATGTTGACTTTTCTAGGGTTTCAGTTGACCTAGCTATGCTCAGATGAAATTCAAGCCTCTACCACTTGAGATCTTGATTCAAAATGATATCATGGTTCATGTGAACCCTTGTGAATGATAAATGGTGCCCAAATTCTCAAGAATGGCCACCATCTATTACTCAATGAATGCCTTTGACTGTCTTGACCTAGTGTTGCTTCAGCTGCAAGTAACAAGGTTAGATGACATATTTTTGTACTTTTGATTAGTATACAAATGAAAAGCAATGATATACATATGCAAAACATGCTTGATGATCAAGAACCACTCTCAAAAGATAGCCCACCCACAGGGAAGGAAGCAAGGTGCACAATGATCCTTGAGGCAATGATATGATATGACATGATGCCATGAGGGATCTTAGGGACAAAATTGGGGTCTTACAATAGCATTGTTGCAAATATAACCGCTTGCAACAACTTGAGCTTCTATGATGCTGATCTTCCCGAGGAGGGAAAAGACCATAATTTGGCTTTACACATATCTAGGAACTATAAAGACGATGCCTTGTCCAATGTGTTAGTGGACACAGGGTCATCCCTTAATGTGTTGCCAAAGTCCACTCTTGCTAAACTTTCGTACCAGGGGCCTCCCATGAGGTAGAGTGGAGTGGTTGTGAAGGCGTTTGATGGATCGCGCAAAATTGTGATCGGCGAATTAGAACTACCGATCAAGATTGGACCTAGTGATTTTCATATCACTTTTCAGGTCATGGATATTCATCCGTCTTACAACTGTTTGCTTGGCAGACCATGGATTCACGAGGCAGGCGCCGTGACATCCACCCTACACCAAAAGTTGATGTTCGTGAAGAACAAAAAGTTGGTGGTGATAAGGGGAGAGAAGGCTCTCTTGGTCAGTCGTTTATCTTTCTTTTCCTATATTGATGCCGAGGATGAGATTGGGACTCCGTTCCAAGCCTTGTCTATTGCTGAGCCTTCAAGGAAAGGACTTTCTTCATTTGTCTCCTATAATGATGCAAAGTTGGCCATTGATCATGGTGCAACTACTGATTTGGGGAGAATGATCAAGTTGGAAGATAATAAGTCCCGAGCTGGCATATGGTATTCTTCTGGTGTTTCCAATGAGCGTGAGTTGTTCCAGAGTGGAGGTTTTATCCACACCGTTGAAGATCAGGAAGCTGCTGCCATTGTTGAAGATAATGAAGAGGAAGACCTTGGCAACTTTGTCATACCTGGAGGAATCTGTAATAATTGGGTTGTTGTTGATGTTCCAACAGTTATCCATAGGTCAACGTAATGTGTTCATTTTGTTTAAAAACCCTTCTCCCATGCCAAAAGGAGAAATGAAGACATTGTTGGCAAAATTTGATTAATATAATGATATTCATTCAATAATCACATGCTAAATGTTTGTTTTTTCCAAATTAATTTTCCTTTTTGCTTTTTTGCATGAAATTGGTGATCACCATAAAACCCTAAAAAAGAGAATAAAATCAATCTTTTCATATAATGATTTGCCTTGTTTGAATTCTGAAATCCCTTTTATACTCAAAATCATTATGCAGGTTAATCAAACCCATTGAACATAATAATCCAACACCATCTCCCAACTTTGAGTTCCCTGTATTTGAGGTAGAAGAAGATGATGTTGAAGAGATTCCTGATGAGATTACCCGTCTGCTTGAGCACGAGGAGAAGATCATTCAGCTGCATCTTGAGAATTTGGAAACAGTCAAGTTAGGGTTTGAAGATTGCATTCGTGAATTGAAGATTGGGGAACTCCTTGAAGAGTTTGTTAAGAAAGGGTTGATTGAGTTGCTACGAGAATATGTCGACGTCTTTTCCTGGTCGTATGAAGACATGCCTGGTCTAGATACTGATATTATGCAACATTTCTTGCCATTGAAACCTGAGTGTGTACCTGTGAAGCAGAAGCTCAGAAGAACTCATCCTGATATGGCAGTGAAGATTAAAGAAGAAGTTCAGAAGCAAATTGATGATGGGTTTCTGGTGACTTCTACATATCCTCAATGGGTGGCCAATATTGTGCTTGTGCCTAAGAAAGCTGGAAAAGTCCGAATGTGTGTGGATTATCGTGACTTGAATAAAGCTAGTCCGAAAGATGATTTTCCTCTACCACACATTGATATGTTGGTAGACAATACAGCTAAATTCAATATCTTCTCATTTATGGACGGATTTTCCGGTTATAATCAGATTAAAATGGCACCCGAGGATATGGAGAAGACAACATTCATCACACCTTGGGGAACATTCTGTTATCAAGTGATGCCCTTCGGTTTGAAGAACGCCAGAGCCATGTATCAACGTGCTATGACTACCTTATTTCATGATATGATGCACAAGGAGATCTAGGTGTATGTTGATGGTATGATTGCAAAGTCGAAAACGGAAGTTGAACATGTAGAACACTTGTTGAATATTTTCCAGCGTTTGAGGAAGTACAAACTCCGCCTGAATCCGAACAAGTGTACATTTGGAGTCCGTTCCGGCAAGTTATTGGGCTTTATTGTCAGCGAAAGAGGTATTGAGGTTTATCCTGCCAAGGTCAAAGCAATATAGGAGATGCCTATACCAAAAACTGAGAAGCAAGTCCGAGGTTTTCTTGGTCGCTTGAATTACATTTCGAGGTTTATATCCCACATGACTTCCACATGCACGCCTATATTCAAGCTCCTTCGGAAAGATCAGCGTCATGATTGGACCGAGGATTGCCAAAAAGCCTTTGACAATATCAAATAGTATTTGTCTGAGCCTCAGATTCTGTCTCCGCCTATTGAAGGGGGACCATTGATTATGTACTTGACCGTGCTTGATGACTCCATGGGTTGTGTATTGGGCCAGCAAGATGAATCAGGAAAGAAAGAGTATGCAATATACTACTTGAGTAAGAAGTTCACTGATTGTGAGTCTCGGTACTCAATGCTTGAGAAGACATGTTATGCTTTGGCTTGGACTGCTAAGCGCTTACGCCAGTATATGTTGAATCATACGACTTGGTTGATATCCAAAATGGATCCAATCAAGTATATCTTTGAGAAGCCTGCTTTAACTGGGAGAATTGTCCGTTTTCAGATGTTGTTATCTGAGTATGATTGCAGAGCCTGGTTCCCGATGGGGTATGGTGTTCGATGGTGTTGTTAATCAATATGGAAATGGTATTGGGGCAGTGATTATTACTCCTCAAGGCACACATTTTCCTTTTACAGCAAGGCTAACTTTCAAATGCACGAATAATATAGCGGAGTATGAGGCTTGTATTATGGGTTTGGAAGAATGTATTGATCTTAGGATCAAACATCTTGATGTTTATGGCGATTCGGCCCTTGCTGTTAATCAGATTAAGGGTGAATGGGAGACAAATCAGCATGGTCTCATCCCATACAGAGATTATGCGAGGAGGATTTCAACTTTCTTTACTGAGGTTGACTTCCATCATATTCCTCGAGATGAGAATCGGATGGCAGATGCTCTTGCTACGCTTACTTCAATGATTGTAGTGATGTATTTGAGCGAAGTTCCCAATATTACTGTGATGCGCTTGGGTAGACCAGCTCATGTATTTGCAGTTGAAGAAGTGAAAGATGATAAGCCATGGTATTATGATATCAAGTGATTTCTCCAAAGTCAGACTTACCCGCCTGGGGCATCTGTTAAAGATAAGAAGACTTTAAGGAGATTATCTAGCAGTTTCTACCTTAATGGTGATGTGCTTTACAAGAGGAATTTTGACATGGTTCTGCTCAGAGGCGTGGATAGACATGAGGCAGACTTGTTAATGATTGAAGTCCATGAAGGCTCATTTGGTACTCATTCCAATAGGCATGCTATGGCGAAGAAGATGTTGAGAGCAGGTTACTATTGGCTGATAATGGAGTCTGACTGCTGCAAGTATGTGAAGAAATGCCACAAGTGTCAGATTTGTGCGGATAAGATTCATGTTCCCCCGACACTTATGAATGTTATTTCTTCACCATGGCCTTTCTCCATGTGGGGAATTGACATGATTGGCATGATTGAGCCAAAGGCGTCTAACGGTCACCGTTTTATTCCCGTAGCTATTGATTACTTCACCAAGTGGGTTGAAGCGATATCGTATGCAAATGTGACCAGGCAGGTGGTTGTGAGGTTTATCAAGAACCAACTCATATGCCGATATGGTGTGCTAGACAAGATCATTACTAATAATGGATCTAACTTGAACAACAAGATGATGAAAGAGCTGTGTAGCGAGTTCAAGATTACACATCATAATTCTTCTCCCTATAGACCCAAGATGAATGTGGCTGTTGAAGTTGCTAACAAGAACATCAAGAAGATTATTCAGAAGATGGTTGTTACATACAAAGATTTGCATGAGATGCTGCCATTTGCTTTGCATGGTTATCGTACATCTGTCCGCACTTCAACAGGGGCAACCCCTTTCTCTCTTATATATGGAATGGAGGCTATGCTCCCTGTGGAGGTTGAGATCCCATCAATGAGAGTTTTGATGGAAGCCAAGTTGACTGAGGTTGAATGGGTTCAAAGTCGTTATGACCAGTTGAACTTGATTAAAGAGAAAAGATTAACTGCCATGTGCCATGGTCAGTTGTATCAGCAAAGGATGAAGAAAGCCTTTGATAAGAAGGTCAAACCTCGTGTGTTCCGAGAAGGCGACCTTGTGCTCAAGAAAGTCTTGTCTTTCGCGCCCGATTCCAGAGGCAAATGGACTCCAAACTACGAAGGGCCATATGTTGTTAAGAGAGCCTTTTCAGGCGGTGCTTTGTTGCTTACAACTATGAATGGGGAGGATTTCACTCGTCCTGTGAATTCAGATGCAGTCTGTAACACCTCAAAATTTGCCCTCCTCTTCTTGGGACTAGTTTGACATATTGCATTGCATATTTTAGGACATTAGGAATTTTCATTGTTTCATATCATTTGAAATAAATAAGGTCATCCTCCAAAATATTTTTCAGAAGATGGAGAGGTTAAGTGGTTCAAGCCTGAGGGTTTCCATGGATGAATGATCAACCATCTGAGGGTTTGCAGTGCATTAGGGTTTCCTGATCCTTCAAAGAGCTTGAGCATTATATTGTTTGCAAGGATATGTTACCATCATCATGGTTCTATCATCATCCAGGGCTTCATTGTGCATGCTCCAGTTCCTTTGGATTAGGGTTTTGACCTCAGGTCAACCCTAATCAATGGCTTTCTTCCAGCCAGGGTTTTTCAAGGAGAAGAGGTATCCTATTAAGAGGGGGATCACATGATTAATATATTGAGCTTATATGAGCTAGGGTGTCATTTCTGAGCCATTTCCTCAAGTGGTGGATGCTCAAGCTGATCAGAGCATGTCAAGGTCATCTGAGGACCTATACAGTCAACTGTGCAAGAGTTGAGGGGTATGAGGTGGAGAAATGAGTTTCAACACTTCATTCATGTTCAAAAGAAGTTCATTTGTCATTTCAAACATATATCTTGAAGAATTTGAGGTCATGACAAAAGTTTCCAAAAATGGAAAGTGACCTATAATTTCAAGTTTCCAAAAATGGAAAGATTTTGGTCCAAATTCAACTTGATTTTACATCATCAAAGAAGCTTAAAATGAATTTTTGTTGAACATGAAAGTTGAATATCTTTCTCTCCTCTTTTCAAAAAGTCCCATTTCATGAATTTATGACGAATGGTTGAGAAGTTATGGCCAAATGATCATGAAGTATGCATGGAACTTCAAAGTGCCATAACTTTTGACTCAAAACTCCAAATGAAGCCACTCTTTTTGAAAATTTCTTCTCATGACCTATATTTTCCAAATCAAGCATTGCATTGCATGAAAAAAGTTCATATGATCATATGTCCATTCAAGTGCATTTTGGAGGGAAAAGGGGGAATTTAAATTTGGTGCATCACATGAGTAAAATTCCACTTCCATTGTGTTTATGAGATGATTTTAAGTGGAGTTGGATATTTGCATGGCATTATTCACGTGTGGTTTGTGCATGCAAGCTCATTTTTCATTTTTGTGCAAAACATTTCATAATTCACTAATCCAATTTAACCAAGCTTAATGTGGATTAGCATTGTCATTAACACACCATATAAATAACAAATCATAACAGAATTACTCATAATCACAATTCTAGATCTAGAATTTTCTTTTCCCGCCAAAATTCTCTCTCATGAAAATTCAAAAATTCTTCACATAAACACACAATTTCTTCATAGATCCTTCATCTTCATGGAATTTGGATCATGATTCATCTATTTTTGGTGGAATTTGAGCTGCTTTTGAAGACATTCAAGCACATGAACACATCAATGGAAGGTTCAAATTAAGCAAGATCTAGGAGGATTCAAGTGTTGTTTCCTATTCAAAGCTTCAAAAGAGGTGTTAGAGAGAAGAATTGGAGCTTGTGGATGCTTGAAACACGTGATTTGAAACACTGCCATTCCAAGTAGGTGGATTTTTGACTTTCGTTATTTGCTATTATATGTACATAATCTTGTAGATCTTATTGTGGTGAGAATTCTGATATAAATATATTTGAATTTGGATGAAAAATGAAGAAGATATGTGGATTTCAAGTTTAGATCTAGAAACTTCTTTGCTTCGATTCAGAAAATCCATGGAGATTTAGGCTTAGATAATATGATATTTGAATTCTACATTGAAAGAGCTTTCCAACGATATATAATTTGTAAAATTCCGGAAAAAAAAATTACAGCTCCGCCGTGTACACGGTCGGAGAAGACGACCGGAACTACTGTTCCGGCGTCTGGTGCGGTGGCTAGGGTTATGCAGCAAAACGCTGCGGTTTGTGTTGTGTCAAGACCTTGGCCGAGCGGGTTTGAGCCTTGGCCTTTGGCGCTTTGCACCTCCAGTGAGCAGGTTCGATTCCTGTTGGGCGCATTTATGGATTTTATTTTTTGTGAGCGCTCCTTTTACCACACTTTCCTTTGTTCGATACTTGGATGCAACATTTGTGAATTTATTTTTGCCTAGCGCGCTCTGAACCTCAAGAACCTGTGTTCAATACTCTGTTGTGGCAATTTGTGGATTTATTTTTCCAGCGCCTAATATTAACCCTAGGAACGTGTGTTCAATCCTTGCTGATGCATTGTTTCCATTCCAATACAATTAACATTTTCCAATTGATTCACATTCATTTCATTTTTATTTTCTTAACTTGTAAAAATCATAACAAATTTAAAACTAATCCAATTTAATTCAAACTTTTTTCTACATGCTCATTTGAATGTCTTTTATTTTGTGATGTGAATTTCTGGATTTGTGCCTTGCTGAAACTTTGAATATGCCTAGTTGCTTGAACATGGTGCAAAATATGACATGTTGTGCCAATTCTCTTGTGAAATGCTCATACTTGGTCCAATCAATTTGAAATTTGGTATGCTGAATCCTAACATGATGCATGATTTTTGAGCTTTTGTTTGGTATTTTTAGCATTTTTCATCTCTGTTTTAGACACATAGATGCATGGTGTGACAATGTGTGTCACACATTTTGATGTCATACTTGTTCATTTTCATTGACATGTCAATTAAGCTCTGTTGATTCTAATTTTTTGCGTGAGGCTTGTGTTTAACATGTTGTGTGCACCTAAAAATTTTCATGATCATTGGATGTGTTTCTGATTTAATATGCCTTTTCTCATTTGAATGTCCAATTGTGAACACCATTGTATGCCTTTGCCTTATCTTGATTGGTTGAAGCCCTTGCTTTATGGTTTAGCTTTGGTCCTTTTTAGTACATGTTCATGTTTGATTAAATGTGCTTCATGTGGAATATCAACTTCTGTTTTGGTTATTTGCCTTGCCTTTGACCCTAGTCTTGGTACTAGTGGTTTGTACTCACCTTTTGAGCTTTGTATTTCAGGTTCAAGCATTTAGCTCTAATGGTTGATGTGATCTCATGACTTGAGATGCAAATTGCTTTGTACACTAACTCTTGTTGTGTTGTAGGTCCATTGGTGATGAACTCATTTGAGTTGCCTACACTTTGACTTGCCTTGTGTAGATGATGAATAGGCACCACTGTTGATTGTCTGTTGATTTGTCTGAATATGGTATTGACTGTTTGACTTTTGTACAGGTACATTAGCTGCTTTTAGCTCTTGCTAGCTAGCTTTGCTATGCTTTGGAGTGTGGTTGATACACCACTGAGGTAGCTTAGCATTCTAACTCCATGTAGTCTGGAAGCCCTGTCACCTTTTTGGCAGGCATTTGGCTGAAGTCCTCCTTAAGAGGCAATGTTTGTGATTGTTTATATTTGTGCCAAAGACCTCCAGGTGAGGCATGCTACTTGATAAGTCCTCCTAAGTGAAGAGGCAATTGACAGATAGAAGGGACTAGTAGCCAGTCCCCTGTTATTCAGTGAGTCGTTCATTATGCTCGCACTACGTGCTGATGCTCTTGAACCTAACCCAAGATCTCTGTATAGAGTCAGTCAAGTGGAATAGGGTCCCTCTTTCTGGATCCCCACTCTTTCATTGTCATTAAGCTCACCCAAGCCAGGGTTAAGAGCATGAGGTCTAATCCTCATTTCCATATTTGATCAGCTTCACCTTAACTCTCAATGTTAGTGGTTAAGAGCTTCAGCATACCCCTACAGTTTTGGCTTGTTTGTTGAGGTTGATATGACCCCTCTTGACTAAAGCCTAACCATTTGTCTGAGCCTCTTGTTTGTATATAATGTGTGATGCTTGATCATTTGTGATTGGTGTTATCTGTTGTTTGAATTGACTTGCTGCCTGTGCGAGTTAGGTTCTGTTTAGATACCTCAACCTAGGACTATTGTGGATTGCATGACAACTATTAGGCTCAAGTCAGTCTCCCTTTTAGTTTGTTATTCCCTGGTCTCTAGTTAGGAGAGATTTTCTCCCCTGTTAAGGGGAACTACGTCGCCCTGATTCTCATACCAGATGAGATACGTAGGCAGGAGATCGTGCGAGATCTCTCCGGGCACCCTTTTTATTTTTCAACCTTTTCTTTTTTTGGTGTGTGTTTGTGTGACAACTATTAGGCTCGAGTTCCAGACTCTCTATTAGCTTGTCTGTTTGATAACCTTTTTGTGTGTGTAGGAGTTGGATGTAAGACCAACGATTGGCATTCCGTTTCCTATTTGTTGTGTGTTTGGAGTCTGATGTAAGTCCAGCCATTGGCATTCGGTTTCCTGTTGGTGTTTGTTCGGAGTCTGATGTAAGTCCAGCCATTGGCCTTCGGTTTCCTGTTTGTGTTTGTTTGTTCGGAGTTGGATGTAAGACCAGCGATTGGCATTCCGTTTCCTGTTGTGTGTTTGCTTTGACGTCTCAGCGTCACTTTTCAGTGTTTTGTTTCGGCGTGCGTTAGCCGAACTACGGTAGCTCTGATTCTCATTCCAGATGAGATACGTAGGCATGGGATGCGATATCCTAGCGAGCCCGTTCCCCGTTTCCCCGAACTTCGTTGACTCTGATATTTGTTTCTGACAAACTACGTAGGCCCAGGATGCGACATCCTGCCGAGTCCCCTTCCTCCATTTTCTTTCACCTATGTTTTATTCCAGTGTGTGTGCATTCTTTGAGCAGTTTATTAGCAACCTTTTCCTATTCTTTTGAGCGTGGATCTCGTCGAGTACGACGGACGTGAGGGGTGTTAATACCTTCCCCTTGCGTAACCGACTCCCGTACCTTGCAATCTCTGGTCGTAAGACCATTCCTTTCCCTTTTTCAGGTTTACTTCGAGCGTTTCCTTTCCCTCCTTTGGGATAAATAACGCACGGTGGCGGCTCTGTGTCTTTTTCCGCCGGTTGTTTTTCGCGTTGCGACAGCTGGCGACTCTGCTGGGGAATTAGAAGTTGACCTCATGTTGGTCCATCTTCCCTAAGCGAGTCAATCCTAGCGCTCCTTAGGATAGTTTTGTTTGCTTGTGCTGCTTATTTATTGCATTTATGATTATTTTACCGTGTATATATTTGCATATATGTTTGCATGCATCATATTATCATTATGCTGGATTCTGTACAGGTTTGGTTCCTCTGATTTGGGGTGGGTGTTCTGAGTGGGGCTAAAACCCAGACCCGAGTATACACCTAGGATTAGCGTGGTCTCACGTGTCCTCACATGTTAGGTCAACATGGTTGTTGCGACGTGACATACCACAGCCGGACGAGGTTACTCTGAGATAGCTTTTCCATTGTGGAGTATCCACTTTGGTGTGGTTACCTCTTTTGAGCTATTGACTTCGGTGACCGTTCTTTCCCGGATCTTTGGTTTAGACGATCTTATGAGAGCTGCAACGGCACACCCGAAAGGGCAAACCCGTTGAGTATCTTGTCCGATTGTCGAGACCATTATCCGCCTTAGGATGACCTTATAGAATTCACCTGTGAGGGGAGGGTTGATTCTTACAGATGCATGTTCTGATGGTGACTAAGGGATGGTGACTATGGTTCATGGATATTTATTTCTGAGACGCCGAAGTTCTGTCCGTGGTATTTATCAGTAGGGATCCGTTTATTTCAGGATTCCTTGGGTTGGTACAAATGATTTTGTGGTTATCAGATCAGTGGCTTTCCAGTGATGATGGTGGTATATCCTCAGGTTCCGTTTATTTCGGAACTCCCGAGTTGGATTTATGGTTGCTCAGTACCTCAGATGGTTGAGATCAATTCAGAAACCGGAATCCAGTACAGTGGTTGTTCAGATGACTTGGAGGATGGCACAGTGCATTGCATTCATACATCAGCATCATTCTCATTTTGCATTTATCCGCATCTAACTCATGTTTATCCATATGCAGGGAACATTCTTGATTGAGATTCTGGTTGAGAGATTTCTTTGTTCCAGACATGAGGACCGGTTTGAAAGATGACGTCGTCTACAGTTTCTTTGACCCAGAGATTGGCGTGCTGAAAGATATGATAACATTGATTACACTTGACCATGTGGGGATGTTCCGTGAGACTTATGGTGGTATTCTGAAGGTGGTTTTCAGGCTCACAGATACAGATAGGAGTGCCATCCATACTCTTCTCCAGTTTTATGACCCGGGTTTGAGATGCTTTGTTTTCCCGGATTACTTGTTGGTGCCTTTGATGGAGGACTATGTCAGTATCCTAGGTATTCAGATCAGAGACCAGATTCCATTCTATGTCACTAAGGGGGAACCTGATGTTGCTGAGATTTCTCGTGCTCTTTATTTGAGCCCCGAAGTGACTAAGGGAGGTTTGAAGGAGAAGGGAAAGTTGTCCGGTTTTCATCTGAGTTTCTTGGAGGCTAAAGCCAAGGAGCACGCTGTTTTGGGTAATTGGAAGGCTGTTTGTGCTTTACTGGCTGTGAGCATCTATGGGATCATCATGTTCCCTAACCAGAAGAATTTTGTGGACATTAATGCCATCTGGTTGTTTATGCAGAGGAATCCTATTCCTACCTTGGTTGGGGATGTCTATTACTCGGTCCATAATCGGAACGAGAAGCGGCGTGGGGGATTGATCAGATGTTGTGCTCAGTTGTTATACAAATGGTTCATGGGGTATTTGCCTTCCAGAGGTGCCTTTGTCTTACTTGATCCTACTGTCAAGTGGTCAATCAAGTTGATGGGTTTGCGAGCCAAGGACATAGCTTGGACTCACAATGGTGTGGCTGGACGAGACTTCATTTACAGTTGTGGGAGCTTTCCCAATGTGCCTCTCATAGGAGTTCAAGGTTGTGTTAATTATAACCCGGTGCTGCTTAGGAGGCAAATGGGGTTCGCTATGGAGGTTCATCCTCTCGAGCGTGAGATTTAGGAGTCTTTCTACTTCCCGGTTGAGGGTAATCCGACACGGTTGAGGCAAGTATCTGGAGCATGGCGCAACATTCGGAGAAAGGGCAAGGTTCCTTTTAGTAGGGTCAATAATAGGTCTTTTCCTCTGTTTGATGATTGACTCCGAAAGAGAATTGAGCTCACGCATCTACCATTTCCTGGGGGTGATCCTTGGTGTCCATTGATTGAGGGGTCACGTTCTTCTGTTAGCATGGAAGAATTCCTTGAGATGAAGAAGGCCAGAGATCAACTGCAGGTAGAGAAGACTGAGTTGGAGATGAGTGTTGCTAGAATTCAAATGGCTAATCAGGAAATCAAAGGGAAAATAGAAGACCAGGATAAGAGACATGCTCTGGAGGTGAAGCGCTTTGAGATAGACACCGCTTATTATTGCAAGATCAGCCAAACTTTAGAGTCATCCACGAAGGAGCATGACATCACCAAGGAGAAGTTGGCTAGAGCGTTGAGGGTTATTGAAGATGAAAAAAGGAGACAGATCCTTGTGAAGACTCAGAGAGAAGCTAGAGCCAAAGTCCTTACCGTAGAGTGGGAAGCAAAGCTGAAGGTTAAGGAAGAAGAGCAAGTGAAGATTGTGGCTGAGAGAGATCATTATCTTGCTGAGAGAGATCATTACTTCCGACAGATGAAGATTCACTAGAAGGAGATAGGAAGACTGCAGCAGGAGAATACTGAGCTCAGGTTCGCCGTGAAGTTTACCAAGATGGTTGATGATGCAGGGCCCTCTGGGGGACCTTCTTCAGTGTAGACTTTTATTGTTATGTGTTAGATTACTGTCAGACATGTTGACAGAATCCACTTGTTTGTATTTTCTTTCTGATTCTGGAGGATTGTAATCTGATTTGTATCAGACTTGATGTATGACTCTCGCACGTGTTGCGCACTTTTGATATACAGTGGTTATTATCATTCAGTGATTGATCTTCCAAGCTTTATTTGCTTTTCTGTGCACACTCACATAACACATACATGGTTGGGTGATATCTTTGCTAAATCACAATTCTCTGCTCTGTGTGGCGAAACCAGATGATTGATGTCAAAGTGTTGCTGTCAAATTATTATCTGTCTCGATGAAACCAGGATCGAAAGACAGGCTCTTCCTCATATGGATAGACATTGGATTCATTCGTGAGTCATAATAACCTGTCTTCTGTTTTACAGGTGTCAGTTTCTAACATGTTTGATTGACTCAGGAATGATGAATCCACCAAACGCTGACATTCTCGAGCTGAAAGAGAAGATGAGTGAGCTGATCAGTGTCATGCAAGAGTTTGCCTTGGGGCAGAAAGCAATCGCTGAGAAAGTGGAGAGGATTGAAGGCTGGCTGAGAATGGGGAAGGTACAGGGAAACGCTCCGTCGTCTGAAGTAAGGAAGTCCTTTGGTGATGGTCAGCATAAGAGGGAGGTTGAATCGAGTGATGTGTATGCCAAAAGGGGACACGGTAGGGATCGTTACCACCCGTATGCTTCTACAGTAACGATTCCTACTGGTAATCAATCTGTGCAACAGCAACGGCAGTCACCTCAACAGAGAACATAGAGGGCTGGGTGCCAAGTGAGAAGAAGGACGACAGATCGTCATTTTGATAAGCCACCCGTGACTTAGACCTTTCTGTTTAGGAGGTTGAAGGATCTTGGGTTGGTTCAGCCGAGGACGTTGGCTCCAGTAAGACCGGATCAAAGGCTTGCAGGTTATGATGGGAACGTCAAGTGCGAGTTCCATTCTGGTGCACCCGGGCATAGCATTGAGGGTTGTAAAGCTTTTAAGCATGTCGTTCAAGATTTGGTGGATTCTAAAGCTATCAATTTTGCACCGACGCCGAATGTTAATGTTAACCCCATGCCGGTGCATGGTCCTATGGGGGCGAACGTGATGTCAGAGGATAAGAGAAAAATAGAGGTGACGAATGTGGATCAGTTGAGGACTCCAATGTCTGTGGTTAAGAGACATCTGAGGAAGAGTGGAGTTTTCCCTGTTGTGATAATTGTTGTGCTGCTTGCACCGTCACAGCGAATGGGTGTGTAATGCTGAGGGAGACGATTCAGAGAATGATGGATGAAGGACGTCTCCGATTTGAGAAGGTTGATTGGGGGGAGGAGGACATCTTTGTCAGTCAACTCTCATCGTTCAAGTATGTAGAAGTGGACGGTGAAATATTTGAAACGCCAAGTAAAGCATTCAAAACTGTTAAGGTAGAGAATGCCATCTTTGCTAAAGAGGAGAAGAAGCCGTCCATTTCTTCTTACAAACAGGCCGCTGAGGTGGTGAAGAGTGGAGAAGCCCCAGGTTGGGGAAGGATGATTGACATCGTCGCAAAAGAAGACAGGTTCGGGGTTGGTTATCAGCCGGGTCGAGGCTCGTCTGGACAGAATAGAGGCCGTCGTCAGCCATTCACGTTCACCAGTGCTGGAATGCTGGATCCAGATCGGGTCTGTGCGGTGGGTGAAAAGATCGACAGTGACTGTGAGCTTGATTCGTGGATAAAACCGTGCGTACCAGGGATGGAGATCCAGAACTGGAAAGCCGAAAAGATCATCACTGTCACTCTACGTGAAGAGTAATATTTCTGTTTTTCAATACTGTTTGCATGAAAGCCATATGTTTTGCCCGAAACGTAATGGTTCATTGTAAGGGCCACCTCATGTGTTTCATTTTGCAACATTTTGCATCATTAATAAATGGATGTTTTTCACAATAAAAGCGGTGTTCCCTGTTTTTCATTTATTTTTGCAGTTTAAAAAAATAAAAATGGCAATGTTTGTTTTCATTTTCCTTCCTTGTGTTTTGTCTCGTTCCGACTTTTGTATTCTCCGGATCTCATTAATAACAATTTTGTTACACCCTCATATGACTTCGACAATCCGATCTATCATGCCGAAGAAGAAGCCGAAGAAGATTGTGAACTGCCGGAGGAATTAGCCAGGTTGTTGAAACAAGAGGAGAAGGTGATTCAGCCACACGAGGAGCGAGTTGAGATTGTCAATTGGGGCACCGAGGAGGTCAGAAAGGAAGTGAAAGTTGGGGCCGCTTCAGAGGAAAATATCAAGAGCAGATTGGTAGCCTTGTTGAAAGAGTATGTTGACATTTTCGCCTGGTCTTATCAAGATATGTCAGGGTGGAATACCGATATTGGTGTGCACAAGCTACCATTGAGAGAAGACTGTCTTCCAGTGAAGCAGAGGTTGCGGTGCCAAACAAAGGATGTGAATGTGAGAATGTGTGTGGATTACCGGGATTTGAACAGAGCTAACCCGAGAGATGATTTCCCATTACATCACGTCGATGTGTTGGTAGATAATACAGCTCAGTTCTCGATGTTTTCTTTCATGGATGGCTTTTCTGGTTATAATCAGATTAAAATGTCGCCAAATGATATGGAGAAAATAACGTTCATCACACTGTGGGGGCACTTTTTGCTATAAGATGATGCCATTCGGTCTCAAGAACGCCGGTGCCACGTATCAGAGAGCTTTGGTGACTTTGTTTCATGATATGATTCATCATGAAATCGAGTGCTATGTTGATGACATGATAGCAAAGTCCCAAACAGAAGAGGGTCATTTGGTAGATCTGGCCAAACTGTTTGACCGACTGAGACAGTTCAGACTGAGGTTGAATCCGAATAAGTGCACTGTCGGAGTGCAGTTCGGTAAGTTGCTGAGGCTTATTATGAGCGAAAGAGGAATCGAGGTCGATCCTGCTAAAGTAAAAGTAATACAAGAAATGCCTGAACCGAGAACAGAAAAAGAGGTTCGTGGTTTCTTAGGTAGATTGAACTACATTTCACGGTTCATATCTCATCTAACAGCCACGTGTGAACCCATATTCAAGTTGTTGAGAAAAGATCAAACGGTCAGGTGGAATAATGATTGCCAAGCGGCATTTGAAAAGATAAAAGAATATTTGCAGGAGCCTCCAATTCTGATGCCTCCTGTGGAGGGACGACCGTTAATCCTGTACTTGACAGTCCTCGAGGGGTCTATGGGGTGTGTATTGGGGCAGCATGACGAGTCTGGTCGAAAAGAGCATGCAATTTGCCTTAGCAAAAAGTTTACCGACTGTGAAACAATATATTCACTGCTCGAGAAGACTTGTTGTACTTTGGCATAGGCTGCTCGCCGACTGAGACAGTATATGCTGGTTCATACCACTTCGTGGATTTCCAAGATGGATCCGATCAGGTATGTATTTGAGAAGCCAGCATTGACCGGACGGGTTGCGAGAGGGCAAATGATTTTGACCGAATATGATATTCAGTATACCTCTCAGAAAGCGATTAAGGGGAGTGTATTGTCTGATTACCTCGCCCAGCAACCCATTGAGGATTACCAATCGATGAAGTTTGAGTTCCCTGATGAGGACATCATGTTTCTCAAATCGAAAGATTGTGAGGAACCAATCCCGGAGGAGGGGCCTGACCCTGAGTCCGAATGGATTCTGATGTTTGATGGGGCCGTTAACGTGAATGGTAGCGGTGTTGGTGCTGTTTTGGTTACGCCTAAGGGATCCCACATTCCTTTTGCTGCCCGGTTAACATTTGAATGCACCAACAATGTGGCTGAATACGAAGCTTGTATCTTGGGTGTTGAAGAGGCGATTGATTTGCGGATCAAAAACCTTGTCATTTATGGAGATTCAGCTTTGGTTGTGAACCAGGTTAACGGGAAATGGTATATGCATCAATCTCATTTAATTCCATACCGGGACTATACGAGGAGATTGTTGACGTTCTTCACCAAGGTGGAATTACACCATGTGCCGAGAGAAGAAAATCCTTTGGCAGATGCTTTGGCTACTCTGGCCGCCTTGATTAAGGTGCAGTGGTGGAATCAGTTCCCTAGTGTTGAGGTGGGACGTCTGGATAGACCGGCTTATGTGTTTGCTGTCGAAACAGCGCCTGATGATGAGAAGCCGTGGTATTATGATGTCAAACGCTATCTGGAAACTTAAGAATATCTTGAGGGAGAATCCAAGAAGGACCGAAAGACTCTAAGGAGGTTGGCCATGGTGTTCTATCTGAACAAAGATGGGGTTTTGTACAAAAGAAATTTCGATTGGGTTTTGCTTAGACGTGTCGATGACAGAGAAGCTAGCCAATTGATGAAAGAGGTTCACGAGGGGTCGTTTGGTACCCATGCCAGTGGGAATGCGATGGTGAAAAAGCTGTTGAGAGTTGGCTATTAATGGATGACGATGGAGGCCCAGTGTTTCAACTTCGTGTGGAAATGTCATAAGTGCCAGATTTATGCTGATAAGGTGCACGTACCTCCAAATCCTTTGAGCTTAATGTCGTTTCCGTGGCCGTTTGCTATGTGGGGCATTGATATAATCGGAAAGATTGAGCCTACGGCTTCGAATGGGCATCGGTTCATATTAGTGGCTATTGATTACTTCACCAAGTGGGTGGAAGCAGCCTCTTATGCGAATGTGACGGAGCAGGTCGTTGCCAGATTCCTCAAAAGAGACATCATTTGCAGATATCGGGTTCCCGAAAGAATCATTACTGATAATGGTTCTAATTTGAACAACAAGATGATGGCAGAACTGTGTCGGGAATTCAAAATAGAGCATCACAATTCTTCTCCTTATCGTCCGAAGATGAATGGGGCGGTTTGAGGCAGCTAATAAGAATATAAAGAAGATTGTGCAGAAGATGGTCGTGGCCTATAAGGATTGGCACGAGATGTTGCCGTTTGCATTGCATGGGTATCGAACCTTGGTGCGTACATCTACTGGGGCAACGCCTTTCTCGCTTGTGTATGGGATGGAAGCCGTGTTGCCAGTCGAGGTCCAGACTCTGTCATTGAGAGTCCTGAGGGACGTAAAATTGAAAGAGGCTGAATGGGTAAGGACTCAGTACGAAGGGTTGAGCCTGATTGAGGAAAAGAGGCTGGTGGCCATTTGTCATGGGCAGTTGTACCAGCAGCAGATGAAGCGTGCTTTTGACCGAAAGGTGCGACCTCGTGTGTACCTCGTGGGAGATATGGTGTTGAAAAGGATCTTCCCTCCTCAGAACGATCGTAGGGGCAAGTGGACACCCAATGATGAGGGTCCATTGTGGTCCAGAAGGTTTTCTCTGGCGGAGCCTTGTTGTTGACTGTTGGTGTAAGCCCTAGAGGCCAATACTTTTGGTACTTGTATCGAATTATTTATTAATAATAAAAGACATTTTCTTTATTATGGTTGATTAATAAAGTCCCTAGAATAGATAGTCCATTTAATGTATTAAGTGTGACTTAATCATGAGAGCACATTAAACATAAGGACACTATTCTTAAAGTATCCGTAGTCGAGCTTTATTGTGAAGTGGGATAACATTAAAGCATTAAGACTATTATGTTTGTAGACTGATGATCACATCTCATGGATCATGGATAAAGAGTTATCAAGTCTTAAACATAGGTATGAATATTAAGAGTAATATTTATACCGGATTGACCCTCTATGAGAATACTATATAGAAAGTTATGCAAAGTGTCATAAGTTATTCTCATGGTGATAATGTTGTATACCACTCTTCGACCTGAAACCACTATGGATCCTAGATGTAGAGTCGAGTACTTTATTGCTGATCCAACGTTGTCCGTAACTGGATAACCATAAAGACAGTTGATGGGTACTCCACAAAGCATGCTGAGGGACATGAGTGTCCTAGATGGAATTTGCCCATCCTGCGTAACAGGATAAATGTCTATGGGCCCAATATTGAACTGGACAAGGATGACACGGTCTATACCTTGTGTTCAATATAGACATGAGGGCAAAGGGGTAATTATACACAATCATTATCACATGAGGTTTTGTCAGATCACATGACATTTTCGTGTCTTGGGTAGCAGTGATGTGTTGCTAGATACCGCTCACTGTTTATTATGTTAAATGCGTGATTTAATATAATTGCCAACGTCACGAAAACCTACAGGGTCACACACAAAGGACGGATTGATGAGAGATAGAGTAACTAAGGAACGTCGTAAGGTACGGTGCACTTAAGTGGAATACGAAATATGGTAAGGTACCAAATACTTAAGTGATTTTGGCATATTATGAGATATGGGCCAAAATACACTTAAGTGGGCTTTTTGGCTTGAAGCCCACACAAGTGGTTCTATAAATAAAACCCCTAGGGTAGAAGCAATGTAACTAACTGAGACAGAAAAACACAACTGAAGAGTTGGAATTTCGTATCTCTCTCTCTCACTCAAAGCCTTCATTCATAACAGCTAGCACTGCGATTGAAGGAATCCGTTCGTGTGGACTGAGTAGAGACGTTGTCATCGTTCAACGTTCGTGATCACCCCGTGGATCTGTATCAAAGGTTTTGATCATTATCAGAGATCTGCACCAAAGGCTTGAATCGCCACAAGAGGGAACGATTCTATCACTGATCATGCCCATTCGTAAGGATCACTAAATGGAGAAATTTTTATATTCCGCTGCGCCTTGGATGGCAATTCTCCAACAGTGGTATTAGAGCCACTTACGAAACCATGAATCTGATATTTGTTTTTGTTCTGTAATAATATGATTAAAGACAGAATGAATCAAAGGTTAAATTGAGATCGATCAAGTTACATATATGTGATATATGTAATCCTGATGCAAAATACATTATATATGATATAGTGTTCTCGTTTCGTTCATTCAAACCCTCAATGATTGTTTTCCTTTGAGCGATCAATGGTCGTTTGCTTCTTGATCCGACATTAGTATGGTGAAGCAATGATGTGTTGATCAATCATACTGAATTAACAATCGAGATGTGTTTGACGGTCTGAAATTGGTGCATCAGGGTTAGTGACGACACAAGGGTTGTGTTGTCAGAGAGTTATGCGATTGGGGTTTGACTGCACAAGAGTTGTGTGTTCTAAACACTTTTCCGAACAGTGTTAACCGGTTAACGTGTATGGTTAACCGGTTAACGCAATACGAAATAATTTTTTTTAATTTTTCAAACAGTGTTAACAGGTTAACGCATTTGGTTAACCGGTTAACGCAAGGCAGACAAGAATTTTCTAACAGTTTTCAAACAGTGTTAACCGGTTAACGCTTTTGGTTAACCGGTTAACGCAAGATGAAATTCAGTTTTCTAAGTTTTTCAAACAGTGTTAACCGGTTAACACATTTGATTAACCGGTTAACGCAAGGCAGAAAAGAATTTTCTAACAGTTTTCAAACAGTGTTAACTGGTTAACGCTTTTGGTTAACCGGTTAACGCAAGACGAAATTCAGTTTTCTGAGTTTTTCAAATAGTGTTAATCGGTTAACGCATTTGGTTAACCGGTTAACGCAAGGCAGAAAAGAATTTTCTAACAGTTTTCAAACAGTGTTAACCGGTTAACGCATATGGTTAACCGGTTAACACAAGGTAAAATTTACCCGTTCGGCTAACTCAGTGCTTTAAAAGTATCAAGTGTTGATACGAAAAGCGACATCGATTTTAAATGAATTGTTCATTAAAATGTGGTGATCGGTCGTCGAGATTTAATTTGATTTTAATTAATTAAAGGAATTAATAATAATAATAATAAAGTGTTTCTTATTGTCTTGTGGTGATCGGTTATGGCCTTAGTTTTCCTTTATTTTGCTTTGGGTTTTAAAATACGACCTGCGTGTCGTGCCTCTCTCTTTATCCCCCAAATGTAACTTCTTTCCTCATCTCACTCCCTCGTATGTAAAACGAGTTTCTTTTATGTAAAGTAATGATATGAAGAAAGCAAAGAAGTCAGTGCCAAAGGAGGACAACCTTGAAGATCTTGCTTGGAGAAGCTTAGATCGTTGTTAGGTTAGCTAAGGTTCTCTCATTGGCTTGGGAGAACAATTGCGCTAGGGGCCATAAATGTTTCATTATGTATGTATGTATGTTGGTGCATTTGAATGTATGTTGATGCATGTGAGAGACGGTTTATATGATAAACAAGTCGGTGAGATCAGAAAAATTGAAATTCCCTCAAATTAAATATTATGTTTATGCTTTCCAAGTTTTAACACTGATCGAGACTAGTAATGGATAATGTAGGTTTCGCCTACGCGAGGTGCATGATCTATATATTAGTAAGGTGCGATGGGATAATTGTAATATCCAACTATTAAAACAATGGGTCAAACTTAACTAAACAAATTATAAGAATATTATATATGTTTGCTTTCCAAGTTTTAGCACTCATCAAGACTAGTATCGAATAATGTAGGTTTCGCCTACGCGAGGTGCATGTTTTGTATTAGTTAAGGTGCGATGGGATAATTGTAATATCCAACTGCTAAAACGATGAGTCAAACTTAAGTATAATTTTATTATATATGTTTAGAAGCAAGAGTTGGGAATGATCCATATGATGGATTGGAATAAGGAGTTATTCACCCAATTGAAATTTTCGAGAGTTGTATGAGATACAATTGGAAGGAGTTCCTACCTAAATAACCTAGTTTTGTGTAATCCGCCTACGTGGACTTAGAACGAAGTGAAATATGGATCTCAACCCACTAGAAAATCTTCCAACGGGATTTTTCGAATCAGATGATGGGGGTCATTTGTTTTGAGTAAAATAGTGGGAGCATATTTAATTAAAGGCATAATTAAATATGTCAATGATACTTATATTTTCACTAATCCTTGTGTAGATTACCATGACAACAAACACCTCTAACAACATCTTGTGATCAATCCTTGATAAGGAAAAATTGTCTGGGACAAATTTTCTGGATTGGCACCGAAACCTGAGGATTATCCTCAAACATGATAAAAAGTTGTATGTCTTGGAGACACCTGTTCCTCAAGAGGAACCTCCTAGTTCTGCACCTAAGGCAGAAAGAGATGCTTATAAGAAGCATGTCGATGATGCCAATGAAACTGCTTGTCTCATGCTAGCTACCATGAACTCAGAATTGCAAAAGCAACATGAGAATATGTCAGCGTTCGATATGATCGAACACCTGAAGATGCTCTATCAAGAGCAAGCAAGGCATGAGAGATTTGAAGTTTTAAAAGCCCTTTTTCAAAGCAAGTTAGCTGAGGGAGCCCCTGTAGGTCCCCATGTGCTCAAAATGATTGGGTATGTGGAAAACCTTGAGAGATTGGGCTTTCCCCTCGAAAAGGAACTTGCAACTGATTTGATCTTGCAATCGTTGCCAGATAAATTCAGTCAATTTGTGCTAAATTTCAATATGATTGATATGGACAAATCTCTTCCTAAACTGCTCGCCATGTTAAGGACTGCCGAGCAGAATCTGAAGTCAAAAGGGAAGTCCATTCTGATGATCGGAAATGGAAAGAGACAGAACAAAAGGCCCACTAAGCAAGGTGATAAAGGGAAAGGCAAGGAAGTTGCCAAACCCAAACCCACCGTTGCTACTTTAAAGCCTAGTGGAGGCATAGCAAAAGCAGGGACCTGCTTCCATTGCGGTAAGACCGGAAACTGGAAGAGAAACTGCCCAAAGTACCTGGAAGATAAGAAGAATGGAGTAGAGACTTCAACTTCAGGTATTTTTGTTATTGAAATTAATTTATCCACTTCTGCATCATGGGTATTAGATACTGGATGCGGTTCTCACATTTGTACAAATGTGCAGGGACTAAAAAGGAGTAGAAAATTGGCGAAAGGTTAAGTCGACCTACGAGTTGGCAATAGAGCAAAGGTTGTTGCTTTAGCCGTAGGAACTTATGTATTGACTTTACCTAGTGGTTTAATAATTCAGTTAGAGAACTGTTATTATGTACCTGCAATTAGCAGGAATATTATTTATGTCTCTTGTTTGGACAAGTTTGGTTTTTCATTCATAATAAAGAACAATTGTTGCTCAATTTATTTGAATGATATATTCTATGCTACTGCACAAATGAACAATGGACTATATGTTCTTGATCTTGAAATGCCTATTTATAAAATTAATACTAAAAGGATGAAACCTAATGAGTTAAATCCAACTTACCTCTGGCATTGTCGATTAGGCCACATAAATGAGAAACACATTTCCAAACTCCATAAAGATGGACTCTTGGACTCTTTTGATTATGAATCATATGAGACATGCATATCTTGTTTAATTGGAAAGATGACAAAGTCTCCATTCACAGGAAAAGGTGAAAGAGCTAATGATCTTTTGGCCCTCATACATACTGATGTATGTGGACCACTGAACATACCAGCCAGAGGAGGTTTTCAGTACTTCATCACATTCACTGATGATTTCAGTAGATACGGTTATATGTATTTAATGAAACACAAATCAGAGTCCTTTGAAAAGTTCAAGGAATTCAAGAATGAAGTACAAAACCAACTAGGTAAGAATATTAAAGCTCTTCAATCAGATCGAGGTGGTGAGTATTTAAGCCTAGAGTTTGATGACCATCTGAAAGAGTGTGGGATCTTATCCCAACTCACTCCTCCTGGAACACCCCAATGGAATGGTGTGTCTGAGAGAAGAAATTGAACCCTGTTAGACATGGTCCGATCCATGATGAGTCACGCCGATCTTCCAAACTCCTTTTGGGGACATGCGCTATTGACAGCAGCTTACACACTTAACCGTGTTTCATCCAAAAAGGTTGAAAAGACACCATATGAGATATGGAGTGGTAAGAAACCACATATGTCTTACATGAAGATTTGGGGTTGCGAAGTTTATGTGAAACGACAAATTTCAACTAAGCTTGAGCCCAAATCTTACAAATGCTTATTTGTGGGGTATCCTAAAGAAACAAGAGGGTATTACTTCTACAATCCTTCTGAGGACAAAGTGTTTGTCGCTCGAACTGGAGTTTTCCTGGAAAGGGATTTTATTTCCAAAGGAACCAGTGGGAGGAGAGTAGAGCTTGAAAAAATTCAAGAATCACAAAGAATCGATACACCTATGGAGGAATTAGAGCAGGAAATACAAGTGGTTATGGAAGAGCAACCTGCTCAAGTAGAACAAGACCAGCGTAGGTCAGGCAGGATACATCACCTACCTGAGATATATGGATATCTAATCAAGGTGATGTATTACTCATGGATCAAGATGAGCCTGTGACCTACTCATGGAATCTTCGTTTTGATGAAACAGTAAAACAATATGGATTCATCAAGAACGAAGATGAGCCTTGTGTCTACAAGAAGGTTAGTGGGAGCATGACCGTTTTCCTGGTATTATATGTAGATGACATATTACTCATTGGAAACGATATCCCTACCCTGCAACAAGTAAAGTCTTGGTTGGGGAAATGCTTTTCTATGAAGGACCTAGGTGAAGCAGCCTATATATTAGGAATCAGAATCTATAGAGATAGATCACAAAATGCTTGGCCTAAAGTCAGAGTACATAGACAAAGTGCTGAGACGCTTTAATATAAATGATTCCAATGGTTATGTGTTTTGCTTGAATGGTAGCGCTGTGAGCTTGAAAAGTTCAAAGCAAGATGCAGTTGCTGATTCTACAATCGAGGCCGAGTATATTGCTGCCTCAAGTGCAGCAAAGGAAGTTGTTTGGATCAAAAGTTCATTAGTGAACTTGGCATAGTCCCTAGCATTGTGGATCCCATTGGTCTCTATTATGATAACAATGGTGCTATCGCACAAGCTAAGGAGCCTAGATCTCACCAACGATCCAAACACATACTCAGGCATTATCATCTCATTCGAGAGATAATAGATAGAGGAGATGTGAAAATATGTAAAGTACCTACACTTGACAATATAGCTGACCCACTAACAAAGCCTCTTGCGCAGCAGATGCATGATGGCCATACTAGATCAATGGGCATAAGGGGTATGCCTGATTGGCTCTAGTGCTAGTGGGAGATTGTTGGTGTAAGCCCTAGAGGCCAATACTTTTGGTACTTGTATCGAATTATTTATTAATAATAAAAGGCATTTTCTTTATTATGGTTGATTAATAAAGTCCCTGGAATAGATAGTCCGTTTAATGTATTAAGTGTGACTTAATCATGAGAGCACATTAAACATAAGCACATTATTCTTAAAGTATCCGTAGTCGAGCTTTATTGTGAAGTGGGATAACATTAAAGCATTAAGACTATTATGTTTGTAGACTGATGATCACATCTCATGGATCATGGATAAAGAGTTATCAAGTCTTAAACATAGGTATGAATATTAAGAGTAATATTTATACCGGATTGACCCGCTATGAGAATACTATATAGAAAGTTATGCAAGGTGTCATAAGTTATTCTCATGGTGATAATGGTGTATACCACTCTTCAACCTGAAACCACTATGGATCCTAGATGTAGAGTCGAGTGCTTTATTGCTGATCCAACGTTGTCCGTAACTGGATAACCATAAAGACAGTTGATGGGTACTCCACAAAGCATGCTGAGGGACATGAGTGTCCTAGATGGAATTTGCCCATCCTGCGTAACAGGATAAATGTCTATAGGTCCAATATTGAACTGGACAAGGATGACACGGTCTATACCTTGTGTTCAATATAGACATGAGGGCAAAGGGGTAATTATACACATAATCATTATCACAGGAGGTTTTGTCAGATCACATGACATTTTCATGTCTTGGGTAGCAGTGATGTGTTGCTAGATACCGCTCACTGTTTATTATGTTAAATGCGTGATTTAATATAATTGCCAACGTCACGAAAACCTACAGGGTCAGACACAAAGGACGGATTGATGAGAGATAGAGTAACTAAGGAACGTCGTAAGGTACGGTGCACTTAAGTGGAATACGAAATATGGTAAGGTACCAAATACTTAAGTGATTTTGGCATATTATGAGATATGGGCCAAAATACACTTAAGTGGGCTTTTTGGCTTGAAGCCCACACAAGTGGTTCTATAAATAAAACCCCTTGGGTAGAAGCAATGTAACTAACTGAGACAAAAAAACACAACTGAAGAGTTGGAATTTCGTATCTATCTCTCTCACTCAAAGCCTTCATTCATAACAGCAAGCACTGCGATTGAAGGAATCCGTTCGTGTGGACTGAGTACAGACGTTGTCATCGTTCAACGTTCGTGATCGCCCCGTGGATCTGTATCAAAGGTTTTGATCATTATCAAAGATCTGCACCAAAGGCTTGAATCGCCACAAGAGGTAACGATTCTATCACTGATCATGCCCATTCGTAAGGATCACTAAATGGAGAAATTTTTAAATTCCGCTGCGCCTTGGATGGCAATTCACCATCATTGACGACCATGGATGGTGAGGATTTTCCATCCCCTGTGAATGCGGACGCAGTTAAAAAATACTTCGTATAAGAGACCCGCTGGACGAGAAGAATAAAATAGTCCAGACAAAAATGGGCATCCCGGCGAACCAGAAAAAATGAAAAAGGTTCGGGCAAAAATTAGGGATAAAAGGAAAAAATGTACACCCGGCAAGTCGAAAACCCCACAAGGGCGGCTTGGGCAAAAAAGGGTATCCCGGTGGACTGAAAACCCGAAAGGGTGGTCCAGACAAAAGAGGGATTGAAACGAACAACTGCGTCTAGCTGATCGTTCGTACTTTGGTTATGACCTATGGATAATCCCCGGCAGAGATCAGTCGGAAGCGTCTTGTTCAGAAGGCAGAAAGCACGGAGAGTCTTGAGGACATATGGGGTGTAACCGGGTTGGAACTCGATGAGATCATGGTTTCACATTGCCATTAGGATAGATTTTCCTTTTGTGCGCAATTACCTCTTTTCAGGAATTGCTTCCTGTGTATTGCTCAGTTATGAGCCACCTTTCCAATCAATACAATGCATATTCAGTCAAATAATTTTGTTTTTGTTTTCATTATCGCTTTGATTGCAAAAACATCCGTTTATTTTGATAAGAATCTTTGCATTTTGAGACATGGAGATCCCTTCCAATGCATGTTCATGAGATTGAAAGCCTGAAATCTTATTCGGAAGGTTGAGTGACCTAGGCGTTGAAATTTTGGCACGCCTGGGGCACGTTTTTATCTAACGATCTCTTTTGCAGGTGCTGTTAGATATTTTCACTCACTTGCAGGTTGTGATGTGAAGTTTTTGACAAAAGATCCCCGTGGAGTCCAGTCAGGGACAAGGGATTGAATGATGGTGAAAAGACGTGCGACGATCCTGGAGGTTTAATCAAGAAGACTCTTCAAAGTCTGGAAAAGTGGAAAGTTAATATTATGGTTAGACGATGGATACCAGTGTTCGATGAGTCGACGGGCGTTCCGTGTCCAATATGCCGTATCTCTCCAGCAGGTTCGCGATCGGTATTTCCTCGGCAGTCAGGCCTGAAGGTTGTTGTTTCCCCTAGCAGGGTGGAGATTGTTTTATCCCCAACAAGTCGAAGATTGTTGTTTTCCCCGCAGAGTGCGTTGGTGGTTTCTTCCCCAGCGAAGTCCCCAAGCAGACCGAGTTCAGTGGAGGTCATCCCTGGTGAGGGTTGTCCTTTCCCCAGCAGCAGTGCTATTCCCCGACAGGGTGGAGATTGGAGTGGTATCAAGCTTCTCAGCAGAGTGCCTCGAGCTCCCCAGTAGAGTCTCCTGAGGGGGATATCTTTTTTATGCATTCATCATTTAGAGAAGCATTGCATATGGCATAACTCATTACGTAGCATTTCCATGGTTATGGAGCATTGCGCTGAAAAAAATCATCATGCATCAGCATCGCAAGCATAAGCTAGTCTCAAGCCATGGTTACCGTTTGAGATTTGGTTTCGCCGGATGGTGAAGATGTTACTCAGGCCGTGGTTACCGTTTGAGATTTGGTTTTACCGGATGGTGAAGATGTTACTCAAGCCGTGGTTACCGTTTGAGATTTGGTTTCGCCGGTTGGTGAAGATGTTACTCTAGGGAGTTTAGCATCGTGGCGTTGGGTCAGCGGTATTCCCCAGTAGTGCGATACTGAAGGAGATTTCTGTCGTGCGAGATGGAAGTTGGAAGATGTTACTCTGAGGAGTTTAGCATCGTGACGTTGGGTCAACGGTATTCCCCAATAGTGCGATACTGGAGGAGATTTCTGTCGTGCGAGATGGAAGTTTGAAGATGTTGCTCTGAGGAGTTTAGCATCGTGACGTTGGGTCAACGGTATTCCCCAATAGTGCGATACTGGAGGAGATTTCTGTCGTGCGAGATGTAAGTTTGAAGATGTTACTCTGAGGAGTTTAGCATCGTGACATTGGGTCAACGGTATTCCCCAGTAGTGCGATACTGGAGGAGATTTTTGTTGTGCGAGATGGAAGTTTGAAGATGTTACTCTGAGGAGTTTAGCATCGTGACGTTGGGTCAACGGTATTCCCCAGTAGTGTGATACTGGAAGAGATTTCTGTCGTGCGAGATGGAAGTTGGAAGATGTTACTCTGAGGAGTTTAGCATCGTGACGTTGGGTCAACGGTATTCCCCAGTAGTGCGATACTGGAGGAGACTTCTGTCGTGCGAGATGGAAGTTGGAAGATGTTACTCTGAGGAGTTTAGCATTATGACGTCAGATCAGCAATGTTCCCCAGTAGCGCGATATTGGAGGAAAATTTTCCGTCGAACAGAGATGGAAATGAAGATCAGAGAATGTCACGCAATCAGTGCAAAAGTCGGGGTTCAAATGCGGTGATCAGGGATCATCCGCGTGGAAGAAACATATTTTTTATGAGGTTCAAAAAAAAAAAACAAAGAATAAAATCAAGAAGTTTCGGGGTTCAAGAAAAGCAAAAAAAAGATAATAATCCCCAGCGGAGCGCAAATTGTTCGTCTGTTCTTGGTATTCAACCACTCTTCACCCTGATCATCTGAAAGCTGAGGCTGTTCATATCGACAGGTTCACAGTGGATTGAATAGGGGCAGCTGTAACACCTCAAAATATGCCCTCCTCTTCTTGGGACTAGTTTGACATATTGCATTGCATATTTTAGGACATTAGGCATTTGCATTGTTGCATATCATTTGAAATAAAGAAGGTCATCCTCCAAAATCTTTTTCAGAAGATGAAGAGGTTAAGTGGTTCAAGCCTGAGGGTTTCCATGGATGAATGATCAACCATCTGAGGGTTTGCAGTGCATTAGGGTTTCCTGATCCTTCAAAGAGCTTGAGCATTATATTGTTTGCAAGGATATGTTACCATCATCATGGTTCTATCATCATCCAGGGCTTCATTGTGCATGCTCCAGTTCCTTTGGATTAGGGTTTTGACCTCAGGTCAACCCTAATCAATGGCTTTCTTCCAGCCAGAGTTTTTCAAGGAGAAGAGGTATCCTATTAAGAGGGGGATCACATGATCATTATATTCAGCTTATATGAGCTAGGGTGTCATTTCTGAGCCATTTCCTCAAGTGGTGGAGGCTCAAGCTGATCAGAGCATGTGAAGGTCATCTGAGGACCTATAGAGTCAATTGTGCAAGAGCTGAGGGCTATGAGGTGGAGAAATGAGTTTCAACACTTCATTCATGTTCAAAAGAAGTTCATTTGTCATTTCAAACATATATCTTGAAGAATTTGAGGTCATGGCAAAAGTTTCCAAAAATGGAAAGTGACCTGTAATTTCAAGTTTCCAAAAATGGAAAGATTTTGGTCCAAATTCAACTTGATTTTACATCATCAAAGAAGCTTCAAATGAATTTTTGTTGAACATGAAAGTTGAAGATATTTCTCTCCTATTTTCAAAAAGTCCTATTTCATGAATTTATGATGAATGGTTGAGAAGTTATGGCCAAATGATCATGAAGTATGCATGGAACTTCAAAGTGTCATAACTTTTGACTCAAAACTCCAAATGAAGCCACTCTTTTTGAAAATTTCTTGTCATGACCTATATTTTTCAAATCAAGCATTGCATTGCATGAAAAAAGTTCATATGATCATATGTCCATTCAAGTGCATTTTGGAGGGAAAAGGGGGAATTTAAATTTGGTGCATCACATGAGTAAAATTCCACTTCCATTGTGTTTATGAGATGATTTTAAGTGGAGTTGGATATTTGCATGGCATTATTCACGTGTGGTTTGTGCATGCAAGCTCATTTTTCATTTTTGTGCAAAATATTTCATAATTCACTAATCCAAATTAACCAAGCTTAATGTGGATTAGCATTGTCA
Organism: Lathyrus oleraceus; assembly: GCF_024323335.1. Classification (NCBI taxonomy): domain Eukaryota; kingdom Viridiplantae; phylum Streptophyta; class Magnoliopsida; order Fabales; family Fabaceae; genus Lathyrus; species Lathyrus oleraceus. The sequence goes on from NC_066583.1 coordinate 387,614,795, forward strand.
TTAACACACCATATAAATAACAAATCATAACAGAATTGCTCATAATCACAATTCTAGATCTAGAATTTTCTTTTCCCTCCAAAATTCTCTCTCATGAAAATTCAAAAATTCTTCACATAAACACACAATTTCTTCATAGATCCTTCATCTTCATGGAATTTGGATCATGATTCATCTATTTTTCATGGAATTTGAGTTGCTTTTGAAGACATTCAAGCACATGAACACATCAATGGAAGGTTCAAATTAAGCAAGATCTAGGAGGATTCAAGTGTTGTTTCCTATTCAAAGCTTCAAAAGAGGTGTTAGAGAGAAGAATTGGAGCTTGTGGAGGCTTGAAACACGTGATTTGAAGCACTGCCATTCCAAGTAGGTGGATTTTTTACTTTCATTATTTGCTATTATATGTACATAATCTTGTAGATCTTGTTGTGGTGAGAATTCTGATATAAATATATTTGAATTTGGATGAAAAATGAAGAAGATATGTGGATTTCAAGTTTAGATCTAGAAACTTCTTTGCTTCAATTCAGAAAATCCATGGAGATTTAGCCTTAGATAATATGATATCTGAATTCTACATTGAAAGATCTTTCCAACGATATATAATTTGTAAAATTCTGGAAAAAAAATTACAGCTCCGCCGTGTACACGGTCGGAGAAGACGACCGGAACTACTGTTCCGGCGTCTGGTGCGGTGGCTAGGGTTATGCAGCAAAACGCTGCGATTTGTGTTGTGTCAAGACCTTGGCCGAGCGGGTTTGAGCCTTGGCCTTTGGCGCTTTGCATCTCCAGCAAGCAGGTTCGATTCCTGCTGGGCGCATTTGTGGATTTTATTTTTTGTGAGCGCTCCTTTTACCACACTTTCCTCTGTTCGATACTTAGATGCAACATTTGTGAATTTATTTTTGCCTAGCGCGCTCTGAACCTCAAGAACCTGTGTTCAATACTCTGTTGTGGCAATTTGTGGATTTATTTTTCCAGCGCCTAATATTAACCCTAGGAACGTGTGTTCAATCCTTGCTGATGCATTGTTTCCATTCCAATTCAATTAACATTTTCCAATTGATTCACATTCATTTCATTTTTATTTTCTTAACTTGTAAAAATCATAACAAATTGAAAACTAATCTAATTTAATTCAAACTTTTTTCTACATGTCCATTTGAATGTCTTTTATTTTGTGATGTGAATTTCTGGATTTGTGCCTTGCTGAAATTTTGAATATGCCTAGTTGCTTGAACATGGTGCAAAATATGACATGTTGTGCCAATTCTCTTGTGAAATTCTCATACTTGGTCCAATCAATTTGAAATTTGGTATGCTAAATCCTAACATGATGCATGATATTTGAGCTTTTGTTTGGTATTTTTAGCATTTTTCATCTCTGTTTTAGACACATGGATGCATGGTGTGACAATGTGTGTCACACATTTTGATGTCATACTTGTTCATTTTCATTGACATGTCAATTGAGCTTTGTTGATTCTAATTTTTTACATGAGGCTTGTGCTTAACATGTTGTGTGCACCTAAAAATTTTCATGATCATTTCATGTGTTTCTGATTTAATGTGAATTTTCTCATTTGAATGTCCAATTGTGAACACCATTGTATGCCTTTGCCTTATCTTGATTGGTTGAAGCCCTTGCTTTATGATTTAGCTTTGGTCCTTTTTAGGACATGTTCATGTTTGATTAAATGTGCTTCATGTGGAATATCAACTTCTGTTTTGGTTATTTGCCTTGCCTTTGACCCTAGTCTTGGTACTAGTGGTTTGTACTCACCTTTTGAGCTTTGTATTTCAGGTTCAAGCATTTAGCTCTAATGGTTGATGTGATCTCATGACTTGAGATGCAAATTGCTTTGTACACTAAATCTTGTTGTGTTGTAGGTCCATTGGTGATGAACTCATTTGAGTTGCCTACACTTTGACTTGCCTTGTGTAGATGATGAATAGGCACCACTGTTGATTGTCTGTTGATTTGTCTGAATATGGTATTGACTATTTGACTTTTGTACAGGTACATTAGCCGCTTTTAGCTCTTGCTAGCTATCTTTGCTATGCTTTGGAGTGTGGTTGATACACCACTGAGGTAGTTTAGCATTCTAACTCCATGTAGTCTGGAAGCCCTGTCACCTTTTTGGCAGGCATTTGGCTGAAGTCCTCCTTAAGAGGCAATGTTTGTGATTGTTTATATTTGTGCCAAAGACCTCCAGGTGAGGCATGCTACTTGATAAGACATCCTAAGTGAAGAGGCAATTGACAGATAGAAGGGACTAGTAGCCAGTCCCCTGTTATTCAGTGAGTCGTTCATTATGCTCGCACTACGTGCTGATGCTCTTGAACCTAACCCAAGATCTCTGTATAGAGTCAGTCAAGTGGAATAGGGTCCCTCTTTCTGGATCCCCACTCTTTCATTGTCATTAAGCTCACCCAGGCCAGGGTTAAGAGCATGAGGTCTAATCCTCATTTCCATATTTGATCAGCTTCACCCTAACTCTCAATGTTAGTGGTTAAGAGCTTCAGCATACCCCTACAGTTTTGGCTTGTTTGTCGAGGTTGATATGACCCCTCTTGACTAAAGCCTAACCATTTGTCTGAGCCTCTTGTTTGTATATAGTGTGTGATGCTTGATCATTTGTGATTGGTGTTATCTGCTGTTTGAATTAATTTGCTGCCTGTGTGAGTTAGGTTCTGTTTAGATACCTCAACCTAGGACTATTGTGGATTGCATGACAACTATTAGGCTCGAGTCAGTCTCCCTTTTAGTTTGTTATTCCCTGATCTCTAGTTAGGAGAGAGTTTCTCCCCTGTTATGGGGAACTACGTCGCCCTGATTCTCATACCAGATGAGATACGTAGGCAGGAGATCATGCGAGATCTCTCTGGGCACCCTTTTTCTTTTTCAACCTTTTCTTTTTTTGGTGTGTGTTTGTGTGACAACTATTAGGCTCGAGTTCCAGGCTCCCTATTAGCTTGTCAGTTTGATAACCTTTTTGTGTGTGTAGGAGTTGGATGTAAGACCAGCGATTGGCATGCCGTTTCCTATTTGTTGTGTGTTTGGAGTCTGATGTAAGTCCAGCCATTGGCATTCAGTTTCCTGTTGGTGTTTGTTCGGAGTTTGATGTAAGTTCAGTCATTGGCCTTCGGTTTCCTGTTTGTGTTTGTTTGTTCGGAGTTGGATGTAAGACCAGCGATTGGCATTCCGTTTCATGTTGTGTGTTTGCTTTGACGTCTCAGCGTCTCTTTTCAGTGTTTTATTTCGGCGTGCGTTAGCCGAACTACGGTAGCTCTGGTTCTCATTCCAGATGAGATACGTAGGCATGGGATGCAATATCCTAGCGAGCCCGTTCCCCGTTTCCCCGAACTACGTTGACTCTGATGTTTGTTTCTGACAAACTACGTAGGCCCAGGATGCGACATCCTGCCGAGTCCCCTTCCTCCATTTTCTTTCACCTATGTTTTATTCCAGTGTGTGTGCATTCTTTGAGCAGTTTATTAGCAACCTTTTCCTATTCTTTTAAGCGTGGATCCCGTCGAGTACGACGGACGTGAGGGGTGCTAATACCTTCCCCTTGCGTAACCGACTCCCGTACCTTGCAATCTCTGGTCGTAAGACCATTCCTTTCCCTTTTTCAGGTTTACTTCGAGTGTTTCCTTTCCCTTCTTTGGGATAAATAACGCACGGTGGCGGCTCTGTGTCTTTTTCCGCCGGTTGTTTTTCGCGTTGCGACACAGTCAAGAAATACTTCGCCTAAAAAATAAAAACAGAATATCTCGCTAAGTTGAAAACCCGAAAGGGCGGCTTAGGCAAAAATGAGCATCTCGGTGGATTGAAAACCCGAAAGGACGGTCCAGGCAAAAGTTAGAGACATGAAAATAAATAAATATATATATATCCCGCTAGTTTGAGTACCTCACCCTGGGGCAATCTAGGAAAAAATTAGGGATTTGGCAAGTAACTGCGTGCTGACAAGACTTTGTTATACAACCGTCATTCGTCAAAGAATCTCGCTCAGTCATCGTCAACCGAAGCGTCAAATACAACAAATTCAGAGTTGGTGGAGAAACGGTCATTATGTTCAATGTAGCCCTTTTTCCATGTATATCACCAATTTCAAATTTGTAAAGATCCATGGAGTCTCTCCATTTGCAGACTACCATTCCATTAAATAAATTTGAGCCTTTATCCAATTCTTTGCACTCTTATTTGTTTCTGTTTAACAAATGTTTGCATGTTTTTAACTGATGAATACCATTGTTTTAAGAAAATGATGTTTTTTATAAACTCTTTTAAACAAAATGAACATTCACAATAACTGAAAGGATAATTGAAACGTCTTCAGTACTCTCCCAAGGATAGTACGATTTCCAAAAGGGTAAGACATTTGTTCATTTTCTGACATATATCCTCCTCATCAGCTTTCAGTTGTCTCCTCAGCAAGAAGTTATCTAGAGCAGTTGGTGAAGGGTTGGTTTCCCTTTTCGTCCCCGGTATGTCACGTGTTGACGAAGGATTCGTTTTTGATCCCCTTAGCCAAGGCAGTCATCTTTAAAGAGTGCATACAGTTCATCCTCTGCGGGGTTGCTCGACCCGATTTTGATAATGTGAATTCCCCCCTCTGTGGTTGGAGATTTCTTCTAAGTATTGAGAGATGATGAGGAAGATGTGTTGCTTCCTTTCCCAGCGGAGCAATTTGTTCTTTCTCCCCTTAGCAGAGATGTCTCTCCAGCGGTTAGAAGGAATTGTTTTGATGGATGGGTATTTGTATGGCATTAGTTCCCCAATCGAGTTTCTTCTACGACAGGTCTTATTGATATCCAGCCACCTGTTCCCGAGAACTGATGAGAAATCCCCGGTGGTTGGCAACTGTGACTTTGCCTGTCCCCAGCTGTGATCGGTGTCTTCCAGTATTTGATCACCCCCACCAGAGTTGAGTTCTCCTGTAGGCCTGGCCCTCCTTATGCCGGATATTCGTTCGAGGCTCTTGAGCCTGTTTGTGTTAGATATATCTGTCTGTCAGCATTAATCATACACAAATCACGCATATACATGCATAATCATAGTATTCAGATATTCATGATTGCATTCTTTGCCATATATCTTTGCTTATTATCTCCTGCTATTGGTGAAATGTTCATCCCCAAGCAGATGTTTGTGTCTGATCTCTCCATAAAGAGTCAACCCCCATAGGCAGAAAGTGTATATATTTCCTTCTTTATTCCCCACAGAGTTATGTCCTCGTGGATGATTATTGTTTCAGTTTCCTCCCCAGTGGCGTATCGGAATGGAATTACTCCCCTGAGATATATCCTCATTGGGTTGAGTATTGTTTGATTGTGTCTTTCTAGTTTGTTCCTGGATTGACTTCCTATCTTGTTATCCCCTGTGTAACACCTCAAAATTTGCCCTCCTCTCTTGGGACTAGCTTAGCATCTTGCATTTCATTTTGTAGGACATTAGGCATTACATCTTTGCATATCATGTGGAAACAGTAAGCAAGTCATCCTCCTAGGTCTTTCTCAGAAGATGGAGAGGTTAAGAGATGCAAGCCTGAGGGTCTCATGAATTGATCACTAATCATCTGAGGGTTTGTGCTTCAATTAGGGTTTCTTGGTTCCTCAAGTAGGTTGAGTATTATCTTGGTTGAAATGGTATATCATCATTATCAAGGTTCATTAATCATCTGAGGTTCCTTGGGATTAGGGTTTTGACCTCTGGTCAACCCTAATCAGTTGCATTCTTCTAGTCAGGGTTTTGCAAGGAGATGAGGCCTTTATGGAGATGGAGATCATCCTGTGATTTTATTGAGCTTGTATAAGCTAGGGTTTCATTTTGGTGCCATTTCATCAAGTGGTTGAGGCTCAGAATCATCAGTATATGTTCAAGTCAACAAAAGTCAACTGCAAAGTCAACCAGGGATTTAGAGGTGGGAAATGATTAGAAATACTTCATTCATGTTCAAACAAGTCTCATTTGACATTTCAAACATCAACATTGAAGAATTTAAAGTCAGGACAAAACTTTACAAAAATAGAAAGTGACCTGTAATTTGAACTTGCCAAAAGTGGAAAGGTTTTCAACTCAAGATTACATCATCAATAAAGCTTTAAATGAAACTTTGTTGAACATGAAAGTTGTAGATCTTTCTCTCCCATTTCCAAAAAGTCCAAGATCATAGATTTCTCATGTGTGGTTGAGGAGATATGGTTCAAACTTGACAAAGTGTGGTTTGAACTTCAAATGGGCATAACTTCTTAACCAAAACTCCAAATGGAATGGCTCTTTTTGCATTGTTCTTACTTTGACCTCTAGTTTCCAAATCTTGCATTACATGACATGCATTATCATCATATGAACATTTGCCATTTCACTTGATTTTTGGAGGGAAATTTTAAAGTTTAAATTTGGTGCATTGTTTAAGCATTCTACCATTGTCTTTAGCTCCAAAACAGCATTTTGAATGAAATTGAATGGAAATTCGTGCACTATTCACCATGCATAGGGTGAAAAACTCATTTTACACTTACACCTCATTCTTACTAATTACACTTCGCATTGGCTTAAACTTGATTAAAGCTTGATTAGTGGAACCTATATAAGCCTAAACCATAACTGTTTTTCAGTTAGTTTCTCATAATTTCAGATCTAGATCCAAGTCTCTCAAAATTCTCTCTCACCATTTCTTCAAATTTCTTCAAACAAATTGCATTTCCTTTGGTTGAATCATCATCTGGAAGCATCATTGAGCAAGATTGAACATAGATCCATAGCAATTCGTGCCTGTTTGAAGCATATGCAAGCTTGAACTCAACAATGGTGAATCCAAATTCTGGTTAAATCACGAGCAATTGAACCTCAAGCTTTCATCCAATCAACTTCACAAGCTTCATAGAGGAACATTGGAGCATTGCAAGGCTTGAATCAACACAAATCCAGATCTGCTCTTCAAGAGGTCATCGAATCGAATCTCTCTTTTCTCAAATATATTATGATGTTGTTATAGATCTTGATTTGCTGGTTAATTTGAGCTTTGAACCATGAATTTCCATGCAATATTGAGTTAGATATGGTAGATTAAAGATCCATGCCTGAAATTTGTTTTGCTCGATTTGATCTTAATATGAGGAATTAGACTTAGCCATGCATGAATTCATGACCTAGGATGAAGGATCTTCACATTGATATGTTTAATTTCAAGTTCTGGAAATATTGTTCTTGATGTTCTTGAGAAATCCATTGTTCATGTGTGGCGCGTTGAAGAAGATGAATTCCAGTTTTTGGCAACGGTTTTGATCCCTTTCTGCCACAAAAAACCGTTCCAGAATGTTTGTATTAGGGCTGGATTGTGATTGGTCCATGCAAATCCCATGCAGCGCTCCCATTGGTCCATGCGTGTTGACCGGTGTTGACCAAAGCCAGCGTTTAAATGAAACGCGGCGTTTCATGCTTGGCGCCTAATTCATTTCAAATTCGCCCAAGGATCGATTCCTGGCGAAGGCTTTTATTTCAAATGCTTCATATTATTTTCCTTTCCCTCCATATTTCCATGTACATGCTTCTCATCTTTTTTATTTTATTTTTCATCATCTTTCAAAATTCATATATAATTAAAAAATCATCCAAAAATTATGAGGGTTTTTGCATTGCATTCCTTATCTTGTCTATTATTTTTTGATCAGTTTTCCAAAAATTGTGCTTGGTTGAATTTCATTTTGTGCTAAGGGATGTGAACATGTATCCATTTTATACCTTGCCTTGCCATATCATTTGTGAAATGCTTGATTCTTGTCCAATGTTTGTGAAATTTTGCATGCTATAACTAGACATCTTGCTTGACATTTTGGTGTTGATTTGGTATTTTTATCAATTGTCATTTCTGTTTTATGATCATGTGAAGTTGGTGTGACAATTTGTGTCACACCTTTGCTTGTTCAAATTGATTGATGAGTTTGCCATGCCAAATGATATCCAATTGCCTTGATTTTTTGTATGATGCATGCTATAGATGTTGTGAATGAGCATGATTTTTGTTGAAATTTTTGGGATCATTTCTGATTTAATTGAGATTTTTCATTCTGGATGGTCACATTTGAGCTTTTAAATTGCCTTGAACTTCATTTGATCATGAAATGCTTGTTCTTTATCCAATGAATGTGAAATTTTGCACACTATTTCTAGACATGTTGAGTGTTGTTTTGGCTTTGGTTTGAGGTTTTTATCAATTACCATTTCTGTTTTATGCCTATACTAACTTGGTGTGACAATTTGTGTCACACATGTGCTTGTTATGCTTGTCTTGACTTATGTTATGTGATTGCCATGCCTAATGATGCCCAATGCTTCTAATTTTTTGTGTGATGATCATGTTGAATGTTATGTTTACTCATGAATTTTGTCAAGATTATTTGAATCATTTTTGATTTAATGTGCATTTATTTCTTCTGATGTCACAATGTGGTCACCATTTGCATACCTTGCCATGTTTGGTTCATGAAATGCTTTTGGTTAATGATTTGGATATGGGACCTTTTGGAATGTGTTCTTGATTGAATAAGGATGATTCATGTTAAATTTCATGTTCTGTTTTGGATTTTTGATTCATCTTTGACCCTAGGCTTTGACTTAGTGGTTTGGACTCACTGTTTGGATTGTGGATTTCAGGTTAAGAAGCACATTGCCATGATTGGAGTGGTTCACTCATTTGGATTGATTAGTTAATGGATGTTGGCTAACCTTATGTTCTTTTTAGGTTGATGCCAAGTTATTTGTGTTGTGCCTATTGGCTTATGGCTTGCACATTGTTGCCTAATGCCTTATCTGTCTGATTGTGTGATTGACTGTTGTTTGGTTGTCTGAACTTTGTACTGATTTGTGTGATGTTTCCACAGGTACATTAGTTGCTTTAAGTTCACTTTGAACTTTGCTTTGCTTGGTTGCTTAACCACTGAGGTATAACTCCTTTGACTTCATGTAGTCTGGAAGACCTGTCCTGTTATGTGGGCAGGCACCTGTCTGAAGCCCTCCTTAAGAGGCAATGTTTGTGATTGTTTATCTTTGTGCCAAGCAGGAAAAGTCCTCTTATGAGTGTCGCATCCGCGAGAAATCAACCGGCGAGCTAAAAACAAAACACACACAGAGCCGCCACTGCGCGTTATTTATCCCAAGATAGGGAAAGGAAACGCTCAGAGAAACCTGGAAAGGAAATGGTCTTGCGACCAAAGAGACAGGGTAAGGGAGTCGGTTACGCAAGGGGAAGGTATTAGCACCCCTCACGTCCGTCGTACTCGACGGGATCCACGTCCTAGAATAAAGAAAAGGTTGCTAAAACATCACACACACACACACAGGGAACGCAGGTGGGGTTAGGAGAAACGGGCTCGATAAGGTATCGCACCTTATGCCTACATATCTTGTCTGGAACAAGAATCAGAGCCACTGTAGTTCGGCTTACGCACGCCAAACAACACAAAACAAACAGATAGATGGCAAACATGGAGCCCGACAACCACTGGATGGAATTACGTCGGCATCCGAACCAAAACACAATCAAAGGGGCAAACGTGGAGCCCGACTGCCAATCACTGGGCTTACGTCGGCATCCGAACCCAAAACACAATCATATAACAAGTAAACGCATGCAAAAAAGAAAAAAGGTTGCCCGGAGTGGTCTCGCACGACCACCTGCCTACATACCTCGTCTGGAACAAGGATCAGGGCGATGTAGTTCCCCTGAAAGGGACTGAATTGCTAACCAGAAACCAGGGGAAGACACGACACTAGGGAGACTACGACTCGAGCCTAGATGTTGTCATGCAAAGTCACCCTAAGTTCAGGTTTCTATCCTACTTGCATAAGCAAACTACCCCTATCCAGGAAAGAAGTAAGCACACAAGCATACAGCATAATTCAAGCATACATCAAATGAGAACAAGCATCTCAAACAGATATCCACACAGCACGCACTATAACCAAACAAGTGGCTCACACAATAGGTTTGACTGCCGAAGCGAGTCGTCTGTACGGGCTGGGTTTGCTCTTAACCTTGCCATTACGAGGCTAAGGTGAAGCAGATGAAAGGATGAAGTGAGGATCAGACCTCACAGCTCTTATCCCTAACCAGGGAGAGCTTCTGACAAATGAGCATGGGTCCAGAATGGGGGAACCCTTCTATACTCAGAGACTCTGACACAATGTGCACTGCACGGATCTTGGGCTTGTGATCTCAATGCTACAACCATGTAATGGGAGCAAGGAGAAGACTCAACTGAATAGTGGGGGATAGATTGCATATCCCTACCTTCCACCAATTGCCTTGATTAAGGACTTTACCTGCTTAGGCACAAAATTAAACAATCACAATCATCGCCTCTTAAGGAGGACTTCAGACATTTATTTTCCCGGTCAAATAACAGACCGGGTCTCCAGACTACATGAAGTTAGGAAGTTATACCTCAATGCAAGTTGCTTAAGCAAAGCAAAGCAAAAGTTCACAAGGAACTGAGCAACTAAAAGTACCTGGAAACAGTCAAACACAGTTAGTACTCAGACAAACAAACTAAACAGCAAAAGTTCAATCAGTTAATCTATACAGATCAATGCACAACAAAGCAAGCTCAAAGCTCAATCCCAAACTTCACAACCTACAAAACAATGTTATGTTAGTGTACAAACATCAAACAACATCAATTGCATTTAACTTGATTCATTCTCCTTGTGCATTATGCTTTTGATCCTGAAAAATCAAGCAAATATTAGCAACAAGACCACTAGGCTAAGCCTAGGGTCCAAAGGCAAGAAAAATTCCTAAACAGCAAGGTATTCACCAACCAAAGTCAAATTAATGTCAAACAAGAGCCAACACAATTAGTCTCATGTTTATATCATTCATCATGTTCATGTTATGCACAAAACAAGGCAAATTAGTTCAAATGAAGCACCAAACATGCAAACAGAACTATTGCATTCAAATCCACATCAAAACAACTTCAAAAATTCTCAAATAAATTACACCTAAACAGGACCTAATCCAGGTATGGCACACCAAATTTCAGCTTAATTGGGCAAAGGTAACTATGTCAATGAAAATCAACAAAAACAGACACAACTATATGCTCCAAATCACAACATCAACACATGCTTCCACTTTAAAAATTCATAACTCATTGAAAACAGTAAAGAAATGAGTGAGACCAAAACAGGGATGTCACATCATGTGTCTATAACTATCATACAAAATTTCATGATCATTCAATACCATATGAGCATTTCACATTGATTCTACCAACCTATGTCACACAAGCTTGCACAATTGACCAACAGAGATGAAAAATAGCAATCAAATTGAAAATGCCACATAAAATTCCACAAAAAATCACATAGCATCCTAACATGTTAATCAACATTCATGCAAAATTTCATATTATTCTACCAAGCCTAGGTCACTCAATTAAATCCAGCAAGTTGACACAATGTGGTGTGACACAAATTGTCACACCTAAGTTCCAAAATTCATATCTCAATGGCCAGGTATCAAAAATTCATGAAATTTACATATAAATGAACATCAGCCAGTCAACAATCATCACAAAAATTGTCAAGAATTTATTTGCAACTATGAGAATTTCACAATGGAATTGGCCAAAGGTATCAAAAATGAATACATGTGAAACATCCCTAGGGAAAACATAATTCACACCATGCACAACTTTGACCAATAGGTCAAAAAACATCTACAGTCAACAAGGAAGTCAAAGAAAAAATTTCCACATTTTTCTGAATTTCCTGTGATTTTTTATGATTTTTTTTAATGTGTTAATAATTTTTTACGAATTAATTAAATTAATTGAAATTTGACAATGGCATTTCTGTAAATAATGATGGCGGGAGCGGGAAACAGCTAATTCAAAAATTTGAATGGAAAAACGGATCAAGCAAGCTCTTATCATCGTCTTCACTCAAAACATTTCCAGAACACTCAAAAAATCGATGAACATGAAATCTTAACCAAAACGAGCAAATGAGCATCCGTTAGAACCGTATGAACATGTACAATCCAAATATGAACTTATTTTAACCTAACAATTGCTATATCATGCGAATCGATCATGTTAGGGTTTGGACACAAAAATTCAAATCCAGATTTCATGCACTACAGTTCGTCATTCTCAAAACTAACTATATCACAATGACCTACGTTTCATGCTCTTCAAAACACACATAAGCATCGAGCAAATCTTGAGATTCGAATTTTGACATACCTGTTATGGCAGTGTGATTCTAGCTGTTCTTGAGCCTCAATTCCACAAAACAGATGAACTAGGATGATGAGGAAGATGTTTGATGCATTCAAATCCGCTTGCCTTTGCTTCTAATGCTCCAAATCCGAATTCACCATTGATGATGCTTCTTGGAACAGTCGAGAATCAGTATTCCTTGCACTCCAATTTCCACAAACAGCCAATGATGATGATGAAAGGAGTTGGATGCAAAAAGAATTTCGAGAATTGGTTGAGATTTGATGAAGTTTGATGAAGTTTTGTGTTTATGGTGTTCTTGAGATTTTGAGAGAATTTGGAAAGTTTCAGATCTGAATTTGATGAAATGATTTTTTCTGTTAGGATTAGAATGAGATTAGGAATATATATGTGTGCTTAATCATCACTTAAACATGTTTAATTAACCAAATGCATTTGTTAGTGAAAGTGGTTAATTTCAAGTGAGGGCAAAAAAGGAATTTCACATGCCAGCTCATTGCCACCTCATTGACAGCTCACACACCTTCCAAATGCCATGTGTGAGCTGTTGCAACTTGTCCCACTCTCATTGGATGTGTAATTTTGAAATTCACCATGTATTTGCACTTTGTCCAATTTTGCACTTTCACTTCAATGGCCAATTTTCAAACCATAAGCCTTAGACATGAAATGATGATTCCAACAAATTTCAAATGCCATTTATGAGGTGTTGCAAAAATCCCCACTCAAAATTCCAATTATTTCACAAGTTGGACAATTTTGCCCCTGATCCATTTTAACTGTCCAGTTGAAAATTGACTTTCTGCATTGACCACTTTTGGAAAAATCCAATTATGCACCATGAAAGTACATGTCAAATGGAGTTTGTGCATATAAAGAACTTGCAATTTGGACAAACCATGTGGAAGTTATGGCCTCCTGATTATGGGTCATTTTTGAAATTTCACTGAGCCCTAATTTTCCAACCATACATGGGATTTTCAAGTTCTTGGACTTTTTGGAAAGGTGAGAACAAGATCTACAACTTTCATGTTGAACAAATTTGCATTTGAAGCTTCCTTGGACACGTGGCTTTGAGGTCCAAAACTTTCCATTTTTGGAAACTTCCATTACAAGTCACTTTCTATTTTTGGCAGTTTTTGTCCTGACTTGATTTTCTTCATTTTTGAGCTTTGAGATGTCAAATAACACTTGTTCCAACATGAATGAAGTGTATCCAACTCATTTCCACCTCCAAATCCATCAGATCATGTACAGTTGACCACAATTGACTTTTTCATCTGATAGATGAATCTGGCAATGCATTGATCAAATTGAGCTCCCATCTCCAACTGAAATGGCTCAAGGGTGAAACCCTAGCCTCAATAAGCACAATATAATCATATAATGAACCCCATATCCATCATAGACCCCATCTCCTGATCATGCCCTGACTGGCCCAATGCAACTGATTAGGGTTGACCAGATTCAGAACCCTAATCTCAAGGAATCAGCTCCAACACTTGATGAAATCCAACCATGATGATGATGATGAATCATTGTAATCAAGATGAAGATCAATATCCTTGGAGAATCATAAAACCCTAATTCACAGCCCAATCCTCAGATGGCTAATGATCAGTCAACAAAACCCTAGCTTGCACTTTGACTTCCTCATCTTCTGATCAAGACTGGTGAGGATGACTTGCACAATGTAACCACATGATATGCAATATGCAATGCCTAATGACCTAAAATGATATGCAATATGTTAAGCTTAGTCCCAAGAGAGGAGGGCAAATTTTGAGGTGTTACAGCTGCCCCTATTCAATTCACTGTGAACCTGTCGATACGAATAGCCTCGGCTTTCGGATGATCAGGGTGAAGAGTGATTGAATACCAAGAACAGACGAACAATTTGCACTCTGATGGGAAAATAATTAACAACGCCTGTCAGCATCGGCGAAGAACACAATCTTGAAACTAAAAATATCCGTCTGGTACGGAGAAAAGTCGGCCTGAATACCAAAATAAATGGTAACACAGGGATAACCATGGTCTGAAAACCACATCCACGCGGGATTATCATTTTCTTTCTTTTTATGCTTTTCTTGAACCCCGAATTTTTTCTTTCGCGCAAATGATCCCAGATCACTGCATTTGAACCCCGAAATCTTCTTTCCTTGTGATAACTCCGCTGGCAATCGTCGGAAATAACACCAATCACCACTCTGATGGCGACATATCAGAGGGTACACCTTCAACCAGACACTGACAGATGACCGGGAAGAAACTCGATGTTTACAGGCATCGGACGATGATGTTTTACAGGACACCAAAGAAAACTCGACCAAACATTAAACAATGACTGGGAGAAAACTCGATGTTTACAGGCATCGGACAATGATGTTTACAGGCATCAAACAATGATGTTTACAGGCATCAAATAATGATGTTTACAGGCATCAAACAATGATGTTGACAGGACATCTAACGATGATGTTGACAGGACATCTAACGATGATGTTGACAGGACATCTAACGATGATGTTGACAGGACATCGAACAATGATGTGGACAGGACATCGAACTATGATGTTTACAGGCATCTAACAATGATGTTTACAGGCATCACACAATGATCGACCAGACATTAACAGATGACTGGGAAGAAACTCGACGTTTACTGGACATCGAATTATGATGTTTACAGGATATCAAAGAAAACTCGACCAGGCACTTACTGATGACTGGGAAATACTGCTGCTCACAATGCTGAACTCCTCGGAGTATCGTCTTCACTGTCCGGCAAAACCAAATCCCAAGCGGTAACCACGGCTTGAATCGCGCTGATCGCGTAACGTCCTTTGATGTTATTCCCATCTCTGTCCGACGGAAACATTTCCTCCAATATCGCACTACTGGGGAACATTGCTGATCTGACGTCATGATGCTAAACTCCACAGAGTAAAATCTTCGCTTTCTGGCACAACCACCTCTCAAACAACAACCACGGTCTGAGACTAGCTTATGCTTGCAATGATGCATGACTTTTTCTGCGTAATGCTCCATAATTATGGAAATGCTACGCGATTTATTTTTCTATGCAATATGCTATGCTTATTTTTTCATGATGAATGCATAAAAAAGTATCCCCCTCAAGGGACTCTTCTGAGTAGCACGAGACACTCTGCTGAGGAACTCGTCAATACTCCGATCTCCACCCTGATGGGGAATAAGCACTGCTGCTGAGAATAAGGCAACCCTTGCTGGGAAAGAACCTCCTTTGCACCCAATCCACTCGAGAACCTGCTGGGGATAAACACCACCAACACTCTGTGGGGATACAACAGTTTTTGACTTGCTGGGGATATCAATCCCGACTCTGCTTCGGGGAACCCTCACAGATACCTGCCGACTTCACTGGGGAAATGCTCACAGATACTCCGCTGGGGAAAATAACAATCTCCAGACTCAACTGGGGAAACATCAATTTGAAACCTGCTGGGGATAACCATCCTGACCCTGCTAGGGAACCGCATACTACTCCGCTGGGGACAACCCATGCAATCCATAGATAGCATCAACTCAGCTGGGGATGCAGATATCCGTCCGCTACGGGAACTTGTTCAATCCACTGGTAGGATGAACATTGCTGGAGATATATATCATTGAAACCCGCTCCACTCGGGGAACAACAATCTTCCGGCCTGGCTGCTGAGGAAACACCGTTGTAAACCTGCCGGATATAACCCTCCTGACTCGGCTGGGGAAGTCCACAGATCTTGGATCTGCTGGGGAGCTAGCTGGGAAATGAGAAAAGTTGGTACAACACCCGTCGACTCGTCGAACCATGGTATCCACCTCCTAATCTCGTACCGACTTTCCACTTTTGAGAATTCCCAGACTCGTCTGGACCTTTTCTGCTCCATCATCTTGTATTCCAAATCGCTCCGTGTTCGACGGAAACGTACTCCTGGGGTTTATACATAATTTTCAATTTTCCGACTTTGAAGAGTCTTCTTGATTAATTCCAAAGGTCGTCGGACGTCTCGACGTCTTCGCCACTTCTCTACCCATTCACTCATCCCTGATTGGACCCTGCGGGGAATCTCTACAGACTTTCCAATCTTCCGATTTTGAAGAGTCTTCTTGATTATCATCAAGGATCGTCGTACGCCTCAACGTCACTTCGTCATTCTTTCGTTCCTTCGTCCCTGAGCGGACTCTCTGGGGATCTGTTACTTGTCAAAGTTTCCACATCACAACCTGCAAGTGAGTGAAAATATCTAACAGTTCCTGCAAAACAGATCGTTAGATAAAACCGTGCCCCAGGCGTGTCAAGATTTCAACACTTGGGTCACTCAACCTTCCAAATAAGATTTCAAGCTTTCAATCTTATAAACATGCATTGGAAGGGACCTGTATGTCTTAAAATGCAAGATTCTTTGTCAAAAATAATCGGATGTTTTTGCAATCAAAGCGGTTATGAAAAACAAAAACAAAATTATTTGACTGAATATGCATTTTATTGATTAGAAAAGTGTGGCTCAAATTGAGCAATACAAAGGAAGCAATTCCTGAAAAGAGGTAATTGCGCTCAAAAGGAAAAATCTATCCTAATGGCAACGTGAAACCCGTGATCTCATCGAGTTCCAACTCGGTTACACCCCATATGTCCTCAGACTCTCCATGCTTTCTGCCTTCTGAACAAAACGATTCTGACTGATCCCTACCGGGTATTATCCATGATGCTTTAACCGAAGCGAAAACGATCATGCTAGACGCAGTTGTTCGTTTCAATCCCTCTTTTGCCTGGACCGCCCTTTCGGGTTTTCAGTCCACCGGGATACCCTTTTTTGCCCAAGTCGCCTTTTCAGATTTTCGACTTGCCGGGTGTACATTTTTCATTTTTATCCCTAATTTTTGCCTGAACCTTTTTCTGTTTTTGGTTCGCCGGGATGCCCATTTTTGCCTGGACTATTTTGTTCTTCTCGTCCAGCGGGTCTCTTTACACAAAGTATTTTTTAACTGCGTCCGCATTCACAGGGGATGGAAAATCCTCGCCATCCATGGTCGTCAGCAACAAGGCTCCGCCAGAGAAAACCTTCTTGACCACGAATGGACCTTCATAATTCGGCGTCCATTTGCCCCTTCGATCGTTTTGAGGAGGAAGGATCCTTTTCAGCACCATATCACCTACGTGATATACCCGAGGTCGCACCTTCTTGTCAAAAGCACGCTTCATTCGCTGCTGGTACAACTGCCCATGACAGATGGCTGCTAGCCTCTTTTCCTCTATCAGGCTCAACTCTTCGTACCGGGTCCTTACCCATTCAGCCTCTTGCAATTTCACGTCCATCAGGACTCTCAAAGAGGGAATCTGAACTTCCACAGGTAATACCGCCTCCATCCCATATACCAATGAGAAAGGAGTGGCCCCAGTAGATGTACGTACCGACGTTCGATACCCATGCAATGCAAACGGCAACATCTCATGCCAGTCTCTGTAGATTACCACCATTTTCTGCACAATCGCACCGTCGGCGCATTCAAACGTTATCCGGGCAACAAAAGCTCATTCACCTTAACCTCCCCATCAGACATCAGAATCCGTTCGGATTTGGGGTCAGGCCCCTCCTCCGGGATCGGTCACTCTCAATCTTTCGATTTGAGTACCTCGAGATGTCCTCATCAGGGAACTCAAACTTCATCGGTTGATAACCTCACGGGTTGCAGAGAGATGTAATCAGACAATACACCCCTTGATTGCTTTCTGAGCGGATCACAAATCAGTCAACATTCTTTTGCTCTCCCGCAACCCGTCCGGTCGATGTTGGCTTCTCAAACCCATACTTGATCGGATCCATCTCGGAAATCCACAAAGTGGTATGAACCAGCATAAACTGTCTCAGTCGGCGAGCAGCCTATGCCAAAGTACATCAAGTTTTCTCGAACAGTGAATGTATTGTTTCACAGTCGGTAAACTTTTTGCTAAGGTAAATTGCATGCTCTTTTCGACAAGACGCGTCATGCTGACCCAATACACCTCGTAGACCCCTCGAAGGCCGTCAAGTACAGATTGACAATTGCTCTTTCCACAGGAGACATCGGAATCAGAGGTTCCTGCCACTTTTCTTTTATTCTTTCCATGCCCCTGGGCAATCATTATTTCACCTGACCGTTTGATTTTTTTTCTTGAATGGGTTCCCACATGGCTGTTAGATGAGATGTGAACCATGACAGTAGTTCAATCTTTCTAAGAAACCACGCACCTCTTTCTTTCTTCTCGGTTCAGGCATTCTCTTATTGTTCTTTTTTCTTTTTCTTTTTCTTTTTTTTTTTTTTTTTTTTTTTTTTTTTTTTTTTGCAGGATGAACCTCGATTCCTCCTTTTTACAATAAACCCCCAGCAGCTTACCGGACCGCACTCTGATAGTGCACTCGCTTGAATTCAACCTCAGTTTGAATTGTCCCAACTGGTCAAACGATTTGGCCAGATCTGCCAGATGCCCCTCTTCCGTTTGGGACTTTGCTATCATGTCATAGCATTCGATTTCAACTTCATGATGAATCACATCATGAAACAAAGTCACCATGGCTCTCTGATACAGGCACTGGCGTTCTGCTTCTTTAGAGGACAGTCTCCTTTCCATGGTAGCTTGTGCACAACGACATCGGTATCCGACCCTGGCATATCCTGACACGACTAGGTGAAGGTACTCACATGTCCCTTCAACAGGGCTACCATTATGCTCTCGACTCGCCTCTGAAGCGGCCCTAATTTTTGCTTCCTTTCTGACCTCGGCGGTGCTTGGAATAACAACCTCAATCCGCTCTGCATGCGACTGAATCACCTTCTCCTCTTGTTTAAACAACCTGGCTAATTCCGGCAGATCACAATCTCCTTCGTCTTCTTCTTCAGCAAGATAGATCGGACTGTCGAAGTCATATGAGGGGTAACCAAATTGTTATCAACGAGATCCGGAGAATTACTTTTGAAGTTGGGACGAGACAAATCAAAAAAGAAAAAAAACAAAAATAAACATTGCCATTTTTATTTGTTTTTAAACTGCAAAAATAAATGAAAAACAGGGAACACCGCTTTTTGACTAAAAAACATCCATTTATTAATGATGCAGAAAATGCAAATTTAAACATGAGGTGGCCCTTACAATGGACCATTACGTGTCGGGCAACACATATGGCTTTCATGCAAATAAAAATCAAAACAGAAATCATTACTCTTCCGGACGAGTAACAGTGATGATCCTTCAGGCCTTCCAGTTCCCTGGTACGCACGGCTTTATCCAACCATTGAACTTGCAGTTACCATCAGTCTCTTCACCCATCCCACAGGCGTGATCCGAATCTTCAGCAACTGCGTTCACCATTGCTTGACCATGTGCCGGCATGGGATTGGCATTAACATTCGGAGATGGTGCGAAATTAATAGCCTTGGAATCCACCAGGTCTTGGACAACATTCTTGAATGCTCTACAGCCCTCAATATTATGCCCCGGTGTTCCAGAATGAAATTCGCACTGGGCGTTCTCATCATAGTTAGGAGGCCTCTGATCTGTTCTCATCGGAACCATCGCCCTCGGCTGAACCAACCCAAGATCCATCAATTTCTTAAACAGAACAGCGTATGTCACAGGTGGCCTGTCAAAATGGCGATCAACCCCTTTACCCCTTGCTTGGTACCCGACTCTCTGTTGAGGTGGCTGACGTTGCTGTCGGACTGACGGATTACCAGCAGGGATGGTTACAGCAGTAGTGTGCTGGTAGTAGCGATCCCTACCATTTCCTCTCTGGGCATACACAGCACTCGATTCACCCTCATTCTTGCGCTGACCATTCCCGAATGGCTTCTTCGATGCTGATGACGAAGCACTACCTTGAATCTTCCCCATTTTCAGCCAACTTTCAATTCTTTCTCCAGCCACCACAATGTCAGCAAAGTTGGTTACGGGACAACCCACCATTCTTTCAGCAAAAACCCCTTGCAGGGTACCCATGAAGAGATCAGACATCTCTCTGTCAACCAATGGAGGTTGCACTCTGGCAGCCAACTCCCTCCATCTTTGTGCATATTCTTTAAACCCCTCGTTATATTTCTGAGACATACCCTGCAGCTGGGTACGACTCGGAGCCATATCAGCATTGAACTGATACTGTTTAAAGAATGCATCTCCCAGATCCTGCCAGCTCTTGATGTCAGCAGATTTCAACTTGGTGTACCACTCCAAGGATCCTCCAGACAGACTGTCTTGGAAGAAGTACATCCAAAGCTTTTGATCTGTAGTGTATGCCGAGATCTTGCGGACAAAGGCTTGCAGATGAGTTTCCGGACAGGAACTCCCATTGTATTTGTCAAATGCAGGCGCTTTGAATTTCTGTGGGATCACAATCCCCTCAACCAACCCCATATTCGACATGTTGACAAACCCCGGAGTAGCATGGCTTTCCAGAGCCCTTACCTTCTCTGCCAGCAACTGAATTTCTTTGCTCTGTGGCTGGCCACCATATTGACCCAATGGCTCGTTGTGCATGGAGAACTGATCAGCCTCTCTGTCTTCCTCCCTATCTTCATCGAAGCCATAGAATGGAGGCACAAAATTATCCTTCAGATTCTGCCCCGGTTGGCCACCAGCACCAGCATTATTCACCACACCAATGGTTGTCCCTTTTCCGCCGTCGCGAGAACCACCCAGCCCCTGGTTGGAGACTCCATCCAGGTTAACCCCACTGTTAGCAGCTGAAGCCCGCTCGAGCTTCTCAACCTTATTAGCCAGAGCCTTCTGACCAATTGCAAAGCCTTGCATTATATTGATCAGCTCGTTCATCTTGTCTTTCAGCTCGAGGATATCTGTGTTTGGGAGATCCATTAGTCTGGGAGTATTGCGTCTGGTGAAGTATCTGTGAGGACGGGTTGAGTGCAAAGGTACTACTCTACGAGCGCGAGCAATGATTCCTGCAAAACAGCAAACAGGTTAATATGCATGAATGCGACGTCCGTCCATATGAGGAAGATTCTGTCCTTCGATCCTGGTTTCATCGAGACAGATAATATTCCACCAATAACATTTTGACATCTAGATGTCTCTCAACCAGATTCTCAATCCATAATACTTCCCATATGGCTAGACGTAAGTTTGGTGCAGATGAATGCAAAATGAGGATGATGTATGAATGCAATGCACTGTGCCATCCTCCAAGTCATCTGATCATTTGTTGCTCTGAACTACAGCTCGGATCCCTGGACTGATCATAACCATCTGAGGAATACACAATCACACATCTGATCCACGGGTTCCGAAATAAACGGAAGACAGATACATCATCATCATCATCATCATCAGTCTCTGAGCAGACACCCATCTGAATCGGCCCGGGGAATCCTGAAATAAACGGATCCCCACTGATAACATCGGCCCGGGGAATCCTGAAATAAACGGATCCCCACTGATAAATATCACGGACAACACTCCGGCGTCACCGCAATAAATGACCATAAATCCGACTTATAAATAGGACTCTGATCCACAGAACAAAAAGTCACCATCTGAGTCACCATCTGATCATGCATCTGAAAGAATCACCCTCCCCTCACAGGTAAATTCTAAACAGGTCATCCTAAGGCGGATAATAGTCTCGACAATCGGGCAAAGATACTCAATGGGTTTGCCCTTTCGGGTGTGCCATTGTAGCTCTCCTGAGATCGTCTAAACCAAAGATCCGGGAAATGATCGGTCACCAGAGTCAACAGCTCAGATGAAGTAACTAAGCCAAAGTGGATACTCCACAAAGGAAAGCACTATCAAATGAACCTCGTCCGGCTTGTGGTACATCACGCCGCCAGGTACATGTTAACCTAACACGAAAGAGGCGACATGAGACCACACTAGTCCTAGGTGTATACTCGGGCCTGGGTTTTAGCCCCACTCGGAACACCCACCCCACACAGAGGAACCACCTGCATAGAGGACGGCAACAACACGATAGTATGATGCATGCAGACATTAATGCAAATATAGATACACACTGGTTAGAATAGTAAATGCAATAAATAACACATAATAAGCAACCCAAACTAATCCTAAAACGCTAGGAAGGACTCGCTTAGGGACGATGGACCAGCATAGGTCTACATCGGAGGTCCCCAGCAGAGTCGCCAGCTGTCGCATCCTGCGAAAAATCAACCGGCGAGCTAAAAACAAAACACACACAGAGCCGCCACTGCGCGTTATTTATCCCAAGATAGGGAAAGGAAACGCTCAGAGAAACCTGGAAAGGAAATGGTCTTGCGACCAAAGAGACAGGGTAAGGGAGTCGGTTACGCAAGGGGAAGGTATTAGCACCCCTCACGTCCGTCGTACTCGACGGGATCCACGTCCTAGAATAAAGAAAAGGTTGCTAAAACATCACACACACACACAGGGAACGCAGGTGGGGTTAGGAGAAACGAGCTCGATAAGGTATCGCACCTTATGCCTACATATCTTGTCTGGAACAAGAATCAGAGCCACTGTAGTTCGGCTTACGCACGCCAAACAACACAAAACAAACAGATAGATGGCAAACATGGAGCCCGACAACCACTGGATGGAATTACGTCGGCATCCGAACCAAAACACAATCAAAGGGGCAAACGTGGAGCCCGACTACCAATCACTGGGCTTACGTCGGCATCCGAACCCAAAACACAATCAGATAACAAGTAAACGCACGCAAAAAAGAAAAAAGGTTGCCCGGAGTGGTCTCGCACGACCACCTGCCTACATACCTCGTCTGGAACAAGGATCAGGGCGATGTAGTTCCCCTGAAAGGGACTGAATTGCTAACCAGAAACCAGGGGAAGACACGACACTAGGGAGACTACGACTCGAGCCTAGATGTTGTCATGCAAAGTCACCCTAAGTTCAGGTTTCTATCCTACTTGCATAAGCAAACTACCCCTATCCAGGAAAGAAGTAAGCACACAAGCATACAACATAATTCAAGCATACATCAAATGAGAACAAGCATCTCAAACAGATATCCACACAGCACGCACTATAACCAAACAAGTGGCTCACACAATAGGTTTGACTGCCGAAGCGAGTCGTCTGTACGGGCTGGGTTTGCTCTTAACCTTGCCATTACGAGGCTAAGGTGAAGCAGATGAAAGGATGAAGTGAGGATCAGACCTCACAGCTCTTATCCCTAACCAGGGAGAGCTTCTGACAAATGAGCATGGGTCCAGAATGGGGGAACCCTTCTATACTCAGAGACTCTGACACAATGTGCACTGCACGGATCTTGGGCTTGTGATCTCAATGCTACAACCATGTAATAGGAGCAAGGAGAAGACTCAACTGAATAGTGGGGGATAGATTGCATATCCCTACCTTCCACCAATTGCCTTGATTAAGGACTTTACCTGCTTAGGCACAAAATTAAACAATCACAATCATCGCCTCTTAAGGAGGACTTCAGACATTTATTTGCCCGGTCAAATAACAGACCGGGTCTCCAGACTACATGAAGTTAGGAAGTTATACCTCAATGCAAGTTACTTAAGCAAAGCAAAGCAAAAGTTCACAAGGAACTGAGCAACTAAAAGTACCTGGAAACAGTCAAACACAGTTAGTACTCAGACAGACAAAATAAACAGCAAAAGTTCAATCAGTTAATCTATACAGATCAATGCACAACAAAGCAAGCTCAAAGCTCAATCCCAAACTTCACAACCTACAAAACAATGTTATGTTAGTGTACAAACATCAAACAACATCAATTGCATTTAACTTGATTCATTCTCCTTGTGCATTATGCTTTTGATCCTGAAAAATCAAGCAAATATTAGCAACAAGACCACTAGGCTAAGCCTAGGGTCCAAAGGCAAGAAAAATTCCTAAACAGCAAGGTATTCACCAACCAAAGTCAAATTAATGTCAAACAAGAGCCAACACAATTAGTCTCATGTTTATATCATTCATCATGTTCATGTTATGCACAAAACAAGGCAAATTAGTTCAAATGAAGCACCAAACATGCAAACAGAACTATTGCATTCAAATCCACATCAAAACAACTTCAAAAATTCTCAAATAAATTACACCTAAACAGGACCTAATCCAGGTATGGCACACCAAATTTCAGCTTAATTGGGCAAAGGTAACTATGTCAATGAAAATCAACAAAAACAGACACAACTATATGCTCCAAATCACAACATCAACACATGCTTCCACTTCAAAAATTCATAACTCATTGAAAACAGTAAAGAAATGAGTGAGACCAAAACAGGGATGTCACATCATGTGTCTATAACTATCATACAAAATTTCATGATCATTCAATACCATATGAGCATTTCACATTGATTCTACCAACCTATGTCACACAAGCTTGCACAATTGACCAACAGAGATGAAAAATAGCAATCAAATTGAAAATGCCACATAAAATTCCACAAAAAATCACATAGCATCCTAACATGTTAATCAACATTCATGCAAAATTTCATATTATTCTACCAAGCCTAGGTCACTCAATTAAATCCAGCAAGTTGACACAATGTGGTGTGACATAAATTGTCACACCTAAGTTCCAAAATTCATATCTCAATGGCCAGGTATCAAAAATTCATGAAATTTACATATAAATGAACATCAACCAGTCAACAATCATCACAAAAATTGTCAAGAATTTATTTGCAACTATGAGAATTTCACAATGGAATTGGCCAAAGGTATCAAAAATGAATACATGTGAAACATCCCTAGGGCAAACATAATTCACACCATGCACAACTTTGACCAATAGGTCAAAAAACATCTACAGTCAACAAGGAAGTCAAAGAAAAAATTTCCACATTTTTCTGAATTTCCTGTGATTTTTTATGATTTTTTTTAATGTGTTAATAATTTTTTACGAATTAATTAAATTAATTGAAATTTGACAATGGCATTTCTGTAAATAATGATGGCGGGAGCGGGAAACAGCTAATTCAAAAATTTGAATGGAAAAACGGATCAAGCAAGCTCTTATCATCGTCTTCACTCAAAACATTTCCAGAACACTCAAAAAATCGATGAACATGAAATCTTAACCAAAACGAGCAAATGAGCATCCGTTAGAACCGTATGAACATGTACAATCCAAATATGAACTTATTTTAACCTAACAATTGCTATATCATGCGAATCGATCATGTTAGGGTTTGGACACAAAAATTCAAATCCAGATTTCATGCACTACAGTTCGTCATTCTCAAAACTAACTATATCACAATGACCTACGTTTCATGCTCTTCAAAACACACATAAGCATCGAGCAAATCTTGAGATTCGAATTTTGACATACCTGTTATGGCAGTGTGATTCTAGCTGTTCTTGAGCCTCAATTCCACAAAACAGATGAACTAGGATGATGAGGAAGATGTTTGATGCATTCAAATCCGCTTGCCTTTGCTTCTAATGCTCCAAATCCGAATTCACCATTGATGATGCTTCTTGGAACAGTCGAGAATCAGTATTCCTTGCACTCCAATTTCCACAAACAGCCAATGATGATGATGAAAGGAGTTGGATGCAAAAAGAATTTCGAGAATTGGTTGAGATTTGATGAAGTTTGATGAAGTTTTGTGTTTATGGTGTTCTTGAGATTTTGAGAGAATTTGGAAAGTTTCAGATCTGAATTTGATGAAATGATTTTTTCTGTTAGGATTAGAATGAGATTAGGAATATATATGTGTGCTTAATCATCACTTAAACATGTTTAATTAACCAAATGCATTTGTTAGTGAAAGTGGTTAATTTCAAGTGAGGGCAAAAAAGGAATTTCACATGCCAGCTCATTGCCACCTCATTGACAGCTCACACACCTTCCAAATGCCATGTGTGAGCTGTTGCAACTTGTCCCACTCTCATTGGATGTGTAATTTTGAAATTCACCATGTATTTGCACTTTGTCCAATTTTGCACTTTCACTTCAATGGCCAATTTTCAAACCATAAGCCTTAGGCATGAAATGATGATTCCAACAAATTTCAAATGCCATTTATGAGGTGTTGCAAAAATCCCCACTCAAAAATTCCAATTATTTCACAAGTTGGACAATTTTGCCCCTGATCCATTTTAACTGTCCAGTTGAAAATTGACTTTCTGCATTGACCACTTTTGGAAAAATCCAATTATGCACCATGAAAGTACATGTCAAATGGAGTTTGTGCATATAAAGAACTTGCAATTTGGACAAACCATGTGGAAGTTATGGCCTCCTGATTATGGGTCATTTTTGAAATTTCACTGAGCCCTAATTTTCCAACCATACATGGGATTTTCAAGTTCTTGGACTTTTTGGAAAGGTGAGAACAAGATCTACAACTTTCATGTTGAACAAATTTGCATTTGAAGCTTCCTTGGACACGTGGCTTTGAGGTCCAAAACTTTCCATTTTTGGAAACTTCCATTACAAGTCACTTTCTATTTTTGGCAGTTTTTGTCCTGACTTGATTTTCTTCATTTTTGAGCTTTGAGATGTCAAATAACACTTGTTCCAACATGAATGAAGTGTATCCAACTCATTTCCACCTCCAAATCCATCAGATCATGTACAGTTGACCACAATTGACTTTTTCATCTGATAGATGAATCTGGCAATGCATTGATCAAATTGAGCTCCCATCTCCAACTGAAATGGCTCAAGGGTGAAACCCTAGCCTCAATAAGCACAATATAATCATATAATGAACCCCATATCCATCATAGACCCCATCTCCTGATCATGCCCTGACTGGCCCAATGCAACTGATTAGGGTTGACCAGATTCAGAACCCTAATCTCAAGGAATCAGCTCCAACACTTGATGAAATCCAACCATGATGATGATGATGAATCATTGTAATCAAGATGAAGATCAATATCCTTGGAGAATCATAAAACCCTAATTCACAGCCCAATCCTCAGATGGCTAATGATCAGTCAACAAAACCCTAGCTTGCACTTTGACTTCCTCATCTTCTGATCAAGACTGGTGAGGATGACTTGCACAATGTAACCACATGATATGCAATATGCAATGCCTAATGACCTAAAATGATATGCAATATGTTAAGCTTAGTCCCAAGAGAGGAGGGCAAATTTTGAGGTGTTACAATGAGGCAATTGGCAGATAAAAGAGATGTGCAATCCATCTCCTGTTATTCAGTGTGTCATCCACTTTGCTCACACCATGTGTTGATGCATTGTGGATATTAACCCAAGATCTTTATTGTGTCAGTCATATGTGGAGAAGAGTTCCTACTTTCTGAACTCCCACACTTTCATTTGTCTGAAGCTCTCCCAGGCCAGGGATAAGAGCTGTGAGGTCTTACCCTCACTTCCCATTTCATCTGCTTCACCCTAACTCTCAATGTTAGGGTTAAGAGCTAACTTACACCCGATTCCAGTTGGCTTGTGTTTCACAGCCTAACCTTGTATGAGCCTATTTGTTTGCATATAGTGTGTGTGCTTGCTTGGTGTGCTTGTATGTGTTTGCTTGTGCTGTTTAGGATAGCTTGCTGCCTGTGCAAGTTAGATAGAAACCTCAACCTAGGACCATTGTGGATTGCATGATGACTATTAGGCTCGAGTCAGTCTCCCTTCTAGTTTGTCATTTCCCAGTCTCTGGTTAGGAGAAGTTTCTCCCCTGTTAAGGGGAACTACGTTGCCCTGATCCTCATACCAGATGAGGTACGTAGGCAGGAGATCGTACGAGATCTCTCCGGGCACCATTTTTCTTTTTTGTGTGTGTTTGCTTGACAGTTATTAGGCTCGAGTGCCAGACTCCCTATTAACTTGTTTGTTGGTTAACCTTCTTGTGTGTGTTAGGAGATGGATGTAAGACCAGCGATTGGCAGTCCGTATCCTATTGGTGTTTGTTTGTGTGGAGTCTGACGTAAGCCCAGCGATTGGCAGTCGGTTTCTTGTGTGTGTGTTTTGTTTCGGCGTGCGTGAGCCGAACTACGGTAGCTCTGATTCTCATTCCAGATGAGATACGTAGGCATAGGATGCGATATCCTAGCGAGGCCGTTCCCCTCTTCTCCCACCTGTGTCTTATTCTAGTGTGTGTGTGCATTCTTTTGAGCAGTGTTTAGCAACCTTTCTTCTATTCTTTTGAGCGTGGATCCCGTCGAGTACGACGGATGCGTAGGGGTGCTAATACCTTCCCCTTGCGTAACCGACTCCCTTACCTTGTAATCTCCGGTCGTAAGACCATTTCCTTTCCAGGTTTACTTCGAGCGTTTCCTTTCCCTCTTTTGGGATAAATAACGCACGATGGCGGCTCTGTTTGTCTTGTTTTGCCCGCCGGTTGTTTTTCGCGGATACGACACCCTGCAGCTCCTTGTGGTTTAGTTGTTCAATTGCTCAGTAACCAGTAATTGTTCATCTTTTCCCCCAGCGAACTTTGTGGACTTCTACCCAGTAACTGGTAGTTGTAAGTCCTATTTCTGTGGTATTCTACCCAGTAACCGGTAGATGCAATCCCCTCTTTGTTGGTTATCTTTACCCAGTAACCGGTATTGATATTCCTTCACTTTTGAGTATACCACCCAGTAACCGGTGATATATCTCCTAGATGATTGCTTTTGTTAGGAAATTTATCTCTAGCGAGTCATCTTTCATTTACCCTTGTTTGGTGATGATTGTTTCTCATTCTGATTAGTCATCATTTTGTACCTAGTAGCCGGTATCCCGATGTCCTTTCTTCTCGGTTGATTTATCCTTTATTAACCCAGTAACCGGTTGCGGATAATCTTCCATGCGAGTATGTTATCTATGTTATGACGGTAATAGATAATATATCTCATGCGCTCCTCAATCGAAGTCTTTTCTTCCCCAGTCGAGTAAGATTTGCATTTCCTTGTGGAATCGAATGCCCATCCTGTAGGTCGAGTTTGCTTTTTTCATCCCTCCTTTCGGATGATGAGTGTCTTGGATATGTTCCCAACTCACGCTTGGTTGGTCACCTGTTATATGCCCAGTAACCAGTATCCCTGGTGTTCCTTCCTTCTGCTCCCTATTATGACTTTTTGTCCCCTGTGGAGTCAGATTTTCCTGAGTTGAGATGTGTCGTTTGGGTCCTCCTCAGATGTTTTGGATGATTGATATCTCTCACCCAGTAATCGGTGCTTTGACAATATGTCTCCCTTTAAGTTTATTACCCAATAGCCGGTAATATCTCGTTGTTTTTTCCTTAGCTGAGTCCTTTGTGGACATCCCTGTTTGAGTCCGGATTTTATCCGAAGTATCCTTTATGGATAGTTTTGCTGTATTGGCATATTCCCTAATACGTGCATCTTTGCGTCAGCTCGAGTTTTTCCATCGATTTATTTCATGGAATCCCTCCGTGTCTCCCAGCAAGTTTTCCGGTCATTACCTGCTCACGCATTTTTCACCTTATCTCCCCCAGAGTCACTGTCCCCCTAGTGAGTGTGTTACTCCTATGAATTTTTTCAGTCTCTCCTGATTTCTTTTTCTTTGTGACAATTATTCACCATGAAGATTTTATTCTGCATTGCATACATTTACATCATGAGGTCTCTTAGGGATCAAAATTCGTCTCTTTGTTATTATTTAAGCCTATTCTACCTCGTCGAGACGAAGATTTTAACCTTCATATCTCCGGCTAGAATGACCTTAAATAGGGGCATCTGTAAGACCCTAATTTTGACCCTAAGATCCCTGATGGCATCATATCATTGCTCAGTGCATTGCCTCAAGGGTCATAGTAGGTTTGGTTCCTTAACCCTAGGGTTGGGACTTGTGTGAGTGGTTTGAGACCACCAAGAATGCTTGTATTGAATATTATTGCTTTTCTTATTTTGACTACTAACCAAAAGCACAAAAATATGTCACTAATTCTTTTTGTTTTGAAGCTCAACTGATCATGTGCTCCCATGCTCCTAGGAGGCTCCTAAGCTCAATGAAATGGCTTGTTGAATATGAGAAAAGGCATGACAATGGTCCACAAAGCTCCTAATAATCATATATGTCTCCCAAGTGTCTCCATTTGCCAATTTGATCAATATAACCCAAAGGGCTTGAGGATTTTTTCCCAAGGAAACCCTAATTTCATTGTGCTTCAACTATGCCTTGCTCATGAAGCAATATCAACCTATGATCAAATTTAATCAAGGTAAGTTCTTTCATTTATTAATTTATGAATATATGAGAATATTTAAGGATCCTCAATCATTCATTCATCAATATTGGAAGTTTGGCCTTGAAAAGTTGACCAGTCAAGTCATCTGACTAAACTGAGGATCACGGAGATACAACTTTTGATGTGTTTGTCAAATGAAGATGATCCCAAGAGAAAACCTGTTCTTAAGAACCATATGAACAACTTTCATGTTCATCAAAAATCCATTTGAGACTTGTAAGGTCATCATTCAATTCAAAACATTATAGGTCATTTTGACTGAAACCCTAATTTTGGGTCAACTTCCCAAGGACCTAACTTCCTTAATGTTTATGATTTTGATGTGAGACCAAATTAATTAGAAAGATTAAGATGTCTAATTAAAATTTTATTTTGAACAAAATTTCATAATCATAAAATAAATACACGTGATAATACAAAACATTATAAGTCACTTTGTACCTAAGTCATTGAATTTGAAAAAGTGCCCAACTTCAAGTGCCCATAACTTTTTCATGGAAAATCCAAATGATGCAAAATTGAAGTCTAAATTGATCATCTTGAAAATATATACAACTTTGATGTTAGAGATGTTTCCATTTGAAGCTTTCATCATGGAAACAGAGGGGCTTGAAGATGCTTGCTTTTGGTGAGAATTTTTAAAGGGGAACTTAAACATGTTTTGTGACCAAACTTTCACAACCAGTTTTCATTAATTTCCAAATGCCAAATGAATTTTTTCCCAACATGACTTTTGTTCCTTATTTCAAGGGATTTCCAACCCTTAATCACATTTATTTTTTTTGATCGCGCTAAGCAAGCTCTACTAGGGCTTAGTGCGTTTCCACTTTTCTAACTCTCATTTATTCATTTGTAGATATATTTTTAGGGTATGGTTTTGGAAACTTTTAACCCCATTTCCATTAACACAATTATTTATGAAGAGTAGCTTAGAAATAACATTAGGGGTTATATCTTGAAGATTCGGAGTTGTATTTGCATCAATTTGCTGGACACGACAAGAGATTCTTCTTCATCTTCCTTCTTCTCTTTTTACTTTTCTTATTGGGGTTTTGTATGTTAATTTACTTTGATAGTATGTATATTTATTGATCATGGCATTGTATACGATCTATTTTATGAATCTATATCGATGTCATCTTTATTTACATGTTTTATATTTGGATTTGAACCGCTATTGAGAAATAATCTTCGGATCTTGATCTAAGATGAACATCTGTTAGATTCTAAACTCTAGACATGGATTTAGATCTAACATTCACCGTGGGTATAGATTCTTAATGCCCTATATTATTTAATAGAATGAGAGATCATCGATTAAACAATAGGGTAGAACTCTCATCAACGCTTCAGACATGAACACCGGTGTGAGGGATACATGTTGATATTGATGAGTGTTCTAGGTTATGTACAACTGATTGGTAAATTTGAATATTATATAGGTGGATGAAATTCATTCCTGATGAGTTCTCTCTGTTACTTTAATTTCTTGTGCATATGTTTTACTTTCCGCATTTGTACGCTTTCAAACTCTTCAGCAAGCTTAGAAGTGTAGAGACCGTTGAACGATATTTGATATCGCACTGATCCTTAGGTGATATAGCCCAAAAATACTTCCAACTTAACTTTTGCTCGCTGGCCGCTATACCGCAGCTCGAACACGACTTCAAGAGATTCCTTTAGATCGCTCTCTGCTAAGGCGAACACCTTGGCCTTTTTTTTCTTTTTCAAGGCTTCTTGAGCTTTGCCTCATATTGCTTCAACCCATCACGCTCTTCAGTAAAATTCTTCACCAACTCATGCTCTTGAATCAATGCCTCCACAGTCGTGATCGTTTTGGCCTATAGATCATCGACATAATTTTCTTCCAATTCATGATCCTTGAACATCGCACACCCAACAATTAGGCCCCTCAAAAGGTGACTTCCCACCATAGGTACCTGGTTCCCTTATAGATGACGACTTTATAATCATTGCAAACAGACTCCTAATCAATTAAACATTTTCCTAATCAAGTGACTAGGCTCCAAAGTCAATTTTGATGATTTTAATTAAAAATGATATGCATCAAAAAAAAATTAGTGACTGTGATTTAGCCATAATACTTTCATAAATGACCTTGCATCTTTAAAATGCATCGATCACCCAGACGGACACGACCAAGCAAGCTTTGACACTTCCTATCTTTCATACTCTAAAGCTTCAAGCCTTCTTGACGAGGCTTAATATATCTCCATGTTAATTTCCATCACCTAAGAGTTTAACAATTGAACCCATTAGTGATCGTAAATCCTAAGTTTTCACTTGAGAGTCATTGGACTATAATGTTGACTTTAAAACTTGACTCATGAGGATAGATTGATCACTCATCTTGTGAATTTTTGACCGCTTAAGCTACTTAAAAAATTGATTTACTTAAAATAATATTAACATCAAAACCATATCATTTCCAAATCTAAGAAGCTACTGATTTACTTGTATCCTACTATCTATAAGCTTAACTATCTTTGATCACTTCTTAATTATATCTACAAGCATATAGATCCACGTGTAATAATGAGGTAGTCATGATCAAATCTAGCTATGGCCATTGGATCCTCTGTCAAACATAAAGGAAAGCTGAGGGCGCCATCCTCTCAAGTGGTAGCCATGGAGACACCATTTCCCCCCCCCCCCCTTATATATATATATATATATATATATATATATATATATATATATATATATATATATATATATATATATATATATATATATATATATATATATATATATATATATATATATATATATATATATATATATATATATATATATATATATGTTGTTATGGTGCCTACAATGGTTAAAGTGGGGTTTGATCAGGGTTCTTATTATCAAGGCACCAACGGCCATTCGACCACCTTATAACCCTACCTTAGTACCATAAAGGAGAATAAAATGCATATGGTGGGATTGGCATCCAACCATCAATAGGTGATTCCGATGTACCTAATGAATGACATAAGTCTTTGACGTTATTTGGGAGGGGGAGATGTTTATAGTCGCAAGAACCTATGACTCGAGTAGAATGAAAGGAACTAGAACTTCCTGGTCTTGGACAATTAGTAAGTGCATATAAACGAAAGGGTATGTGAGGGAGGTGGGGGAGTCGTCTTAGTTCGTTCCTCTTCCGAAACAAGGCTCTAGAACAAAATCACCCTCGTCACACGTACTAGAAAGGCTGATGTGTTTTTCAAAAGAAGCCATTGTTTCATCAATGATGTAGTGGGTATCGATGTCCTCGATATTTATGTGTTTGGAAGTGTTGGACACCATTGACTGCTCTGGATTTCCTGAGAAATAATAGGAAAATTATAGTAATTATTGCTACTAGAATCAGAGGTGCTCTTATAACTATCAAACATCCCCATTTCTAAGACCCTATGGTCGATGGTTCGTCGACTCAGTTGGCGTTCTCCATATAATATATGTATAACTTTGCAACTCTCTAATATTTAAAGGCTTTATTACTTTACAAATCTTGTATAATCCCTAATAATCTTTATTGATGAAAAGAAAAGGGTGAGAAAAATAGAAAAGTTATTATACATGTAAGACATAAACGAAGAAGGCTTTGAGCTTGTTTGAACATATTGCACAAAGGAAGAAGAGTGTGAAAATAGTGTGTCTGACAAATGAATCAAAATATCCTTCTTATAAAATAATAACCTAGGCCGAGTAGACCATAAGTGACTCCTCGTAGGCACATCAATAGCCGTATGGGATCCCCCGTACCGCTAACATATGAAGAAAGGGTTGGGTTCTCGACTATTTACTTTCCCAAGATAAATACATCATTTGGGGCATTTCATGTTACACATGCTATAGTCGGTGACACTCGTGGGACTTTCCTCAAGATATGCTTGAGGGAATCGCCCCAATCTCTACTTAAGGTATTCGCCCCATGCTTTGCTTGAGGGACTCGTCCTAGGTGATGCTTGTGGGACTTGCCCATGCTTCGCTTCAGGGACTAACCCCATATTCCGTTGGAGAAAATCTTGAAAAATCAAGATGGTGATGCATCAAAATTAAATCACTTCGCCCTTTCCAAGACTTATTCATTTGTGCCTAAATAAGAAATGGCCTATGAAAAAGTATGCTTTGGGTTAAAGCCCAGCTAAGGACAGAAAATGAGCTAGTCTCCCAAAGCGGACGAGGGCGCCTGAAGTAGCATGTTTCCCAACTGCGAGTGGCTAATCACCCGATAATATTAGAGTCTCTCACCCATGATCTACCTCATTTGTCTCGTAGATGTAATCATATAACGTTATCAAGAAAGGGGAAAATGTACCCCATATGATCTAGGAGGAGAGAGATCTCTCTAAATTCATGCTCTTCGTAATGGGGGTTGTGGGATCCAACGTTAATTAAACCCGGAGGTCTCTATAAATACCCCAAGCCTCCATGGTTAGAGGAAGATACAATTTTCTAAGATAGAAAATACAGGATCTCTCATAACAATTTCGTGAGCAAATCCTCGTTCTCACACTATTGTACTTTTAGCAAGAAAAAATCTTTATTATAAGTATTAGTTACCATCTTAGAATCCCCAGTACAACATATTATCTTATATAATATATAATTCAGTTATAACAACCAACACCTGTAAATAATGCACCTTTCATTATTCATGTTCTCAACCATTCAAAACTTATCTAATCCATTAAACACAAACAAAATCACATGAGGCAACAATATCACCATGGCTTATGGTTGTTGAAGATTTTGAACCTTATTTTATGAGGTAAAAGAAAACTATTTCAATACATTTTAAACTATTGTTGAAAAAAACCAATTTTCAAAATGCAAAATATTTTAAAATATATGTTATTTTTAAAAGCATGAATTTCATTTGAAGCCCCTAAATGGGTATGATCCACCCATGACCATGGGTATGCGCTAAGAACTTTAAAACTTGTAAAATCATTCATCCATATCAACAAAAATCTAACAAAATATAATATTAACTATGAATAAACTAAAGCAAAACATGTATGTTGTCGACCAAGGAAACTTATCATGAGTTTTTTGTCACCTTAATCAAAAGAGGTTTATCGAAATTAAAGTACATTACCGAAATCACATGTCATTTTGTTACTTTTGATAATATATAAATATTCATAAATAAATTTATGATATTAACTTGTCTTTCTCATATTTATTTGTTGCTAATCAAATCAGTGAGATAAGATGTAGTAAACTTTTGGAGAGAACTCTTCAACACAAATTCACTTATTTTCTGCATTTTATTTTTTATCCTCCGCAAGAATCTCCTGAAATTTTTCCTAACAAATATAAATATACCCATAAAATAAAATAAAATATTATCATATAAAAAAACATATTGATATTTTCAAAATAATACAACTCAAAATTGAAGAGTTTAAAATTTCAAAATAAGGTTACTTACATTAGTCATTGGTGCTTCTCTCCCTTTCTTCGCAAGCAATTTTTTCTGAAAAATTTTGATAGCACAATATTGAAAGTTTAAAAATAATCAAGAATATACAAATTTTTACTTAACTTCTTCCAATAGAATCCATCTCCATGACAATTTTGATATTGTTTAATTAAGTATTTTTGTAATTAAGTGTTATAATCCATCTCCATGACTATTATAAGTGTTATATTTGTAATGTATTCAAAAAGATTTACTTACTTTGCTTTTGCGTTCGGGAAGTTCTCCATACTTTTCATAGTTGTTAACTGCTTCTATGGAACGAACGGTAAAACCTTTTATTTTGTGACGAAAGGACTACAATACAATATTAATTAATTAAATATATGTATGATTAAATAATTTGTATAAAACATAATTTATACCTCTCTATAAAAAATGAAAAGTACAACTAAAGTAGATGAAAGAATAAGTCAAAAATAATTCCTAAAATATTAAATAATATATATTTAATGAGAAGTGTCTAGCTTTTTAATAGCGCAAAATATATCTAAGCATTTTCTTCTAGAATATTGTCTATTAAGGATACATTATTTTTGATTGGTTCGAAGCACATGAAAAAATATTAAAAGTTTTTATTTTAAATTTGAGAGAATACCTTATCAACTTTAATTCCATCTTTTCGCGGTATCTCTGTAACTTCCCAATTATCAATCCATTCAGCAGGTAGTTTTTTGTGGCTTCTTGGCTTTCTTGTTGATGAAGAAGATGGTCTTACAATCTAAATCCAAATATAATTTAAAAGATATTAATATTTGAGTAATGGTTGAGAAGATATAAGAAAATATAAATTACCTTATTTCTTTCAGTAATGGTTGAGACCAAATCACCAGTAATATTATCATTATTGTTATTAGGGTCGAAATACCAAGATATTGGATCAACGTCGAGTACTTCATCATCCTGATCCTTTAATAGGTATATATAACACAAATACAAGTGTAATTAAACTCAATGTATCTGTAATATACAGTATAAATTATACAATTCATTCTATCAAATAGGCAATCTATAACACACCATGCTTAGGTTAGATTATTTAGTTATACAATTCATTTCAAAGAAACAAATCATTATAAATCAAAGCATGTACATTAAATAATCTTATAAGATAATAGCACATTAATACCAAAAAAAATCATGTTTTCTTTTAGATCAATGCAAAACGAATTTTAGAGATTAAAAAATATGTATATTAAAAAAGGGAAAGATCAAACCCTCATGATTGGTTTAATGGTGAAGATTTTGATCTTGAAAGTATGCTCTTCATAATCGAATCTTGCTAAATACAAATAATTCATGTGTTGGGTCAAATTCATATAGAGTTTTACCTTAGTTTTAAATAGGGTCACCGCAAGTAAACGGTGAGATTTATCCTTTTAAATTAATCGATCCTAAATCTGAATACTAAGATTTCAAAAATAAAGGATAGGTATGAAAACAAAAAGAAATTATAGAAAATTAAACTACATATTCAATATGTAATTTTAATTCCTTCTTTTATCACTTACAATAGTGTATTACCTTTTAGAATAAAAGTGAAATATACTTGAAATTTGATATTACTGGTCTTACCATTTTAATCAAAGACATTATTTTAAATATTATTTTGATTTAAATATCATTGTACTTTGACGCATAGTGTATCATATTATGCATTGGTATTATCCATATAGCTATAAAATTTACTCCTCTAATATTAAAATTTAATCCTCTAATATTAAAATTTAAAATAATAAAAGTATGCTTACAGATCTTAATGTTAAATATTTAATAAATATATATTAAAAATGTACATTCAAACATACAATATATAATTAAGCTTAATATAATTTATCACGAAAAGAACATGTTTTTTCATATCTATATACTATTTTTTAATGGAAAAATATATTAAAACAATATAAATAAAAGAATTATAATAAAATATTAACAATACTCTAAACAAAAAAAGAAAAAAAAAAGATGAGACAATAAAAAGAAAAGCAAACACCGTCATTCTAATTGAAAATTAAACAGAAATGAGAGATCTTACCACAAGCCTAAACCATATCAGGTAAAGAGAAAACCAAATCACAACACTAAAATTGAAAAAAAAATATATGCATGCTTAATATTCAATTTTTTAATAAAGACACATATTATTGCATAATATCATGAAGAAGAAAATGAAAAAATACAATAAAAAAAACTAAGATGTGAGTATATCGGTAATAATCAAAGATATATACTAGTGAATATGTTGTTAGAAAAAACAATCAAACAATAGAAAGAATTGTTTACCATTTCTAGCGAAGTCTTAACATTCAAGTTTGGATCTGTCGCCATGAATTATGGTATTACTGTCAAAACAAATAAAACTCAAAGTTGTAAGTTGTAAAATAATTATAGGAAATTAAGAATATGACTTCTTGTATAGGAGATTATTGTTTCATTACCGATAAGAGAAAATACTAAACTTAATTCTTACCTCAACTCTGTTGATATACTTGGTGGAGTCGGTTGCTAGTTTCTCTTGTGTCAGTATTCAGAGAGATTGTTTGATATGGAATACTCTAAATAATTTTTGTGCTTTTTATTTTTTTAATACTTGACTTGTTTGTTTTAATTTCATTCTTTTTTTTCTGACTTGTCTTATGATTTTAAGTCAAATTATAAATATAATAGAACATATTATTATATATTTAGTATTGCTTTAATATTTTATTGATAAACTCATTCAAAATATTAATTTATATGTATATCTATTGTTTTAAGATTTGACCAAGAAATGAAAATATACATATTTTAATACTTTTATTGAAGTGTTTATGACCGGTTAGTAAAAAAGTATTAAAAAGATTATATTTTAATTTTTTTTCAAATATTAAAACAATAATATGTATATATATTTATTAATATTTTTAATAAATTTTTTAATTAAATATTAAAATAATAATATTCATAAAAAAAAATAAAGTTAAAACAAGGTTACACCAATAACTCAAAGAGAAAAGGAGTTATAAAGAGGAAGGGGACAACATCAAACCCTTTAAAAAAAGCTAAAGATAAAAGTAGGGAGAATGATCTTATTGTGATCGTACAATGTAAGAGTTTTAAGAGTTATCTTATCAAACCAAGTAAACCCTATGGAGGTTAGGCCCAAAGAGGCATACTCGTCTACTAAGTTATTACCTTTCTTATAAGTGTAAAAAATAATGAAATTCATGTCTTTAACAAATAACATACAATTTATCCATCGATTTCTTAAGTGTTAAGGAACTAGGAGTGAAGAGGCACATGTTAAAGTTGACATTTTTTAGTCTGTTTTTAGCCACAAATTCTTCTAATTACGAGCATGAGCGACCTCAATGGCATGGATGACCCCTAAAAGCTTGACATGAAATGTAATGTAAGAACCTAAGT
Source organism: Lathyrus oleraceus (assembly GCF_024323335.1). NCBI lineage: Eukaryota > Viridiplantae > Streptophyta > Magnoliopsida > Fabales > Fabaceae > Lathyrus > Lathyrus oleraceus. Next base: position 387,654,134 of record NC_066583.1, read on the forward strand.
TAATATTGAAGCTACCAAGGAAAGAGGCACAATGCTGCCTAAAAATTGCAATACATGAAGCTTGATATTGGCAGCCAAGAATAGCCTCATACGTGATGCATTTGATCCAATCCCAAAAAAGGGGTCTCGTATCATTTCTTTGATTAAGATCTTGGGGGATGAATGTCCACTCTAAAGGCTTTAATAGTGATTAAGTCTTTGATATTAGTGTGGATCTATGTGCATCCAGGTATGACCATTATTGGTTTTGATGATGACAACTAATGAAGTTGTTTTGAGGATAACAACTCCATAAGTCATACGACTTATGGACTTTTAGAGTTAATAGGGGAGTTAATTTCTATATTTAAGGAAAAGTTTCTAATGAAGACACTTGATTAAGAAGATATCTCAAGCCTCGTCGGTCAGAAGATTCAAATTCTAGTTGAAGTGTTAAGTCATTTTTGTATCTAGCTAGGGAACTTAAAGTTGTGAAAGTGTGAAAGCTTGCAAGATTTTACCTCTAGCAGCTTCGAATTTATCAGTCTACATGTAAAAGTTGATAGTGAGCCTTGAAGTATTATAGAAATCACACACAATCACACACATGCGTGCATGCATACACACAAAAAAGTTTTTAAAATCCCTCTATGATCTTATAAAATCTCTTGAAAGCCTATAAAGGTTTGCATGGAATTGATCAAAAAATACTTCTAACCAATGGGGAAGATATTTACACTTTTTAATCGACTAAGGGCTTGTCTTAATCAATTAGATCAAGGAAAATGACATCTTAACCGATTTAACCATAAAGTCTTTTTGGGTTTTTCTTTCTAGGGATCTATGTGCTTGAAGTTATGGAGTTGATAATCCTGATGATGAATGTTTTGGTATTTTGATGATGACAACGTTGATGTCTTCTAAAGTCGATGGAGATATCCTTCCAACTCTCTTATAATGATGATTTACATGAAGATATCATAATCCTTATAGAGTAAAACATTCAAGGTTACAACAAAGTGCTTATATGATCAGATTTATTTGGAAAAGAAACTTAAAAGCTTCAAAATTTTGAAAGAGAGAAAGTGTGAAAGCCTATCTAGTCGTGTCTGTTTAAGTGACCAGAGTCTTGTAAAAGTGGCATAATAACTCCCAATATACTAAGGAAACTTACACATGCACCTAAAATGTTTTTAAGGCCTCTCTTTATTTGATAAAACCACCTAAAAATGTTTTTAGAACTGAACCTACTAATTCAAAGAGCGTCTAATTGAATGGAACACTTTTTCCAACAGATTAATCGATTTGACCAAGTTCCAAATTGATTATTTTCTCTTGGTTTAGTCTAAAATTGATTTGGGATAGTCTGCTTATGATTTTTGACAATTAAATGTCAAAACCTTCCATTTATGCCTTGTGAAATCGATAATTAAGGCTAAATAATCTATTAGACTAATTTTTTATTTAGTTAATGCATTTCATGGATTGTTTCCTTTTTTCATCTTTTTCTTCTCATATATAAAGGAGGCATTTCCTCACTTGAAATCACATTAGAATTTAGAGTTTTCCTATTTCTTACAATTTTATTACTCTACTTTTCTCTCTTTATACTTTTCTTTCAACAAAGTTGTCTTAGTGTCTTGCGAGTGAAAACTACTTCTGAAGAAAGTATTGTACCAGTTTCGTGTCATTCTTTTATTTAAAGAGTGTGATTCTCTTTAAGTTTTGTGTTTTATTTCTTACAATTATATTACTTGAGTCCTCTCTTTAATATTTTTCTTCACCAAAGTTACCTTAATGTATTGTGAGTGAAAACTACTTGTGAGAAAAGTGTTGTACTGGTGTGGTTCGATTGTTTTATTTCAAAAGTTTGATTCTCTTAAAGGTTTGTGTTTAGTTCTTGAGATCAACCGTTGGAAATCTCTATTCAGTTATTGAGATTAGTCGATAAAATCTCTACTCAGTTCGTGAGCTCAGCCCGTGTAAAAGCTCTTGTTTGGTTGGGGGAGATAAGCTAGTGTAAAATCTCTCAATTTACTTGTATAAAAGGTTTGGTGCCATAATCAATAAAATCTCAACTTTTAGTGAAACTCTCAAGAAGATCTCTTGAGGGCATGACTAGGCTAACAATTGGTTGAACCTGTATAAATATCGGTCTCAACTCTCTAACCTTATCTCTTTACTTTTTGTCATTTAATTTACTTTTTTTTTATTTCTTTCTGCTGCTTTTTGTCCCTGCCTTTTTAATACTAACACAAATTGTTATTCTAAGTAAATAATTTTTCAACATAATCACATTTTTTGAATACGACAATTCACCACCCTCCTCTTGTGCTTGAAATCACTTGGTTAACAAGTGGCATCACAGTCTAATTCATTTTAAAGACTAACATTCCTAAGAGGTAGAAAATGACTTCTAGTTATTTACTAAACAAACATCCATCCCTTAATGGAGAAAGATGTAGTTTGTGGAAAGAGAAGATGAAATTTTTCATCAAAGGGATGGATCATGGTATTTTGAAGGTCATGAAGAAAGGTTTATTTGTTCCTATGCACAAAATTGATGTTGTTTTGGTGAATAAACCTGAAAAGGATTGGACCAAAGTTGTCGTAGTTGGCAGCGTAAAGTCAATGTGATTTATGAATATATGGAATTAACAATTATGGACACACACTCTCTTGTAGTAAATTGCAAGAACATGAGATAGAGCTGAAGATACTTACTGATGACAAATAAGGTGAAAAAAAGAAGAGTAAAAGTATTGCACTAAAAGCTATTAACATCAAAGATATGGAATCAAAAGATGAAGAATGTAAAAGCGAGATTGATAAATACATAGAACTCATGTTTCAAAAATTAAAGGAGTTCTTTAGGCATGAAAAAAAACTCAAGTTTTCAAGAGTAAAATGAAGAAATATATTCTTTCATTCCCACGTGCCACTAATGCAGAATGGAATGGCACATAAGATCAAACTGCCCTTAAAATCGGAGAATAAACCAGAATCAGAGAAGATCAAAGAAACCAAAAATAGAAGTTAAGAGAACCTACATATATTGGAATAATAATGATATGGCGTCCTCATATAAGGAAGATGCAAACATGTGTCTCATGGAAAATCATTAAGAAGATGAAGTAACCTTTTACTTTTCTTATCAAAACTTGTTTTGCATTTGTAAAAATCTAACTAAAGAAACAAGTAAATTAAAAAAAAGTCTCTACCTCCAAAGGTACTATTTATTCCCTCAAATTAAAAAGTAAAAGTTTATTGGAAGAAATAGAAAGTCTTAAAAAGAGACAAGATGATCTAATTCAAAACTCCTCATCTTCTCACGAAATCTTAAATATATCTAACAAGTGTGACCAAGTGACATTTTGAAAAATAAATTTGATGATATTCAAAATACACTTGATAAATTAACTAAAGGAAGAGTCAACTTGATTCTTTTGTTAGATAAACAAATGGTGACTTAGAATAGTATTTGGTTATGAACCTAAGCACAACAATAAAAACTTTAGCAATATTTACAATGCTTAACCAACATCTAAATGAAAACCCCTAAAATGAAAATATTGTAATAAAGATGATTATATTTCTATGTTATGTTTTATTAAAAAGATCGTCATGAAAGCAAACAAGGATATCATCTATTTCATTTTTATAAAGAGCATTGTGAATGTAAAATGAAAAATATGTCTGCTCATAACATTTATTCCATGAATATCAAAGGAATAAAAAATAATTGAGTATCAAAGGTCAAAAAGTTAAATTGTGATACAGACATGTAAAGCTGGAAAATGGGTTGGATCAATCGGGTCGGTCTGAAATCCTGCAAAAAAAATCAGACTCAACCCTTTACGTGGGATACAACCAATGAATATCGAATTCTGTTTCAACACCGGTATCATTAGGAACCTAGGCCCGGATGTGTTTGAATTTCTAAATAACCGCCAAGTAGTACACCCGTTTACCCTGCCAGACCATAGGACGAGTGTACATGATTGGAACAACTGGCTCCATGATTTGGATGGACCACCAGATGCACCACCTTCTCCTCCAGAGACACCCCAAATCTATGACCATTATGACACTTTTCTCTCTGACGCTAAATCACACGTCCCAGCTATACCCGTTGCACCTCATACCGATCATGTTGCTGCCATCGAAGTTGTCCAGACATACATCGCCAACCTGAGAGGCGAGTTGAGCACTTTGCGCATGGGATTCCACGACTTTATGGATGTAGTGACTGAGAACCTGGATCACATTTACCAGCACTTCTACTCATTCGCTCCTCCTACCAGCAGTCGCCGTAATGGGTAATTTATTTGAATATTACCGATTTACTAACATTTTTTTTATGTTTTGATTTTCATTATTGTTTTTACACATTGGGAATTTACTTACTTCATTTCTTTTTATTCTAGTAGACGAATTATATCATCTTTTCCTGTCAACCTCATTCTTTTATTTTTCAATTTTGTGTTTTAATGTCATTCTACCCTATCTTATTTCTCATTCCTACCTATATATTATGTTGGTTTTCTTCTACCTAATTATACAACCACTATTTAATGTCGGTCAATCAAAATTCAAATGGAAAAATTGGTCAAAACCATAAAGAGGTTCACACATGGGAACAAACAACACTGCATGTGGCGCCTGCCACACACAGGTTGTGGCGCCCATGTGAAGACTGTGGCGCCCACCACAAGTCCCTAGTGACGTCAGCCACTACATTACCATTCACATGCACTATGTTGTACTAATGTCACATGATTCCTTTTCAATGCCATGTCCCTTGCATGTTGGACACTCCATTAAAACTCTTCAAGCACTCTCACATTCTTTGACCACGACATTGAAGACCATAAATAAAATTTATTTCATTCATCAATTCCTAACCACAACCATCTCTATATAAACCACCAACATAATCTTACAAAACCACACATCTCATAAGCATAATTCTCCCCTCTCTCTTTATATTCTCACTACATTACACAAGAAGTGTGAAATTCAGTCATGGCACAGATAAGGGAATACGAAATAGTGTTCAGAACGACGAACCAAGTGAATTGCAGGAAGAGACATACACGGCTCTTAGCGCAAGAAAAATCGAATCAACAAGCTATGTCGATGAACCCTGCTTATTTGCCTTAGGAATTTTAGATAGTGTTAACCATATACTGGATACTTAAAATTTAAATTATTTCCTATCTCTTAAGGACCCTGTCTATGCTCAATTAACACTAGAATTTCTAAGTTCGTTAATTTTTAGTCCCACACCCAACACAAACTGTTCCAGTTGTACTATCCAGTTTCGTTTGTTCAACATTGAATATGCCTTTACATTTTCCCAACTTGTGGACCTGCTACAATTTCCCCATGGGGATGGAGTAGTAAGTGAGGTCCCAGATACTGAGGGTTGGCAACGCGCCTTTCGACCATTTTGGAGGACAATAACAGGTACAGTAACCCATAGTTTTGAGGGAAACAAAGCCACTCTCATTCACAACTCGGCTATTCGATATTTCCACCAAATATTGGCGTCCACCATTTTTGGCTGAGCAAACTCTAACAAGGTGAATGAAAAAGAACTATTTTATTTGTTCGCCACTTTTCTGCCACAAAAGGTGAATACTGTCCCTTTTATGTTCTCTCACAAGCAGGCCATTGTCAATGCAAAGAGAGGGCCGATTATTTTTGAAGGTTTAATAACCTTCATAGCGAGAGTCCTATGACTCGAAGAAAAATTCTCCCGGCTAACCTCGCTACCACATCATGCATTGACATTGACATGGCGAGAAGCATGAAATTGGTAAAATGAATGAGAGACGGTAAGTTTAATTTAATAATTGCAAATAATGTGTTACAAGGTTTCTTCCTCCCAAATCCAACTCGCACAGATGTGCGTAACTCGGAAAATTATTGTTATATTAATGATCTGGTGCCTAACCAGGTCCCCGCGCACATTCCTGAGAATATAGCTGCTGGCGGGGACACCGACGAGGATTATATTCCGGAGCAAGTTGCTCCCGTTACTAACCCACACACCACACATATGCCATATGAAAATGTTGCAGGTACATCCTCCAGCCAAAGACCCAGAAGAAGAAATGTGGCACCAGCCACTCTTGATGAGATCTATGTTGAACTGCTGCGACATAGCGAACTAGACGCTCAACGCGACCTACAAATCCAAAACATGGAAGCTCAACAAATAAAAATGTTGCAAATACTTCGCCAAATGCAGCATGATCAGCACGACTACACTTTCAGAACCGAACAGAACATGTCTGACTTGATCGATGAAATGGCAACATTGACAGTGCGTGTGGAAGATCTACAAGACTATACGTCACCTCACCAGCTAGGAAACAATGGACATGCACATACACGTGGCAGAAGGCGCCAGTAGCAGGCTACCCGGGTTCTACTTTTCTCTCCTATCTTATGTCGTTGTATTGGGGACAATGCAAGGTTTAAGTATGGGGGAGGAAGCTTTACCGCTTTCATTTATCGCTTTCTAGGTAGATTTAAATAATTGTTATTGTTATTTCCTTTTGTTATTTTTGTGAAGTGTCAGTCGAGTCAAATATCAATGTGTTGTCGAGTCTTTATGTGTGGTTTCCGTTATTTACTAATTCTCCTATTTGCTTAAGCCATATAATTTTTTTTGCAAAAATCTAGACTTAGAGATACAATACATCTTTTGAAAATTCTAACCTATAAATAAAACTGAGGTTGAATTGTAGAGATTTGGAAAAACTTTATAAGATCGGTATCATTTTAATACCTTAAAATATCCTAAGTATAAGATCGATTTGAGTACTTGTCATGCCATAACCTTAAATTCCATCCTTTAATATTCCTTAAGTAGTTTATCTAGCAGTCAGCACCATCCTAAGCATACACTACGTGAGAAGTCGATGCAAATAAGTGTATGATCTCATGCTTAAAAGAGAAAAGATTATGAAATGTATGAAAAATGTTGTTCCTTCTAAGTTAGGTGAGTCTCACCCGGTCATTTAGCCCAACGGTATAACCATCTTTACTGTTATTTGAGCCAAAGTGCGAAAAAGAAAGAAAGACATAATGATGAGATCATAGTCACTAACAGATTATCTTGCTATGAATGTGAAAGGATGACGGGCTTAATGTGATTGCGCCAGAATGAAAAAGGATAAAAAGAAGGTTTAGTAAGGTAGGCTTAGGCATGACGACATGATTCAGATTGGTTTGTATAGGAGGCAGACTTATGGTTGCACTATTGTGACTATGTGTTCCAACGATACCCTTAGTGTGGAAGTGAGTACCTGTTAATGCAATTTTTTACCAAAGTTGATTTTATAGACTAGAATGAGTATCCGAATGCAACTGTGTTTTTTACGAGTCTTGATACTTTATGATGCAAAGATATTACTAAACGTTTTATTCATATACGCATCATTTTCTTGAGGACAAGCAAAGGTTTAAGTATAAGGGAGTTTGATAACGTGAAAACGTATCATATATTTGGCTTCATATGCATTGCTTTTTACTTGATTAACACTTATTATTACGCAGTATTTTATGTTTATTGCATGTATTTATCGAATAAAAGATGTATAAGCAAGCAAAGTGGAAAATAGCAAAAAGGAAAGAAAAAAAGAAGAAAATGGAGAAAAATAGAGAGCACGGGGAACACCACAAAAAATAGGCATGTGGTGCCCACCACTTGGATGTGTGGCGCCCGCCACATGACCTAAAGGGAGTGGTGGTGCCCTCCACAAAGCAAGCAAGTGGTGGCGCCCATCCCTCAAAAGGTGGCGCTCGCCACGAATATCAAACTAGGGTTGTGGCAACCGCCACAACCCGGTCTCCCCTATTCTCTCTGCACCTTTTTAGCCACGACCTCCACAATTTTAGCCATGACTTCCACTTACCTTTTCAACCAACGACTGCTACAATTTAGGGAAGTGGAAAGTATATAAAGGAGGGTCGGTTTTCTTTTCAAGAGGGTGCACTTTTTCAGTCAGATTCTTTTGGTTAGTTTTCTTAGGCAGTTTCTTACTTTGTAAAAGCAATAGATTCTCCACATCGGGGACTATTGCAACTTATTGTTTACGCATTAAATTCGATTGTAACGGTGTACTCGATTGCCAAAGCTTGTCGGCATTGTTTAATTCAAAGAATCATGATTTATTTCAACTTCTCGATTTATATTCGAGGTTTTATTTTAATTTCCATTTTAATTATTTATGCCTTATTGTATGTCTGATTGTCTGAATACCATGTCTGTTACCGGATCCATGTCCGGCTAAACCTTTAGGTATCAGTATGTAAAGACCGTCGAAACGACGAGATTCGTAAATAATTGGTGTTGGCTTTTATAAAATTTACTTTTCCGGTTTTAGTTTCTTGTTTTATTCAAAATTGTTTTTCGTAGGAGAGTACAAAACAAACAAAGGTTACGGTCAATAAGAACGAGAGTTTGAGACTAGTCCTTTTTATAAATAATTTCTACTGAAGAATATTTTGACAAATAATATTACACCAACTATCTATCGAATCCCCGAAGTTTGATGCGTTACATATCGATATCCCTTTATCAAATATCTTTATTAATATTATGTTTACATTATAGTTATTTCTCTTCATCCCTCCAATCTTAGAATGATCATCAGCCTTAGATTTACATAGTAACATTAGATAACGATGCGTTCAATTATTAGTCCTTGTGAGTCTGATAATCTTTAAAACTACGCGATACGATTGTGCACTTGCAGTCACGATTCCCATAGACCCCATTTTTGACCCTAAGATCCCTCATGCAATCTCATCATATGCATTAGCATTGGGATCACACCTTGGCATCCTCCTTACCCCTCTTTCATTGGGTTTGTTTTAGGAGAGATCACCAAGCACTATGTGATTGTATCATACTTGTATTTAATCATTTTACTAACCAAAATACCAAAAATATGTCTTTGCATTTGCCTAACTCTTTTGTAGGTAGGGCATGATCCCCATTGATCTAGCCAGTTCACATCTAGGGTTTGAGACCCTCATGGCTAAGAGCACAACTAAATATTGATCCACAATGTCTCTAAGAATCATATATGAGTCCCAATGATCTCTACATGTTATTTTGTTCAAGTATTCTTCAAGACTTTGGAATTGGTTTGCCTTGGAAACCCTAGTTCATCTGGGTATCTTGTGTAACTTCTTCAATAAGCTTCTTCACCAATTGATCAAGTTTCTAAAAAGACACTTAAAAATTCATCATATTATGCATATATTATCTACCATGAGCTTAAAAAGTCAAGAGAATTCAAGCTAGAAAGTTGGTTAATGGTGGTTGGCCAGATGAATTCATCTGATCAAAACTAGGTCTCCCTAGACCCTATCTCCTACAATTTTCACCATATGAAAATGATTACAATAGAAACGTTACACTAAATTACATTCCAAACAAATTTCATGTTGAGGTATAGAGCTAATTTTGCTTGGAAAGTCATTTTCTATGTTGAAACGTTATAGGTCATTTTGTCTAAACCCCAATTTGAAAGTCAACTTCCCAAGGCCATAACTTGCTCAATTTTTATGATATGAAATATTTTCAAGTTTCAAAATTAAATTCAAGATGTATACTTAAACTTTGATGTTTGAAGTGAGAGCTAAATCAAATTTTTTGAGCATGTGATATGAGGATACATTATAGGTCATTTTGGAGCAATGCCATTGAACAAGTGATTTTCCTCAACTTCAAAAATGCATAACTCTCTCATTCTAAATCCAAATGTTGTCACATTGGTGACCAATTTAAAGTTCTTTAAAAGAGATACAACTATTATGAAGACACGTTTCTCATTTGGAGCTCACATAAAAAGTTTAGTAAGGTGGAACATTGAGGTATATGGCTTGACACTTAGAAAAAATTTCAACATGTTGAAATTTCCAAACTTCCACCTCAAAATTCACCATGATAAAAGTTCCAAATGGAAAAGTATTCAACATAAGAATTGTTCCTCTTGATCTAAGCTTTCCAAAGAATCATATTTCGTTCATTTTGGAAAAGGTTTGCTAGGTCTGCGCATGGTTTTAACAGGCCTGCATCAAGTGGAAATATCAAAAGTGAAAATGACCATTTCACATTGCCTTGCCATTCAAGCTTCATTTCAATCTCATTTCAGATGCATGTGGACCTAATTAGATTGCTTCATGGGCCTGTACACGCCCATGCAAGCATGTGCATGACATTGCCAAATTTTGGAAGAAACTTGAAGTGTGCAATTAACACTTCCAAATGCTATAAATACAAGCCCTCTGAGCTCATTCGAAAGGATCCTTGCGTGCCAGGTTTGCCCCTCTCTTCAAACCCTCACAATTCAAAGGAAAACCTAATAATTTTCACTTGAAAATTGATTTGAAATCTCACTGTTTGGAGATTTAAAAACTCCATGATCCAAAGCTTCTTTCCATTCCTAATCCACTTCTGCAAGTTATTGGAGCAAGATCAAAGAAGAATTGAAGCAAGCAAGAGCAAGTTCTGCACAACATTAAAGGTATTTTCTAGAATTTTTATTCTCTTCTATTCTCACTCAATTCTCATCAATTGTCTTGGATCTTTGGTTGTCTGAAGTCCTACCAATGTAGGCAAGAAGATTGAGTTACTTTAAGGTCAAATCGAAGCAACTCAGTTGACATACCTCGAAATTCAACTCCTCATATCTTTCTATATATTTGGAGTTAGTTAAAATTGAGGTCAGATTCGTGCTCTACGCCATTTTTTCTTTCAGATCATGTCCTTCTTTTTCATTTATGTGATGATGATGTCTGAACCAGTTCGGCGAGGTTCACCTGAGAAGGTGACCGGAGGTTTAGCGTCGGTGAATTATTGGATAGGTTCTGAGCCACATGATCAATTCAAAATGTTTTAATCTCACGTGTCGGTTTTGATTATCATTCCTGTGGCGCATTGACTTAAATCCATGTTGGAAAACGCGTTGATGACCACTTGATCTGCCACCTCAATTAATGAGGGAGATCAAGTGGTCCATATTTTTTTGTGTTTTCTGATTTTTATTTTATTCCTTTGATTTTCATTAATTCATATTAATTTTAATATTGCTCCAAAAAATATGAGAGTTTCACCAAAAAAAAAATCCTCTTTCATATTCTGAATTAAAATTATTTTTTGGTTCATTATTAATATTTTTCATGATTTAATTAATTTTGTGAATATTTTTAATTGTTTAAAAATACTTTTAAGTCTCTAAAAATTCTGAAATTTTTTCTCCAAGGTCCTTTGACCTTGTTTGACCTATGATAAATCTCATGGCCATTTCTTTGGTGTTTTGATGAGATTTTAGGAATTTGACAAACCATATTTAAGTTAATGCATTATTTTTAGTATTTTTAAATTGAATAAATGCCAAATAATTGTGTTGAGCCATTTTGATTGTTTGTATGAGTTTGATTTGTGTTGTTGGGCCTTGGTTAAGGTTGACTTGACTTTGCTAGGTTAAGATCATTGGATTTAGGGGATTGATGGAATGTACATTCCATCTCCCAAAATGAATGAATGATCTTAATTTGGTAAAAGTTCTCCTTTGTCCAATTTGAGTTTAGATCCATTCTCCTCCCTCTTCATCTTATTCCCCTTCTTTATGCATTCATATCATGGACCTATGATATCTCAATATCCAAAGGCTAGTAGATTACAAAATCAACATAAGTATGGATGAGATTAGGCCACCTCTTTTGCATATTTTTTGTGTGTGTGGTATGTTTCATGAGCATAGTCCATTATACTACGTCTCTAACATGCATTAACACCAAAATTATATTGTCCGGCCTCAAATAGTTGTGACTTCTACATAAGTCCAATTATGATTGCTTAACATAGCGCTAAATTTTTGACACAAAAGGCATAGCATTCTAGTTAGTGAGATTGTAAGTCTCCCCTCTTTCATGGTATTATGTGGAAAATTGGCCTTTTTCCTTCCTTTTGAAGATGTATTAGTTTAAGGATCCATGCTTGTGATAAGTAGGTTGAGTGTTCTCCAAAGAATGACTTAAAACAAAAAGAAAAAGAAATATTAACTTCTAAATCATTAACAACTAACATTTAATTTCAAGTTATTTACTTTAATGCATTTTATTTTTAAGCCTTATTCATTTGTCATTATTCATACCATTATAATTGTTTATGTTAATGTCATTTTCACTTTGTCCATTTGGACCATATTTTGTGATATATTTTGCTTGTGTATATTGTGTTTGTTTGTGTGGTCTTTGGCCAATAATGTACATAATAAGAACAAAAACTCTAAAAAACATCTTGTGTGGACTGTTGGTTTGATCTGAGACAATTGGACTTATAATTTAGGCAACACTCCCTATGCAAAGGACTTGGCCAATGCCAACTTTCATGTAACCAAATGCTTGAAATCTGAAACTTCATCTGATACATCATTGATGATCCATTTGAGTTCATCTACAACGTGATCATTGTGAAGCTGTTATTTTAAACCTGTGACTTATGGCATTGTGAAATTCATCTGCTACAGGGGCAAATTTGAAGAAGATCATGGGATGGCTAAGCTTGGAAGTGACTATATTTATTTGATGCCTTGCTCTTCAAGTTAGTATTGTGTGCATTGTTTGTTGCTTGATTCTAATGTCCAAGGGAATTTGGGTTTCTATATGACATTGTTGCCTATTGGATTGCAGACCATTGGTCAGATCTTTTCAACTCTTAACTTTTAAATTTATGCTTAGGATTAGTCTCTTCATCTCCTCCCCACCTCTTTAATTTCAAAATCTCTCCCTCCTTTTAAAAAATTTCTTTGTTTGTACTTATTTTTGTTTCTAAACTTAGACCCTTTTGCAAACTAGAAACTTTGGCCTTATGCCATTGCATTTTTAAACTTCTTTTCTTAAATAAATATGTAAACAAACCTAACTATACTTGACTTAAAATTTTCAAAAGACAGAAAGAATTAACTCATTAAAACCATTTTTAGGCCTTTGTGCCTTTCAAACTTAATTTTGTTAAAAGCAAAGCATTCACTTTGAAATTTGTATCACGAACTACGAGGTTTTGATCCCTCATTTTTATATTGGTATGTATACACAAGTCTGAAGGTCTTGTCAAACAAAAAAATATAATTAATGAATTCTTTTCTCATCCCCTCATTCTATTTGTTTGTAAACATCATTTTGGTACAAAATACATATGCACATAAGAAATGGCTCTCTAGGAGTACCTATGACACTTTGGGTGCTAACACCTTCCCTTTGTGTAACCAACCCCATTACTTGTAATCTCTGGCATTTTATTAGTTTTGATGAAAACTTCTTATTTTATGGGTTTTGTTCGTACTTTTCCCTTTTCCCTTGGAAACAATAAAAGCGCGGTTGCGACTCTTGTTATTTGATGTCTTGCTTATCCATAGCTTGATGATCATGAACTTACCGCTATAGAAATTAAGTGGCGACTCTGCTGGGGAGTAGTCTCCAGTGGGTTTAGCCTACTCTTTTGTGTGTGTATATAATTGTATATTTGATGTATATATATTTGTTTGTATGATATAATTTGCTTGTTGTGCTTGGTGATCTCTGAGTGGTGAGATAAGTTCTAACCTGAACTTGAGTGCAATTATGATAGGAGGATGGTATAGTCATGTTCGACTTGTATGGAGTAGTCCTTAACAAGTTGGCTTGAGATCCATCTGCTCAATGGAGACCCTTTTGGATTTGGAAATGTGACACAAATATTTGTGGTTAGGCATTACTATCTCTAATTTGGGGTCCGAAAAGCTGAGGACCATAAAACATTTAACCCTTCTTGGCCTATTTAGGACGTAGTGCGAAGACTGTTCAAGTGTAGACTTGATAACAGTTGTTACGTGATACTACACTCAGACGAGTTTCTCTTGAGAATATTATGGGCCGATGAGTCAGTCATCTTAACCTATAATATCCGATAGATGGAATTAAGACTCTGGGAACTTTTTAGAACATGATCTACGGGTTTTACCCTTAGTTCACTCCTTTGGGACGGTTCTTACCCAAACTCCATGCTCGTGACTTACAATAAACCATTGATTCTTGGTTGATCCAATCAAATCTTGTCAATATCAATGTGTCATACCCCAAAATTTGCCCGTTAATACTACAAGCATTTTTTTAAGGCACTCCAACTTATTTTTCAAGGCATTAATCTTAAAAGAACCAAGACCCAGCTCACAGGTGGAAAAATCCAGAAAATGGCCCAAACTGGCTTGCTCGCTAGGCGAGCAATTCCTTCGCCTAGCGAACCCTTCGCTACGCCACTCGCCTAGCGAAGCTTGCGAATACCAGAAAATTCTGGGCTTCATTCTGAGCCCATTAGGTCACGAAAAAGCATTATAAATACTAAGGACTTCATTCAGAGGAGCGGGACGGAAAGGAACAAAAACGGAGAGAGGAGAACCCTAGCAAGCAAACCCTAACACTCACGGGAGGCAAAACCCTGAAGGAACTCGGCGGCATGCAGGTTTACCTCTTCAATCCGATTGCCGATTCAAAGTCGCAATTCAATTGCAAACAGGTTTACATTGCTATTACTGCCTTGTGTTCTTAATTTGCATATGGCATTATGATTAAATTTATGAAGATATCTTAAGTTTGGCATGTGAATTTTAATGTGTACTTGAATACCTTAAATGATTAACCATATAATTGCTGTAATGAAAGCCATAAGGCATAAAATTGGTTGAAATTGTACTGATATCAAAACCAGAATCCGCAGCCGCTCGCTAGCACATCGCTAAGCGAGCATGCAGCGAGTATTCGCTAAGCCTTCGCTAGGCGAGGCAGGAGCGAACGTGACAGTAGCTGACTTTTCTGTTCTGATTTTTCACTCATGTTTTATCATAACCATGCATCATTTACCCGACCCTATTTACTGTTGTGATCTTTTTTTTTTGTGGTGTAATCCTCGATTGCACCCTGATTTGGTGTTCTGACATGTTTTGTTGAGTTTTGTAAAGGTTCACATATCCCAGGAAAAGATTGCTTGTTAGGTATTCCACTCTATTTGTGGGATACCCTTGTGGAGATTCACCCTGAAGTATTCAATTGATTTTAATATATTAATTTTATGGCAAAGATCCACCCTAAATTGCTTAATTGATCTTAATGTATTAATTTTAATGTGGGGATTCCTCCCAATCACCTAATTGATTGTAAAATACGGCCTTTGAATATGTGATCTTGGACCTCTCTTTGTTGCTTTACGGTATTACGGTATTATGGTCATGTCCCGCGAATGGGGGGATACACTTAGCAAAGACCCTTCGATTAAATCATCATGTCCCTATAAAATGAATCATAGTCCCTCGGATGTTGCCTTCGAATATATGATTTTGTCCCTTGATGACCCTTCGGTGTAGCTTACGGTTAAATGATGATCGTCCCTCCGCATGCTAAGGTATCCTTACAAATGTTGCCTTCAATGACCAATCGATGACCCTACGATGACCCTTTTTACATCCAAAGGATAAAACTACTTACTTCTCAATAGTCAGGACAGTTTTACCCTCCTAAGGACAGGAAATACCCATAATGACCTTGGGTAGGTATAACTCTTAATTGCTGACTCACAACTTAATATACTTTTCACACTTCACACTTTTCAAAACCTATAATAGAAAATCACCACTTGGTATACATTCATACTAGAATCATTGCCAAGTTATATTTTTCTAAACCGCTTTCAAATTTAAACGAGATAAATACTTTGTATACATTCACACAAGAATCATTACAAAGTTAAACTCTCTTTTCAAAAACATTTTTAAACAATCCACAAACACTTTTTCTCAGACAAACATAAGTGATCCAGCAATTAGGAGCCCATGGATAACCATGGATACAAAGGGTGTTAACACCTTCCCTTTGTATAATGTACCTCCCGAACCCAAAATCTAAATTAAGGTATTTCCTGTTCTTTTCCACCTTTCCTTATTGGATAAAAGAAAAGTCGGTGGCGACTCTTGCTATCCGCGACATTGCGATTAAAAGCGAAACACACAAAGTCAGTTCACCGTATGACAGAACTGGCGACTCTGCTGGGGACTACAAAGAGAGGTCACCTTAAAAAAATCATTTATGTTTTCCAATTGTTCCTTCTTTTAAGGGTATTTTTGAGTGAAAGATCCTACACCCGGATCTAGTGTACCTTAGGTAAGTAGCAATAGATCATCGCGACTATCCGGCGTATACTGGAATGGTTAAAATGATGGCTACGGTTAATGTGACACTTTGGATGTCCTGATGTTCCTCATGTTTACTTGAGGAAAAATTTGGCATTCGCGTGATGTCATCAAAGCATTAACCAGACCTTTAGAACCCTAATTGACTCATCCTAGCCATTAGAAAGTAGTGAGATAACTGGCTTCGGTTCCGACCGGGGTTGGTTGATACTCGATACTACACTCTTTGAGATTGGACTTTAGGGAAGCTTTGGTCAACCACTTGGTGTTGCACTGAAGTGGACTTAAAGAAAGGTCAATGATTTGAGATCCTTCTAGAACCCGGTTACTATTCTAGGACAGGTTGAACCAACCAAATTTCAGTGGGGAGGGTACTTACCTATGGAACTCATGCAAGCCCTAAAACCTAGGAATGATTGTTGTGTGACTTGTTTGTGCTTGTTATTTACTTAACATCATGACATCATAACATCATGGCATTGTACTAACCATTTCGAGGACTTAGGGATTTAACTTTGCTCTATTTTGTAAAAAAAAAAAAAAAAGTTTCTTTTTTTGGTAGTTTATGCAAAGTTAAATTCCAAAAGTCCTTGAAAACATTTCATACGTTGCATAGCATAACATAACATTGCATAACAGGTACTCTAAAGGGATCAATGTTCTCACGGTTTTCCTCCAAACAGAAAAATGGACCTCGAACAAATTGTCAAAGATCTCCAGGCTCAGAATGCTCAACTCCAGAAGATGATCTTGAACTTATCCAGGGGGCAGGAGGAACTGAAGGCTCTCTTGCTCGAAAAGAAGAAAGATAAGAAACCTGTGAGTTACATTAACCTGGGAAGAAGGCTTAGAGGACAGGCCACAGGAGTCAAGATCAGAACGCCGAAGGATCAAGAAGAGAAGAATGCTGATCTCTTCAGCCAGGAGGACGACGATGAAGATTATGAGAATGAGCAGTACTCTCCAAAAGGTGATAAGTATAAGTCGCTGGAAGAACGTATGCTAGCTATGGAGGGTCAGAAGGCGTCTAGTCTGGATTTCGAAAGCTTGGGTCTGGTCTCTGATGTGGTCATTCCCCGCAAATTCAAAGTCCCCACTTTCACTAAGTATGATGGGGCATCTTGTCCTCAAATGCATCTGAGAGCTTATGTGAGAAAGATTCAGCCGTATACCATTAATAAGAAGCTATGGATCCATTTCTTCCAAGAAAGTCTGACTGGCACACAGTTGGAATGGTACTATCAGCTCGAGAGCTCTAACATCCGCACCTGGACTGATTTAGCAACAACTTTCTACAAGCAGTACCAGTATAATTCTGAACTAACGCCTACTCGGCTACAGTTGCAGAATATGACTATGGGATCTAAAGAAAGTTTCAAAGAATATGCTCAGAAATGGAGAGATTTGGCTGGTAGAGTCAAACCCCCTATGACTGATCGAGAATTAGTGGACATGTTCATGAGCACACTGACTGGCCCATTCTACGGCCATCTATTGAGGAGTTCCTCATTGGGTTTCACTGAACTTATATTAACAGGTGAACATGTTGAAAGCGGCATTCGAAGTGGAAAGATACAGATGGCTACCTCTGATCCTCCGGAGACTCCTAATGTCATCACTGCTCCTCTGCCTAATCCTGACGAGACTGTCAATGCTGTGGAAGATGCTGATAGCGATTGCAACCTGGATAGCTGGATTTTCCCAACAATTGGTGACGGACTCGACAATTGGAAGGCTGAAGACACTATCCTGGTTTCCTTTAGTCAGGAGTAATTGTTATTGCTATTTTAGCAGTTTAAAGCATTGTGTCTATACCCGGGGCACAATAGCTAATTTTTTCAAGGGTTTTGTCATTTTCATAAGCATATTTACATTCAATGAATCAATGGAATTTTTGTATTCAAATATTGCGCTCTTTATCTTTCCTGTCATCTTTCAAATAAGCTATGTTTTCTTGCACACACTCACGTAACAATTTGCCGATCCATATCCACTATGGATCCTGTTGGTAATAACTCTGCTACTGTTCATCATGACTTGGAAAATCCGATCTACCAAGCCGAGGAGGGAAGTGAGGAAGATTGTGAAGTACCTGGAGAGCTTGCCAGACTACTGCAAGAAGAAAGGACTATTCAGCCGCAAGAGGCATCGATCGGAATGGTGAATCTGGACCACGTCGCCCGATTTAGCTCCCATTTGACCGCTACTTGCAAATCCATCTTCAAATTACTGAGACAAAATCAAGGAGCATCTCCAAGAACCTCCAATTCTGATACCACCAGTTGAAGGAAGACCTCTAATCATGTCTTTGACCGTGTTAGAAAAATTCAATGGGGTGTACTGTCACAACATGACGAGTCTGGTCGAAAAGAGCATGCAATATACCACCTTAGCAAAAAGGTACCGACTATGAAACAAGATACCCACAGCTCGAGAAAGCTTGTTGCGCTTTGGCCTGGGCTGCTCGCCGACTAAGACAGTATATGTTGAACCATACCGCTTTATTGATTTCTAAGATGGATTCTGTCAAATGTCTATTTGAGAAACCTGCTGTCTCCTGAAAGAGCTATCACTGATAATGGTGCTAATCCGAACAACAAGATGATTACTGAACTCTGCACGCAGTTCAAAATAAAACACCATAATTCCGAAGTTGCGACTTGGTAATAAAGCGTATCATTCTACCACAAGGTGATTTTAGAGGCAAATGGACTCCCACATACGAAAGGCCATTTGTAGTTAAGAAGGTATTCTCTGGTGGAGCCATGATGCTTGCTACAATGGATGACGAAGAGTCCCCGCATCCCGTGAACACGGACATAGTTAAAAAAATACTGCGCATGTACACCCGACAAGTTGAAAACCTGAAAAGGCGGCTTGGGCAGAAAAGGGTATCCTGGTGGACTGAAAACCTGAAAAGGCGGTCCAGGCAAAAATTAGGGATTAAAAGCGTATGACTATATCCCGTTCTCGGTCAGCTTCATCCAAGTTCAAAGGACTGAACAAGCCAATCACTTTTATCCGACAGCAGGAGATGAGAGGCTCGAAGACATAATGACAGTAGTGGAACTAGAATCAATAGGACTTTTTCTTCATAGCTTCTCTTTGTTTTCTTGACAATTTCCTCTTACTAGGATTTCCGTCTCCTTGTACACGATTTGCCTGTTCATGGGCCCTCTTTCAAAATCAATACAATGTCATTTCCAAAAAGATGTTTTGTTTTACTTTCTCTGCTTTGCTTGCATAAACGTCCATTGATTTAATTTGAATTGATACATGCACTTGAATATGATCGATGTTTATCAAAAATACATGCAGAAAATAGAAATAGAAATTACTACAAGACTTCAAGATCGAGGAGAAGGTCTAACCATGCTTTCCAATGAATCCGTTGCTAATTCTATTCCCCAACAAGAACCAGCTATTTCCCAGAAGAGGTCGGCATCATCAGACATACTGGTCATCTCTTCTATCCCCAGCCAGGCTCTGTTGGATATTTCCACCATCAGACAGAAATCAAGTATCCTCAGCTAAGAAAGAGTCATCAATACAAATATCTCCGACCAGAAGACTGAGATTTATTTCCCCAGTAGAGTCCCCTGGAAGAACGTTTCAGACGCATGGTGCATTCATTACATCATTTCATAACATACACATGCATACATTGTTCGCATTTAGTCTCATAAGCATAAAACATCTCATGCATCATGACATGGCATGAAGCTAACTTTATTTTTCAGGTTAATTATCCTCCTGATACAGTCAAAACAAAGATTCATCCAGACAGACATCTTTATCAATTACATTCAGGATTCAACTACATCTTTCAGATACACTCTGTAACACCCTTCTAAAATACCCCAATTATTTAATTAAAACAACATATATAAATCAGAGTAAATATGCATTTAAGGGTGTCACACAATTCTTCACACCATAATAACTGTCATGCTCTTTATTTAATCAAAATAACAGTTTTGCATAATTCGCAGCGGATATAGAAATCAAACCAACCATTCAAAACATATAACATATTACAGGTAAAAAGGTTCAACAACCAACAATAAAACAATTAAAACATCCTGTCCCGATGTTACATCTATCAGAGCATGACCCACTACGGAGGCTACACTAGAATCCGAGTACTAGCTTCTACTCAATCACTGCTCGTTACCTGAAAAATAGTTGTAAGGGTGAGTTCTTCAATCGATATAATAAGCATTATAAATCATCATGTAATTCTAAGTAATTTAACACGTTTCATCACCCAAATCAGATTACACATTCAGTAACGGCACATCAACTCCAAGATCATACTCAATAACAACATAAAATGCAACTCAAATGAGACTCGACTCGTCATGCATGTGGTACCATTCGGAGTAAAACTCCCAACTTAAAATCATTGCCATTTTATTGGGCATCAAGGCATAAGCCTTCAACTTTCAACTTAAAATTTGCCAATCCAGGCCAAAGTGGTGTGAGCAAAGCTCCGACTTAATGCATATGAATGTACATGGCATACACGACTTAAACTATCAACAACATAATAATAATAGCAATACAACAATGTTTTCAACAAAATCAACTTATAATCAACTTTGGCTCACCAGGCCTACAACTCAGTATTTTC
This sequence comes from Lathyrus oleraceus, assembly GCF_024323335.1. NCBI lineage: Eukaryota > Viridiplantae > Streptophyta > Magnoliopsida > Fabales > Fabaceae > Lathyrus > Lathyrus oleraceus. The sequence continues at coordinate 387,674,993 of NC_066583.1, forward strand.
AACAACTTTAACACAACTTATCAACATATTTGTATCAACACTTCATAACATAATCTCAACAAAATTACTCATCAAAATTAACGATAATAGGCCAATCACCAATTATGTTCACAACATTAAAATATCGATTTTTTCCAATTTCCAACAATGTTAACCGGTTAACGCCCTGGGTTAACCGGTTAACGCAGGACAAAATACACTTTCTGGCAAAACGCAACAGTGTTAACCGGTTAACGCCCTGGGTTAACCGGTTAACGCAGGCAAAACAGCACATTTTCACAAAATATAACAGTGTTAACCGGTTAACGCCCTGGGGTAACCGGTTAACGCAGACAAAACAGCAGTTCCTGCGCTAACACAAGGCAGAATGCAGAGTTCTCCGCATTTTCCGCTGTTGGAGGACTTCCGGACCTCCGATTCAATTTCCGTAAAAAGCTATACGTTCGGGGGAACACGACTCACACAATTACGGACTCAATTACAGCTTTAATACGACTTATTCACCACAATATTTCAGCATTCAACATCCCAATTAGGGTCACTTCAACGGTTTATCACTACCCATGACATGTTAATCTATAATACCCATTAAACGACGATAAACCCCCCTTACCTGAGATAATCCGGCAAATCTCTAAGCTTCAAGCTTTTCCGTTCTTCAACCTTTGCTCTCTAGCTCTTCCTCTTTGCCCTTTCTCCACTTTCCACTTTTCAACCGCTTCTCTGTTTCACGTGAAAACTCTTTACCAAAAATGAAAACCCTTTTCTCTTATTCCAACTTATATATTTTCCACTAATTATTATTCCAAATAATAATAATAATAATCCAATAATTCAATTTATTTAATTAAATTAATAGATATATTATTAACTTAATTTAAATAATTCTCTTATTTTATTCGGGGTGTTACAACTCTCCCCTACTAAAAGAGTTTTCGTCCTCGAAAACATACCTCAAGCAAATAACTCTGGATAAGACTCTTTCATCTGACTCTCCCGTTCCCAAGTCACATTGCCACCTGCTGGTCCTCCCCAAGCTACTTTCACTAAGGCAATCTCTTTACCCCGCAACTGCTTCAACTCTCGATCCTCAATCCTCATAGGCGATATTTCAACAGTCAGGTTATCTCTCACCTGTACATCATCTACTTGGATCACATGCGACGGATCATGAATGTACCTCCTCAACTGAGACACATGAAAAACCTCATGCAAATTCGCAAGTGACGGCGGTAAAGCGATACGATAGGCTACCTCTCCTATCCTCTCCAAAATCTGATAAGGACCAATAAATCGAGGTGTCAACTTCTTCGACTTCAGAGCTCGACCAACTCCAGTTATCGGAGTAACACGGAGAAACACATGATCTCCCTCTTGAAACTCAAGTGACTTCCTTCTCTTGTCATGATAACTCTTCTGACGACTCTGAGCAATTCTCATCTTCTCCTGAATCATCTTAATCTTTTCTGTAGTCTGTTGAACAATCTCCGGTCCAACCACAACACTCTCACCGGACTCATACCAACATAACGGTGTCCGACATCTCCTACCATACAAAGCTTCAAACGGCGCCATACCAATGCTCGAATGAAAACTATTGTTGTAGGTAAACTCAATCAAAGGTAAATAACAATCCCAAGCACCTCCCTTTTCCAAAACACAAGCTCTCAAAAGATCCTCTAGTGACTGAATCGTCCTCTCAGTCTGACCATCAGTCTGCGGGTGATATGCAGAGCTCAATCTCAGTTTAGTTCCCAAAGCCTTCTGCAAACCTTCCCAGAATTTCGATGTAAATCTAGGATCTCTGTCCGAAACAATACTCGACGGAATACCATGCAAACTTACAATTTTCTCAATATACAACTCAACTAATTTCTCTAACGGATAGTCCATTCTGATCGGAATGAAATGAGCCGACTTTGTCAATCTGTCAACAATCACCCAAATAGCTTCAAAATTCTTAATTGTTCTCGGTAACCCAGAAACAAAATCCATACTGATACTATCCCACTTCCACTCTGGAATAGCCAACGGTTGCATTAGCCCAGACGGCTTCTGATGCTCAATCTTTGACTTCTGACAAGTCAAACAAGAATAAACAAAACTCGCAATTTCTCTTTTCATTCCCGGCCACCAAAATAAATTTTTCAAATCATGATACATCTTCGTAGCTCCAGGATGAATACTCAACCCACTACGATGTCCTTCTTCAAGAATACTCTTCTTAAGTTCGGCAACATCCGGAATACACACCCGCCTACCAAATTTCAGAATACCATTTTCATCAACTCTGAATTCGCCACCTTGACCTTGATTCACTAGAGTCAACTTATCAACCAAAAGCACATCGAATTTCTGACCCTCTCTGATCTCATCCAGAATACCACTTGTTAACTTCAACATCCCCAATTTAACACTATTGTGAGTACTCTCACACACCAAACTCAAGTCTCTAAACTGCTCAATTAAATCCAATTCCTTAACCATTAGCATAGACATATGTAATGATTTCCGACTCAATGCATCAGCCACTACGTTTGCTTTACCCGGATGGTAATTCAAACCAAAGTCATAATCCTTCAGAAACTCTAACCATCTTCTCTGTCTCATATTCAGCTCTTTCTGATCAAACAAATACTTTAAACTTTTATGGTCACTGAAAACCTCAAATCTTGACCCGTACAAGTAATGCCTCCATAACTTCAGAACAAACACCACAACCGCCAACTCTAAATTGTGCGTCGGATAGTTCCTCTCATGAACCCTCAGCTGTCTTGAAGCATAAGCTATAACCTGCTTATTCTGCATCAACACGCCACCCAAACCCAACAATGAAGCATCACAGTAAACTTCAAATGATTCCGACGAACTCGGTAATATCAGAATAGGAGCAGTAGTTAACCTTCTCTTTAACTCTTGGAAACCTTCTTCACATTTTGAGTCCCACACAAACGCTTGCCCCTTTCTAGTCAACATCGTCAATGGTAACGCCAACTTAGAAAATCCCTCAATGAACTTTCTATAATAACCAGCCAAACCAAGGAAACTTCGAATCTCAGCAACAGACTTCGGAGCTTCCCACTTAGATACCGCTTCTATCTTAGAAGGATCAACAGCAACGCCACCTCTTGAAATCACATGACCAAGAAAACTTACCTCTCCTAACCAAAATTCACACTTGGACAATTTAGCAAATAACTTCTTTTCTCGTAGAACTCCCAAAACCACTCTCAAATGTTCAGCATGCTCTTCTTCAGATTTCGAATACACCAAAATATCATCAATAAACACCACAACAAACTTGTCTAGGTACGGATGGAAAATCCTATTCATATACTCCATAAATACTCCAGGCGCATTAGTCACACCAAAAGGCATTACAGAATACTCATAATGTCCATACCTTGTTCTGAAAGCAGTCTTCTGAATATCCTCGGTTTTCACACGGATCTGATGATACCCAGATCTCAAATCTATTTTGCTGAACACTCTTGCACCAACCAACTGATCCATCAAATCATCAATCCTCGGCAAAGGATACCGATTCTTGATCGTCACTTTATTCAGTTGCCTGTAGTCCACACACAACCTCATAGTACCTTCTTTCTTCTTAACCAATAGCACTGGTGCACCCCACGGTGACACACTCGGACGAATAAATTTCTTATCCAACAGATCCTCCAACTGACTCTTCAATTCAGTTAACTCAACGGCAGACATACGGTACGGAGCCATCGATATCGGTCTAGTACCAGGTACCAATTCAATCGAAAACTCAACTTCACGCTCTGGCGGCAATTCGTTCACTTCTTCCGGAAACACATCAGGAAAATCACACACCACGGCTAGATCGCCAATCACTAGTTTATCTTTAGCCTCCAAAGTCGCTAACAGCATAAACAACTCTGCCCCATCAGCTACTGCCTCATTCACTTGCCTTGCTGATAGAAACAAACTCTTTCCTTCCTCAATCTCAGGAAAGACCACAGTCTTATCAAAACAATTGATAGAAACTCGGTTAAACACCAACCAGTTCATACCCAGAATAACATCAATCTGCACTAGTGGAAGACACACTAGGTCCATCCCAAAGTCTCTACCAAAAATACTCAAAGGACAATTTAAGCAAACCGAAGTAGTAGTCACTGAACCCTTCGCAGGAGTATCAATTACCATACTACCAAACATCTCAGATATCTCTAACTTAAGTTTCACAGCACAATCCAAAGATATAAAGGAATGAGTCGCACCTGTGTCAATAATAGCTACAAGAGGAAAGCCATTAATATAACACGTACCTCGGATAAGTCTGTCCTCACTGGAGGTTTGAGTTCCGGTCAATGCGAACACCTTCCCCGTCTGAGATTTCTTTGGCTTCTGACACTGACTTCCAATATGCCCTTCTTCGCCACAATTAAAACAAATCATTTCCTTGTGCTTGCAATCAGCTATTGCATGACCAGTCTTACCACAACGAAAACATCTCTTTACTTCAGCAGTGCATACATTACTCTTGTGACCAGCCTGACCACATTTGAAGCAAACTATACCAGCAGGAGCACCTCCCCTACTAGTCCTCTGAGCCGGAGCAGCTCCTTGTTTCCCTTTTCCCACTGGAGCATCATACGGCTTGCCACGATTTTGATGTTGCTTGCCCCTGCGGTCACTGACAATCTTGTAATGAGCATTATTGTCTTCTTCAAATATCCTGCAGCTATCAACCAATTCAGTAAAAATGCGTATCTTCTGATACCCAACAGCCTTCTTAATTTCAGAGCGCAGTCCATTTTCAAACTTGATGCACTTTGAAAATTCAGCACCAGCACCAGTGTAATGAGGATAAAATTTGGACAGCTCCACAAATTTTGCAGCATAATCAGTGACAAACATGTTTCCTTGCTTCAGCTCAAGGAACTCAATTTCCTTCTTACCACGGACATCTTCCGGATAATACTTTCTCATGAATTCCCTACGGAATACATCCCAAGTAATGACTTCACCTGCCACGGTCAACCTCTCGTGAGTCTCTAGCCACCAGTCATCAGCTTCGACTGCTAGCATGTGAGTACCATACCGAACCTTCTGAGCTGGAGTGCAATCCATAACACGGAAGATTCTCTCAATCTCTTTCAACCATCCCAAGGCTGCATCTGGATCATGCTTCCCTTTAAACACCGGCAGATTCTCTCTTTGAAAAGTCGCCAAGCTACGTGATCCAGCATCTCCACCAGCATTTGGCAAGTTCTGCACAGCTTGTGCCATCGCTTGCATTGCGGCAGCCATTGCAGCGTCATTCCTTCCAGCCATTTCAACTTATCACTACAACACAACTTAAAAGTTAGACTAGTAACAATTACACAATTGTTAGACGGTAACAACACGACAACTGGCCGGACAGACCGACCTGCTCTGATACCACTAATGTAACACCCTTCTAAAATACCCCAATTATTTAATTAAAACAACATATATAAATCAGAGTAAATATGCATTTAAGGGTGTCACACAATTCTTCATACCATAATAACTGTCATGCTCTTTATTTAATCAAAATAACAGTTTTGCATAATTCGCAGCGGATATAGAAATCAAACCAACCATTCAAAACATATAACATATTACAGGTAAAAAGGTTCAACAACCAACAATAAAACAATTAAAACATCCCGTCCCGTTGTTACATCTATCAGAGCATGACCCACTACGGAGGCTACACTAGAATCCGAGTACTAGCTTCTACTCAATCACTGCTCGTTACCTGAAAAATAGTTGTAAGGGTGAGTTCTTCAATCGATATAATAAGCATTATAAATCATCATGTAATGCTAAGTAATTTAACACGTTTCATCACCCAAATCAGATTACACATTCAGTAACGGCACATCAACTCCAAGATCATACTCAATAACAACATAAAATGCAACTCAAATGAGACTCGACTCGTCATGCATGTGGTACCATTCGGAGTAAAACTCCCAACTTAAAATCATTGCCATTTTATTGGGCATCAAGGCATAAGCCTTCAACTTTCAACTTAAAATTTGCCAATCCAGGCCAACGTGGTGTGAGCAAAGCTCCGACTTAATGCATATGAATGTACATGGCATACACGACTTAAACTATCAACAACATAATAATAATAGCAATACAACAATGTTTTCAACAAAATCAACTTATAATCAACTTTGGCTCACCAGGCCTACAACTCAGTATTTTCAACAACTTTAACACAACTTATCAACATATTTGTATCAACACTTCATAACATAATCTCAACAAAATTACTCATCAAAATTAACGATAATAGGCCAATCACCAATTATGTTCACAACATTAAAATATCGATTTTTTCCAATTTCCAACAATGTTAACCGGTTAACGCCCTGGGTTAACCGGTTAACGCAGGACAAAATACACTTTCTGGCAAAACGCAACAGTGTTAACCGGTTAACGCCCTGGGTTAACCGGTTAACGCAGGCAAAACAGCACATTTTCACAAAATATAACAGTGTTAACCGGTTAACGCCCTGGGTTAACCGGTTAACGCAGACAAAACAGCAGTTCCTGCGCTAACACAAGGCAGAATGCAGAGTTCTCCGCATTTTCCGCCGTTGGAGGACTTCCGGACCTCCGATTCAATTTCCGTAAAAAGCTATACGTTCGGGGGAATACGACTCACACAATTACGGACTCAATTACAACTTTAATACGACTTATTCACCATAATATTTCAGCATTCAACATCCCAATTAGGGTCACTTCAACGGTTTATCACTACCCATGACATGTTAATCTATAATACCCATTAAACGACGATAAACCCCCCTTACCTGAGATAATCCGGCAAATCTCTAAGCTTCAAGCTTTTCCGTTCTTCAACCTTTGCTCTCTAGCTCTTCCTCTTTGCCCTTTCTCCACTTTCCACTTTTCAGCCGCTTCTCTGTTTCACGTGAAAACTCTTTACCAAAAATGAAAACCCTTTTCTCTTATTCCAACTTATATATTTTCCACTAATTATTATTCCAAATAATAATAATAATAATCCAATAATTCAATTTATTTAATTAAATTAATAGATATATTATTAACTTAATTTAAATAATTCTCTTATTTTATTCGGGGTGTTACACACTCCATGTCAACATTCATCCTGACATCCTCCTAACGATGGCATCTATAAGCCCGTCCCAGACATTTATTGCAAATAAAACATATACAAATACTATCAGATATAGCCTAGCATGCGGTTCATTCTGATTCAGCTCAACATATGACTCCTTCAACTCAGATGTGATCTAACGTACGATTCCTTCTGACCTTCAACCACTCCAATACGGTCTAATGTACGACCCAGTTGGACCTTCATTTCTCAGATTCTACCTAGCGTACGGTACATTTCTGAAGTGTAGTCTAGCACACGACTACCCCTTTCATCATCAGATTCAGCCTAACGAACGGCTCATTCTGCTCAGAGACGGTCTAGCGTACGACCCATTTGGATATTCATTCCCTCAGATGCTACCTAGCGTACGGTACATTTCTGAAGTGTAGTCTAGCATACGACTACCCCCTTTCCTCATCAGACACAGCCTAACAGACGGCTCATCCTGCAACTCCAATATGGTCTAGCATAAGACCCATTTGGATCTTCAACTCAGATACGATCTAGCCTACAATCCGGTCTGATCTTCTATCCCCAGTGAAATCACCCGCGTAATGGAGGACTCATTCGGTTACTCAGATACGACCTAGCGTACGATCCATTCTGATCTTTACCTCTCCAGATGCAGCCTAAGGAACGGTTCACTCTGCTATTCAGATACGATCTAGCGTATGATTCATTCTGATCCCTTATCCCCAGCAGCGTATAACACACTCTGACTCCCTAGCGAAGTCGACAACCTAATGGATAACTCACTATACGGTCTAGCGTATGACCCGGTACGACATCCATGTTTTCAGATATCGTCTAATGTACGACGAATTCTGAAGCTCTCATCATCAAACTTCCTGGATGGCATCTTTAAGCCCATCCCCATCAGGAATAACTTCTGATTAACAAGTGCAAATTTTTGGGGCATTCTAGTGTTTAATATTCTTCCACCTCCAGACCACGAATGGCGTACATACCATTCTAACTCTCTCGGTTCAAGAATATTAAACAGGGGCAGCTGTCATACCCTAAAATTTGCCCGTTAATACTACAAGCATTTTTTTAAGGCACTCCAACTTATTTTTCAAGGCATTAATCTTAAAAGAACAAAGACCCAACTCACAGGTGGCAAAATCCAGAAAATGGCCCAAACTGGCTTGCTCGCTAGGCGAGCAATTCCTTCGCCTAGCGAACCCTTCGCTACGCCACTCGCCTAGCGAAGCTTGCGAATACCAGAAAATTTTGGGCTTCATTCTGAGCCCATTAGGTCACGAAAAAGCATTATAAATACTAAGGACTTCATTCAGAGGAGGGGGACGGAAAGGAACAAAAATGGAGAGAGGAGAACCCTAGCAAGCAAACCCTAACACTCACGGGAGGCAAAACCCTGAAGGAACTCGGCGGCATGCAGGTTTACCTCTTCAATCCGATTGCCGATTCAAAGTCGCAATTCAATTGCAAACAGGTTTACATTGCTATTACTGCCTTGTGTTCTTAATTTGCATATGGCATTATGATTAAATTTATGAAGATATCTTAAGTTTGGCATGTGAATTTTAATGTGTACTTGAATACCTTAAATGATTAACCATATAATTGCTGTAATGAAAGCCATAAGGCATAAAATTGGTTGAAATTGTACTGATATCAAAACCAGAATCCGCAGCCGCTCGCTAGCACATCGCTAAGCGAGCATGCAGCGAGTATTCGCTAAGCCTTCGCTAGGCGAGGCAGGAGCGAACGTGACAGTAGCTGACTTTTCTGTTCTGATTTTTCACTCATGTTTTATCATAACCATGCATCATTTACCCGACCCTATTTACTGTTGTGATCTTTTTTTTTTGTGGTGTAATCCTCGATTGCACCCTGATTTGGTGTTCTGACATGTTTTGTTGAGTTTTGTAAAGGTTCACATATCCCAGGAAAAGATTGCTTGTTAGGTATTCCACTCTATTTGTGGGATACCCTTGTGGAGATTCACCCTGAAGTATTCAATTGATTTTAATATATTAATTTTATGGCAAAGATCCACCCTAAATTGCTTAATTGATCTTAATGTATTAATTTTAATGTGGGGATTCCTCCCAATCACCTAATTGATTGTAAAGTACGGCCTTTGAATATGTGATCTTGGACCTCTCTTTGTTGCTTTACGGTATTACGGTATTATGGTCATGTCCCGCGAATGGGGGGATACACTTAGCAAAGACCCTTCGATTAAATCATCATGTCCCTATAAAATGAATCATAGTCCCTCGGATGTTGCCTTCGAATATATGATTTTGTCCCTTGATGACCCTTCGGTGTAGCTTACGGTTAAATGATGATCGTCCCTCCGCATGCTAAGGTATCCTTACAAATGTTGCCTTCAATGACCAATCGATGACCCTACGATGACCCTTTTTACATCCAAAGGATAAAACTACTTACTTCTCAATAGTCAGGACAGTTTTACCCTCCTAAGGACAGGAAATACCCATAACGACCTTGGGTAGGTATAACTCTTAATTGCTGACTCACAACTTAATATACTTTTCACACTTCACACTTTTCAAAACCTATAATAGAAAATCACCACTTGGTATACATTCATACTAGAATCATTGCCAAGTTATATTTTTCTAAACCGCTTTCAAATTTAAACGAGATAAATACTTTGTATACATTCACACAAGAATCATTACAAAGTTAAACTCTCTTTTCAAAAACATTTTTAAACAATCCACAAACACTTTTTCTCAGACAAACATAAGTGATCCAGCAATTAAGAGCCCATGGATAACCATGGATACAAAGGGTGCTAACACCTTCCCTTTGTATAATGTACCTCCCGAACCCAAAATCTAAATTAAGGTCTTTCCTGTTCTTTTCCACCTTTCCTTATTGGATAAAAGAAAAGTCGGTGGCGACTCTTGCTATCCGCGACATTGCGATTAAAAGCGTAACACACAAAGTCAGTTCACCGTATGACACAATGGAACTTGGGTGTTGGTAAGGTGAAAACCATAATCTACCAAAATGGATGATTGATCTTGACAATGACTTGATTCATCCCTTGACCTTTGTTTGTTTGCCTTGTGTGTGATCCCTTATTTGTGATTGTTGAATTCATGCATTCATGCGCATCATAATATACATCACACGAAAATTTCAAGGAACTGAGGTATTATTTGCAAATACTTTTAGACCATGGATTATGGACGAAGGAACACTAAGAAGTACAGTTTCAGAAGTCCCGACTTGAAAGAGTTAAGGAAGCTAGCATCTTTTGTATTAGATCCCTTGGACTTCAAGCAACGTCATGGGAAGCTTCTATCTATCTTGTCTGTTGATGTGGTTGAAGGACTTTTGAGTGTATTGGTGAAATTCTATGATCCTCTCTACCGTTGCTTCATTTTTCCTGATTATCAGCTTGTGCCTACATTGGAGGAGTATGCCCATCTCTTGGGAATACATGTTTCTAGCAAGGTACCTTGTAGTGGATATTGAAGAGATTCTCAGATCTCATCTTATTGCTGAAGCTCTTCACTTAAAGAAGTCTGAGATAGAGGCTCATTGGGTGAAGAAAGGAGGATTGTTTGGGTTGCCATCTGATTTCCTCATTAAGGAAGCTACTTCATTTGCCCAAGCCGGTAGTGTGGATGCTTTTGAAGCTATCTTTATATTGATCATCTATGGATGAGTTTTGTTCCCTAACATTGACAGTTTTGTTGATGTTAATGCCATTAGAATTTTCTTGATTGGGAATCCCGTGCCTACTTTGTTAGGTGATATGTACTTCTCTTTGCATCTAAGGAATTCTAAGGGTGGTGGAACGATTGTCTGTTGCATTCCTCTTCTACACAAGTGGTTTATTTCGCACTTGCCTTAGACACCTGCTTTTGTGGAGAACAAACAATGTCTACGGTGGTCTCAGAGACTTATGTCTCTCACTAATGATGATATAGTTTGGTATGATCCTTCTTTGAGAAGTTTGGAGATTATTGATAGTTGTGGTGAATTCTCTAATGTGCCTCTCATTGGTACGCAAGGAGGAATTAACTACAACCCTGCTTTGGCTCGTCATCAACTTGGGTTCCCCTTGAGAGACAAACCTAATAACATGTTGTTAGAAGGTTTTTTCTATCAAGAGGGTAAATATCCCCAACATTTGAAGCAGAAGATTGTGCATGCTTGCCATGATGTGCATAGGAAAGGGAGATCCGAGCTTGGTCCGCGCAATTGTGTAGCTTTGGAAGCTTACACTCTTTGGGTGAAGAAAAGAGATTTGGAGTTGAAGATGCCTTATCCTCGTGAGAGACCTATGTCTATGGTTGTGGTTGAGCCATTAACTCTCCCTAACCAAGATGTAGAGGAGTTGGAAGATGCACTTGCCAAGATGAAGCAAGAGAAGGATATGTGGGAAGAGCATTTTCGTGCTTTGAGCCGAAAGCATGAGGAGTTGCAGCTTGAGTCTAAGGAGAAGGATGCACTCATTGAGTTACTTGAAGATTGTGCGACAAAGAGATAGAGAGAACCAGAGGTCTCATCTTCTAGCATGCCTCAGCCTTTCGTTTCTTGGTAGAAGATTGTTGATCAGCTTGTCCTCGAGAAGACTTAGATGAAGGCTTCTTTTGAGACCGAGATCCAACGCATTCGAAGGAAGTATGCACCTGTAGCCAGATCTTCTGACGTTGTTGTTAGGGATCCTTAGGATGATTAGTCTCCTTTTCTCTAGTATTTTTCATTTGGTTTCTGAAATTATACTCAGTGTAATCCTTCCAATTATATAAATAAAAGAGATTTATTTTGGTCATATCAAATTGTTGCAATTGTTGTTTGCAAATAATATAGTAATTTCTTTGGAATTAAAAATAATCAAGCATTGTATTTCATGCATCATTTGCATAGCAGGTTTCTCTTTCGCCAAATGTCTCATTGGTGTTTCTTCTATGCTTCAGCCGAGCTGACTCATCGATACAATACTCGCGTCAATCACTCCAGAATCATGGAAAATCTTGAGCAAGAGAATAAAGACCAGAAGAGTAGATCGCCCGCCTGACTGCCATGATGGAGTCAGTTTTAGCTACGCAGAGCCAGTCATCTTCAACAACTGCAACTCCTCCTCCTTGGAGGATTGTCATTTCAAAGGTGGATACCTCTACTGTTCCCACAACTGCCGCTCATTTCACGCTTGCCATGCCTGATGGATTCCCGTGAGGAATGCCACCGAACTTCGTGCCTAAAGGCTTTGCGCCTACATTTGCTTCTATGCCGACATCTAGCCCGGTCATGTCTGTGGCACTTCCTGTAGTGCATACCTTGCCTCGTGTGGAAGATACCTTTTATCATTCCGAGCCATCTGAGGGCCCGGACATTTATGAGAAAATGGATGAAATGAAAGATCAATTTCTTGAGTTGCGCAAGAAGTTGAAAACATTGAGAGGTAAGAACCTTTTTGGGAAGAGTGCTGCTGAATTATGTTTAGTGCCGAATGTGAAGATTCTAGCAAAGTTCAAAGTGCCTGACTTTGAAAAATACAAAGGAAACACATGTCCGCTCATTTATTTGGTGATGTATGCCCGCAAGATGTCTACCCAAACAGACAACGATCAACTGTTAATCCACTACTTTCAAGACAGTCTGATCAGCGTTGCGCTAAGATGGTATATGGGGTTGGATAGAGCGAGTATCTGCACTTTCAACAATTTGGGTGAAGCATTTGTAAAGAAGTACAAGTACAACGTTCATAAGGCTCTCGACCAAGATCAGTTGAGGTCACTATCTCAGAAGGACAAAAAAACATTTAAAGAGTATGCGCAGAGATGGAGAGAACTCGCTGGTCAGATCAACCCTCCTTTAGAAGAAAAGGAGATGACCAAGATTTTTCTGAAGACCCTTAGCTTATTTTACTATGAGAAGATGATCGCCAGTGCCCCCAGTGACTTTACCGAAATGGTAAATATGGGGATGAGGCTAGAAGAAGGTGTCCGAGAAGGACGGTTAGGTTTCATCCAGCAAAAGATATGGCGGCAGTTTTGGTAAGAAGAAAGACAATGAAGCCAACGCAATAACTAGTGGGAGGCAAAGAAGGCCTCAAATCAGAAGAAGTCAATCATCCCGTCAACATCATCATCAAGTATCTTCCGTAATCCCCATTTTTTCAGCTAGTCAAATGGTACTGGTTCAACAACAACAATGTCAACAACAACAATCACAACAACAAGCAAACACCTACAACAACAAGAATACCAACAATCATCATCAACAACAAACTTTCAAAAGGAAGAAGGTTTCTTTCAACCCGATACCTATGACATATGCAGAGCTCTATCCATCACTGGTTCTCAAGAACCTGCTACAACCAAGAAATCCGCCACAAATTCCTGAACCAGTTCCATGATGGTACAAGCCTGACTTCCGTTGTGCTTTTCATCAAGGAGCACCCGGACATGACATTGAGAACTACTATCCACTCAAATATGAAGTCCAGAAGCTAGTAAAGAGTTGAATAGTGTCCTTTGAGGACCGTGCACCCAACGTGAAAGCTAACCCACTGCCAGCCCATGGAAATTCATCTGTTAACATGGTAGATGGCTGCCCTGGGGAGTTCAAAGTGTTTGATGTCCGTTTTATTTGAAGGTCCTTGGTGATGATGCATAAGGACATTTTCTTGGTGATCGACTGTGAACATGACCATGATGGTTGTGCCATCTGTAGTGTTAATTCAAGAGGTCGTGAGATTGTGAAAAAGGACATTCAGCGGTTGATGGATGAAGGTATGATCCAGATTGTTCAATCCCGTCATGTAGATGATGATGTGAATGTGACTGTTCCTGTGTTTAAGAATCCCGGGAGAGTGGTGATTCAATATGATAGCAGCAACAGTAACAACATCAACCAAAGATCGATATCGTCGTTGGTTATACAGTTGGCGGGTCCAGTCCTGTACGCATCCGATAAGGCTGTTCCTTATCAGTATAATGCAACTATGGTGAAGGATGGTCAAAAGGTTCCATTACCTATGACCAATTTTGTCGGGAGCATTGCTGATGTTACCAAGGTGACCCGCAGTGGTCGAGTGTTTAGGCCAGTGTTCCCAAGAGATGTGGAAGATTCAACAGTTAGTAAGAAATTGGACATGCCTGTAGCAAATCCAGTTAGTGCTTCAAAGCGTCAGTCTGGTGAATCCAGCAATTTGAAGACTAATGATGATGATGAGGTACTTCGGTGAATAAAGAAAAGTGAGTTTAATGTGGTGGAGTAGCTGCTCCAAACCCCCTCAAAGATTTTAGCACTGTCTCTATTAATGAATTCAGAAGTGCACAGAGAAGCACTGTAAAGAGTTTTAGAGCAAGCGTTCGTGGAACATGATGTTACGATGGATCAATTTGATCATATTGTGGCTAACATCACTTCTTGCAATAATCTCAGTTTTTGTGATGAGGAACTCCCTGGGGAGGGTAGGAATCATATTTTGGCTTTGCATATCTCGATGAATTCCAAAGATGACGCTTTATCCAATGTACTAGTTGACACCGGATATTCATTGAATATGCTGCCAAAGTCAACATTTTTGAAGTTGTCATATCAAGGAGTGCCTATGAGGTATAGTGGTGTAATCGTCAAAGCTTTTGACGGTTCAGGCAAAATAATGATATTTGAAGTGGACCTTCCAGTGAAGATAAGTCCGAGTGATTTCCAAATTACTTTCCAAGTAATCAATATCCATCTGGCCTACAGTTGTCTATTGGGAAGGCCATAGATTCACGAGGCGGGAGCTGTTACCTCCACATTGCATCAGAAACTCAAATTTGTCAAGAACAGAAAATTAGTCATTGTTGGTGGGGGAGAAGGCGTTGTTGGTTAGCCACCTGTCATCTTTCTCTTATGTTGAAGCTGAGGATGAGGTCGGAACTCCATTCCAAGCCTTGTCTATTACTGTTGAAAAGAGAGTTGGAGCACTTATGTCCTCGTTAAAAGATGCAAGGAAAATTGTTGAAGAAGGGACTGTTGATCAGTGGGGACGAGTGGTAGAGGTCTCTGATAACAAGATCAGAACTGGCCTGGGTTTTCAGCAAGGTTCATCAACTGCTAGATCAGAGGATATGAAACTTAGCTTCCGTAGCGGAGGGTTCATTCATGGAAATGAACAACACTTAGTTGTTGTGCTAGAGGATGACGAAAAGGAAGATTGCACAAATTTTGTGACGCATGGAAAGGCTTGGGACAATTGGACTGCTGTTGATATTCCTATTATTATGCATCAATCTAAGTAGTTGATTTTATGTGTTTTAAAAATCCTTCTCCTATGCCTAAGGGAGAAGTGAACATTGTTGGGCATTTCAATTTTGATCACCAATAAAAATTAATTTTGTTCATCCACATCTATGATGTTTTGTTTTTACTTTTTTCTTATTTCTGAAAATGGTAATCACAAAAAACATAAATAAACAATATAATTGTCCATCTGCATAATGTTTGGTCACAAATTTACTTCTCTAAAATCAAAATATCAAATCATTATGTAGGTTGGTTTCTAACCCCATTAAATACAAAGATCCTTCTCCTTCTCCAAATTTTGAATTCCCTGTGTTTGAGACTGAGGAGGAACGTGATGAAGAAGTGAGTGATGAATTGTCTCGTATTCTTGAGCATGAAGAAAAAGCCATTCAGCCATTTGAAAAGCAGATTGAGTTAGTCAATTTGGGTTCCGAGGATAATGTGAAGGAAGTCAAGATTGGGTCTCGACTGTGTCCAGATGTTAAGAAGGGGTTGGTTGATCTTCTCCGAGAATATTCAGATGTGTTTGCTTGGTCCTATCTGTTGTACCCCTAAATTTGCCCTCCCCTTTCTCACTTATATATCCAATCACTTGATCAGGAGATGTACATACATAAATCCTCTACATGCATCATTCCTCATGGATTCAAAAGAAATTTGGGCCCATAAAGCTAGGGCACACACAAATATCAAAGTCCAAAGGCATGGGTTAATTACACCATCAACATAAGGAATGTGAAACCCTAAGGAGGGTAGTGAAGGTTTGATTTCAACAAAGGTGTGGCCAATCCTCTAGGGTCTTCAAAGCCCTAATTACTCAAGACATCATCTCATGAAGCTTCCCTAGGCCTTGTCTTGGTCTTCAAAACCCTGATGTGAGAGGGCTGATGATTGGAGCTTATGACTTAATGCAAGGGACTTGCTTGAGGGGTAAGCCTTAGGGAAATCCTAATCCGGGAAAGGATTGATCAGATAAACTTGGTGACCCAATTGTGCATTCATGACCCTTCAACCCTTTGTCAGTTTTGCTTTGCTTAACCATTCTTGGGGCATGTTTTGATCCCAATTCCTTGATTCTATCCATATGGTTGAGGTTTTGCCTTTGGTCCTGATCATCTGGGTATCCAAATTCCTTGAGCTTCAAGCCATTTTGTTGGTCATGCCATTGGTACATGGATACTAGGACAAAAACCCTAATCTTATGGTCTCACTTGATGACTTTGTTCATGTACATTATCAGTCAAGTTATCTTTTAAGAGACCAAGTCATAGAACAAAACAATTTGGAAGCCAACTTCAAACAATTTGGTAAATCCTTTTCAATCCATTTCATGTCACTTTAAACCATTTCATGTGATTCTACATAAGGAAGTACAAAAAATGACATTTTTGACCAATTGTTGACTTTGGTCAATAGTTGACTTTTTGGTCAACTTTGACCAAAGTCAACCCAAATCCCCTAAACCCCAAAATTTCTCCATAATTAACAATTCAATGCCCCTTTACAATAAAAATACCAAGAAAGGATAATTTTGACCATTTGTTGACTTTGGTAAACAATTGACTTTTTGGTCAACTTTGACCAAAGTCAACCTTCCTTCTTTTCACTCTCTTAAACCTAATCTAATCCACTTTAGCCTTTGTTCACCATCCAAGAGTCTTGTGTGATGAATTTGACTTTGTATCTTCTTGGCCAATAAACTTCTCTTTGTTAACCTCAGGTGCATCTTGTTTGGACTTGTCCCTTTGGTTTGGCCAAACCTTGCTTCTGCATGGCTTACATAGTCTTGTAGTCACTACAACCAAATGTCACAGCTGCACTAGTCATCACCCTTGCATTGGCCAAAGATGATGCTCGAGTTTGGTTTTGGTTTCACATGAATAACATGCTGTCATTAAAATTCCTACAACAGCCATGAAGCATTAGCAGCAGGAAAAACCAAATAGCACATGACCATTGAACTTTCAACAGAAACAGGACAATGATGCACGACATGAGATAATGGTTAAGTCACCTTGGTCATCACCACACAGCCTTTGATTTAGACCAAACCAACTGGTGCTGAGCTTGCAGTCACCAACACCCTTGTTCCATTTCAATACAATGCAGCAGCACTGGAAGTGTAAGGAGAAACTACCAACAAGCCATGGTAAATCATCAACAATCCCTACTCATTGAACTGTCAAGCTATGCAGATACTAGCCTACACCAATAAAACCAGTTCAAAATTGTTATAAAGCATAATAATTCAACTGAACTTATGTCAATCAGGGCCAATTGATAATCAGCAGCATACATTGGCCTGTAGGATTGCACCAACACTAGCTGCACACCATGCCAGGCCTTGGAGTGTGTTAGCCTATCAGCTTCTTAGCAAAGCCATCAGCTGTGATAATAAAGACCAAGTCAGACATGACCACCACTATCATGAACTGCAATGTGAAAACCATTATGCAAACTCAAAGAGTACCTTACCTGCTGCTGCAATACTGGCCAAGTTGGACTTGGGACATCATGATCCTCATACATGTTGCAAATCCACTAGCCTTGACATCATCAATAAACACATAGATCAAAACAGCTTACATGGGAAGCCATTCAATTAACTCAATCATGATACATGAATTGGAACTTTACATAATGAGCCTAAGACACATACCTGTAACATAGCCAATTCAACTTCCAGCTGACCTTTGGCTTGCTTGCTACATTGCTCTGAAATCTAAGCCAAAAGCTAGCAGACTTACAACTTGGACAAAATCCTTCAGTGCACCAAGCCAGAGCCAAAACCTGAGTGGTACATCATCATTTCAAGTTGCAATGGTACAACTGTCTTAGCTATCTTAGAATCTTGGATTTAAAAGTACGAGGCAATGGTGACTGCACATAAAAACCATACCTAGCCAAGTGAATTCTTGACTGCTGCTACAAGGTCACCAAAATAAGATATACCCTAAAGCCTACAACATTCCAAATTATCTAGCAATATTAAATGTCTAGCTCAAGAGATTTATGGTAGCTCAGTTATGGTGATGATTAGGATTCACCTGCATACAATTCAATCCACCATCCTTGGCTAGTTACAGCAACTTGTATCACATGGTGCATCAGTCTTGGTATAATGGACCAACCTGGCCTACCACATCCTTCAACCAAAATCAAACATGTCCTGTAGCATGTGAAAGAAACCTAGTTATGCTGCATGAACCATGATCAAAGCCAAGCCTGCAACAATCATCATTCAAGACAGCATGACAGCATCACAAATCACCATACAAAACCAGACAAAACTTGCCTAACCAGTCAACTGAACCTACACTTGAGCTTTTGCAGGAAATAGAAAACAAGGATATATGGTGGCTAACATAGACAAAACCTGCAAGGCCAAAGTACAGTGAAATCAAGCATGGAATTGGTAAGGATAAAGGTCTCATAAGATTCAATACAACAAGACTTGTCATGCTGAAGCATAACCATTAACCTACCAAATTGATGCAGCATGTGCAAAGAGAAGAACCAACTTGGTTATGCGGCAAGAAAACCATGGTTCCAAAACAGGTATCAACACTAAGTGATTTGCCCTAACAGTGGGACCAATATCACAGCATGAACAATTAACTTGCATTTGCTACACCTCGCCTAAGCCAATAACAGGTCACACACAAAGCTCAAGCTCAAGTTCATTTAAATGTGACATGTTCAACCAGTTGCTCAAGCTTTTTTAGTTCATTTACATTTAAGCACTAACCTACACATCCAGTCAAAGGTCATTCCACTCTTAAACCAATTTGACTAACTGAGTTGATTCTAACTAACTCAGTGAGTTGAATCCAACTAACTCCTAACCTGAACATAACTAAATCCAAGCCTAATTCAATCCAAGCCTAAAGCCTATTTAATCACCTTCATCACCATCATTTGAGAACCTTGGATTTTTTTGCACATAAGTTCATCCTTCACTTCTGCAACTATCTCTCTCACCTTACTCAAAACTCATTTTCATAGGCCATTGAAACTTCGCATTGAAGCTTCAATTTGCTTGAGATGAACCTCATCACTTCCATTATTATCAATTCCAAGAAGTTCTAGAAGAAGAAGAAGAAAAGAGGACGAATCGTGCTCAAGAAAAATCACCTGTGAAATTTTCCGGTCATCTTCTCCGGCAAGTCCATTGCCATGCTATGATGTTTTCTTGCTTTGAATATGCTAAGCGGTAGTATTTAGGCTGGGAAATCGAACCCCCATGGTAGTGAGGACCAATTCGTGTTGGTTGCCATTTAATTTGAGATTAGAATCTTATGGTTCCTCCCCAATTCCTTTCGATTCGGTTGATCCAGGGACCAATCCCTCAAATGCATCCCGTTTTCATCATCAGCGCATCTTTGCGCGTAAATTGGTGTTTAGAAGTTAGGTTTTGACTGCCACCGCCACTGACGACGGCCACCAGCGATGAGATTGGGGGAGGGAGAGTGAGCGCGAGGTTTGGCCATTCAAACATGTTGACTTGTACAAGTCAACAGGGAGTAGCAGTTGGGCTCAAAATATTGAAGCCCATGTGGTTTCCCTTCTGTACCCCAATATTCAGTGTACACCCCCCTTTTCATTGGGATGGGCCTCAATAAGCCCATTAACCTTTTACTGATTCACCTAATGGATTCAGTGTGCACCCCCATCTGAAGTAGGTATTGAGACATTGGGCTCAGAAGCCCATTTCTGCTTTCACCATGCGCACCCCTCCATTCGTTCTTGCTAGCAGAAAAAAATTGGTATTGGGCTCAGAAGCCCATTGTCGCTTCAACTGTTCGCACCCCCCAGTTTTTTTGTTTTCGCCAGTGGAACAAAAACTGTATTGGGCTCATTCTGAAGCCCATCAACCAATCCTGTTTTACACTCCCATTTGACACTTACACCTCCATTTCACCATTTTATTCATTTCTTTTATTTTTCTCAATTGTTTTTATAATTTGATTAATTAGAATAATATTAGCTTAACTAGGTTGATTTAGATAATTAGGATTAATTCCCATTTTTAGATAATTAGGATTAATTCCCATTTTAAGAATTTAATTAGGATTAATTCCCATTTTTAGATAATTAGGATTAATTCACATAATTAGAATATAATTAGGATTAATTCCCATTTTAGAATATAATTAGGATTAATTCCCATTTTAGAATTTAATTAGGATTAATTCACATTTTAGAATAATTAGGATTAATTCACATAATTAGAATATAATTAGGATTAATTCCCATTTTAGAATATAATTAGGATTAATTCCCATTTTAGAATTTAATTAGGATTAGTTCACATTTTGGAATAATTAGGATTAATTCACATTTGAGGATTTTTCATTAGAACTTAATTAGGAATTTTAATTAGATTGAAATTAGAAACAATTATGTTTTGTTTAAATTTAGGACTTCACTATTCTCAACATTAGGATTAGAATTCAAGTTTAGGTTAGAATCCCTTTTGAGCCATGAATAAAATCAGACATATTTTAGAAAATGACCAATTTCCCTTTTAGGTTTATTTTGGTATTTTTGTGTTGAAATTGCATATTCCCCTTAGGATTAGAATTAAATCATTCCCAATAATTGTAGGACTTAACATAGAATTTGAATAATGATTTTAATCAATATTTTGACATGCTCCCTTAGGATTTATAATCTAACTTAGAATATTCAATCAATGTCTAAAGCATGATCCCTTAGGATAGTTTCTAACAAGTACTAATTTCAACTAGATCCAAAATTAGTTCCCTTCAAAACTAAAACAAAACCCCTGATTAAATTGATCAAAAGCAATTTTGATTAATTAAATCCTTTGAACTTGTATAATCCCCCAGTCTAATTAAGTGACCAAAAGACCCTTGGTCACTTAGTAGGACTTTTCTTTCACGCTGTGGAGCTCAAGGCCTCAAGACAAGATCTTCAATCAAGGCATCCTCAGTCACATCAAGGAGCGGATTATTCAAGCACATCAAAGGTGGCATCTTCAACACTTGTTAAATCAAAGTTAGAAGAGTGTGACACGAGCCTTAAGCAATAGAGAAGGAGTGGGACTGGAGTATTCCTACCCCCATTCTGAGTATCTTTGGGTATGGGACGTATGACCCAACGCTCATCGTATTCACCTCTATTCACATACTTTAGAACAATTCTAACCATGCGATTAACAAGTCTATCTTCACAAAGCAAAATACGACAAAAGCAAGGACAACATCAACAACTTATCGATCATGAATCAAGTTGTATGATACGAGCCTTAAGTAATGGAGAAGGAGTGAGACTGGAGTATTCCTACCCCCATTCTGAGTATCTTTGGGTATGGGACGTATGACCCAGCGCTCATCGTATTCACCTCCGTTCATAGACTTTAGTACAATTTGGATCGAACGATCGATAAGGTCTTCATCATCCATGCAAGAAACAACTACAAAGACTCTTCTCCCTCCACTTGAAAGTTAGTGTGATTCTCATCATCCAGTAACTATCAAGTCCATTCAATTCTTAATCATTTCAATCTCAATCATCCATTTCCTCTTGTCTCCTAATCAATTTCTTTTCATCCCTAGTGGGCTGAACTACGAAAGCTCTGATTTCCTCATTGCACAATGAGGGTACGTAGTCAGGAGAACTCAGTTTCTTCGCGAGCTACCCTATTTATTAATCCACCACTCTTTCATAAATGAATTCCAGCTTTTTGAGATCAAATATCATTGTTCCTTGGATTTCATTCACATCCTTTTAAGAGGCCTAATGAACAGTCCGTCTTGTGAATCGAGAGTTGTTTGGCTTGTACCTAGACATTTAATTCCTTTGTTTTTGGTTATTCCACTATAGTGATACCATGCCTCGGGCCCCTCACTTGTTGGTTTACCTTTACTCGTCGATTCAAAGTTTATTCCTTCATGGATTCAAGATAATTCTTCTCTTTGATCTCAAACTGTTTGTTCCCCAGCAAGTGATATATTCTCCCTTGCACCCAACAATACTTTCTTGTGGGTCTCATACTTACCCTTTTAGGACGCTTAATGAATAGTCTGCCTTGTGAACCAAGAGTTGTTCGTGCTATGCAATCGAACACTTAATTCATTCTTTTTCGGTTATTCCAATACGATGTTGTAGGCCATCACGTGTTGGTTCATACCAGTTTTACTCTTGAGTTCGAAGCCAGTTATCTTCGTGAGCTCCCTCGATACCATTCTGTTGGTGTAAGTTATAATCTTCATCACTGTATATCTCTCTTTCTCTCTTTTCATAGTTCCGAACTACGATTTCTATGATTTTATCATTGCATAATGAGAATACGTAGGCATGAGGATGTGAATCTTTGGAGAGCATGCTCCTAATTATTCCTCCTTCGCCTTAGGGCACCATCCATATCTTTCACAATTCATTACCTACCGTCGATCATAAATCGTTCACCCAGTGACATATTATACCTTTGACATCTAAATACACTTTCTTTGGAATTCCATACATACCCTTTTAGGACTCTTAATGAATAGTCCGCTTTTGTACCAAGAGTTGTTTGGCTTGTACCCAGATATTTAATTCCTTCTTTTTCGGCCGACCATATAGTGATACCATGTCTTAGACCCCTCACTTGTGGTTCATGTCACCTTTCCCTCTATGGTACAAATTCCATTACTCATATGGATTCCAATATATCTGACTTTCAGATTCAAATTATACTTTTTCAGTCGCTTATCCCCCAGATACTCTATTATGTGACTTTGGTCACTTCACTCCATTCATTTCCATAATACCTCCATAATCTACCTTCGCTCATTTCATGTGATATACCTTATTCTCTGATCCAAATACACTATACCTTTGTGCTCCATCTTGTACCCTTTTTGTGAACCAAGAGCCGATTTGTTTGTCTTGTCAGACCTTGTAGCTTAGACAAACATCTTCCTACGTACTTTGCAGTCGCATTTAGGCAACCCTTTCTTTTTGGTTATTCCAATACAGTGACACCATGTCTTAGACACCTCACTTGTTGGTTCATACCAGTTTTACTCTTGGGTTCACATTTTCACCCCTTGTTGGAGTTCAAATCACATTATCCTTTGGTTCAGACCATACCTATATCACACTTCTTTTCATCTCCCACCATTAGTTCTCTGAACTACGGAGCTCTGAATTCCTCATTTCACTATGAGGATACGTAGGCATGAGGGCCTCAATCCTCATCGAGCACTTTATCTATTTCTCTTCCTTTCCCTTCATTCTTTTGCGAGTAATCTTTAAATAACACCTATTCGAGCGAGAACAATCAAAACGGTTCCCATGGGGTACCATGGATGTTTGGGGTGCTAATACCTTCCCCTTGCATAACCGACTTCCTTACCTAGTATATCTCTTTCCCCCGGGTTTTATCGATGTTTTCCCTTCCCTTTGGGGATAAATAAAGTTTGATGGCGACTCTGTTGTATGTTCGAGCGTGCGATACATTCGGGTATATTTCCGCTAGCTTCAGGAGGAAAGTTATGAAGAAGTGAGTGATGAATTGTCTCGTATTCTTGAGCATGAAGAAAAATCCATTAAGCCATTTGAAGAGCAGATTGAGTTAGTCAACTTGGGTTCCGAGGATGATGTGAAGGAAGTCAAGATTGGGTCTCGACTGTGTCCAGATGTTAAGAAGGGGTTGGTTGATCTTCTCCGAGAATATTCAGATGTGTTTGCTTGGTCCTATCAAGACATGCCTGGTTTGGATTTTGAGATTGTAGAGCATAGATTGTCGTTGAAGCCAGAGTGCTCGCCAGTCAAGCAGAAGTTGAGAAGAACACATCCTGATATGGCAGTGAAGATCAAAGAAGAAGTGCAGAAGCAAATTGATGTTGGTTTCCTCATGACCGCTGAGTATCCGCAATGGGTGGCCAATATTTTGCATGTGCCAAAGAAAGATGGAAAAGCCCGCATGTGTGTCGATTATAGAAATTTGAATAAAGCCAGTCCGAAAGATGATTTCCCTCTACCACACATTGATATGTTGGTAGACAACACTGCTAAATTCAAAGTTTTTTCATTTATGGACGGATTTTCTGGATATAATCAGATCAAGATGGCACCCGAAGTTATGGAGAAGACCATATTCATTATACCTTAGGGAGCATTATATTATAAAGTGATTCCTTTCGGTTTGAAGAATGCTGGTGCAACTTACCAAAGAGCAATGACTACTCTTTTTCATGATATGATGCATAAAGAGATTGAAGTTTATGTCGATGCCATGATTGCTAAATCAATTGGGGAAGAAGAACATGTTGAGCATTTATTGAAGTTATTCCAGCATTTGAGGAAGTATAAACTCCGCTTGAATCCTAATAAGTGTACTTTTGGTGTTTGTTTTGGTAAGTTGTTGGGCTTTATCGTCAGCAAGAAGGGTATTGCAGTTGATCCTGCCAAGTTCAAAGCAATACAAGAGATACCTACGCCCAAGACTAAGAAGCAAGTCAGAGGTTTTCCTGGCCGCTTGAATTATATCTCAAGATTCATTTCACACATGACTGCCACATGTGCGCCTATATTCAAGCGTCTTCGGAAAGATCAGTCTTGTGATTGGACCGAAGACTTCCAGAAAGCATTTGATAGTATCAAAGAATATCATTGATCATGTATTTGACTGTGCTTGAAGATAGTATGGGTTGTGTTCTTGGTCAGCAAGATGAGACTGGAAAGAAAGAATTTATAATTTACTACCTCAGTAAGAAGTTCACCGATTGTGAGACTCGGTATTCTATGCTTGAGAAGACTTGTTCCGCATTGGCTTGGGTTGCTAAGTGTCTGCGTCAGTACATGTTGAATCATACCACTTGGTTGATATCCAAAATGGATCCAATCAAGTATATATTTGAGAAGCCTGCTTTAACTGGGAGGATTGCCCGTTGGCAGATGTCGTTATCAGAGTATGATATTGAATACCAATCTCAGAAAGCAATCAAAGGTAGTGTCTTAGCTGACCATTTGGCTTACCAACCGATTGAAGATTACCAGTCAGTGCAGTATGATTTTCCTGGTGAAGAGATTTTGTACTTGAAAATGAAAGATTGTGATGAACCATTGCTTGAAGAAGGGAAAGAACCTGGTTCCCGTTGGGGCATGGTATTTGATGGAGATGTTAATCAGTATGGTAATGGCATTGGGGCAGTGATTGTTACTCCTCAAGGCACGCATTTTCCGTTTACAACTAGATTGACTTTCAAGTGTACAAATAACATGGGTGAGTATGAAGCTTGCATTATAGGGCTCGAAGAGGCCATTGATCTCATAATCAAGCATTTAGATGTCTTTGGAGATTCAGCTTTGGTTATGAATCAAATCAAAGGTGAATGGGAGACGAATCAACCCGGTTTGATACCATATAGAGATTATGCGAGGAGGATTTCAACTTTCTTTACAAAGGTTGAGTTTCATCATATCCCTCGAGATAAAAACCGGATGGCAGATGCTCTTGCAACGTTGGCGTCAATGATTGTAGTGAAGTATTGGAATGAGGTTCCCAATTTGACTGTAATGCATCTTGATAGGCCAACTCATGTGTTTGTTGTTGAAGAGATCAAAGACGAGAAGTCGTGATATTATGACATCAAGTGTTTCCTCCAAAGTCAGGTTTACCCGTCTGGAGCATCTTTGAAAGATAAGAAGACTTTGAGGAGATTAGCTAGCAATTTCTACCTGATTGGTGATGTATTGTACAAGAGAAACTTCGATATGGTTTTTCTCAGATGTATGGATAGACACGAAGCAGACCTGTTGATGACTGAAGTCCATGAAGGTTCCTTTGGTACTCATTCAAATGGACATGCAATGGCAAAGAAGATGTTGCGAGCATGTTACTATTGGCTGACAATTGAATCTGACTGTTACAAGTTTGTGAAGAAATGCCATAAGTGTCAAATATATGCAGATAAGACTCATGTTCCTCCGACACTGTTGAACGTCATTTCCTCCCCATGGACCTTCTCCATGTGGGGAATTGATATGATTGGCATGATTGAGCCCAAAGCTTCGAATGGACATCGTTTCATTTTGGTGGCAATTGATTACTTCACAAAATGGGTTGAAGTGGCATTGTATGCGAACGTAACCAAGCAAGTGGTTGTAAGATTTATCAAGAATCATATTATATGTTGCTATGGTGTGCCAAGCAAGATCATTATTGATAATGGATCGAACTTGAATAATAATATGGTGGAAGCTCTTTGCAAAGACTTCAAGATTGCACATCATAATTCTTCTCCCTACAGACCTAAGATGAATGGGGTTGTTGAAGCTGCAAACAAGAACATTAATAAGATTATCCAGAAGATGGTTGTAACATATAAGGATCGGCATGAGATGCTCCCATTTTCTCTACACGGGTATCATATTTCCATCCGCACTTCAACAGGGACAACCCATTTCTCTCTTGTATATGGTATGGAAGCAGTGCTCACCGTAGAGGTTGAGATTCCTTCATTGCGTCTGCTCATGGAAGCCAAGTTGACTGAAGCTGAATGGTGTCAAGCCAAGTATGATCATATGAATTTAATCTAAGAGAAGAGATTGACTGCCATGTGTCATGGTCAGTTATATCAACAGAGGATGAAGAAAGCTTTTGATAATAAGGTCAAACCTCGCGTGTTCAGAGAAGGTGACCTTGTGCTCAAGAAGATTTTATCGTTCAAACCAGATTCTAGGGGAAAATGGACTCCTAATTATGAAGGCCCATATGTTGTTAAGAGAACCTTCTTAGGTGGTGCTTTGATTCTTACAGCTATGGATGGTGAAGAGTTCACTCGTCCTGTGAATGCAGATGCAGTCAAGAAATACTTCACCTAAAAAAGAAAAGAACAACTCGCTAAGTTGAAAACCCAAAAGGGCGGCTTAGGCAAAAATGAGCGTCTCGGTGGATTGAAAACCCGAAAGGGCGATCCAGGAAATAATTAGAGACATAAAAACAGAAAGATTATCCCGATAAATTGAACACCCCACCTTGGGGCAATTTATGCAAAAATAAGGGATTGTGGCAAGTATTAGCATCTTGCTGATCTTCAAATTTCGAAGACTTTGTTGAGCACAACGGTCGATTGTGATTCATCATCCCCAGTAGCGTCCAAAAGCACAGTGGATATCAAAAATTGGTGGAAGGATTAGTGATCATTTGAATTCAATGTAACCCTTTTCCATGTAAATTACCATTTTTTCAACTTTGTAAAAATCTATGGAGTCTTGTCATTTACAGACTACCACTCCATTAATAAAGTTGAGCTTTTATCCAATTGTTTATACTCTTGTTTATTTCAGCAAATAGTTTTAAATTTTATTATGATCATTTTTCAAATTAACTTTTTTAGTCAAAATCATTTTTCCTTAAACATATAAAATCATGAATTTTGAGTAATCGGCTTCATTTAAAAAGAATATCATCATTGGTTCGAAAGCAGTAAGCCCTAAGTGTGGAGCAGTATTGGTCCTCCCCGAGCAGTAGGCGCAATTTCTTTTTCATCCTCAGCAGCATTTTTAGCATTCAGCAATCGTTGTCCGTTATTCCCCAATAGGGTAGCCAATTGAGTTGGTTGACTCAATCCCCTGCGGAATGTTTATTCCTCAGCAGAATTTGTGTTTATTCCCCAGCTGAAAACCGGTTTCCTCAGCAGTTCGCGTGGTTGCGGTAGAACTTTGGTTTCCCCACCAATCTCCATCAGATCCGCTCCTAGTCAGATTTCCTCTTGGTTTTTGAGTAGCTATTTGTGTTTATCCTCTGCATGGTTGTTTCCCATTTGATATGGTGTGGACCTAAAATTCCCTGCAGACTCGATAACGGGTTTTCTCAGTAGATCTCTTCTTTCCCAGGCTAGGTTTGAGCCTTTGGGATGATGATTTCTCTTTTCTCCAGTAGGATGTCTCCCTCTTTTGTGAATTAACCGAGAATTGTACCGATTATTCAAATCTGCGACACCTTTGTATCCTTTGTGATTATTTTGTCAGCATGGTCATCACATATACAAAACATATACATATACATGTACATATATACTCATATATTTCATCATGTAATTCTTATTCTCTGTTATGGAGGTACTTTATGCCCATACAATTTGGTGTTTGTTCTCCCTCCATTGTAGAGTGTCAGCCCCTTAAGCAGAAAAACCTTAACCTTTCTCCTTTCCCCATTGAGTTATTCTCTTGTGGATGATTTTTATTTTAGTGTCCTCCCCAGTTGATTATCTGGATGGAATCACTCCTCTTGAGTTACATGCTCATTAGGTTGAGTCTTGATTGACCGTTTCTTTCTAGATCTTACCTAGATAGATGCTTTGGGTCCCCTAAGAGCTTATTACCCAGTAATCGATAATGTTCTTCTTAGGTTGCAGTTTGCTACTTCTTGCCAAATACTTGGCAAAAGTAACCTTTTTCTCCCCAACGGATTCATTCTCACATTTCCCCTGGGAAGTATATCCTTGATATGTTCATCCTAACCGGTGACAGATATTTTCTTCCCCTGTTTTAAGTTTATCCTTGATATGTTCATCCTAAACGGTGACAGATATTCTCATCTTTGGTATTCTACCTAGTAAAAAGGTAGTTGTAATCCCTGTTTTGTTCCTCAGAGAGTTAATCCTTTATATGTTCATCTTAACCGATGACAGGTTTCCTTCTCTTTGCGGTCTTCTACCTAGTAACCGGTAGTTGTAAATCCTGGCTTTTCTTTCCTTCCTCACAAAGTCTATCCTTGATATGTTCATCCTAACCGATGACGGATTTTCTCTTTGATGGTATTCTATCTAGCTTTCGATAGATATAATTCCTTCCTTTTGTTCAGTTGGTTTATCCTTGATATGTTCATCCTAACCGATGACGGATATCCTCCTTGACACCCCCAGGCAAGTCTATCCTTGAAATGTTCATCCGAATCGGTGACGGATTTTCTTTCCTATGAGTCATCCTTGATATGTTCATCCTAACAGATGATGGATGTCCTCTCTGTCAGATCTTTATTATCTTCTTACCCAGTAACCGGTAATGGATAATAAATTTATGCTCCTCCTGTGTTGAAGTCTATTTCTTCCCCAGTTGAGTTGAGTGCGTATTTCCGTAGTGAAATCGTTTTTCCTGCATGATCCAAGTATGCCCGTTTTATCCTTATCTACTCGTTTCCCATGCAGATGTTTTTGTTTCCCCGACTGAGTCTTTCCATTTTCATGGAATTCTTCTAGTCCCCTAGCCGTTTTTAAGTCATAGATTGGCCTATGCATAACCCTTTTATTCCCCCCTCATATTCTCTATTTCCCAAGTGAGTTTTCCTTACGGAATGCATTAGGCTCCTACGAACCTTCGGTCTCTTTGATTTCTTTTCCTTTGTGGCAACATTTCCCCACAGAGAATTTTCTTTCACATTCATATCATATGCATTATGAGGTCTCTTAGGGACCAAAATTTGTTTCTATAAGTTATTATTTAAGCCCATTCTATTGAGTCGATGCAAAGATTTTAACCTTCACCTCCTCAGTTAGAATGTCCTTAAATATGGGCAGCTGTAAGACCCCAATTTTGACCCTAAGATCCCTCATGCCACAACTTGCTTAATTTTTATGATATGAAATATTTTCAAGTTTCACAATTAAATTCAAGATGTCTACTTCAACTTTGATGTTTAGAGTGAGAGCTAAATAAACTTTTATGAGCATATGATATGAGGATACATTATAGGTCATTTTGGACCAATGCCATTGAACAAGTGATTTTCCTCAACTTCAAAAATGCATAACTCTCTCATTCTAAATCCAAATGTTGTCACATTGGTGACGATTTTAAAGGTCTTTGAAAGAGATACAACTATTATGAAGACATTTTTCTTATTTGGAGCTCACATAAAAAGTTTAGTAAGGTGGAACATTGAGGTATATGGCTTGACACTTAGAAAAAATTTCAACATGTTGAAATTTCCAAACATCCACCTCAAAATTCACCATGATAAAAGTTCCAAATGGAAAAGTGTTCAATATAATAGTTGTTCCTCTTGATCTAAGCTTTCCAAAGAATCATATTTAATTCATTTTGGAAAAGGTTTGCTAGGTTTGTGCATGGTTTTAACAGGCATGCATCAAGTGGAAAAATCAAAAGTGCAAATGACCATTTCACATTGCTTTGCCATTCAAGCTTCATTTCAATCTCATTTCAGATGCATGTGGACCTAATTGGATTGCTTCATGGGCCTGTACACGCCCATGCAAGCATATGCATGACATTGCCAAATTTGGGAGAAACTTGAAGTGTGCAATTAACACTTCCAAATGCTATAAATACAAGCCCTTTGAGCTCATTTGAAAGGATCCTTGCGCGCCAGCTTTGCCTCCTCTCTTCAAACCCTCACAATTCAAAGGAAAACCTGATAATTTTCACTTGAAAATTGATTTTAAATTTCACTGTTTGGAGATTCAAAATCTCCAGGATCCAAAGGTTCTTTCCATTCCTAATCCACTTCTGCAAGTCATTGGAGCAAGATCAAACAAGAATTGAAGCAAGCAAGAGCAAGTTTTGCACAACATTGAAGGTATCTTCCAGAATTTTTCTTCTCTTCGATTCTCACTCAATTCTCTTGGATCTTTGGTTATCTGAAGTCCTACCAATGTAGGCAAGAAGATTGAGTTGCTTTGAGGTCAAAACGAAGTAACTCAGTTGACATACCTCAAAATTCAACTCCTCGTATATTTCTATATATTTGGAGTTAGTTAAAATTAAGGTCGGATTCGTGCTCTACGCCATTTTTTCTTTCAGATCATGTCCTCCTTTCTCATTTATGTGATGGTGATGACTGAACCAGCCCGGCGAGGTTCGCCTGAGAAGGTGACCGGAGGTTTAGCGCCGGTGATATGTTGGACAGATTCTGAGCCACGTGATCAATTCAAAATGTTTTAATCTCACGCTTTGGTTTTGATTACCATCCCTGTGGCGCATTGACCTAAATCCATGCTGGAAAACGCATTGATGACCACTTGATTTGTCACCTCAACTAATGAGGGAGATCAAGTGGTCCATGTTTTTTTGTGTTTTCTGATTTTTATTTTATTCCTTTGATTTTCATTAATTCATATTAATTTTAATATTGATCCAAAAAATATGAGAATTTCACCCAAAAAAATAAAATAAAATCCTCTTTCATATTCTGAATTAAAATTATTTTTTGGATCATTATTAGTATTTTTCATGATTTAATTGATTTTGTGAATATTTTTAATTGTTTAAAAATACTTTTAAGTCTCTAAAAATTCTGAAATTTTTTCTCCAAGGTCCTTTGACCTTGTTTGACCTATGATAAATCTCATGGCCATTTCTTTGGTGTTTTGATGATAATTTAGGAATTTGACAAACCATATTTAAGCTAATGCATTATTTTTAGTATTTTTAAATTGAATAAATTCCAAATAATAGTGTTGAGCCATTTTGATTGTTTGTATGAGTTTGATTTGTGTTGTTGGGCCTTGGTCAAGGTTGACTTGACTGTGCTAGGTTAAGATCATTCAATTTAGGGGATTGATGGAATGTACATTCCATCTCCCAAAATGAATGAATGATCTTAATTTGGTGAAAGTCCTCCTTTGTCCAATTTGAGTTTTGATCCATTCCCCTCTCTCTTCATCTTATTCCCCTTCTTTATGCATTCATATCATGGCCCTATGATATCTCAATATCCAAAGGCTAGTTGATTACAAAATTAACATAAGTATGGATGAGATTAGGCCACCTTTTTTGCATTTTTTTGTGGTATGTTTCATGAGCATAGTCCATTATACTATGTCTCTAACATGCATTAACACCAAAATTTTATTACCTGACATCAAATAGTTGTGACTTCTACATAAGTCCAATTACGATTGTTTAACATAGCGGTAAATTTGTGACACAAAAGGCATAACATTCTAGTTAGTGAGATTGTAAGTCTCCCCTCTTTCATGGTATTATGTGGAAACTTGGCCTTTTTTCCTTCCTTTGGAAGATGTCTTGGTTCAAGGATCCATGCTTGTGATAAGTGGGTTGAGTGTTCTCCAAAGAATGACTTAAAACAAAAAGCAAAAGCAATATTAACTTCCAACTCATTAACAACTAACATTTAATATCAAGTTATTTACTTTAATGCACTTTATTTTTAAGCCTTATTCATTTGCCATTATTCATACCATTCTAATTGTTTATGCTAATGTCATTTTTACTTTGTCCACTTGGACCATATTTTGTGATATATTTTGCTTGTGTATATTGTGTTTGGTTGTGTGGTCTTTGGCCATTAATGTACATAATAAGAACAAAAACTCTAAAAAACATCTTGTGTGGACTGTTGGTTTGATCTGAGACAATTGGACTTAGAATTTAGGTAACACTCCTTATGCAAAGGACTTGGCCAATGCCAACTTTCATGTAACCAAGTGCTTGTAATCTAAAACTTCATCTGATACATCATTGAGGATCCATTTGAGTTCACCTACAACATGATCATTGTGAAGTTGTTATTTTGAACCTGTGACTTATGGCATTGTGAAATTCATCTACTACATGGACAAATTTGAAGAAGATCATGGAATGGCTAAGCTTGGAAGTGGCTATCTTTATTTGATGCCTTGCTCTTCAAGTTAATATTGTGTGTACTGTTTGTTGCTTGATTCTAATGTCCAAGGGAATTTGGGTTTCTATATGACATTCTTGTCTATTGGGTTGCAACCCATTGGTCAGATCTTTTCAACTCTTAACTTTTAAATTTATGCTTAGGATTAGTCTCTTCATCTCCTCCCCACCTCTTTAATTTCAAACTCTCTCCCTCCTTTTAAAAAAATTCTTTGTTTGTACTTGTTTTTGTTTCTAAACTTAAACCATTTTGCAAACTAGAAACTTTGGCCTTATGCCATTGTATTTTTAAACTTCTTTTCTTAAATAAATATGTAAATAAACCTAACTATACTTGACTTAAAATTTTTAAAAGCCAAAAAAAACTAACTCATTTAACCCATTTTTTAGGCTTTGTGCCTTTAAAACTTAATTTTGCTAAAAGCAAAGCATTCACTTTGAAATTTGTATCACGAACTACGAGGTTTTGATCCCTCATTTTTATGTTGGTACGTAGACACAATTCCGAAGATCTTGTCAAACACAAAAATCTAATTAAAGAATTATTTTCTCATCCCCCCATTCTATTTTTTTGTAAACATCATTTTGTACAAATAACATATGCACACAAGAAAGGGCTCCCTAGGAGTACCTAGGACACTTTGGGTGCTAACACCTTCCTTTTGTGTAATCAACCCCATTACCTGTAATCTCTGGCATTTTCTTAGTTTTGATTTGAAAACTTCTTATTTTATGGGTTTTGTTCATACTCTTCCCTTTTCCCTTGGAAACAATAAAATCGCGGTGGCGACTCTCGTTATTTGATGTCTTGCTTATCCATAGCTTGATGATCATGAATTTACCACTACACTCATATTGCTTCAACCCATCACGCTCTTCAGTAAAATTCTTCACCAACTCATGCTCTTGAATCAATGCCTCCTTAGCGGTGATCGTTTTGGCCTATAGATCATCGACATAATTTTCTTCTAAGTCATAAGCCTTGAACAACGCACACCCAACATAAGGCCCCTCAAAAGGTGACTTCCCACCATAGGTATCTGGTTCCCTTACGAATGACGACTTTATAATCATTACAAACAGTCTCCTAATCAATTAAACAATTTCCTAATCAAGTGACTAGGCTTCAAAATCAATTTTGATGATTTTAATTAAAAATGATATGCATCAAAAAAAATTAGTGATTGTGATTTAGCCATAATACTTTCATAAATGTCCTTGTGTCTATAAAATACATCGATCACCCAAATGAACACGATAAGGCAAGCTTTGACACTTCCTCTCTTTCATAGTCTAAAGCTTCAAGCCTTCTTGATGACGCTTAATATATCTCCATGTTAATTACCATCATTTGAGAGTTTAACAGTTGAACTCATTAGTGATCGTAAATCCTAAGTTTTCACTTGAGAGTCATTGGACTATAATGTTGACTTTAAAACTTGATTCATGAGGATAGATTTATTACTCATCTTGTGCATTTTTTATCGCTTAATCTACTTAAAAAATTGCTTTACTTAAAATTCTATCAACATCAAAACCATATCATTTCAAAACCTAAGAAGCTACTGATTTACTTGTATCCTGCTACATATAAGCTTCACTATCTTGGATCAATTCTTGATTATATCTACAAGCATATAGATCCACGTGTAATAGTGAGGTAGTCATAATCAAATCCATTTATCACCATTGGATCCTTTGTCAAACATAAAGGAAAGCAGGGGGCGCCATCCTCTCTATTGGTAACCATAGAGACACCATATCTCCCCTCACCCTTATAAATATGTTGTTATGGTGCGTACAATGGTTAAAGTGGGGTTTGATCAGGGTTTTTATTATCAAGACACCAATGACCATTTGACCACCTTATAACCCTACCTTAGTACCATAAATGGAGAATAAAATGCATATGGTGGGATTGGCATACAACCTCTAATAAGTGATTATAATGTACCTAATGAATGACATAACTCTTTGACATTATTTGGGAGGGGGTGTTTATAGTCGCAAGAACCTATGACTCGAGTAGAATGAAAGGAACTAGAACTTCCTGGTCTTGGATAATCTGTAAGTGCATATAAAAGAAAAGGTAGGTGAGGGAGGTCGTCTTAGCTCGTTCCTCTTCAGAAACAAGGCTCTAGAACGAAATCACCCTCGTCACACGTACTAGAAAGGCAAATGTCTTTTTTAAAAGAAGACATTATTTCATCAATAATGTAGTGAGTATCGATGTCCTTGACATTTATGTGTTTTGAAGTGTTGGATACCATTGACTGCTATGAATTTCCTGAGAAATAATAGGAAAAGTATAGTAATTATTGCTACTAGAATTAGAGGAGCTCTTGTAACTATCAAACATCCCCATTTCTAAAACCCTGTGGT
The DNA here is from genome assembly GCF_024323335.1 of Lathyrus oleraceus. Lineage (NCBI taxonomy): Eukaryota > Viridiplantae > Streptophyta > Magnoliopsida > Fabales > Fabaceae > Lathyrus > Lathyrus oleraceus. The sequence goes on from NC_066583.1 coordinate 387,710,409, forward strand.
CGATCGTTCGTCAACTCAGTTGGCGTTCTCCATACAATATATGTATAACTTTGCAACTCTCTAATATTTAAAGGCTTTATTACTGTAAAAATCTTGTATAATCCCTAATAATCTTTATTGATGAAAAGAAATGGGTGAGAAAAAGAGAAAAGTTACTATACCTGTATGACATAAACGAAGAAGGCTTGGAGCTTGTTTGAACATATTGCACAAAGGAAGAAGAGTGTGAAAATAGTGTGTCTGAAAAATGAATCAAAATATCCTTATTATAAAAGAATAACATAGTCCGAGTAGACCATAAGTGACACCTCGTAGGCACATCAACAACCATATGGGATCCCCCGTACCACTAACATATGAAGAAAGCGTTGGGTTCTCAACTATTTGCCTTCCCAAGATAAATACATCATTAGGGGAATTTCATGTTACACATGTTATAGTCGATGACACTCGTGAGACTTTCCTCAAGATATGCTTGAGGGACTCTCCCCAAGCTCTACTTGAGGTATTCGCCCCATGCTTTGCTTGAGGGACTTGTCCTAGGTGATGCTTATGGGACTTGCCCATGCTTCGCTTCAGGGACTAGCCCCATATTTCGCTGGGGAAAATCTTGAAAAATCAAGATGGTGATGCATCGAAATTAAATCACTTCTCCCTTTCCAAGACTTCTTGCTTGAGGGACTGTAGACTAGGAAAATTCATTTGTGCCTAAATAAGGAATGAAATATGAAAAAGTATGCTTTGGGTTAAAATCCAGCTAAGGATAGAAAATGAGATAGTCTCCCAAAGCGGATGAGGGCGCCTGAAGTAGCATGTTTCCCAACTAAGAGTGGCTAGTCACCCGATAATATTAGAGTCTCTCACCCATGATCTACCTTATTTGTCTCGTAGATGTAATCGTATAACGGTATCAAGAAAGGGGAAAATGTATCCCATATGATATAGGAGGAGAGAGATATCTCTAACTTCATGCTCTCCGTAATGGGGTTGTGGGACCCAACGTTAATTGAACTCGGAGGTGTCTATAAATATCCCAAGCCTCTACCGTTAGAGGAAGATACAATTTTCTAAGAGAGAAAATACAGGATCTCTGGTGACAATTACTTGAGTAAATCATCATTCTCACACTATTGTACTTTTAGCAAGAAGAAATCTCTTTTATAAGTATTAGTTACCATCTTAGAATCCTCTATACAACCTGTTATCTTATATGATATATAATTTAGTTATAACAACCAACACCTATAAATAATGCACCTTTCATTATTCATGTGCCCAACCATTCAAAACTCATCTAATCCATTAAACACGAACTAAATCACATGAGGCAAAAATATCACCATGGTTTGTGGTTGTTGAAGATTTTGAACCTTACTTTATGAGGTGAAAGAAAACTATTTCAATACATTTTAAACTATTTTTGAAAAAAAATCAATTTTCAAAATGCAAAATATTTTAAAATATATGTTTTTTTTAAAAGCATGAATTTCACTTGAACCCCCTAAATGGGTATGATCCACCCATGACCATGAGTATGCGCTAAGAACTTTAAAACTTGTAAAATCATTCATCCATATCAACAAAAATCTAATAAGATAGAATATTAAATATGAATAAACTAAAGCAAAACATAGATGTTGTCAAGAAAAACATAGAAAAGTATCAACCATAAGTCTCTTTAATGTTCTCTAGGGGTCCTCTAAGTTGTTGAAGTAGTATCTCTCCTACTTCAACAAAATGACCATCAAAGTTATACATCTGAACCAATAAATGTTTGTAGGGGAATTCTAGAATGGTTGGGAAAATTTCATGGCTAAAATCATGGCGTGGGTAGAATAATATATCAACGGCGTGGAGAGACACACAAATAAGAAGGTCAGGGATGACAAGAAGAGTACGCTCGACGTCCATAACACGTCGCATCAATGGCACAAGAGTCAGTACACCTTTCTTGTAAGAGATTGGGTAACCTTCCTATATGGTCGGAAACCCTTTTATAACTTCACACTACTCAACACTCACTAGAAATAAATATGGCGGGAAGTCTTCCTCACTTATAGCATCCTGTCTCCGCCAGCCCCAAATTATGATACCATGGAGCCTAACCCTAGAAAATGTTGCAAGTATCATAAGATAAAAGGTCACCAGACAAAAGATTGTTTCCCTATGAAGAAGGAGATTGACTATCATATTCAAAAGGGCCAACTAAAGAAATGTGTTTGGGGCAGATCACACTAGTCATCATGAGGTCCAAATCCTAAGGGAAAGAGTCACCTAAGAGCCCCAGATCCATGAAGAAAATTTAGCAAGGGAAAAGAGGATGGTTTCCCAGTCCGTCTCTCTCACAATATCACAGTTATAACCTTTGGAGGGGTGGTGTATCTAGCTCCTCCAAAAGAAGGTACACCCAACAGGTGATGATCATTGGAGATTCTTCTTCCAGTACCAAATACGGCCCTAGGAGCACTATAGAGCTTGTGATCATCTTATCTTACAAGGATGCCATTGGGACTCCTTCTCATAACAATGATCCCATTATCATAAAGGTGTGATGTAATGATTAGAAGACCAATAGAGTATTGATCAATCAGGATATTTCTGCATATATCTTCTAATGAGTCTAGTTTATCTTCGAGTGTTCTAGGGTTCGCTAGTCGGCTTCTTGAGCGAGTAGTTTCAAATTAGGGTTAAATCACCGTCAAGCCTATTCAGGCTGGAAAAAATGCGAAGATGATCAAAGTAATGTACCTTGCTATAAATGCCCCTTCCTCGTATAATATGATCATATGTAGGTCTTCCTTAAACATTTTGGGTGTCACCTTATCTACATAATATCTATTCATGAGTTATCTGATATGATTGTAATTAAATAACACTCTAAGGGTAAATAAGGCAACCAAAGATGTTATCATGACACGGTGAGGGTAAAGAAGGAAATAATGGTTGTAGATAATGTTTATCATCATAAGTACGAGGGGTGAACTTCATTGACCCAGTCCCTAAAATGGAACCCATTAAGGAAGGCCATGCTTCTTTTGAAGGTCCATACTATAAGACCCCAATATTGACCCTAAGATCCCTCATGCATCTCCATCATAAGCATAAGCATTGGGATCATACCTTGGCATCCTCCTTACCCCTCTTTCATTGGGTTTGTTTTGGGAGAGATCACCAAGCACTTTCATTATATCATACTTGTATTATATCATTTCACTAACCAAAATACCAAAAATATGTCTTTTGTAGGTAGGGCATGATCTCATTAATTCATCAAGTTCACATCTAGGGTTTGAGACCCTCATGAACAAAGAGCATAACCAAGAATTGATTCAAGAATGGTTATAAACATCATATATGAGTCCCAATGATCTCTACATGTTATATTGATCAAGTTTGCTTCAAAAGTTTGAGTGTGATTTGCCTTGGAAACCCTAGTTTGACTGGGTATCTTGAGTAACTTCTCCAACAATCTATCTCATCAATTGATCAAATTTCTCAAGGGGAACTACAAAATTCATCATGTTATGAATATATGATCTACCATGAGCCAAGAAAATTAAGAGAATTGAAAGTTAGCAAGTTTGTTGATGGTAGTTGGCCAGATGGATTCATCTTATCAAAACTGGGTCTCTCTAGACCCTATATCCTACAATTTTCACCATATGAAAATGATTCCAAGATAAAACTTACTCTAAATGACATTATAAACAACTTTAATATTGATACCTATGTCATACCCTAAATTTTACCCTGAGTTTTCACTCGCATCACCAGCATATATCAATCCATTTTTGTCGTGTATTTCATCAGTTTAAAGCATTCATCAGGGTTCAGGTAAAAAGTCAGGAATTCTGACATTTTATCTAACTTTGATAGTACTCATTCAGTCGTCTGTTGATTAAGAAGTCAAAGGACTTGATTTCTCAATCTCGTTGCATCGCTTATTTTTATTGCATCGTATTTTAGAGGTTTGGAATGTGATAATCAAGAGTAATTGTCGTCGTCTGAGTCTTTGTAGGTTTTGTATGCGCTTGAGAATCAACAGCAAATTGTACAAGAGCGATTCATTTGCATCTGATTGTCTGTTCACGATTATTCAGTCAGCAATTCAGTTCATTTACATGACACTTGCATTTTTTACTTGAATAACATGCATTTTGTTTCACATAGTGCTTGAAATATACTGGAATTAATTTTTTCGAATCTACAGACAGACCAGTTGAATTGTTTCTCAATTGTACTTCGAATTAGCGGGCGAAAAATTGCAAAAAATTGAGCTTTCCGACATCAGTTTTATTAATCTACGTTCAGCGTAGTATAAACCGATGTGCTCATTTTATTTTTTCGACTACTTTTTCAGTCGTATTTTTTCCCGCCTGAGCCTTTTAACTATTCATTTTTATTTCAAAATTTGGTCAATACCTGTATATTTTTTAGGAGTTTATTTTGCGTTGATCATTTTTTAGCATATCCATTTTGATTTTAGTTTTACGCCCGATTTTTATTCGTTTTAATTTATTTTATTTCTATATTCTTAATTAAATTGTTAAAGGAATTAATTAGAAGTTACTCATTAGAAATTAATTAGAAATATTTGAAGAAAATAATTAGAAATTAATAATTAGTCAAGTTAGTTTTTTTTATTATATCATCATTTATTTGTTTCTATTTCAAAAAATATAATGCAACAATGTTAGATTTTAGTTTAAATTTAAGTTAATTTATTTACAAAGGGGTATTTGTTGCTATTGGTGGCTTCAAAATCAAAAAATAATATGTACCAGATTTTGTTTCTTCTTCTTCCTATTTATGCTAAACCGACTTATCCCCTCTTGGCACATTTGCAAATACATTTCCCCACCATCCAAAAGCTGCCACACGGCCAGCTCCTATCCATGCAATAATAAAAATGCTTTTTCTCCAAGATCTAGATCCAAACACAGCCTTGTAGATATTTTTATTCTCTAATACACACTTACAAGCTTTTTCATTTTTCCTTCTCTTTCACTATAAACAATTCATTCAACTCTCTCACACATAGACACAACTTTTCACTTTATAATTAAAAAAGAACAAAAGAAAAGCAGAAGAAGCTTTCCTTCTTCGTCAACCTCATTCACAACTTCTTGACCATACACTTATCTCCTCTTTTCAACAAAACTTTCCCACCAACAACATAATACCACATCATTTTTTTTCTTTAACTACAACAACAATATCATCATAAACACACCTCACTTATAAACTCTTAACTCTTCATCAAACATCATCATCTCTAAATAAAACTAACCTTCACAAGAACACTACAACACATAAACATTTCCACTCATTTTACTCTCCCTCACAAATCCAACACAGCACACAAGCAAGCACATCATTACAGGGTGCCGGAAAGATTGTCGCAACCACCGCACGTCGCCGGAAAACAAACCAACATCCACGTCGGAGTAAGCTTTCGCCGCCGGTAACTCATTTCTTTACCTTTTCATGTTTTCTTTTATTCATTATTGGTTGAGGAGATTAACTTTATATTTATTTTGAAGCTTGTTTTTTTTTTATGAATGAGAGAGACATGAGTAAAAAAGGAGAAGATCTTGTTTTTTTTTATTTCTTTGTTCTTTACTGTTGTTTAATGCATGAGATGAAGAAAATATATTTGGTTGTTTTTATTTTTCCTCTACATGGGAGACATGTGGCATGATATGATTGGATGATGTTTTTAAAAAAATTAATCTAAATCTCTCTTTCTCATGCACATTGATGCACTGCACCGTCTCCACTCTCTTTCTTTGCTTTTATTTTTTTATTTTTTTATTTTTTTTTGTATATTATTAATAATAATAATAATAATAATAATAATAATAATAATAATTATTATTATTATTATTATTATTATTATTATTATTAATATTTTTATTATTATTAGCATTATTATTGTAACTATTTTTTAACTATCACAAACATTATCTATTATGATTATTATTACAATAACTTTGATTTTACTAACTGTTACCATCATTATTATGATTATCATTAAGGATTACTATTTATTGGTTATTAGTATTGATTAATATTTATATTATGTTTACTACATATTATTATTATTTATTGTTTTGTTTAAATTCTTTTTATTTATTTTATTTATTTTTTGTTTTTATTGATTTATTATGAACATTTTTAATTATTATTGTTAAATTTCGATTAATTGATGGTGATTATTATTATTTATTTCTATTATTTATCATTATTGTTTATTATTATAAATATTATTTATTTTTATTTTTAAATTGTTAAAAAGAAATTTTAATTTAATTGTCCGATCGGGTTTTCACATATGCCTTGCAATTTCGGAGTTAAAAATTCAATTTAAACTTCAGAAATTGCTTAAGCGCATAAAATTTTGTTGACCCACCTCATATAGGGTGATTCTTACATGAATCACTTTACGATTGCTTAACATTATGCTAAATTATGTAGTTCAATTTCTGATTTTTACTCCGAGTCCCTTGGCTTTCTCTTGGGCCTTCTTACAATGAGATTCTTTTATCTTTATAACTGTCTTTCAAAACTTGAATGATTTAATTATTGTGTTGTATCCCCATTCGATAAAATGTACCCCATTCCCAAACATGTGTAATAAATTTACCGCTTTCATTTACTTTAATGTACTATTTGATTGTTAACAGAAGATTAAAATCAACCCTTTTAGAAAAGAACAAAAACAAACACTCGATCCAACGTCGAGTCTTTTTTTCCCAAAACAAATCCAAATTAATTGCAAAGTCGAGCACCACCCCCGCCACATCCAAATTATTTTCATAAATGAACTTCTGACACTTGATCCAACGTCAAGTTGTCCCCCTACTTTCAAAAGCTTTTCACAATAAAAATGGAAGAAACTGATTAAGTTTAGACTTTCTCTGTTTCGAATGTTTGGATACTGCTGTAGAGCTCAATGTTCAAACATTCGTCTTCCATATTAACATACAGTAATTATTAGAATTAGATCATTTCTCTTATAGAAGAAAAAGATTGATTGGGTATCGACCTTCTCTTTTCCCGATTATTTGGACTCTGCTGTAGAGCTCCCTGTCTGATTAATCGTCTTCCGTTAATGAACTTTGACCTAATTTGCTACACATTTTCATAACAAAGTTTTGGATGAAAAGAGAGTGATTGGGCTTAGGCCTCTTCCTTTTCAAACATCTGAGTACTGCAGTAGAGCTCCCTGCTTGGATGTTTGTCTCCGCTTAAATCAACTCAAACTCATCAAACTTGTTTTCCGCCCTTGTGCGACTCCGAGAAACATTTTCAGAAAAGAGTATGCAACATCTATTTTGATGCGAAACAAACAAAGACTTCAGCCTCCAAGAGTGAGCAGCAAGTAAAGGTTTAATCGCTCAAATGTGATCCAAGCATCACTCTCTTTAAAAGTAATCCACCCAGTAGTTCTCTTCGGGTAGAACTACGTATGCCTTGAGTTCTTCATAGCACCTGGAGATACGTAGGAGCAGGATTGCGAAATCTTGTCAGGCACATTAATATTAAAAACCCTAAGTCTTTCCTTTCTTTATTTTTTTCCTCACCTGATAAGTAGAAGATCACAAACGATATCACGCTAACACTCTAACATGAAACTAACTAGATGGGTCCCATCGAGTACGATGGATGTGAGGGGTGCTAATACCTTCCCCTTGCATAACCGACTCCCGAACCCGATTTGGTTGCGACGACCATTTCTTTTTGTTTTTCATGGGTTTTATCGATATTTTCCCTTTCCCTCTTTGGGAATAAATAAAGTTCGGTGGTGACTCTGTTTTGTTTATATTTCGAGCGTTCCTTACGCTCGGGTATTTTTCGCGTCGCGACAGCTGGCGACTCTGCTGGGGAGTAAAGTTCTCCTAAGCGAGTCAACCCTAATTTAGTTTGTTTTGTGTTTGAGTTTTTGCTTTTATCTGTTTGTTTGCTTCTTATTTATTTTATCTACATATACCTTTATTATCTATATTTCCAATTACTGTATTATTGATATATGGTATCATTGGAACTTTCTAGACTATTGGCATTTGTGTGAGGAAAAGCTTTATACCCGAGCTATGAGAAAAACTTAAGTTAGGATGGTGGTTGTGTAGCATTGACCTGCGAGACATCGGACTCGTTAGGTTGATGCGAGAACCCCACTCAGATGAGATCCCTTGAAAGTATTACTGCCTTATGATTAGTCGTTTTGGCGGTGATACTTTCAACCTCGATCTATGATTCTGAGGACCTTTTGTAGAACCCTGAACCTATGGCTTTTAGGACCGATGGTTGTGTAGTGTTAACCTATGAGACTTAGGACTCGTTGGGTTAATACGAAGACCTCACTCAGAATAGATCATTTTTGAGGATATTGTTGTCTTACGAGTAGTCGTTTTGACGATAATATTGTCAGGTGTGATCCATGACTCTGGGAGCCGTGTCTAGAACCGTGGAGTCGATGGTTGCGTAGTATTGACCTGCGAGACTTAAGACTCGTTGGGTTAATACAAAGACCTCACCTAGAATAGATCCTTTTTAAGATATTATTGTCTTACGATTAGTCGTTCTGACGATAATATTCTTGAATTGGGTCCATGACTCTAGGAACCTTTTAAACCCTAGAGCCCACCTGTTTGGTTTTCCTATTCCTGGAACCTTTCCTCCATGAAGTAATTAATCAGAATGTTCCAATGATCACCTACCCAACTGTACATGCATAAACATAAAACATTTCATAATCATAACACATATGACATGTGCATATTTTCAAGGGACCTAAAGACTCGTTTGATTGCAGGCATTCAAAAGACATGGGTAGCAATCAAAAAAGTACTTATTCATTCAAGTTCAGGAATCCAAAGCTAGGATTGATTAAGGGGTTGATCTCAGATGTGAAAAAAATTAGAAGGAACAACTTTTATGTTGAGTATGGTGACCTGTTGACTATCATGAACACCGAGGTGGATGCTTGGGCCATTTTTACTTTGGCACAATTCTATGATCCTCCCTTGCGGTGTTTCACATTCCAGGACTTCTAGTTGGCGCCAACACTGGAAGAGTTCTCACATATAGCACACATTGGTATCAAGGATGAAGTCCCGTACACCGGTCTAGGGGATTTTCCTACACATCAACAAATAGGTTCATCTATACATCTAGATAAAGCGGAAGTGAAAGCTAATATTGGACCAAAAGGAGACACTTTGGTCTTCACTTTGAAGTTCTTAGTGGGAAAAGCTTCAGATTTCAAAAGTAAAGAAGATTGGGTCGCTTTCAATGCTGTGTTAGCCTTGATACTCTATGGGATTGTCTTGTTCCCGAACATTGATGACTTCGTGGACATGACTGCTATACGCATTTTCTTGCTCAAGAACCCCATTCCCACCTTGCTTGCAGATGTTTATCACTCCATTCATTGGAGAAATGAGAAGAAGGGGGGGATGATCCAGTGTTGCGCTCCTTTACTATATAAATGGTTCTTATCTCACTTACCAAGTGAAGGGCCTTTTATTCAGAACAAGGATAACCTCGAGTGGTCTCAAAAAATCATGTCTCTCACTGCCAATGACATCACCTGGTACTCTCGTGTTTATGATGATGTGGACATAATCGTCAAATGTGGCAACTTCCATAATGTGCCACTCATAGGAACTCGAGGTTGCATCAATTACAACCCTGAGCTTGCTATGCGGCAACTTGGGTTTCCTATGGATGACAAACCAGAAGACAAGTTATTAGAAGGTTTCTTGCTGGGAGAAGGAGTGAAGGACTTTGATCTGGTGAAGAGGATAGGTCGTGCCTGGACTAAAGTTCGTAGAGAAGGAAAAAGGGAGCGTGGAAAGAAGAATTGTATAGCTAGAGGGCCATATACAAGTTGGGTCCAAGCCAGGGCTTCTCAACAGAAACTACCATACCCTTATGAGCCTCCGATGCATACAAATCCTCCAGAACCTACTCACGTCACTATGGAGGAAGCTAAAGATCTCAAAGTTGTCATCCAAAGTTTGGAAAAAGAGAATGAATAGCTACGGTTGAACCTTCTCCGAATTACTGAAGAAAGGGATAATCATAAGTGGGAGCTTGGGCGGAAGAAAACACAGCTCCAAGCAAATGTGGAAAGGACTGATAAGGAGGAATATAAGAGAAAAAGAGTCAAACAGGGGTTAGATCAGGCTGAGAGCTGCTTGAATACCGTCAAAAGCCAACTAAAAGAGGCTGAGAGGGATTGTCGTGAGAAAGAGAAATGGTGGAAGCTCGCCACAAAACAAAAGAAGGAGATAAGAGAGACGCTTGAGGCTGAGATAGCCAACCTCAGTGTTTCACTCTGTGAATCAAAAGAAAGGGAAGAACGAGAACGCCGCAGTAAAGAGAGTGCTCTGGCTGCTACTCAAGTTACACCTGAAATATGGAAGGGAAAGTGCCAGGAGGTTGAAAATGCTAATGAGTGGGAACGATACTGGAGAGGCCGACATGACTCTTTGCTACAAGAAGGTGAAGATTGGATGAACGCAAGGGAAAATGTGAATGCTAGTTTGGCAGCCTGCGAGGAAACCATCCAGTTTTTACATGAACAAAGAAATGAGTATCGAGACAAGTTTTCCAGTTTGATAGACTTCTGTAATGGCATGGCTACGAATGTGCCTTTGATGCTAAGATGTGCTTTGGAAGACATAGACAATGACAACATCCCTCATTCAGTGACTGAATTTATTTATCTTTGTGAAGACATGATGAAAAGGTTCAAAGGAGAGTTGGAAGATCTCAACAAACAGAAGCCTGCAGTTTGACCTTTTTTTATGTTGTACTTTCCTTTATGTTTGAAAGAATATTTTGTACTCAATCCTTGTACTCTATTTTGAATTGAATGAATGAAGGATTTTGAGTTTCTTTTGTACAAAAAAGTTTGGTTCCATTCCTGTTTTATTCCCCGTGATCTCTTTGAATGCTTGCTAAGTTACAAGGAATCTAACATGGTTCCCTGAAAATAAAATTGAACATAAGCATAAAAGACATTTTTAAATCCACGTGCATTAACATATGCATCATGCATTTCATTTCTCAAAACAAAAACTCATTCCATTTTTCCTCGTGTCCAGTAGTTCAAGCTGATTCCTCAACGTGCATACGCTACTCGCTCCAACACAAGAAGAATCATGGATATAGTTAGAGAAGAACAAGCTGCCTTCAGAGAGGAGATGGACTCTGTCACAAGCAAGATCGAGCAGATCTTTGAGGCTATACAAGCTCTGGCTAGAAGGGAAGAAGAGGCTCGTGTTGCCGCTGCTGCAAGGAACGATGCTCTAGTTCAGGGGCTGCTCTTCAGTCAGGACCTTCAGTTCCTATTCCAAATCCCGTTATCTACGGTCTTCCTCCAGGCTTTGTTCCACCGCCTGAAAGAAATCATGTGCCTCCACCTGCGCAGACTTCTGGAGTAGCTGATGGAGTCGTTGTGCAAGGACCTCCGATAGTCAATCAAGTAGTCATGCCCCGCACTGATGAAGAGCTCCAGGACGAGTTTGAAATGCAGAATTACAATGGAGCTACTCCAGTGGTCATCCCTACTGCTGCCCAAGATTCTGAGGCTATCTTGATGTGTCGTGCTCTGGCCGAAAAGCTAAGAATCTTGGAAGGACATAACTCAACCCGATTAAGTGCCTTGGAGATGTGTCTGGTCCCAGACGTGGTGATTCCTCCAAAATTCAAAATGCCAGAATTTGAAAAATACAAAGGACTCACATGTCCTAACATACATTTGAAAATGTATTGCAGAAAAATGGCTGCCTATGCCAGAGATGATAAGCTCATGATCCATTGCTTTCAGGACAGTCTAACTGGGGCATCTTTGGACTGGTACATGCAGTTGGAATGTAGCAACATCCACACTTGGGATGAGTTGGCTGAAGCATTCGCAAAGCAATACAAATATAATACTGTCATGGCACCAAACCGTACTCAGCTTCAGAGTATGGCCCAGAAAGACAATGAATCTTTTAAAGAATACGCACAACGCTGGAGTGAATTGGTTGCAAGGGTGCACCCGCCGATGGTTGATCGTGAATTGATTGACATTTTCATGGGAACCTTGTAGGGCCAATATTATGAAAGATTGATCAGTAGTGTGTCCACAGGATTTTCTGACATGGTGATCGTGGGAGAAAGAGTAGAAGAAGGACTGAAGAGTGGTAAAATCCAGGGAGGTTCTAGCAGTCAACCAATCTTGAAGAAGCCTTTCAACGGATTCAAGCGGAAGGAGGGTGAGACTAGTGCCATTTCTTCTCAGAGGGGGAGACCAACATACAAAGCTCCTGCTTCTGTGCCTTATTATCAGTACCCTTACGTAGCGGCTGCTCAATATCCAACCATGCCTTACCGTCCAATTGCTCCTGTTCCTATTCCAGCTCCGGTACCTCACTATCAAGTTCCAGTTCCTCAATATCAAGCTCCACAACCTCAATTCCAGGCTCCTCCACCTCAACATCAACAGAGAATTCAACAGAATAATCAACCACGTCCAGTTCAGCAACAATGACCAAATCAACAAAGGCCATATCAACAGTACAATAATGTGAATACCAATCCTATCCCAATGACTTACACTCAATTGCTACCGTATCTGATTCAGAATGGGACTGTCATGCCAAGGGCATTACCTCCAATGCCGAAGCCGCATAAGCCTTGGTATGATGAGAATGCTAGATGTGCCTTTCATGATAATTCAGAGGGTCATACAACAGAGAATTGCAAGGTGTTCAAGCTTCGGGTCCAAGAGTTGATAGATCAGAAAATATTGTCTTTTGCTGATGTTCCAAATGTGGGGAACAATCCTTTGCCTAAACATGATGGTTCAGGTGTCAATGCTATAGATAGTTCAACTGATGATGGATTGATAAAGGATGTGTTCAAGTTGAAGACTCTTTTAACAGTGGTCCATGCTAGATTGATGGAAGCAGAATTGATGAATGGAGTACATGATAAATGTGTGGTGTGTTCATCCAACCCTGATCAGTGTGGTGAATTCAAAATTTGTCTTCAACGTTTGATGGATCAGCGGGTTATTCAGTTCACTAGAGCAAAGATTGATGAGGATGTTGCTGTGATTGTGCCTATATTTGATCAAGAGAGGCTTCCCAAGCCTTTTGTGGTCCCTTATCTGAGAAATGTTGACCTAGAGCCAGTGAAGAAGATTGAGCCCATGGTTATCCATGTTCCCGCTCCATTCTCATTTGACAGTACCAAAGTCGTGCCTTGGAACTATGAGCCTGTAGTTTATGTGGGTAACAAACCAGTAATCTTGAAAGAGCCAGACGTGACTAACATCGCTGGAGCTAGTGGTGTGACTCGAAGTGGAAGGGTTTTCGCTCCTGAAGTGATCCCAAACAAAGAAAGTGCACCAATAATTGAACCAACGAAGGGGAAAGAGGTGATTCCTCCAGAAGCAGGAGAAAGCTTATCTAAGAAAGCAGTGACTGCTGAAGAGGATAGAGAATTCTTGAAGATTATCAAGAAAAGTGATTACAAGGTCGTAGATCAGCTCAACCAGACTCCTTCAAAAATCTCCATTCTTTCTCTACTTATGAGTTCTGAGGCTCATAAGACTGCTCTATTGACGTTCTTGAACGAAGCTTATGTGGCAGAAGACATCAGTGTTATTCAGTTTGATAATGTGGTTGCTAATCTCAATGCTAGTAGTTGTTTGATGTTCACTGATGATGATTTACCCCCTAATGGGGGAGAACATAATATGGCGCTTCATATCTCGATTCAGTGTACAGATGTCACTTTGGCTCGAGTACTGGTAGATACAGGTTCATCCTTGAACGTGTTACCTAAGACTACCCTGGCACAATTGAATATTGAAGGGGTGCAGATGAGACCCAGTGCTTTGATAGTGAAAGCTTTTGATGGGTCTAAGCGAACAGTTATTAGGGAGATTGACCTCCCAATCCTGATTGGCCCTCAAACTTTCCGTATTACCTTCCAGGTAATGGATATTAGGCCTGCCTATAGTTGTCTGTTAGGTAGACCTTGGATCCATGCTGCTGGAGCTGTCACCTCGACACTTCACCAGAAGTTGAAGTTTGTTACTTCTGGTAAGCTGGTATCAGTATCCGGAGAGGAAGATATTTTCGTCAGCCATTTGACTTCTTTCAGATACATTGAAGTAGGTGAAGACATTGTTGAAACTCCTCTCCAAGCCCTTGAGGTGGTCAATGTGGTCCAGACTAAGCCGAAACTTGTTAAAGAACCCAAGGGGGTCATGACCTCGTGGAAGAGTGTGAAAACTGCAATTGAAGTTGGTTGCCCTGGAAGTTGGGGCACAGTGATTGAACTACCAGAGAAGAAAGACAAGTGTGGGTTAGGATATCAGCAGTCTATTGAACTTTTCAAAGATCAAAAGATACATCAGGGGAAGGTTCCTAGCATCCAGGAAATATTCTCCAAAGCTGGTTTCCGAAGTGATGATCAAGTGAATGCTCTTGAAGATGAAGATCCAGATTTGTCCCAGATGGTGTTTCGTGGACATCCGAATGCCGCTCTCACTAACTGGAAGGCAACAGATGTTCCAGATATAGTTTCTTTTTCAAAGTAATTTACTGTTTTCTAAAAACATCCAATGTCATGCCAAAGGCATATGGATAGCTTAGTAGGGCCCATTTTGTGTTAATAGTTAAGCCTTATCATCAATACAAAGCACATTTTTTGAGATCCCTGTCTTTCATCTTTTTAATTTTTTTTTACAAATAAATAAACAACAAAATTAAAAAATGGCAATTTTGATTTCACATCACTTTCATTTTTCAAAATCTTCCGCTAAAAAGAAAAATCATTTCCATGCAGATCATTAATAACTGGATCCATTGAACACGACAATGTTATAATTCCCTATGACTTCTGTAACACCCTTCTAAAATACCCCAATTATTTAATCACAACAACAATATTTATATCAGAGTAATCATGCACCAAGGGTGTCACACAACATTTCACACCATAATAACTGTCATGCTCTTTATTTAATCAAAACAACTTTTTTGCAAAATTCGCAGCGGATAGAATCAACCAACCATTCAAAACATATAACGTTTTACAGGTAAAAAGGTTCGACAATCAACAATAAACAATTAAAACATCCCGTCCCGATGTTACATCTATCAGAGCACGACCCACTACGTAGACTACACTAGACTCCAGGCACTAGCTTCTACTCACTCACTGCTCGTTACCTGAAAAATAGTTGTAAGGGTGAGTTCCTCAGTCGATATAATAAGCATTATAAATCATCATGTAATGCTAAGTAAATTTACACGTTAATCACCCTAATCATATCCTGCATTCAGTAACGGCACATCAACTCAAATATCATACTCAATAACAACGTAAAATGCAACTCAATAACAACATAAAATGCAACTAAAATGAGACTCGACTCGTCATGCATGTGGTACCATTCGGAGTAAAACTCCCAACTTAAAATCATTGCCATTTTAGTGGGCATCAAGGCATAAGCCTTCAACTTTCAACTTAAAATTTGCCAATCCAGGCCAACGTGGTGTGAGCAAAGCTCCGATTTTTGCCAATCCAGGCCAACGTGGTGTGAGCAAAGCTCCGACTTAATGCATATGAATGTACATGGCATACACGACTTTAAATTCCGACAACATAATAATAACAGCAACACAACAATGTTTTCAACATAATCAACTTATAATCAACGTTGGCTCATCAAGCCTACAACTCAGTATTTTCAACAACTTAACACAACTTATCAACATATTTATATCACCACTTCATAACATAAACTCAACAAAATTACTCATCGAAATCAACGAGAATATGCCAATCACCAATTATGTTCACAACATTAAAATATCAAATTTTCCAATTTCCAACAGTGTTAACCGGTTAACGCCCTGGGTTAACCGGTTAACGCAGGACAAAAATACATCTTCTGGAAAAACGCAACAGTGTTAACCGGTTAACGCCCTGGGTTAACCGGTTAACGCAGGCAAAACAACACATTTTCACAAATTATAACAGTGTTAATCGGTTAACACCCTGGGTTAACCGGTTAACGCAGGCAAAACAGCAGTCCCTGCGCTAACACAAGGCAGAATGCAGAGTTCTCCGCATTTTCCGCCGTTGAAGGACTTCCGGACCTCCGATTCCAATTCCGTAAAAAGCTATACGTTCGGAAATTCACAACTAACCCAAACACATATTCAATTTCAGCCTAAACACAGTTTCATCCAACGAAATTTTCCAGCATTCATAATCTCAATTAGGGTCAATTCAATGGCTATCACTACCCATGACATGTTAATCTATAATACCCATCAAACGACGATAAACCCCCCTTACCTGAGATAATCCGGCAATCTCTAAGCTTCAAGCCTTTCCGTTCTTCAACCTCTGCTCTTTTCCACTTTTCTATCGCTTCTCTGCTTTTTCACGTAAAACTCTTTACCAACAATGAAAACCCTTTTTCTTATTCCAACTTATATATTTTCCAAAATAATAATAATAATAATCCAATAATATTTCCAATTAATTAATTAAATTAATAAATATTATATTAATTCAAATTAAATAATTAGCCTTATTTTATCGGGGTGTTACAACTCTCCCCCACTAAAAGAGTTTTCGTCCTCGAAAACATACCTCAAGCGAACAACTTTGGGTAAGACTCCTTCATCTTACTCTCAAGTTCCCAAGTCACATTGCCACCTGCTGGTCCTCCCCAAGCTACTTTCACCAAGGCAATCTCTTTACCCCGCAACTGCTTCAACTCTCGATCCTCAATCCTCATAGGCGATATTTCAACAGTCAGGTTATCTCTCACCTGTACATCATCTACTTGGATCACATGCGACGGATCATGAATGTACCTTCTCAACTGAGACACATGAAAAACCTCATGCAAATTTACAAGTGACGGCGGTAAAGCGATACGATAGGCTACCTCTCCTATCCTCTCCAGAATCTGATAAGGACCAATAAATCGAGGTGTCAACTTCTTTGACTTCAAAGCTCGACCAACCCCAGTTATCGGAGTAACACGAAGAAACACGTGATCTCCCTCTCGGAACTCAAGTGATTTCCTCCTCTTGTCATGATAACTCTTCTGACGACTCTGAGCAATTCTCATCTTCTCCTGAATCATCTTAATTTTTTCCGTAGTCTGTTGAACAATCTCCGGTCCAACTACAGCACTCTCACCGGACTCATACCAACATAAAGGTGTCCGACATCTCCTACCATACAAAGCTTCAAACGGCGCCATACCAATGCTCGAATGAAAACTATTGTTGTAGGTAAACTCAATCAAAGGTAAATAACAATCCCAAGCACCTCCCTTCTCCAAAACACAAGCTCTCAAAAGATCCTCTAATGACTGAATCGTCCTCTCAGTCTGACCATCAGTCTGCGGATGATATGCAGAGCTCAATCTCAGCTTAGTTCCCAAAGCCTTCTGCAAACCTTCCCAGAATTTCGATGTAAATCTAGGATCTCTGTCCGAAATAATACTCGACGGAATACCATGCAAACTTACAATCTTCTCAATATACAACTCGGCTAATTTCTCTAACGGATAGTCCATTCTGATCGGAATGAAATGAGCCGATTTTGTCAATCTGTCAACAATCACCCAAATAGCTTCAAAATTCTTAATTGTCCTCGGTAAACCAGAAACAAAATCCATACTGATACTATCCCACTTCCACTCTGGAATAGCCAACGGTTGCATTAGCCCAGACGGCTTCTGATGCTCAATCTTTGACTTCTGACAAGTCAAACAAGAATAAACAAAACTCGCAATTTCTCTTTTCATTCCCGGCCACCAAAATAACTTTTTCAAATCATGATACATCTTCGTAGCTCCAGGATGAATACTCAGGCCACTACGATGTCCTTCTTCAAGAATACTCTTCTTAAGTTCGATAACATCCGGAATACACACCCGATTACCAAATTTCAAAACATCATTCTCATCAACTCTGAATTCACCACCTTGACCCTGATTCACCAGAGTCAACTTATCAACCAAAAGCACATCGGATTTCTGACCCTCTCTGATCTCATCCAGAATACCACTTGTTAACTTCAACATTCCCAATTTAACACTATTGTGAGTACTCTCACACACCAAACTCAAGTCTCTAAACTGCTCAATTAAATCCAATTCCTTAACCATTAGCATAGACATATGTAATGATTTCCGACTCAATGCATCAGCCACTACGTTTGCTTTACCCGGATGGTAATTCAAACCAAAGTCATAATCCTTCAGAAACTCTAACCATCTTCTCTGTCTCATATTCAGCTCTTTCTGATCAAACAAATACTTTAAACTTTTATGGTCACTGAAAACCTCAAATCTTGACCCGTACAAGTAATGCCTCCATAACTTCAGAACAAATACCACAGCTGCCAACTCTAAATCGTGCGTCGGATAGTTCCTCTCGTGAACCCTTAGCTGTCTGGAAGCATAAGCTATAACCTGCTTATTCTGCATCAACACGCCACCCAAACCCAACAATGAAGCATCACAGTAAACTTCAAATGATTCCGACGAACTCGGTAATATCAGAATAGGAGCAGTAGTTAACCTTCTCTTTAACTCTTGGAAACCTCCTTCACATTTTGAGTCCCAAACAAACGCTTGCCCCTTTCTAGTCAACATCGTCAACGGTAACGCCAACTTAGAAAATCCTTCAATGAACTTTCTATAATAACCAACCAAACCAAGGAAACTTCGAATCTCAGCAACAGACTTCGGAGCTTCCCACTTAGATACCGCTTCTATCTTAGAAGGATCAACAGCAACACCACCTCTTGAAATCACATGACCAAGAAAACTAACCTCTTCTAACCAAAATTCACACTTGGACAATTTAGCAAACAACTTCTTTTCTCGTAGAATTTCTAAAACCACCCTCAAATGCTCAGCATGCTCTTCTTCAGATTTCGAATACACCAAAATATCATCAATAAACACCACAACAAACTTGTCTAGGTACGGATGGAAAATCCTATTCATATACTCCATAAATACTCCAGGCGCATTAGTCACACCAAAAGGCATTACAGAATACTCATAATGTCCATACCTTGTTCTGAAAGCAGTCTTCTGAATATCCTCAGTTTTCACACGGATCTGATGATACCCAGATCTCAAATCTATTTTGCTGAACACACTTGCACCAACCAACTGATCCATCAAATCATCAATCCTCGGCAAAGGATACCGATTCTTGATCGTCACTTTATTCAGTTGCCTGTAGTCCACACACAATCTCATAGTACCTTCTTTCTTCTTAACCAATAGCACTGGTGCACCCCACGGTGACACACTCGGACGAATAAATTTCTTATCCAACAGATCTTCCAACTGACTCTTCAATTCAGTTAACTCAACAGCAGACATACGGTACGGAGCTATCGATATCGGCCTAGTACCAGGTACCAAATCAATCGAGAACTCAACTTCACGCTCTGGCGGCAATTCATTCACTTCTTCAGGAAACACATCAGGAAAATCACACACCACTGCTAGATCGCCAATCACCAGTTTATCTTTAGCCTCCAGAGTCGCTAACAGCATAAACAACTCTGCCCCATCAGCTACTGCCTCATTCACTTGCCTTGCCGATAGAAACAAACTCTTTCCTTCCTCAATCTCAGGAAAGACCACCGTCTTATCAAAACAGTTGATAGAAACTCGGTTAAACACCAACCAGTTCATACCCAGAATAACATCAATCTGCACTAGTGGAAGACACACTAGGTCCATCCCAAAGTCTCTACCAAAAATACTCAAAGGACAATTTAAACAAACCGAAGTAGTAGTCACTGAACCCTTCGCAGGAGTATCAATTACCATACTACCAAACATCTCAGATATCTCTAACTTAAGTTTCACAGCACAATCCAAAGATATAAAGGAATGAGTCGCACCTGTGTCAATAATAGCTACAAGAGGAAAGCCATTAATATAACACGTACCTCGGATAAGTCTGTCCTCACTGGAGGTTTGAGTTCCGGTCAATGCGAACACCCTCCCAGTCTGAGATTTCTTTGGCTTCTGACACTGACTTCCAATATGCCCTTCTTCGCCACAATTAAAACAAATCACTTCCTTGTGCTTGCAATCAGCTATTGCATGACCAGTCTTACCACAGCGAAAACATCTCTTTACTTCAGCAGTGCATACATTACTCTTATGACCAGCCTGACCACATTTGAAGCAAACTATACCAGCAGGAGCACCTCCCCCACTAGCTCTCTGAGCCGGAACAACTCTTTGCTTCCCTTTTCCAGCTGGAGCATCATACGGCTTGCCACGGTTTTGATGTTGCTTGCCTCTGCGATCACTGACAATCTTGTAGTGAGCATTATTGTCTTCTTCAAATATCCTGCATCTATCAACCAATTCAGTAAAAATGCGTATCTTCTGATACCCAACAGCCTTCTTAATTTCAGAGCGCAGTCCATTTTCAAACTTGATGCACTTTGAAAATTCAGCACCAGCACCAGTGTAATGAGGATAAAATTTGGACAGCTCCACAAATTTCGCAGCATAATCAGTGACAGACATGTTTCCTTGCTTCAGCTCAAGGAACTCAATTTCCTTCTTACCACGGACATCTTCCGGATAATACTTTCTCATGAATTCCCTACGGAATACATCCCAAGTAACAACTTCACCTGCCACGGTCAACCTCTCGTGAGTCTCTAGCCACCAGTCATCAGCTTCGACTGCTAGCATGTGAGTACCATACCGAACCTTCTGAGCTGGAGTGCAATCCATAACACGGAAGATTCTCTCAATCTCTTTCAACCATCCCAAGGCTGCATCTGGATCATGCTTCCCTTTAAACACCGGCGGATTCTCTCTCTGAAAAGTCGCCAAGCTACGTGATCCAGCATCACCACCAGCATTTGGCAAGTTCTGCACAGCTTGTGCCATCGCTTGCATTGCGGCAGCCATTGCAGCGTCATTCCTTCCAGCCATTTCAACTTATCACTACAACACAACTTAAAAGTTAGACTAGTAACAATTACACAATTGTTAGACAGTAACGACACGACAACTGGCCGGACAGACCGACCTGCTCTGATACCACTAATGTAACACCCTTCTAAAATACCCCAATTATTTAATCACAACAACAATATTTATATCAGAGTAATCATGCACCAAGGGTGTCACACAACATTTCACACCATAATAACTGTCATGCTCTTTATTTAATCAAAATAACTTTTTTGCAAAATTCGCAGCGGATAGAATCAACCAACCATTCAAAACATATAACGTTTTACAGGTAAAAAGGTTCGACAATCAACAATAAACAATTAAAACATCCCGTCCCGATGTTACATCTATCAGAGCACGACCCACTACGTAGACTACACTAGACTCCAGGCACTAGCTTCTACTCACTCACTGCTCGTTACCTGAAAAATAGTTGTAAGGGTGAGTTCCTCAGTCGATATAATAAGCATTATAAATCATCATGTAATGCTAAGTAAATTTACACGTTAATCACCCTAATCATATCCTGCATTCAGTAACGGCACATCAACTCAAATATCATACTCAATAACAACGTAAAATGCAACTCAATAACAACATAAAATGCAACTCAAATGAGACTCGACTCGTCATTCATGTGGTACCATTCGAAGTAAAACTCCCAACTTAAAATCATTGCCATTTTAGTGGGCATCAAGGCATAAGCCTTCAACTTTCAACTTAAAATTTGCCAATCCAGGCCAACGTGGTGTGAGCAAAGCTCCGATTTTTGCCAATCCAGGCCAACGTGGTGTGAGCAAAGCTCCGACTTAATGCATATGAATGTACATGGCATACACGACTTTAAATTCCGACAACATAATAATAACAGCAACACAACAATGTTTTCAACATAATCAACTTATAATCAACGTTGGCTCATCAAGCCTACAACTCAGTATTTTCAACAACTTAACACAACTTATCAACATATTTATATCACCACTTCATAACATAAACTCAACAAAATTACTCATCGAAATCAACGAGAATATGCCAATCACCAATTATGTTCACAACATTAAAATATCAAATTTTCCAATTTCCAACAGTGTTAACCGGTTAACGCCCTGGGTTAACCGGTTAACGCAGGACAAAAATACATCTTCTGGCAAAACGCAACAGTGTTAACCGGTTAACGCCCTGGGTTAACCGGTTAACGCAGGCAAAACAGCACATTTTCACAAATTATAACAGTGTTAACCGGTTAACACCCTGGGTTAACCGGTTAACGCAGGCAAAACAGCAGTCCCTGCGCTAACACAAGGCAGAATGCAGAGTTCTCCGCATTTTCCGCCGTTGGAGGACTTCCGGACCTCCGATTCCAATTCCGTAAAAAGCTATACGTTCGGAAATTCACAACTAACCCAAACACATATTCAATTTCAGCCTAAACACAGTTTCATCCAACAAAATTTTCCAGCATTCATAATCTCAATTAGGGTCAATTCAACGGCTATCACTACCCATGACATGTTAATCTATAATACCCATCAAACGACGATAAACCCCCCTTACCTGAGATAATCCGGCAATCTCTAAGCTTCAAGCCTTTCCGTTCTTCAACCTCTGCTCTTTTCCACTTTTCTATCGCTTCTCTGCTTTTTCACGTAAAGCTCTTTACCAACAATGAAAACCCTTTTTCTTATTCCAACTTATATATTTTCCAAAATAATAATAATAATAATCCAATAATATTTCCAATTAATTAATTAAATTAATAAATATTATATTAATTCAAATTAAATAATTAGCCTTATTTTATCGGGGTGTTACAACTTCGACCACCCGATTAACCAAGCTGAAGAGGATGGTAAGGAAGACTGTGAACTCCCAGAAGAGTTGACCAGACTTTTGAAACAAGAGGAAAAGATGATTCAGCCTCATCAGGAACCAGTGGATGTGATCAATCTGGGGACTGAGAAAGATAGAAAGGAAGTCAATGTCGGAACTGCTTTGAAAAAAAAGTGTGAAGGAGGAACTAGTCAAACTACTACATGAATATGTGGATGTGTTTGCTTGGTCATATCAGGATATGCCAGGACTCGACACCGACATAGTTGTGCACAAGCTGCCGTTGAAGCCGGAATGCCCGCCCATCAAGCAGAAGTTGAGAAGAACTCGACCAGACATGGCTGTCAAGATCAAAGAAGAGGTCAAGAAGCAGTTTGATGCAGGTTTTCTAGCTGTTGCAACTTACCCGCAGTGGATTGCTAATATTGTGCCAGTTCCGAAGAAAGATGGAAAAGTTAGAATGTTTGTAGACTACAGAGACCTGAATAGAGCTAGTCCCAAAGATGATTTTCCTTTACCTCACATTGATGTATTGGTAGATAACACAGCTCAGTTCTCTGTATTCTCCTTCATGGACGGATTTTCAGGATATAATCAGATTAAAATGTCTCCCGAAGATATGGAGAAAACAACTTTCATTACACCATGGGGCACTTTCTGTTATAAGGTAATGCCTTTCGGCCTGAAAAATGCTGGGGCAACCTATCAAAGGGCCATGGTGACTCTTTTCCATGATATGATACATAAGGAGATTGAAGTCTATGTGGATGACATGATTGCCAAGTCTCAGACAGAAGAGGAGCATGTTATTCATCTGAAGAAGTTGTTTGTAAGATTGAGGAAATACAGACTGCGCTTAAACCCTGCTAAATGCACTTTTGGAGTCAGATCTGGAAAGCTTCTAGGATTCATTGTGAGCCAGAGAGGCATAGAAGTTGATCCTGACAAAGTCAAAGCTATTCAAGAGATTCCAGCACCTCGGACAGAGAAGCAAGTCCGTGGTTTCTTGGGCAGATTAAACTATATTTCCAGATTCATCTCGCATCTGACAGCCACTTGCGAGCCAATATTCAAGTTGTTAAGAAAAGATCAAGCCGTTAGGTGGAACGATGATTGCCAGAGTGCATTCGATAAAATCAAACAGTATTTGCAAGAACCACCAATCTTAGTGCCACCAGTTCCAAGAAGGCCTCTCATTATGTATTTGACAGTACTCGATGAATCCATGGGATGTGTACTGGGGCAACATGATGAGACGGGTAGAAAAGAGCATGCTATTTACTACCTGAGCAAGAAGTTTACAGAATGTGAAATCAGGTACTCCATGCTAGAAAAGACTTGTTGTGCATTAGCATGGGCTGCTCGTCGTCTGAGACAGTATATGATTTGTCATACAACAATGTTAATATCCAAGATGGATCCCATCAAGTACATCTTCGAGAAACCTGGATTAACTGGCAGAATCGCTCGCTGGCAAATGTTGTTATCAGAATATGACATTCAGTATGTAACTCAGAAGGCCATTAAGGGTAGTGTGTTATCAGAGTACCTTGCGCACCAGCCAGTGGAGGACTATCAATCGATGAGACTCGACTTCCCAGATGAAGACGTCATGTACATAAGAGACTATGAGATTCCAGGCCCGGAAGAAGGACCCGAACCAGGATCGCGGTGGACGCTCGTGTTCGATGGTGCCTCAAATGCATTGGGTAACGGAATTGGGGCTGTTATAACTTCTCCAAAGGATTTTCATCTTCTCTTCACGGCAAGGTTATGTTTCCAATGCACCAATAACATGGCGGAGTATGAAGCATGTATCTTGGGAATTGAAGCAGCTATCGACCTACGAATCAAGATTCTTGAGGTGTATGGAGACTCAACACTTGTCATCTATCAAATTAAAGGAGATTGGGAGACCCGCCATCCCAATTTGATCCCATACCGAGAGCATGTCATGAAGCTAATTCCCTACTTTGATGAGATTAATTTCCATCATATTCCTAGGGAGGAGAATCAGCTAGCTGATGCCTTGGCTACTCTGTCATCTATGTTTAAGGTCAAGTGGGCTAACGAATCACATGCTATTACAATTCAACGTCTAGACGAGCCAGCACATTGCTTGGCAGTTGAAGCAGAAACAGATGGCAAGCCGTGGTTTTATGACATCAAACGATATCTTGAGAAGTACGAGTATCCAAATGATGTATCCATCACAGACAAAAAGACCTTAAGAAAGTTACCAGCCAATTGTTTCCTAAGTGGTGGTGTTTTATACAAAAGAAACTTTGATTTAGTTCTGCTCAGATGCGTGGATAGACACGAAGCCGACCTACTCATCAAAGAAATCCACGAAGGTTCTTTCGGCATTCATGCAAACGGACATGCAATGGCGAAGAAAATCCTTAGAGCTGGTTACTATTGGTTGACAATGGAAACAAATTGTTACCACTATGCCAGGAAATGCCACAAGTGCCAAATTTATGCTGACAAGGTGCACGTGCCACCTACTCCTCTGAATGTTTTATCAGCTCCATGGCCATTCTCAATGTGGGGCATAGACATGATTGGTATGATTGAGCCTAAAGCTGCAAATGGACATCGGTTCATTCTGGTTGCCATTGACTACTTCACTAAGTGGGTAGAAGCAGCTTCTTATGCCAATGTGACAAAGCAAGTCGTCACTCGGTTTATCAAGAAAGAGATAATTTGTCGCTACGGAACTCCTAGCAAGATCATCACTGATAATGGATCAAATCTGAATAATAAGATGATGAAGGAGTTGTGCGAGAATCTCAAGATTGAACATCATAACTCGTCACCTTATAGGCCAAAGATGAACGGAGTTGTGGAGGCAGCTAACAAGAATATCAAGAAGATCATTCAGAAGATGGTGAAAACTTATAAAGATTGGCAAGAGATGCTACCCTTTGCTTTGCACGGATATCGAACAGCTGTTCGCACTTCAACAGGGGCAACCCCTTTCTCACTAGTCTATGGCATGGAGGCTATGTTACCG
Source organism: Lathyrus oleraceus (assembly GCF_024323335.1). NCBI lineage: Eukaryota > Viridiplantae > Streptophyta > Magnoliopsida > Fabales > Fabaceae > Lathyrus > Lathyrus oleraceus. Next base: position 387,736,316 of record NC_066583.1, read on the forward strand.
ATAGAAGTTGAGATCCCCTCATTGAGAGTCTTGATGGAGACAGAATTAGAAGAAGCAGAATGGATTCAAACCAGGTTTGACCAGCTCAATCTAATCGAAGAAAAGAGGATGACAGCATTGTGTCATGGTCAGTTATATCAGAGGAGACTCAAGAAGGAATTTGACAAGAAGGTTCGACCTCGAGAGTTTAATGTAGGTGAACTAGTTTTGAAAAAGATAATCTCCCTCCAGAAGGATTCACGTGGCAAGTGGATTCCAAATTATGAAGGACCATTTGTGGTGAAGAAAGCTTTCTCTGGTAGAGCTTTAGTTCTCACGAACATGGACGGAGAAGAGTTGACACACCCCGTCAATTCTGATGCAGTCAGAAAGTATTATGCCTAAGAAAAAGAGATGGATAATAAAAGTTCGCTAAGTTGAAAACCCGAAAGGGCGACTTAGGCAAAAAATGAGCATCCCGGTGAGTTGAAAACCCGAAAGGGCGGCTCAGGCAAAAATTAGGGATAAACAAAAAAATTAAGCCCGGTAAGTCGAAAACCCGAAAGGGCGACTTAAGCAAAAAAGGGTAAAATCTCCCGGTGAATTGAAACTCTTAAGGAGCAGTTCACGCAAAAGTTAGGGAATATCCAAAAGCATAATACTGCAGCGACACAAGTCAACACTGCAACAAAGCTCAGATGGAAGAAAACAGTCCAATTACCATCTCCAGAAGCAAAGTAATGAGGACTAGAGGACATAGGGGAAAATAGCAAAGTTGTATTTCGTTGGAAAATCAGTTGAATTTTTGTTGTCGTTTACTTGCTTTCTTTCTCTATAATCTCCTCTTAGAGGGGTTTACATCTTCATGAACCCCATGTATGAGTTATTCTTCTCATCAAATAAAATTGTTCAGTTGAACATTAACTTACCAATTATTTCTGTTTTTCTGCTTAATGTCACTTTTATTTTTGATAAGATAAAAACATTAAAATAGTGGAAACTACAAAGCTTTTGAAAACTTTAATTTGTTTTGATTTTGAAAGTATAAAAGGAATTTTTGTTGGTTTACAACAATGCATCTGGTTCACAAGACGTGGGACATTTCCTAGATCATTGTAATCTAAAGCAAGTTTGAAGTGGATTTTCTTCCGGAAGTAAGAAGTCCTCATTGAAGCCGCTTGGCAGAAAAGCAGAAATCAGAATTTTTCGCAACAAAAAAAGATCATCTTCATGGTGACAAAACTATCCAAGACAAGGTGTTGGGGAATCCGAGCTTGATACCCACAAAATGCATAAACTAATATATTCATGCTTTCACATTCATTTTGCATATCATGTACAAAAACAGATCATGCATAAACCTCAATCGAATTCAACAACCTCTCAAGAAAGTTCAATGTAATCCTCAGCAGACCGAGATGCAAGAGGTGTTCTCAAGAGTAGAGCAGTTATCTTCTCTAGTACTATAGTATTTTTAGAATACAATCATTGTTGGTAATGATTCTTAAGACGAGTTTCTTCCCCAGCAAGGTGATTGATTTTCTTCCGGTGGAACTTTGGTATAAACAGAATTTCTGCTTGGTTTCCCCAGTAGATATCTCCACACAGAGTTTCTCCAACATTGTATTTTCTCCAGCAAAATTTCATGAACTCCCCAGCAGGTCTCTGGGATCTTCTCATTCCCCAAAAAGAGTCTTATGTCAGCCAAGAGCAGCTGAATATGCGGTTATTCCCCAAAGGAAGCATTTTGTTTATTTCCCAGCAATTTGCATCAACCAAGAGCAGTTGAATGCATTAGTTTCAACCAAGAGCAGTTGAATGCTATTTTATTTTCCAGCAATTTGCATCAACCAAGAGCAGTTGAATGCATTAGTTTCAGCCAAGAGCAGCTGAATGCTATTTTATTTTCCACCGGTTTACTTCAACCAAAAGTCGTTGAATGCATCAGTTTCAGCCAAGAGTTGTTGAATATGACATCTTTAGCCAAAAGCAGCTGAATATGATCATTTGTTCTCCCAGGAGTACCTAATGTCAGTCAAGAGCAACTGAACGTGATTCTCTCATCCCCAGTCATTTGCATGTCATTTGAGAAATCAAGAGCATTTCTCAATTCATTTACATTCATGATTAAGGAATCAAGAGTATTTCTTAATTCATTTGCATTTCATTTAAGAAATCAAGAGCATTTCTCAATTCACTCACTATCAATATTAAGGAATCAAGAGTATTTCTTAACTCATACATATTTCATTTACATTCATGATTAAGAAATCAAGAGTATTTCTTAACTCATCTGCATGTCATCTGAGAAATCAAGAGCATTTCTCAATTCATTTACATTCATGATTAAGGAATCAAGAGTATTTCTTAACTCATATATATTTCATTTACATTCATGATTAAGAAATCAAGAGTATTTCTTAACTCATCTGTATGTCATCTGAGAAATCAAGAGTATTTCACAATTCATTTACATTCATGATTAAGGAATCAAGAGTATTTCTTAACTCATACATATTTCATTTACATTCATGATTAAGAAATCAAGAGTATTTCTTAACTCATCTGCATGTCATCTGAGAAATCAAGAGCATTTCTCAATTCATTTATATTCATGATTAAGGAATCAAGAGTATTTCTTAACTCATACATATTTCATTTACATTCATGATTAAGAAATCAATAATATTACTTAACCCATTTGCATGTCATCTGAGAAATCAAGAGCATTTCTCAATTCACTCACATTCATGATTAAGGAATCAAGAGTATTTCTTAACTCATACATATTTCATTTACATTCATGATTAAGAAATCAAGAGTATTTCTTAACTCATCTGCATGTCATATGAGAAATCAAGAGCATTTCTCAATTCATTTACATTCATGATTAAGGAATCAAGAGTATTTCTTAACTCATACATATTTCATTTACATTCATGATTAAGAAATCAAGAGTATTTCTTAACTCATCTGCATGTCATCTGGGAAATCAAGAGTATTTCTCAATTCATTTACATTCATGATTAAGGAATCAAGAGTATTTCTTAACTCATACATATTTCATTTACATTCATGATTAAGAAATCAAGAGTATTTCTTAACTCATCTGCATGTCATCTAAGAAATCAAGAGCATTTCTCAATTCATTTACATTCATGATTAAGGAATCAAGAGTATTTCTTAACTCATACATATTTCATTTACATTCATGATTAAGAAATCAACAATATTACTTAACCCATCTGCATGTCATCTGAGAAATCAAGAGCATTTCTCAATTCACTCATATTCATGATTAAGGAATCAAGAGTATTTCTTAACTCATACATATTTCATTTACATTCATGATTAAGAAATCAAGAGTATTTCTTAACTCATCTGCATGTCATCTGAGAAATCAAGAGCATTTCTCAATTCATTTACATTCATGATTAAGGAATCAAGAGTATTTCTTAACTCATACATATTTCATTTACATTCATGATTAAGAAATCAACAGTATTTCTTAACCCATCTGCATGTCATCTGAGAAATCAAGAGCATTTCTCAATTCACTCACATTCATGATTAAAAAAATCAAGAGTATTTCTTAAATAATTTTCATTTCATTCAATCATATTATGATTAAGAGATCAAGAGTATTTCTTAAATCATTAATCTCTAAGAAGTCAGGAGTACTTCTTAACTTACATTGCATCCATATCATCCGACGATTAGGAAATCAAGAGTATTTCCTAAATCTCATTCGCATTCATTCGTACTACCATTTGTTGATTAAGAAATCCAGAGTATTTCTTCATCCCTGTGCATTTATTCATAATCACAAACATATCTTTCTTTCGTATAGAAGGGCAAAATTTGGGTCTGTTTTGGTATTTAAACTATCTTTCACCATGATGATTTGAAGACAAGAGTTCTTCATATCCTCCTGTTAAAGATATTTAAATAGGGGCAGCTGTCATACCCTAAATTTTACCCTGAGTTTTCACTCGCATCACCAGCATATATCAATCCATTTTTGTCGTGTATTTCATCAGTTTAAAGCATTCATCAGGGTTCAGGTAAAAAGTCAGGAATTCTGACATTTTATCTAACTTTGATAGTTCTCATTCAGTCGTCTGTTGATTAAGAAGTCAAAGGACTTGATTTCTCAATCTCGTTGCATCGCTTATTTTTATTGCATCGTATTTTAGAGGTTTGGAATGTGATAATCAAGAGTAATTATCGTCGTCTGAGTCTTTGTAGGTTTTGTATGTGCTTGAGAATCAACAGCAAATTGTACAAGAGCGATTCATTTGCATCTGATTGTCTGTTCACGATTATTCAGTCAGCAATTCAGTTCATTTACATGACACTTGCATTTTTTACTTGAATAACATGCATTTTGTTTCACATAGTGCTTGAAATATACTGGAATTAATTTTTTCGAATCTACAGACAGACCAGTCGAATTGTTTCTCAATTGTACTTCGAATTAGCGGGCGAAAAATTGCAAAAAATTGAGCTTTCCGACATCAGTTTTATTAATCTACGCTCAGCGTAGTATAAACCGATGTGCTCATTTTATTTTTTTGACTACTTTTTCAGTCGTATTTTTTCCCGCCTGAGCCTTTTAACTATTCATTTTTATTTCAAAATTTGGTCAATACCTGTATATTTTTGAGGAGTTTATTTTGCGTTGATCATTTTTTAGCATATCCATTTTGATTTTAGTTTTACACCCGATTTTTATTCGTTTTAATTTATTTTATTTTTATATTCTTAATTAAATTGTTAAAGGAATTAATTAGAAGTTACTCATTAGAAATTAATTAGAAATATTTGAAGAAAATAATTAGAAATTAATAATTAGTCAAGTTAGTTTTTTTTATTATATCATCATTTATTTGTTTCTATTTCAAAAAATATAATGCAACAATGTTAGATTTTAGTTTAAATTTAAGTTAATTTATTTACAAAGGGGTATTTGTTGCTATTGGTGGCTTCAAAATCAAAAAATAATATGTACCAGATTTTGTTTCTTCTTCTTCCTATTTATGCTAAACCGACTTATCCCCTCTTGGCACATTTGCAAATACATTTCCCCACCATCCAAAAGCTGCCACACGACCAGCTCCTATCCATGCAATAATAAAAATGCTTTTTCTCCAAGATCTAGATCCAAACACAGCCTTGTAGATATTTTTATTCTCTAATACACACTTACAAGCTTTTTCATTTTTCCTTCTCTTTTACTATAAACAATTCATTCAACTCTCTCACACATAGACATAACTTTTCACTTTATAATTAAAAAAGAACGAAAGAAAAGCAGAAGAAGCTTTCCTTCTTCGTCAACCTCATTCACAACTTCTTGACCATACACTTATCTCCTCTTTTCAACAAAACTTTCCCACCAACAACATAATACCACATCATTTTTTTTCTTTAACTACAACAACAATATCATCATAAACACACCTCACTTATAAACTCTTAACTCTTCATCAAACATCATCATCTCTAAATAAAACTAACATTCACAAGAACACTACAACACATAAACATTTCCACTCATTTTACTCTCCCTCACAAATCCAACACAGCACACAAGCAAGCACATCATTACAGGGTGCCGGAAAGATTGACGCAACCACCGCACGTCGCCGGAAAACAAACCAACATCCACGTCGGAGTAAGCTTTCGCCGCCGGTAACTCATTTCTTTACCTTTTCATGTTTTCTTTTATTCATTATTGGTTGAGGAGATTAACTTTATATTTATTTTGAAGCTTGTTTTTTTTTATGAATGAGAGAGACATGAGTAAAAAAGGAGAAGATCTTGTTTTTTTTTATTTCTTTGTTCTTTACTGTTGTTTAATGCATGAGATGAAGAAAATATATTTGGTTGTTTTTATTTTTCCTCTACATGGGAGACATGTGGCATGATATGATTGGATGATGTTTTTAAAAAAAATAATCTAAATCTCTCTTTCTTATGCACATTGATGCACTGCACCGTCTCCACTCTCTTTCTTTGCTTTTATTTTTTTATTTTTTTATTTTTTTTTGTATATTATTAATAATAATAATAATAATAATAATAATAATTATTATTATTATTATTATTATTATTATTATTAATATTTTTATTATTATTAGCATTATTATTGTAACTATTTTTTAACTATCACAAACATTATCTATTATGATTACTATTACAATAACTTTGATTTTACTAACTGTTACCATCATTATTATGATTATCATTAAGGATTACTATTTATTGGTTATTAGTATTGATTAATATTTATATTATGTTTACTACATATTATTATTATTTATTGTTTTGTTTAAATTCTTTTTATTATTATTATTTTTTTTTTATTGATTTATTATGAACATTTTTAATTATTATTGTTAAATTTCGATTAATTGATGGTGATTATTATTATTATTATTATTTATTTCTATTATTTATCATTATTGTTTATTATTATAAATATTATTTATTTTTATTTTTAAATTGTTAAAAAGAAATTTTAATTTAATTGTCCGATCGGGTTTTCACATATGCCTTGCAATTTCGGAGTTAAAAATTCAATTTAAACTTCAGAAATTGCTTAAGCGCATGAAATTTTGTTGACCCACCTCATATAGGGTGATTCTTACATGAATCACTTTTTGATTGCTTAACATTATGCTAAATTATGTAGTTCAATTTCTGATTTTTACTCCGAGTCCCTTGGCTTTCTCTTGGGCCTTCTTACAATGAGATTCTTTTATTTTTATAACTGTCTTTCAAAACTTGAATGATTTAATTATTGTGTTGTATCCCCATTCGATAAAATGTACCCCATTCCCAAACATGTGTAATAAATTTACCGCTTTCATTTACTTTACTGTACTATTTGATTGTTAACAGAAGATTAAAATCAACCCTTTTAGAAAAGAACAAAAACAAACACTCGATCCAACGTCGAGTCTTTTTTTCCCAAATCAAATCCAAATTAATTGCAAAGTCGAGCACCACCCCCGCCACATCCAAATTATTTTCATAAATGAACTTCTGACACTTGATCCAACGTCAAGTTGTCCCCCTATTTTCAAAAGCTTTTCACAATAAAATTGGAAGAAACTGATTAAGTTTAGACTTTCTCTATTTCGAATGTTTGGATACTGCTGTAGAGCTCAATGTTCAAACATTCGTCTTCCATATTAACATACAGTAATTATTAGAATTAGATCATTTCTCTTATAGAAGAAAAAGATTGATTGGGTATCGACCTTCTCTTTTCCCGATTATTTGGACTCTGCTGTAGAGCTCCCTGTCTGATTAATCGTCTTCCGTTAATGAACTTTGACCTAATTTGCTACACATTTTCATAACAAAGTTTTGGATGAAAAGAGAGTGATTGGGCTTAGGCCTCTTCCTTTTCAAACATCTGAGTACTGCAGTAGAGCTCCCTGCTTGGATGTTTGTCTCCGCTTAAATCAACTCAAACTCATCAAACTTGTTTTCCGCCCTTGTGCGACTCCGAGAAACATTTTCAGAAAAGAGTATGCAACATCTATTTTGATGCGAAACAAACAAAGACTTCAGCCTCCAAGAGTGAGCAGCAAGTAAAGGTTTAATCGCTCAAATGTGATCCAAGCATCACTCTCTTTAAAAGTAATCCACCCAGTAGTTCTCTTCGGGTAGAACTACGTATGCCTTGAGTTCTTCATAGCACCTGGAGATACGTAGGAGCAGGATTGCGAAATCTTGTCAGGCACATTAATATTAAAAACCCTAAGTCTTTCCTTTCTTTATTTTTTTTCCTCACCTGATAAGTAGAAGATCACAAACGATATCACGCTAACACTCTAACATGAAACTAACTAGATGGGTCCCATCGAGTACGATGGATGTGAGGGGTGCTAATACCTTCCCCTTGCATAACCGACTCCCGAACCCGATTTGGTTGCGACGACCATTTCTTTTTGTTTTTCATGGGTTTTATCGATATTTTCCCTTTCCCTCTTTGGGAATAAATAAAGTTCGGTGGTGACTCTGTTTTGTTTATATTTCGAGCGTTCCTTACGCTCTGGTATTTTTCGCGTCGCGACAACCTAGAGCTAGTTTTTCATGGAAAATCATTTTCTATGTTGAAACATTATAGGTCATTTTGTCTAAACCCTAATTTGAAAGTCAACTTCCCAAGGCCATAACTTTCTCAATTTTTATTATATGAAATATTTAAGTGTTGAAAAATCAAATCCATTTGTATAAATAAACTTTGATGTTTGGAGTGGGAGCTGATTCAACTTTTTTGAGCATGTGATATGAGGCTACATTATAGGTCACTATTGACTTATGCCATTGATCAAGTGATTTTTCCAAACCTAAAAAATGCATAACTCTATCATTTAAAATCCAAATGATATGAAATTGGTGACCATTTTTAAGGTCTTTGAGAGAGCTACAACTTTTATGGAGACACTTTTCTCATTTGAAGCTCCTATAAAAAGTTAAGCAAGGGGGAATATTGAGACATATGCTTGACACTTAGAAAATTTTTGATATTCCCAATTTTTCCAAACTTCCACATCAAATTTCTCCAATTTCCAAGCTCCAAATGAAAAAGTGTTCAACATCAAACTTGTTCCTCTTGATCTCACATTTCCAAAGAGCTCAAATTCATTCATTTTGGATGAGAAATGCATAGGCTGCGCATGGCTTAAATAGGCTGATATCATTTGGCATGGATCTAACTTCAAGTAACAATGCGCAAGTGCCTTGCAATACAATCAATCTTCAAAGCATCTGAACTTCAAATTTGGACCTTCAGCTATCATTTCATGGGCCTATGCGCGCCCATGCACCATTCCATCATGATTTTGCCAATTTTGGAAAGTGGGATGAGTGTGCAAATATCACTTGATTCACCTATAAATACAACTGCATTTGCTCAGAATTAAGACACACATTGCGCCAGCTTTGAATCTCCATTAAAAACCATTCACTCTCATAGGATAACCCTGATAAATTCATTTGAATTTGAGCTTGAATCTCCACTGTTTTGGAATTCAATTCTCCAGGAGTCCACTGCTTCTAAACCTTTCCATTCCTCTCCTGCAAGAAATTAGAGTGAGTCCAAGTGCAATTTCGATCGAGATCCATCAAGTCCAGACCTCCATTGAAGGTAATTTGCAGAAATTTAAAACTCTTCGATTCTCTTAATTTATTGCTCAATTCCATTGATTCTTGAGTTGTCTGAATCTCTACCAATGTAGGCAAGAAGATTGAGTTGCTTTGAGGTCAAATCGAAGCAACTCAGATCATGTACCTCATTTTTCAATTCCACATATCTCTTAATATATTTGGAATTGGAGGAATTGGAGGTCATATTCGAGCTCAGTGATGTTTTTTCTTTAAGATCACGTCCCTGTTTCTTTTGTTGGTGATGGTTCATCTTGACCAGTCCGGTGGAGCTCATCGGGGAAGATGATCGGAGCTCTGGCTCCAGCGATGATGTGTCTTGCATCTAAACCATAGGATCCTAAAGACACGTTTTAATCTGAAGCATTTGTTTTAATTACCAATGGTACCACGCTGTTGACTCAGGAACACATGGAACATGCGTTTTGGATCATCAAATCTGCCACCTCAATTAATGAGGGAGATTTGATGGTCCACGTAATTTAGCATTTTCTGAATTTTATTTTAATTGCATTTTCTTCAATAATTCATATTAAATTTAATATTGATCCAAAAAATATGGGACTTTCACCAAAAAAAATCAAATATTTTTCTCTTCCATATTCTGAATTAAAATTATATTTTGGATCATTATTAAAATGAGATTAGGCCACACCTTTTGCATATTTTTTTGTGTGTGGTATGTTTAATGAGCATAGTTCATAATACTATGTCTCCAACATGCCTTAACACCAAAAGTTTATTGCCCGACCTCAAATAGTTGTGACTTCTACATAAGTCCAATTATGATTGCTTAACATAGCGCTAAATTTGTGATATACAAGGCGTAAGCATTCTAGTTAGTGAGATTGTAAGTATTCCCTTTTCCATGGTATTGTGTGGAAACTTGGCCTTCTTTCCTTCCTTCCTTTGGAAGATGTTTTGGTTCAAGGATCCATACTTGTGGCAAGTGGGTTGAGTGTTCTCCAAAGAATGTCTTGAAATCAAAAGCGAAACAAAACTAACCTCTAACTTACTAACTATTGACTTTTAATTTCAAGCTTTTACTTTAACGCAATTTACTTTTAGCACTTTATATCATTTGCCATTATATATATCATTCTAATTGTTTATGTTAATGTAATTTTCACTTTGTCCATTGGACCATATTGTGTGATATATTTTGTTTGTGTTGTTTTGTTTGTTTGTGTGGTCTTTGACCATTTAATGTACATAATAAAAACAAGAACCCTAAAAAACTTTTGAGTGGACTGTTGGTTTGATCTTGAGCAAAGGACTTAGAATCTAGGCAACCTCCCTAAGCTAATGGACTTGGCCAATGCCAATTTGTGAAGAACCTAGTGCTTGCAATTTGAAAATTCATCTGATACATCTTTGAAGACCTCTCTAGATTCATCTACGACATTGATCATTGTTAAGCTGTTATGTTGAACATGTGACTTGTGGAATTCATCTACTCTATGGGCTATTTTGAAGAAGATCATGAAGTGGATAAGCTTGGATGAGGCCATCTTTATTTGATGCCTTGCTCTTCAAGATAATATAATTGTGCATTTGTGTGTTGCTTAATTCTAAAAGTCCAAGGGAATTCAGTGTTTCTATTGACATACTTGTCTATTGGATTGCTACCCATTTGGTCAGATCTTTTTAACTCTAAACTTTCAAATTTTGTGCATAGGATAGTCTCTTCATATTCTACCTATTTCTTTAATTTCAAAATCTCTCCCTCCATTTTCAAAATCTTCTTTGTGTGAACTATTTTTGTTCTAAACTTTGACCACTTTCAAAAAGATAGAAACTTTGGCCTTATGCCATTGCATTTTCAAACTTATTTTCTTAAATCAAACTTGTAAATAAACTTAACAATACTTGACTTAAACTTTCAAAAAGCCAAAAAGAACTAACCCATTCAAATCATTTTAGGCCTTTGTGCCTTTCAAACTTAAATTTTGTTAATATCAACACACTCATTTTGAAATTTCTAGCACGAACTATGAGGTTTTGATCCCTCATTTTTATGTTGGTACGTTGGCACAAGACCGAAGGTTTTGACCCGAAGGTCTTGTCAAACACAAAAATATAATTAATGAATTCTCTTCTCATCCCCCCATTATATTTGTTTGTAAACATCACTTTGTACAAAATACATATGTACACAAAAAGGGCTCCCTAGGAGTACCTAGGACACTTTGGGTGCTAACACCTTCCATCTGTGTAACCAATCCCCTTACCTGTTATCTTTGACTTTTATTATTTTTTATTTGAAAACTTCTTACTATTTGGGTTTTGTTCATACTTTTTACCTTTTCCCTTGGAAATAATAAAAGCACGGTGGTGACTCTTGTTAATTGATCTCTAGCTTATCAATAGCTTGATGATCATGAATTTCCCGCTATAGAAATTAAGTGGTGACTCTGCTAGGGAGTAGTCTCCAGTGGGTTTAGCCTACTTTTTGTATGAATATATTTGTTTATATGTATGTGTGATATAATCTGCTTGTTGTGCTTGATGATCTCTAAGTGGTGAGATAAGTTCTAACCCGAACTTGAGTGCAATTAAGATAGGAGGATGGTATAGTCATGTTCGACTTGTGTGGAGTAGTCCTTAACAAGTTGGCTTGAGATCCATCTGCTCAGTGGAGACTCCTTTGGATTTGGAAATGTCACACAAGTATTTATGGTTAGGCATTACTATTTCTAATTGGGTCTGAGAAGTTGAGGACCTTAGAACACCTAACCCATCTTGGCCTATTTAAGACGTAGTGCGGAAACTGTCCAGGTGTAGACTTGATAACAATTGTTACGCGATACTACACTCAGACGAGTTTCTCTTGAGAATATTATGGGTCGATAAGTCAGTCATCTTAACCTATAATATCAGATAGATGGAATTAAGTCTCTGGGAACTCTTTAGAACATGATCTACATGCTTTTATCCTTAGTTCGCTCCTTTGGGATGGTTCTTACCCAGACTCCATGCTCGTGACTTACAATAAACCATTGATTCTTGGTTGATCCAATCAAGTCTTGTCAATATCAATGGAACTTGGGTGTTGATAAGGTGTAAACCATAATCCACCAAAATGGATGATTGATCTTGACAATGACTTGATTCATCCCTTGACCTTTGTTTGCCTTGTGTGTGATCCCTTATTTGTGATTGTTGCATTTATGCACTCATGCGCATCATAACATTCATCACACAAAAATTTCAAGGAACTAAGGTATCATTTGCAAATATTTTCAGACCATGGATTATGGACGAAGGAACACTAAGAAGTACAGTTTCAGATGCCCCAACTTGAAAGAGTTAAGAAAGCTAGCATCTTTTGTATTAGATCCCTTGGACTTCAAACAACGTCATGGGAAGCTTCTGTCCATCTTGTCTGTTGATGTAGTTGAAGGACTCTTGAGTGTATTGGTGCAGTTCTATGATCCTCTCTACCATTGTTTCACGTTCCCATATTTTCAGCTCGTGCCTACCTTGGAGGAGTATTCTCATCTTTTGGGGATACCTATTTCCAGTAGAGTGCCTTTAAGTGGATTGGAGGAGATTCCCCGATCTGGTATTATTGCTGAGGCTCTTCACTTGAAGAAGTCCCAGATAGAGGCTCATTGGGTGAAGAAAGGACGATTTTTTGGGTTGCCATCTGTTTTCCTCATCATGGAAGCTACCACTTTTGCTCAAGTTGGTAGTGTGGATGCTTTTGAAGCTATATTTGTGTTGCTCATCTATGGATTATCTTTGTTCCCTAACATTGAAGGTTTTGTTGATGTTAACTCCATTAGACTTTTCTTGATTGGGAATCCTGTGCCTACTTTATTGGGTGATATGTATTTCTCTTTGCATCAAGCAATTCTAAAGGTGGTGGAACTATTGTCTGTTGTATTCCTCTTCCGTACAAGTGGTTTATTTCGCACTTGCCTCAGACGCCTGCTTTTGTGGAGAAAAAACAATGTCTAAGGTGGTCTCAAAGACTTATGTCTCTCACTAATTATAGCAGGGTATTCGTTACCTTTAGATTTATTGACTAAATCAAAAGTAAATCATACAATTCGAGTCGCCACCGCACTTCTATTTATCCAAAGGAAAGGTTAGAAAGCGAACAAAAATCGAGAAGTTTTATCAAATAAAAAACTAATAAAAATATCAGAGATCTGGGTAAGGGGGTTGGTTATGCAATGGGAAGGTTTTAAGCACCCAAAACATCCTTAGTACTCTAAGGGAGCCCTTTTTTTGCAAATGTTGTATGGTAGGTTGGTATTTGTGGAAATATTTATGCAAACATGATTGGGGAGATGAGAAAAGAATATAAAAATTATTTACAATTTTGTTGTTTGAATGGATAAACCCATTGCCTACGTACCATCACAAAGGTAGGATCAAAACCTCATAGTTCGGGGTAAAAATCTCAAAACAAGTTGGTGAATTGGTTTGTCAAAAGCCATAAGGTCTTTTGTTATCAAAGGGAGAAAACTCAACCTAAACCACAATCCACCATGTGAGGAGAGCTTCAACATACTAGTGAGGGATCCACCCTATAATAAGTATGGAAGACTCATAGTCCAATCACTAAGGATGAGGTGAGGTTTACATCAACCACTATGATAACTCAAACCTATGGCTAATGTTTATAAAAAAGGTTTTGACAAAGGTGGCCATTGGAGCCACACAAAAAAAAATTGAGTGAGTTGGATTTACCAATTAGAAGTATTCACAAAAGGAAGTCAAAGTTGACTTAAGGTTCAATTCAAAATAAGTATTATGAAAAGAGTTTGAAAAATCAAACGCATACTGCCTAGGTTTCTAATTTTGAAAACAATGTCAATGTTTGCACAAAATGAGTTTGGCTTGGGTTAGAGTGGAGAGAAGAAGAGAAGGGCTGGGTCCTAAACATGCAAAGATGAGGGAAGAGAAATAAAACCCTTGGAGTCCCTTTCTTGAGATCATCAAGATGATCCAAGTTGCTCCTTTCCTTTGGACTTTGTAATTAAATCAAGCAATCAATCAAACATTCAACCAAGCTCCCATGATCTTCCAATTGGCTTGTCTTTCTCTTAACTTGGATGGTTATGACAATGGTTCTCCTAATTAGCTGAAGTTTGGAATCCCTATCACAAGAACAAACAATCAAAAAGTTCTACCATGAAATAATAGAAATGGACAAAGAGAGAGTTTAGATTAGGGGTCCTTTCAAGTCATCTTCAAGATTAAGCATTCTAAAGGCATGAGCCCTAGTTGCTCTTGAAACTCCATTAAGCATAGGTAAGGTCCTAATTCTAAGTCCTTTCTCCTTTTTGCATTGGGTTCACACAAACAAAAACAAAACAAGCACAAGGCAATAGTATGTTTACACAATGATGTGCTCAAGTGAGCAAAAGGCAAATGACTTAAACATAAACATGAGCTTAAGTGAGCAAAGGGAAAAGACAATATGAATAAATGAGGAAGAAATTAAATTGCATTAAAGTAAATTTTAAGAATTAAATGCTTGAATTAAAAGTTAGTAATTAGTAGTTAGTGTTAGTGTGCCATAAGGCAATTTAGCGCTATGTTAAGAAATTGTAAGTGGACTAATGTAGTAGTCACACCTATCTGAGGTCGGTCAATAAAACTATAGGCAAATAAACACAAGTTAGAGAATATGACTAGTAAGCCAAGCTCCTACAACTTGCCATGCCAAAAGAAAAGAAGAATGACCTTGTATGAATTTCAGATTCTTTGCTTGACCAAGAAGCAACCTATCTTGGACACAAAGCAATTCACTTGATCTTTGATCAAGTTGAATTTCATTTGGATCAAAGAAGGTTAAACCCCTTATATGTCAAGGCTAACCACAAATCATTAACTCATTGGTCAAAAGAAAAAGATGAAGAAAGAAGATGAAGATAAAATGTACAAAATGGAAATTTAAATGACTTAATCAAAACACATTGATCAAACATGAATGGAATCAACATCAATCAATGGTAAACAGAAGTGAAAAGAAGATTAGAAGTCATGAAAGGTCAAACATATTTTTGGTATTTTTTGGAATTAAAATAATGCATAAAATAAAACGAACAAATGAAGGTCAAACTTCAAATCCAATTCAAATCAACTTGGATAAGTCCAATTGGATCATCATAAGTCTAACATGGTCAAACAAGGTTTGACAAATTTTCTCAACATTTTTTGAAAACAGAAACTAATTTTAAACAATTAAAAAATGGAGAAAAATAATATATATGAACTAAAATCTCAAATAAATCTCAAATCAATTAATAAATTGATGAGAATATTTTTCGTAGACTTATCATCATTCATACAAGTTAGGAAAATATTTTTGGCATTTTTGAATATCAAAAAGTATTTTAAATGAATTAAAAACAATCAGAAATGAAATAATTCACAAAAAATATTAAATAGAATCACAAAAATAATTAAAAATCATTTTATGAAACTAGAATTTAAGAGAAATTTTTTGCAATTGGTCCTATATTTTTGTGATTCCAAATAAAGAAGTTATGAATTTTTGAAAATAAATGGAATAAAAGAAACTAAAACAGAAATTAAGAAATTAGAAAAATCCACAGGCGTCTGATCCAACCTCATTAATTGACGTGGACCATCAAAAGGCCAGGAAGCGCGCGCTCACCATGCACATTAGTCAAACGCGTGGTACCATGAATTAAATGAAGTCAAACATAACAAGGGTCAGGATTAGATCGTGACCAATGGATCCAAGGGCTATGAGATCAGCCACGTGTGGACGGTTGTGGAAACCACCATCTTCTCCGGTGAGAAGCCAGAATCCGGCCACCAATTGCAGGTTTTGCAACTTTAACCAAACCACACGATCCATACACCAAATCAAAGTTGGGGTGATATACATCACCCCTGTAACCTTAGTTTTTACTCAAGATCCTTATAGAATAAGAAATTTGAGGTTGAAAAACTAGGTGTTCAATCTGAAGTTCACCAATTCACAAAATTAAAGCCACCATTGGCTTGCCTCTCACATGAGGACTTCAGAAATGCAAACCAACACAAGCAATGCACAATATTCAAGGAGATTCGAAGAAAAACACTTATGGTATAAACCTTTGAAATGCAGCTTTTATGAGCTTGATCCAATCCAATCCTTGATTGCATCTTGATCTTGAAGTGACAATGAAGCAAGGCTTAGGAATTAGAAGTTGAAGATCAACCAGGGAAGTTGAAATTCAAGCTTGAAAAGAGAAGTGAAATTTCAGGATTCCTTTGGTGAGAGGGTGGGAAATGATTTCAGCAGGGATTCAGGCGCCTTCAGGTTACCAATTGAATGAAATGATGCTTTTATTTATAGATGGAGCTGCAAGGAGAGTGTGATGAAAACCGTGTGCATGAAATTGGGTCCTCCATGCATGGGCCTGTACAGGCGTATGTGAGGCCCAAAATCAGTTGCAAATGAATGCTGAACATCAACCAAGTTGAATTGGACGTGCAGATTTCATGGCATTGGATTGTGCATGAAGATTTCACTTGGTTTCCATAAATGATCACAAATATTCATCTCTTCGAAAGTCCCATTTGGAAAATTCAAACATAAGCATGTGGGTAATGTTTGGAAAGGTATTGACATAAGGAACAAAAGTTATGGTTAACAAAAATCCATTTGGAGTTTGGAAAATTGTGAAAACTGGCCATGAAGTTCAAGGTACAAAACATGCATTTGAAAAAATTGCCAAAAATGACAAACTTCAAGCCCTTATGTTTCAATGATGCACACTTCAAATGCCAAAACCTCCAACATAAAAGTTGTATATCTTTTCAAGATAATCAATTTGGACTTAAAGTTTGCATAATTTTTAATTTTTATGAGAAAGTTATGGGAACTCAAAGTTGGACTTTTTCAAGATTCAATGGCTTTGGTCCAAAGTGACCTATAATGTTTTGTATTATCACATGTACTTATTTTAGGATTATGAACTTTTGTCCAACATAACAATTGAATTAGACATCTTAAAATTTCCAATTCACTTGGTATCACCTCAAAATCATAAAAAATGAAGGAGTTAGGTCCTTGGGAAGTTGACCCAAAATTAGGGTTTCAATCAAAATGACCTATAATGTTTTGAAATGAATGATGACCTTCCAAGTTTCAAATGAATTTTTGATGAACATGAAAGTTCTTAATATGGTTATTAATAACATTTTTTATCTTGGGGTCTCTTCATTTGACAAACACATCAAAAGTTAGGTCTCAGTGGATTTCAAAATAGTCAAATGATTTGACTGATCAACTTCTCAAAGTCAAACTCAAAATCTTGATGAATGAATGATTGAGGGTACTCACATAGGCTCATATATGCATAAAATAATGAATGAAAGAACTTCCCTTGATTGGATTTGATCATAGGTTGAGGTTGTTTCATGAGCAAGGCACAGTCAATGCACAGTTGAATTAGGGTTTCCTTGGGAAACAAGCCTCAAGCCCTTTGGTTTATCTTGATCAAATTGACAAATTGAGATACTTGGGAGACATATATGATGATTTAGAGCTTTGGGGACCATTGTCATGCTTGCTTTCATCTTCATCTGGCCACTTCAATGGGCATAGGGGCCTCCTAGGAGCCTTGGATCACATGGCTGCTTGAGCTTCAAAACAAAACAAATAAGTGACATGTTTTTGTGCTTTTGGTTAGTAAACAAAATAAGAAAAGCAATAATATACAATTCGAGCATGCTTGGTGGTCTCAAACCAACTCACACAAGTTCCAACCCAATGGTAAAGGAACCAAGATGCTATGATCCTTGAGGCAAATGCAATGAGCACTGTTATGATGCCATGAGGGATCTTAGGGTCAAAATTAGGGTCTTACAGATGCCCTTATTTAAGGTCATTCTAGCCAGAGATATGAAGGTTAAAATCTTTGTCTCGATAAGGGAGAATGGGCTTAAATAATAACAAAGAGACGAATTTTGGTCCCTAAGAGACCTCATGATGCAAATGTATGTATGCAGAAATTAATACTCTGTGGGGATATGTGTCCACAAAGAAATTAGGAGAAACTGAAAATCCATATGAGTAATACACTCATAAATGGGACAGAGACTCTGGGGGGAATAAAGGGAATAAAATGCGTGAGCAGGTCATGACTTAAAGACTTGTTGGGAGACACGAAGGGATTCCCTGAAAATAAATCAAAGGAAAGACTCGCGTTGATGCAAAGATGCATGTATTGGGGAATATGCCAATACAACAAACTATCCACAAAGGATACTTCGGATAAAAATCCGGACTCAGGGGGAAATGTCCACAAAGGACTCAGCTGAGGAAAAACAAGTGAGGTATTACCGGTTACTTGGTAATAAACTCAAAGAGACATGTGATCAAAACACCGACATAAGGGTGAGATAACAACACACTCGGGAAGAAAGAATATCTAAGACCGGTATAAGGGTGAGAGATATCAATCATCCAAAACATCTGAGGAAGACCTAAAAGGTATGTTTTAACTCAGGGAAATCTGACTCCACATGGGACAAAAAGTCATAATAAGGAGCAGAAGGAAGGAACACCAGGGATACCGATTACTGGGCATATAATAGGTGACCAACCAGGCGTGAATTGGGGAATATTTCCAAGACACTCATCATCCGAAGGGAGGGCTGAAAAAGCAAACTCGACTACAGGATGGACATTCGATTCCATAAGGAAATACGAATTTTACTCAACTAAGGAAGAAAAACACTTCGACTGAAGAGTGCATGTGATATATTATCAATTACTGTCAGAACGTAGATAACATACTCACATGGAAGATTATCCACAACCGGTTACTGGGTTAATAAATGATAAATCAACCGAAAAGAAAGGGCATCGGGATACCGGCTACAGGGTATAAAATCATGACCAATCAAGGGGAGAAACAATCATTACCAAACAAGGGTAAATGAAAGATAACTCACTGGGGATAAATGGCTTGATCAGAGCAATTATTCAAGAAATATATCACTGGTTACTGGGTGGTATGCTCGAACATGAAGGAATACCAATACCGAATATTGGATAAAGATAACCAACAAATAGGGGATTACATGTACCGGTTACTGGGTATAAAACCAAGGGTTAGAGTAACCGTCATCGGTTAGGATGAACAACATCAAGGATTAACTCTGCAAGGGGATAAAATGGGGTTTACAACTACCAGTTACAGGGTAGAAGGCCACAGAAGATCCGCTGGGGAGAGAATGAACAATTACTGTTTACTGAGCAATTGATCACCTGAACCACAGGGAACTGCAGGGGAAATAACAAGAAAAGAGGTCAATCTAGGAACTAGAAAGACACAATGAAACAAAACTCAACCCAATGAGGATATAACTCAGGGGAGTAATTCCATACCAATACATCTTTGGAAGGAAACTGAAACAATAATCATTCACGAGGACATAACTCAATGGGGAATAATGAAGGAAAGATAGACACTTTTTGCCTATAGGGCTGACTCTATATGGAGAGATCAGACACAAACATTTGCTTGGGGAAGAACATTTCACCAACAGCAGGAGATAACAAGCAATGATATATGGCAAATAATGCAACATGAATATCTGAATGCTATAATTATGCATGTATATGCATGGTTTATGCATGATTAATGCTGACATACAAACATATCTAACATAAACCAGTCCAGGAAACAATGGACAGACATCCTGGTACAACATCTCACGAGAGAAGGCTAGGCCCACAGGAGAAAATCCAATCTGGTGGGGAGCAACAAATACCAGGAAACACCAATCACAGCTGGGGACCAAACAGAGTCGCTGCTAGGGACAAAGACTACTGCTAGGGGAACAAGCAGGATTGCTGGGGATCAGAGACCGCTGTTGGGGATCAATAAAAGATCACAACTACCAAGTGTTGGGGATCTTCCAACAGTTCTTAGGAATCCGCAGAGATGTGGATAAGATCAGTCATAGAAGAACTCTACTGGGGATCTTATCAGGGTATAATATGAAATTCTGTGGGGAACAACTACTAAACACATTAATCAAACATTCATTTCTAACCACTGAAGGAACATCTATGTTGCGGAGAAAGAACCAACCACTCCGCTGGGGAGCTAACAACACATCCTCCTCGAGGTTCCAACACCAAACTAGGATCAAGTAAATTCTCATCCGGGGGAAGCTACAGAGCCATCACCAGGGATTTGCTATTGAACAGACAAAAGATCCGATGTAGGGGAAACTCTATTGGGGAACTCAACACGGATAAGATTCCATCGTAGAAAAACTCTATTGGGGAATCTATCAGGGAATGATATGAAATTCTATGGGGAACAACCACCAAACAGAACTTCCAATAATCAACAAATTTCCTCATATCTGCTGGAGAAACATCTCTGCTAGGAGGAGAGAGAATCACTGCTCCGCTGGGGAAGGGAATAAACATCTTCAACACCAGCTCTGCCAGGAGGAAACTATCCAATAAGAAGGCAATAATCAGGCTCTAATCAGGCAACTCCACTGAGGAAGATTGCTGGCGACCGAACTGGGGATAACCTGTAGGCGACCCAAATGAGGGAAGGCTAACGTGAGCAACCCTACTGAGGATGAGTGGTAAGAAAACTTGCTGGGGAAAAATGCAAGCCAACCTGCTGAGAATCTCCACTCATGCTGGGAATTCCTGCTCAATCTGCGGAAGATTTCCAATCATACTGAGGGAAAGACCAACTTCCTCGAAGAGATAGCATATCAATTTATCAATCTATAAGGGATTTTAGGTCAGTCCACAAAAGGGATGATAACCATATAATTGATAAAGCACAGATGCTAGACTCAGATTCTCCGGGGATCTGAGGATGTTAGAGGTATACATCTTTAAGCACATCAGGACCAAAACTCCAGACTTTCTAGGGAATTTGGTGGTGTACCACCTCTCGCTGCGCTCGCTGAGGAGACCACTTGAAAGATGATAAAGAGGATACAAATATGCCAGGAATATGAACAAATGTCTTACCCTTTTGGAGATCATACTATCCTTGGGAGAGCACTGACGACATTCCAATTATCCCGTCATTGTGAATGTTCACTTTGTTTAAAAACAGTTTTACAAAAAAACTTTATTTGTTTAAAACAATGATATTTATCAATTAGAACATGCAAACATTTTTTAAACAGAAACAAATAAGAGTGGGAAGAATTGGATAAAGGTTCAAATTTATTTGATGGAATGGTAGTCTGCAAATGGCAAGACTCCATGTATCTTTACAAATTTGAAATTGGTGATATATATTGGAAAAAGGGCTACATTGAACATAATGACCATTTCTCCACCAACTCTGAATCCAATGTATCTGAAGCTTCAGTTGACGATGACTGAGCGAGAATCTTCAACAGGTGACAATTGTAGAACAAAGTCTTGTCAAGATGTAGTTACTTGCCAAATCCCTAATTTTTGCCTTGATTTCCCCAGGATGAGGTACTCAATCTAGCGGGATATATATATTTATTTCTTTTTTCATGTCTCTAACTTTTGCCTGGACCGCCCTTTCGGGTTTTCAATCCACCGAGACGCTCATTTTTGCCTAAGTCGCCCTTTCGGGGTTTCAACTTAGTGAGCTATTCTGTTTTTATTTTAGGCGAAGTATTTCTTGATTGCATCTGAATTCACAGGACGAGTGAAATCCTCCCCATCCATAGTTGTAAGTATCAAACCACCGCCTGAAAAGGCTCTCTTAACAACATACAGATCTTCATAGTTTGGAGTCCACTTGCCTCTGGAATCTGGCGCGAAAGACAAAACTTTCTTGAGCACAAGGTCACCTTCTTGGAACACGTGAGGCTTGACCTTCTTATCAAAGGCTTTCTTCATCCTTTGCTGATATAACTGACCATGGCACATAGCAGTTAATCTATTCTCTTCAATCAAGTTCAACTGGTCATAACGACTCTGAACCCATTCAGCCTCAGTCAACTTGGCTTCCATCAAGACTCACATTGATAGGATCTCAACCTCCACGGGGAGCACAACCTCCATGCCATACACAAGAGAGAAAGGGGTTGCCCCTGTTGAATTGCAAACAGATGTACGATAACTATGCAAAGCAAATGGCAGCATCTCATGCCAATCTTTGTACGTAACAACCATCTTCTGAATAATCTTCTTGATATTCTTATTAGCAGCTTCAACAGCCCCATTCATCTTGGGTCTATAGGGAGAAGAATTATGATGTGCAATCTTGAACTCGCTACACAACTCTTTCATCATCTTGTTGTTCAAGTTAGATCCATTATCAGTAATGATCTTGTCTGGCACACCATAACGGCATATGAGTTGATTCTTGATAAACTTTACGACCACCTGCCTGGTCATGTTGGCATATGATGCCGCCTCAACCCATTTGGTGAAGTAATCAATTGCTACGAGAATAAACCTGTGATCGTTCGATGCCTTTGGCTCTATCATGCCAATCATATCAATTCCCCACATGGAGAAAGGCCATGGTGATGAAATAACATTCAGAAGTGTCGGGGGAATATGAATCTTATCCGCATAAATCTGACACTTGTGGCATTTCTTCATATATTTGCAGCAGTCAGACTCCATTGTCAGCCAATAGTAGCATGCTCTCAACATCTTCTTTGCCATGGCATGTCCATTGGAATGAGTACCAAATGAACCCTCATGGACTTCAGTCATCAACAGGTTTTCTTCGTGTCTATCCACGCATCTGAGCAAAACCATGTCAAAATTCCTCTTATAAAGCACGTCTTCATTGAGGTAGAAACTGCCAGATAATCTTCTCAATGTCTTCCTGTCTTTAACAGATGCCCCAGGCGGGTAAATCTGACTTTGAAGAAAGCACTTAATATCATAATACCATGGCTTATTATCTTTCAATTCTTCTAATGAAAATACATGAGTTGGTCTATCCAAGTGCATCACAGTAATATTGGGGACTTCATTCCAGAATTTCACCATAATCATTGAAGCAAGCGTAGCAAGAGCATCTGCCATCCGATTCTCATCTCGAGGAATATGATGGAAGTCAACCTCAGTAAAGAACGTTGAAATCCTCCTCGCATAATCTTTGTATGGGATGAGGCCAAGTTGATTCATCTCTCAGTCACCTTTAATCTGATTAACAACAAGGGCCGAATCGCCATAAACATCAAGATGCTTGATCCTAAGATCAATACACTCTTCTTAACCCATAATACAGGCCTCATACTCCGCCATGTTATTCGTGCATTTGAAAGTTAGCCTCGCTGTAAAAGGAAAATGTATGCCCTGAGGAGTAATAATCACTGCCCCAATACCATTTCCATATTGATTTACAGCACCATCAAACACCACGCCCCATCGGGAACCAGGCTCTGGCCCTTCATCGAGCATAGGCTCATCACAATCTTTCATTTTCAAATACAGAATCTCCTCATCTGGGAAGTCGTACTGAATAGACTGATAATCCTCAATTGGTTGATGTGCCAAGTGGTCAACCAAGATACTACCTTTAATAGCTTTCTGAGCTCGATACTCAATATCATACTCAGACAACAGCATCTGCCAACGAGCGATCCTCCCAGTTAAAGGAGGCTTCTTAAAGATATACTTGATTGGATCCATTTTGGATATCAACCAAGTCATATGATTTAGCATATACTGGCGTAAGCGTTTAGCAGCCCAAGCCAAAGCACATCATGTCTTCTCAAGCATTGAGTATCGAGACTCACAATCAGTAAACTTCTTACTCATATAGTATATAGCATACTCTTTCTTTCCTGATTCATCTTGTTGACCCAATACACAACCCATAGAGTCTTCAAGAATAATCAAGGGTCTCCCTTCCACAGGCGGAGACAGAATCGGAGGCTCAGACAGATACTCTTTGATACTTTCAAACGCTTTCTGGCAATCCTCGGTCCAATCATGACGCTGATCTTTCTGGAGGAGCTTGAATATTGGCGCACATGTGGCAGTCATGTGGGATATAAATCTGGAGATATAATTCAAGCGGCCAAGAAAACCTCGGACTTGCTTCTCAGTTTTGGGCGCAGGCATCTCTTGTATTGCTTTGACCTTGGCAGGATCAACTTCAATACCTCTTTCACTGACGATAAAGCCCAATAACTTGCCGGAACGGACTCCAAATGTACACTTGTTCGGATTCAAGTGAAGTTTGTACTTCCTCAAACGCTGAAAAAGCTTCAACAAATGTTCTACATGTTCAACTTCCATTCTCGACTTAGCAATCATATCTTCAACATACACCTCGATCTCCTTGTGCATCATATCATGAAACAAGGTAGTCATAGCACGTTGGTACGTGGCTCCGACATTCTTCAAATCGAAGGGCATCACTCGATAACAGAATGTTCCCCAAGGTGTGATGAATGTTGTCTTCTCCATATCCTCGGGTGCCATTTTGATCTGATTATAACTGGAAAATCCGTCCATAAATGAGAAGACATTGAATTTAGTTGTATTATCTACCAACATATCAATGTGTGGTAGAGGGAAATCATCTTTCGGACTAGCTTTATTCAAGTCTCGATAGTCCACACACATTCGGACTTTTCCATCTTTCTTAGGCACGGGCACAATATTGGCCACCCATTAGAGATATGTAGAAGTCACCAGAAACCCCGCATCAATTTGCTTATGAACTTCTTCTTTAATCTTCACTGCCATATCAGGATGAGTTCTTCTGAGCTTCTGCTTCACAGGCACACACTCAGGCTTCAAAGGCAGGAAATGTTGCACGATATCAGTATCTAGACCAGGCATATCTTCATATGACCAGGCAAAGACGTCGACAAATTCTCGTAGCAACTCAATCAACCCCTTCTTCACAGACTCTTCCAGGAGTACCCGAATCTTCACCTCGCGAACACAATCTTCAGACCCCAAGTTGACTGTTTCCATATTCTCGAGATGTGGCTAAATGATCTTCTCTTCGTGCTCAAGCAGACGGGTAATCTCATCAGGAATCTCTTCAATATCATCTTCTTCTGTCTCAAATACAGGAAACTCAAAGTTGGGAGATGGCGTTGGATCATTATGTTCAATGAGTTTGATCAACCTGCATAGTGATTTTGGATATAAAAGAGATTTCAGATTTCAAACAAAGCAAATCATTATGCAGATGAAAAGATTGATTTTATTCTCTTTTTAGGGTTTTATGGTGATCACCAATTTCATGCAAAAAAGAAAAAAGAGAAAATAATTTGGAAAAACAAAAATTTAACATGTAATTATTGAATGAATATCATTGTATTAATGTGCCAACGATGTCATCACTTCTCCTTTTGGCATGGGATAGGGTTTTTAAACAAAAGTGAACACATTACGTGGACTTATGGACAACTATTGGAATATCAACAGCGACCCAATTATTGAAGACTCCTCCAGGGATGACAAAGTTGCCAGAATCTTCCTCTGCATCATCTTCCACTACAGCAACAGCCTCTTGGTCTTCGACCGTGTGAATGAAACCTCCACTTTAGAATAAACCACGCTCGTTGAAAGTGACTGAAGAGTACCCTATGCCAGCCCGGGATTTATTGTCTTCCAGCTTGATCATTTGTCCTAAGCCAGTAGTTGCGCCATGCTCAATGGCCAACTTCGCATCATTGTAGGATGCAAATGAAGAAGTTCCTTTCTTTAAAGGCTTAGCAATAGATAAGGCTTGGAATGGCGTCCCAACCTTATCCTCAGCATCTATGTAAGAAAAGGAAGACAAATGGCTTACCAAGAGAGCCTTCTCTCCCCCTACCACCACTAACTTCTTGTTCTTGACGAACTTCAACTTTTGGTGTAGGGTGGATGTCACGGCGCCTGCCTCGTGAATCCATGGTCTGCCAAGCAAGCAGCTATATGATGGATGGATATCCATGACCTGGAAAGTGATCTGGAAATCACTAGGTTCGATCTTGATTGGGAGCTCAACCTCGCCAATCACAGTTTTTTTGGATCCATCAAAAGCCTTAACTACCACTCCACTCTGCCTCATGGGAGGCCCCTGATATGAAAGTTTCACCAGAGTGGATTTTGGCAACACATTTAGCGATGATCATGTGTCTACCAGCACATTAGACAAGGCATCATCCTTGTAGTTCATGGAAATGTGTAGAGCCAAATTATGGTCTTTTCCCTCCTCGGGAAGATCAGCATCGCAAAAGATCAAGTTATTACAAGCAGTGATGTTTGCAACAATGCTATCAAATTGTTCTATTGTGACATCGTGATCCACGTATGCCACGTCCAACACCCTCTGCAAAGCTTCGCGGTGTGGCTTGGAATTCATCAATAAAGACATCACAAATATCTTTGATGGAGTTTAAAGCAACTGATCGACAATATTATACTTGCTCCTCTTGATGAGCCTCATCATCTCATCACAGTCCTCTTTCAATATGCCATTCTGGCCAACAGGGACAAGAGCTTTAGCAACGATGGCAGGTCTATCAACAACAAGTGTCGGATTCGGAGAAGAAGAAGAAGTCCCCACAGGACTGGCAGAATTATCAACAACATCAGTTCTTCTTATGTCAACCTGGGGTTTCGGCGGCGCCGAGAAAACATGACCACTGCGGGTCATACCACTAACATCAGAAATACTGGTAACAGAAGTGGAGGGCAACATCACCTCCTTCCCATCTTCTAATGCAACTGTGTTATATCTGTAGGGAACAACTCTATCTGAAGAGTATGGAATCGGGCCTGCTGGCTTGATAACGAGAGTAGGGGAAGCCTTCTTCCAGCTGCCATCATATTTGACAACAACGGGTTCGGGTATTCTGAATACAGGTGATATAACATTAATTTCATCCTCAACACGATTCTGAAGTATCTCGATCACACCCTGATCCAGCATCTCTTGGATGTCCTTCCTGACTTGGCGACATCCTCTCTCATTGACAGTGCACACACGAAAGTTGTCATGACCATGCTCATAGTGACTGTATCCGCATTACAATCTATGCATCTCGACCAAAGATTGTCTGATATGGCTGACATATCGGACTTTGTACTTGCCAAGGTAACCCTGGACCATGTTAACTGCAGCCTTCCCATGCCCGGGAATGGGTTCTTCTTAACATTTAGACCTACGTCCTCGAAAAACAAAATCCCACTTCTAACAAGGTCTTGAACCTTGGTCTTGAGGGGATAACAGTTCTCCACATCATGTCCGGGAGCACCGGAATGATAAACACAGTGAAGCTCGGGCTTGTACCACCATTAAGGATTGGTCGGTACAACAGGTGGGTCACGCAGAGTAATCAGCTTCCTTTCAATTAATGAAGGATATAGCTCTGCATAAGTCATTGGAATTGGATCAAAAGTGACCCTCTTCCTATCATAGCTAGTGTTGGTACTGTTGTTGTTTCGAGGCTGGTAGGCCTGTTGTTACGGACGATGTTGTTGTTGTTGATATTGTTGATGTTGTTGTTGCTGGTGCTGATAATGTTGATTTTCCCTGAAGGCATGTGCTATATGAGCCA
Organism: Lathyrus oleraceus; assembly: GCF_024323335.1. NCBI lineage: Eukaryota > Viridiplantae > Streptophyta > Magnoliopsida > Fabales > Fabaceae > Lathyrus > Lathyrus oleraceus. The sequence goes on from NC_066583.1 coordinate 387,763,958, forward strand.
CCTGGTGCTGGTTACTGGCAGGGCGCACAGTCTTTCTCTTCACAGAGGGTCTTCTTTTAGGATGGGAAGACACGGTATGTGCCTCTCCCTCTTTCTTCTTTGCAAAGGCTCCATAGCGCTTTGTAGAAGAGCTTTCTTCTCTGGTCAGACGTCCTTCCCTGACTCCTTCTTCTAGTCTCATCCCCATGTTCACCATCTCGGTGAAGTCCGAGGGAGCACTATAAATCATCCGCTCGTAGTAGAAAGAGCTTAAAGTCTTTAAAAAGATCTTTGTCATTTCTTTCTCTTCGAGCGGGGGCACGGTCTGTGCAACCAATTCACGCCACCTCTGGGCGTACTCCTTGAATGTCTCCTTCTCCTTCTAGGACATAGCCCTTAGCTGGTCCCTATCGGGAGCCATATCAACGTTGTACTTGTACTGCTTGACAAAGGCCTCACCAAGGTCATTGAAGGAGCGGATGTTCGCACTATCCAGACCCATATACCATCTGAGCGTGGCACCAGATAGGCTGTCCTGAAAATAGTGGATGGGGAGTTGATCATTCTCTGTCTGAGTCCACATCTTGCGTGCGTACATCACAAGATGGCTGAGAGGGCAAGTGTTTCCCTTGTACTTTTCAAAGTCAGGCACTTTGAATTTGATAGGGATCTTGACGTTGGGCACGAGGCACAACTCAGCAGCAGATTTACCAAAGAGGTCTTTCCCTCTTAGAGTCTATAGTTCCTTGCGCAGCTCAAAGAATTGGTCATTCATAGCATCCATTTTCTCATAGACATTTGGGCCATCAGACGACTCAGAGTGATAAATGGTGTCATCAACTCTCGGTAACGTGTACACAATTGGAGGTGGCACGGCAAGGACCGGGCTAGATACCAGCAGAGAAGCAAAGGTCGGAGCGAGACCCTCTAGAACAAAATTCGCGGGCATCCCCCAGGGAAACCCGGCTGGCATAGCAGACGAAGTGAAATGAGTACTAGCAGTAGGCACGGTAGAGGAAGCTACCTCTGAGATGACCGTCCTCTGGGGAGGAGTTGAGGGCGTTGGAGAAGACTGACTTTGGGCGGCCAGGAATTACTCCATCAGGATAATCAACCTAGCCACTTCCTCCTTAAGTTCTCTGTTTTCTTGCTCAAGGTGATCCATTAGCTTTGAAGAATTAGCCCTGGTGTTGTACCGGTGCGTCAGCTTGTCTTCAAAATAAATGAAGAACACAGAGTTAGACCACTGATCAAGAAGCCCTGAACAAAACCTGCTTATGCATATGATGCATGCAATGCTTGTGCATATGATTTATTTTTATTAAGAGGAACTTTTTAGAGATCTATTTGCAAATATTTGGAAAATATTAATCTTTTAGACATATAATGGAATATTCATATCAATAATATTTGGAAAAAATTTTACACCAAAGAAGTACAGTCTTGGTAACCAAATACAATACAAGAGAGGAGGAAAATGAACATCCTATGGAACCCTAGAAGCAATCGTCCAAAGCTCTCGAGACCGGAAGATAAGCTGCACGAAGCCTCTTCACCTCTTTCTCATAGGCTGCCTCCATATCTGCCTTCTCCTTGGTGAGTCGGTCATACTTTCTCTTCCAAAACCGGGATGACTGAGGAAGAAGAGAAGTCACCATATCATCAAGCTCATCGATAACCTGATGCTCCAGAAATTCTATCAAAGCATCCTTATCTCTGAGTTGCTGAAGTAGCTCCTCTCGCTCACGGACCCAAGTACGCGAACGGTCTTCATCTCTCAACTCCTCTACTCCTTGGTTAGGGAGGGTTGAAGGCCCAACCATAACCATAGGTGTAGGTCTCGGATAGTCATAGGGCATGCGGTACTCAGAAGCTCTTCTCCTCACCAATGAGGTGTAGGGTTCCAAAGCAATACAATTCTTTGGACCAAGCTCTTTCCTTCCCTTCCTATGAATCTTGCGCCAAGCGCGGACCATCCTGCCCTTCAAGTTTTGGGGATCTTTACCCTCTTGAAAGAACACACCTTCTAACAAAATGTTATTAGGTTTATCCTTTAAGGGGAACCCAAGCTGACGGCGAGCCAAAACAGGGTTGTAGTTAATCCCACCACATGTACACAGAAGAGGCACATTGCAGAATTCACACAAAGAGTCAATAATCTGCACACCATCATATACACGGTTATACCAAAAGATATCATAATTAGTGAGAGACATATGTCTCGTGGACCACTATAGACATCCTTTGTTCTCCTTAAAAGCGAGTGTCTGTGGCAAGTGCAAAATAAACCACTTGTACAACAGAGGCAAATAGCACACAACGGTACCACCACCCTTTGCATTCCTCATATGCAAAGAGAAATAAGTGTCACCCAACAGAGTCGATATAGGATTAAGAGTAGAGAAAATCCTAATAGCATTCACATCCACGAAATTGTCGATGTTGGGGAATAACACTAGCCCATAGATGAGAAGTACAAATATGGCCTCAAAGGCGTCCTCACTCATGGCCTTCCCAAAATAAGTAGCTTGAGCAATGAGGAAATCAAATGGGAGACCTTAAATTCCACCTTTGGTAGTCATATGAGCACAAATATCAAATTCATCTATATGCAACAGATCAGCAATCTCTAAGGAAGAAGGAACTCTCTCCAAGCCACTGAATGGCAACTGATCTAGGATAGGTATACCCACAAGATAGGCATACTCCTCAAGCGTAGGCAAAAGCTGGAAATCCGGAAAAGTGAAGCAACGGTACAAGGGATCATAGAACTGCACCAACACACTCATCAGACCTTCATCCACCTGAGTAGCAAGAATAGACAGAAGTTTCCCATGGCGAACCTTGAACTCCAAGGGATCTAATACATAATATGTCAAACTCCTTAACTCTTTCAAGTCGGGTTGTCTGAAACTGTACTTCTTCGTATTCCTTCTTTGCTTATCCATGTCTGAAAATTTGCAAATAGACCTCTTAAGTTTCTTGAAAATTTTCTTGTTATTGATTATATGGATGCAAATGAATGCACGAATGCATGGATGCAACAATCACACTCAAGGATCAAGAAAATCACACCACACAAAGGTCACAGGATGGATCAAGTCATCCTTAATATCAACCATCCATTTTGGTGGATTATGGTTTACACCTTATCAACACCCAAGTTCCATTGATATTAAGGATATACGAGAACGGATCAACCGCGAATCAAGGGTTTCTTGCAAGTCACGAGCATGGAGTCTCGGTTAAGAACCACCCAAAGGGAATGTACTATGGTTAAACCTGACGATCATGTTCTAAAAGAGGTTCCCATAGTCATCATCCCATGTTTCAGATATTATCGGATAAACGACTACTCGTATTCCAAAAATATTCTCAAGAAAGACTCTTATGAGTGTAGTATCGCGTAACAATCGTATCAAATCTTACATTTGAACGATCTTCGCACTACATCCTAAAATAGGCCAAGATAGGCTAGGTAATCTAAGGTTCTTGGCTTCTAAGGCATATATTGGAAAGAGTAATGCCTAACCACGACTACTCGAGTGGCATTATTGATCCCAACATAACCTCCACCAAGTGAATGGGCTTGCAAGTCAACTTGCTAAGGAATAACTCCACACAAGTCAACAAGACTATGCCATTCTCCTATCATAAGTGCACTCGAGTTCGGGTATAGAACTCATCTCACAAGAGACCACCAAGCACACAAGCAATTGATATATCAAGCAATTCATAGATTACAAACAATACAGTCATCCCAAATTTGCACAAAAATATGTCACAAATAATATAAACATACAATACAACAAAGGCAAAAAGTAGGCAAAGCCCACTAGGAAAACTAAATTCCCCAGCAGAGTCGTCACTTTTTTGTAGCGGGGTATTCGTTACCTTTAGATTTATTGACTAAATCAAAAGTAAATCATACAATTCGAGTCGCCACCGCACTTCTACTTATCCAAAGGAAAGGTTAGAAAGCGAACAAAAACCGAGAAGTTTTATCAAATCAAAAACTAATAAAAATGTCAGAGATCTGGGTAAGGGGGTTGGTTATGCAATGGGAAGGTTGTAAGCACCCAAAACATCCTTAGTACTCTAAGGGAGCCCTTTTTGCAAATGTTGTATGGTAGGTTGGTATTTGTGAAAATATTTGTGCAAACATGATTGGGGAGATGAGAAGAGAATATACAAATTATTTACAATTTTGTTATTTGAATGGATAAACCCATTACATACGTACCATCACAAAGGTAGGATCAAAACCGCGTAGTTCAGGGTAAAAATCTCAAAACAAGTTGGTGAATTGGTTTGTCAAAAGCCTTAAGGTCTTTTGTTATCAAAGGGAGAAAACTCAACCTAAACCACAATCCACCATGTGAGGAGAGCTTCTACATACTAGTGAGGGATCCACCCTATAATAATTATGGAATACTTATAGTCCAATCACTAAGGATGAGGCGAGGTTTACATCAACCACTATGATAACTCAAACATATGGCTAATGTTTATAAAAAAGGTTTTGACAAAGGTGGCCATTGGAGCCACAAAAAACAATTTGAGTGAGTTGGATTTACCAATTAGAAGTATTCACAAAAGGAAGTCAAAGTTGACTTAAGTTTCAATTCAAAATAAGTATTATGAAAAGAGTTTGAAAAATGAAATGCATAGTGCCTAGGTTTCTAATTTTGAAAACAATGTCAATGTTTGCACAAAATGAGTTTGGCTTGGGTTAGAGTGGAGAGAAGAAGAGAAAAGCTAGGTCCTAAACATGCAAAGATGAGGGAAGAGAAATAAAACCCTTGGAGTCCCTTTCTTGAGATCATCAAGATGATCCAAGTTTCTCCTTTCCTTTGGACTTTGCAATTAAATCAAGCAATCAATCAAACATTCAACCAAGCTCCCAGGATTTTCCAATTGGCTTGTCTTTCTCTTAACTTGGATGCTTATGACAATGATCCTCCTAATTAGCTCAAGTTTGGAATCCCTATCACAAGAACAAACAATCAAAAAGTTCCACCATGCAATAATAGAAATGGAAAAAAAAAGAGTTTAGATTAGGGGTCCTTTCAAGTCATCTTCAAGATTAAGCATTCTAAAGGCATGAGGCCTAGTTGCTCTTCAACATATTTAGCATTCTAAAGGCATGAGGCCTAGTTGCTCTTCAACATATTTAGCATTCTAAAGGCATGAGGCCTAGTTGCTCTTGAAACTCCATTAAGCATAGGTAAGGTCCTAATTCTAAGTCCTTTCTCCTTTTTTCATTGGGTTCACACAAACAAAAACAAAACAAGCACAAGGCAATCGTATGTTTACACAATAATGTGCTCAAGTGAGCAAAAGTCAAATGACTTAAACATAAACATGAGCTCAAGTGAGCAAAGGGCAAAGACAATATGAATAAATGAGCAAGAAATTAAATTGCATTAAAGTAAATTGCAAGAATTAAATGCTTGAATTAAAATTTAGTAATTAGTAGCTAGTGTTAGTATGTCATAAGGCAATTTAGCGCTATGTTAAGAAATCGTAAGTGGACTAATGTAGTAGTCACACCTATCTGAGGTCGGTCAATAAAACTATAGGAAAATAAACACAAGTTAGAGACCATGACTAGTAAGCCAAGCTCCTACAACTTGCCATGCCAAAAGAAAAGAAGAATGACCTTGTATGGATTTCAGGTTCTTTGCTTGACCAAGAAGCAACCTATCTTGGACACAAAGCAATTCACTTGATCTTTGATCAAGTTGAATTTGATTTGGATCAAAGAAGGTTAAGCCCCTCATATGTCAAGGCTAACCACAAATCATTAACTCATTGGTCAAAAGAAAAAGATGAAGAAAGGAGATGAAGATAGAATGTACAAAATGGAAATTTAAATGACTTAATCAAATCACATTGATCAAACATGAATGGAATCAACATCAATCAATAGTAAACAGAAGTGAAAAGAAGATTAGAAGTCAAGAAAGGTCAAACATATTTTTGGTATTTTTTGGAATTAAAATAATGCATAATATAAAATGAACAAATGAAGGTTAAACTTCAAATTCAATTCAAATCAACTTGGAAAGTCCAATTGGATCATCATAAGTCTAACATGGTCAAACAAGGTTTGACAAATTTTCTCAATATTTTTTGAAAACAGAAACTAATTTTAAACAATTAAAAAATGGAGAAAAATAACATATATGAACTAAAATCTCAAATAAATCTCAAATCAATTAATAAATTGATGAGAATATTTTTCATAGACTTATCATCATTCATACATGTTAGGAAAATATTTTTGGCATTTTTGAACATCAAAGAGTATTTTAAATGAATTAAAAACAATCAGAAATGAAATAATTCACAAAAAATATTAAATGGAATCACAAAAATAATTAAAAATCATTTTATGAAAGTAGAATTTAAGAGAATTTTTTTGCAATTGGTCCCATATTTTTGTGATTCCAAATAAAGAAGTTATGAATTTTTGAAAATAAATGGAATAAAAGAAATTAAAACAGAAATTAAGAAATTATAAAAATCCACAGGCGTCTGATCCAACCTCATTAACTGACGTGGACCATCAAAAGGCCAAGAAGCGCGCGCTCACCATGCACATTAGTCAAACACGTGGTACCATGAATTAAATGAAGTCAAACATAACAAGGGCCAGGATTAGATCGTGACCAATGGATCCAAGGGCTATGAGATCAGCCACGTGTGGATGGTGGTGGAAACCCCCGTCTTCTCCGGTGAGAAGCCAGAATCCGGCCACCAGTTGCAGGTTTTGCAACTTTAACCAAACCACACGATCCATACACCAAATCAAAGCTGGGGTGATATACATCACCCCTATAACCTTAGTTTTTACTCAAGATCCTTATAGAAGAAGAAATTTGAGGTTGAAAAACTATGTGTTAAATCTGAAGTCACCAATTCACAAAATTAAAGCCACAATTGGCTTGCCTCTCACATGAGGACTTCAGAAATGCAAACCAACAAAAGCAATGCACAATATTCAGGGAGATTCAAAGCAAAACAGTTATGGTATAAACCTTTGAAGTGCAACTTTTATGAGCTTGATCCAATCCAATCCTTGATTGCAGCTTGATCTTGAAGTGACAATGAAGCAAGGCTTAGGAATTAGAAGCTGAAGATCAACCAGGGAAGTTGAAATTCAAGCTTGAAAAGAGAAGTGAAATTTCAGAATTCCTTTGGTGAAAGGGTGGGAAATGATTTCAGCAGGGATTCAGGCGCCTTCAGGTTACCAATTGAATGAAATGATGCTTCTATTTATAGATGGAGCTGCAAGGAGAGTGCGATGAAAACCGTGTGCATGAAATTGGGTCCTCCATGCATGGGCTTGTACAGGCGCATGTGAGGCCCAAAATCAATTGCAAAATGAATGCTGAACATCAACCAATTTGAATTGGACGTGCCGATTGCATGGCATTGGATTGTGCATTAAGATTTCACTTGGTTTCCATAAATGATCACAAATATTCATCTCTTCGAAAGTCCCATTTGGAAAATTCAAACATAAGCATGTGGGTAATGATTGGAAAGGCCTTGACATAAGGAACAAAAGTTATGTTTAACAAAAATCCATTTGGAGTTTGGAAAATTGTGAAAACTGGCCATGAAGTTCAAGGTACAAAACATGCATTTGAAAAAATTTCCAAAAATGACCAACTTCAAGCCCTTCTGTTTCATTGATTCATGCTTCAAATGACAAAACCTCTAACATCAAAGTTTTAGATATTTTTAGTCAAATTAATTTGGACTTAAATTTTGCATCATTTGGATTTTTGATGAGAAAGTTATGGGCACTCAAAGTTGGACTTTTTCAAGATTCAATGGCTTTGGTCCAAAGTGACCTATAATGTTTTGTATTATCACATGTGCTTATTTTAGGATTATGAAATTTTGTCCAACCTAACAATTTAAGTAGACATCTTAAACTTTTCAATGCACTTGGTCTCACCTCAAAATCTTAAAAAATGAATGAGTTAGGTCCTTGGGAAGTTGACCCAAAATTAGGGTTTCAGTCAAAATGACCTATAATGTTTTGAAATGAATGATGACCTTCCAAGTTTCAAATGAATTTTTGATGAAAATGAAAGTTTTTCATATGGTTCTTAATAACACTTTTTCTCTTGGGGTCATCTTCATTTGATAACCACATCAAAAGTTAGGTCTCAATGGATTTCAAAATAGTCAGATGATTTGATTGATCAACTTCTCAAAGTCAAACTCCAAATCTTGATGAATGAAGGATTGAGGGTACTCACATAGGCTCATATATGCATAAAATAATGAAATAAATAACTTCCCTTGATTGGATTTGATCATAGGTTGAGGTTGCTTCATGAGCAAGGCACAGTCAATGCACAGTTGAATTAGGGTTTCCTTGGGAAACAAGCCTCAAGCCCTTTGGTTTATCTTGATCAAATTGACAAATTGAGATACTTGGGAGACATATATGATGATTTAGAGCTTTGGTAACCATTGTCATGCTTGCTTTCATCTTCATCTGGCCACTTCAATGGGCATAGGGGGCTCCTAGGAGCCTTGGATCACATGACTGCTTGAGCTTCAAAACAAAACAAATTAGTGACATATTTTTGTGCTTTTGGTTAGTAAACAAAATAAGAAAAGAAATAATATACAATTCAAGCATGCTTGGTGGTCTCAAACCAACTCACACAAGTCCCAACCCAAGGGTAAAGGAACCAAGATGCTATGATCCTTAAGGCAAATGCAATGAGCAATGTTATGATGCCATGAGGGATCTTAGGGTCAAAATTAGGGTCTTACACTAATGATGATATAGTTTGGTATGATCCGTCTTTAAGCAGCTTGGAGATTATTGATAGTTGTGGTGAATTCTCTAATGTGCCCTTTATTGGTACATAAGGAGGAATTAACTACAACCCTGCTTTGGCTCATCGTCAACTTGGGTTCCCCTTGAGAGACAAACCTAATAACACTTTGTTAGAAGGTCTTTTCTATCAAGAGGGTAAAGATACCCAACATTTGAAGCAGAAGATTATGCACGCTTGGCATAATATGCATAGGAAATGAAGATCCGAGCTTGGTCCGCGCAATTGTGTAGCTTTGGGAGGCTACACTCTTTGGGTGAAGAAGAGAGCTATGGAGTTGAAGATGCCTTATCGTTGTGAAAGACCTGTGTCTATGGTTGTGGTTGAGCCATTAACTCTCCCTAACCAAGATGTAGAGGAGTTGGAAGACGCGCTCATCAAGATGAAGCAAGAGAAGGATATGTGGGAAGAACGTTTCCATGCTTTGAGCAAGAAGCATGAAGAGTTACAGTTGGAGTCTAAGGACAAAGATGCACTGATTGAGCTACTTGAAGACCGAGTGACGAAGAGACAGAGAGAGCCAGAGATTTCATCTTCTAGCATGCCTCAACCTTCCATTGCTTGGAAGAAGATTGTTGACCAACTTGTCCTCGAGAAGAATCAGATGAAGGCTTCTTTTGAGACCGAGATCCGTCGCATTCGAAGGAAGTACGCGCCTTCAGCCAGATCTTTTGACACTGTTGTTAGGGATCCTTAGGATGACAAGTCTCCTTTTCTCTTGTATCTTTTTATTTTTGGTTTCTGAAATTGTACTCAATGTAATCCTTCCAATTTATATAAATAAAAAGAGATTTTTGGTCATATCAAATTATTTCAATTGTCATTTAAATTATATATATATATTTGCAAATGATATAGTAAGTTCCTTGGAAATAAAAATAATCAAGCATTGCATTTCATGCATCATTTGCATAAGCAGGTTTTTGCCAGGTGTCTGATTGGTGTTTTTCTGTGCTTTAGCCAAGCTGACTCACCGGTACAACACCAGAGCTAATCATCTAAGAATCTTGGAACACCTTGAACAAGAGAACCGAGATTTGAAAGAGGAAATTTCCTGACTGGCTTCCATGACGGAGTCAGTCCTTGCTGCTCAAAGCCAAGCTTCTCCAACGCCTGCAACTCCTCCCGCAAGGACAGTTATTTTTGAAGCGGTTACCTCTACTGTGCCTGCTGCCACCGCCCACTTCGCACCAAACCTGCCTGCCGGATTCCTGTGGGGAATGCCGCCCAACTTTGTGCCAGAAGGCTTCGCTCCTACTTTTTCTTCCATGGCGGCATCTAGCCCGGTCATGTTCATGCCACCTCCAATTGTGCACATGTTGCCTCGTGTAGAGGACACCATCTATCACTCCAAGCCGTCTGAGGGTCCGGACATTTATGAGAAGATGGATGAAATGAAGAACCAATTTCTTGAGTTGCGCAAGGAATTGAAAATGTTGAGAGGCAAAGATCTATTTGTGAAGAGTGTTGTTGAATTGTGCTTGGTACCCAATGTCAAAATCCCAGTGAAATTCAAAGTGCCTGACTTTGAAAAGTATAAGGGGAACTCTTGTCCGCTCAGTCATCTTGTGATGTATGCCCGGAAGATGTCAACCCAGACAGATAATGACCAATTGCTGATTCACTACTTCCAGGATAGCCCGACAGGTGCTGCACTCCGTTGGTATATAGGGTTAGATAGTGCCAGCATCAACACTTTCAATGACCTGGGAGAAGCTTTTGTGAAGCAATACAAGTACAATGTGGATATGGCGCCGGATAGGGACCAGCTGAGGTCCATTTCTCAGAAAGATAAGGAGACATTCAAGGAGTATGCCCAGTGATGGAGAGAGTTGGCTGCCCAGATCACTCCTCCTTTATAGGAGAAAGAGATGACAAAAATCTTTCTAAAAACCCTGAGTTCATTTTATTATGAACGAATGATTGCCAGTGCCCCCGGTGATTTTACCGAAATGGTAAATATGGGGATGAGACTTGAAGAAGGGGTCCGTGAAGGACGATTGTCAAAAGATGAGGCGTCAACAAGTAAGAAGTATGGCAGTAGTTTCAGCAAGAGGAAGGATAATGAAACTAATGCAATTTCCAGTGGGAGGCAGAGGAGGCCTCAAGTAAGAAGAAATCCACCACCCCGTCAACATCATCATCATCAAGTATCTTTCGTTATTCCAGTATTCTCTAATCAGAAAACAACACCAATTCAAGAACAACAACATCAATATCAAAATCAACATCAAAACAACAATCGCAACAAAGAACAAACACCTACAACAACAATAATTCTAACAACAATCATCACCAACAACAGAATTTCGAGAGGAAGGAGGTCTCTTTCGACCCAATTCCTATGTCATATGCAGAATTGTATCCATCATTAGTCCTCAAAAGCTTGATTCAACCAAGGAATCCACCGCAGATCCCAGAACCACTTCCTTGGTGGTATAAACCTGAGCTTCGCTATGCTTTTCACCATGGTGCACCTGGGCATGATATTGAAAACTGTTATCCGCTGAAGTATGAGGTGCAAAAGCTTATGAAGAGTGGTATGGTGTCTTTTGAAGACCGCGCGCCTAATGTGAAAGCTAACCCTTTGCCCGCTCATGGGAATTCTTCAGTTAATATGGTGGACGGCTGTCCTGGTGAGTACAAAGTTTTTTATGTGCGTTTTATTCGTGGATCCTTAGTGCAGATACACAAGGAAATCTGTATGGTGAGTGACTGTCAACATGATTATGATGGTTGTGATATTTGTAGCATGAACCCAAGAGGGTGTGTTGTGGTGAAAAGGGGCATCCATCGTCTGATGGATGAAGGCATAATTCAGATTTGTCAATCCCGCCATGTAGGTGACGACGTCAATGTCATAGTGCCCGTTTTCAAACAACCAAAGTGGTTAGTAATTCAGTATGATAGCAGCAGTAATAAGAACGTCGGTCAAAGATCAGTATCGTCGTTGGTAATACGGTTTGCGGGCCCAGTCCCGTATGCATCCGATAAGGCTATACCATATCAATACAATGCTATGATGATAGAGAAATGTCAAGAGGTCACGTTACCTACGACCAGTTCAGTGGTGAGCATTGTCGATGTTACGAAGGTGACCCGCATTGGTTGAGTATTTGGACCAGTGTTCCCGGAGAATAAAGAAGAAACAATGGTTGGTAAGAAGGCGGAGGTGCCTAGTGTAGATCCAGTTGGCTGTTCAAAGGATAGGTCTGGTGAATCCAGCAATTTGAAAGTCAACGATGATGATGAGGTACTCCGACTGATTAAAAGGAGCGAATTTAATGTGGTTGAGAAGTTGCTCCAAACTCCCTCACAGATTTTCGTGCTGTCTTTGCTTTTGAATTCTGAAGCGCACAGAGAAGCACTCTAGAGAGTTCTTGAACAGGCATATGTGGAGAAAGATGTTACTGTGGATCAGTTTGATCACATTGTAGCTAACGTCACTTCATGAAATAATTTGAGCTTTTGCGATGAAGAACTCCCTGAGGAGGGAAGAAATCATAATCTGGCTTTGCATATTTCGATGAATTACAAGGAAGATGCTTTGACAAACGTGCTTGTCGACATCGGTTTGTCACGCAATGTGCTTCTGAAGTCAGCATTGTCAAAGTTATGTTATCAAGGAGCTCCCATGAGATATAGTGGGGTAATTGTCAAAGCCTTTGATGGCTCTCGCAAGACAGTCATTGGAGAAGTGGACCTTCCAGTCACGATAGGTCCGAGTGATTTTCAGATTACTTTCCAGGTAATGGATATTCACCCGGCCTACAGTTTTTTATTAGGAAGGCCATGGATTCACGAGGCAAGGGTTGTTACCTCCACTCTGCATCAGAAGCTCAAATTTTTCAAGAATGGCAAGCTTGTGATAGTGGGAGGAGATAAGGCGTTGTTGGTTAGCCATCTGTCATCTTTCTCATATGTGGAAGCTGAGGATAAGGTTGGAACTCCGTTCCAAGCCTTATCTATTGCTGCTGAGAAGAGAGTTGGGGCACCTATGTCCTCTCTGAAAGATGCACAGAAGATTGTTGAAGAAGGTGTTGTTGATTCATGGGGACGCGTGGTAGAGGTCTCCAACAACAGAGGAAGAACTGGTTTGGGGTTCTAGAAGGGCTCGTCAGTTGTTAGATCTAAAGAGATGCAACTTAGATTCTGTAGCGGAGGGTTCATTCATGGCAATAAACAACACTTAGCTGATGTGCTAGAGGATAGTGAAGAGGAAGACTGCACCAACTTTGTTACGCATGGAGGAACATGCAACAATTGGACTGCTGTTGATATTCCTGTTATTTTGCATCAATCTAAGTAATTGCTTTTATATTTTAAAAAAATCCTTCTCCTATGCCTAAGGGAGAAGTGAACATTGTTTGGGCATTTTAAATTGATCATCAATAAAATTAATTCTATTCGTCCACATCTTTGATGTTTATTTTTATTTTTTGCTTTATTCTGAAAATGGTAATGACAAAAAAACATAAATAAATAATATAATTGTCCATCTTCATAATATTTGGTCACAAATTCACTTCTCTAAAATCAAAATATCAAATCATTATGCAAGTTGGTTCCTAACCCCATTGAGTACAATGATCCTTCTCCAAATTTTGAATTCCCCGTGTTTGAAGTCGATGAAGAAAGTGATGTAGAAGTGAGTGATGAAATGTCTCGTCTTCTTGAGCAAGATGAGAAGGTTATTCAACCATTTGAAGAGCAGATTGAACTAGTCAACTTGGGTTCTGAGGATGATGTGAAGGAAGTCAAGATTGGCTCTCGACTGTGTCCAGATGCTAAGAAGGGGTTGATTGATCTTTATCGAGAGTATTCAGATGTGTTTGCTTGGTCCTATCAAGACATGCCTGGGTTGGATTCTGAGATTGTGGAGAATAGATTGCCGTTGAAGCCAGAATGCCCGCCAGTCAAGCAAAAGTTAAGAAGAACGCATCCTGATATGACTGTGAAGATCAAAGAGGAAGTTCAGAAGCAGATTGATGCCGGTTTCCTTGTGACCGCCGAATATCCGCAATGGATGGCCAATATTGTGCCTGTGCCAAAGAAAGATGGAAAAGTCCGCATGTGTGTCGATTATAGAGATTTGAATAAAGCCAGTCCGGAAGATGATTTCCCTCTGCCACACATTGATATGTTGGTAGACAATACTGCTAAATTCAAAGTCTTCTCGTTTATGGATGGATTTTCCGGATATAATCAAATGAAGATGGCACCCGAAGATATGGAGAAGACCACATTCACTACACCCTAGGGAACATTCTGTTACAGAGTGATGCCTTTCGGTCTAAATAATGTTGGTGCAACTTACCAGAGAGCAATGACCACTCTTTTTCATGATATGATGCATAAAGAGATTGAAGTATATGTCGATGACATGATTGTTAAATCAATTGATGAAGAGGAACATGTTGAGCATTTGTTGAAGCTATTCTAGCGTTTAAGGAAGTATAAACTCCACTTGAATCCCAATAAGTGTACTTTTGGTGTTCGTTCTGGTAAGTTGTTGGGCTTTATTGTTAGCGAGAAAGATATTGAAGTTGATCCTGCCAAGGTCAAAGCAATACAAGAAATGCTTGCGCCCAAAACTGAGAAGCAAGTCAGAGGTTTTCTCGGCCGCTTGAATTATATTTCCATATTCATTTCCCATATGACTGCCACATGTGCGCCTATATTCAAGCTTCTTCGGAAAGATCAGTCTTGTGATTGAACCGAAGACTGCCAGAAAGCTTTTGATAGTATCAAGGAATATTTGCTTGAGCCTCCGATTTTGTCTCCACCTGTTGAAGGAAGACCGTTGATCATGTATCTGACTGTGCTAGAAGATAGTATGGGTTGTGTTCTTGGTTAGAAAGATGAGACTAGGAAGAAAGAATTTGCAATTTACTACCTCAATAAGAAGTTCACCGACTATGAGACTCGGTATTCAATGCTTGAGAAAACTTATTGGGCATTGGCTTGGGCTACTAAGCGTCTGCGTCAATATATGTTGAATCATACTACTTGGTTGATATCCAAAATGGATCCAATCAAGTATATATTTGAGAAGCCTGCTTTAACTGGGTGAATTGCCTGTTGGCAGATGTTGTTATCAGAGTATGATATCGAATACCGATCTCAGAAAGCACTCAAGGGTAGTATCTTGGCTGACCATTTGGCTCACCAACCAATTGAAGATTACCAGTCAGTGCAGTATGACTTTCCTGATGAAGAGATTTTGTACTTGAAAATGAAAGATTGTGATGAACCATTGCTAGAAGAAGGTCCAGAACCTGGTTCCCGTTAGGGCATGGTGTTTGATGGAGCTGTTAATCAATATGGAAATGGCATTGGGGCAGTGATTATTACTCCTCAAGGCACGCATCTACCATTTACAGCTAGATTGACTTTCAAGTGTACAAACAACATGGCAGAATATGAAGCTTGCATTATGGGGCTTGAAGAGGCCATGAATCTCAAAATCAAGTATTTGGATGTCTTCGGTGATTCGGCTTTGGTTGTGAATCAGATCAAAGGTGAATGGGAAACAAATCAACCCGGTTTAGTACCGTATAGAGATTATGCGAGGAGGATTTCAACTTTCTTTACAAAGGTTGAGTTTCATCATATCCCTCGAGATGAGAACCGGATGGCAGATGCTCTTGCAACGTTGGCATCAATGATTATAGTGAAGTATTGAAATGAAGTTCCCAATTTATCTGTGATGCGTCTTGATAGGCCAGCTCATGTGTTTGCTGTTGAAGAGATTAAAGACGAGAAGATGTGGTATTACAACATCAAATGTTTCCTCCAAAGTCAGATTTACCCGCCTGTGGCATCTTTGAAAGATAAGAAGACTTTGAGAAGATTAGCCGGTAATTTATACTTGAATGATGATATACTGTACAAGAGAAACTTCAACATGGTTTTTCTCATATGCCTGGATAGACAGGAAGCATACTTGTTGATGACCGAAGTGCATAAAGGTTCCTTTGGTACTCATTCCAATGGACATGCAATGGCGAAGAAGATGTTGCGAGCAGGTTACTATTGGCTGACAATGGAATCTGGATGTCGCAAATTTGTGAAGAAGTGCCACAAGTTTCAAATTTATGTTGATAAGATTCATGTTCCTCCGACACTATTGAATGTTATCTCTTCCCCATGGCCCTTCTCCATGTGGGGAATTGATATGATTGAGATGATTGAGCCCAAAGCTTCGAATGGACATCGTTTCATTTTAGTGGCAATTGATTACTTCACATAATGGGTTAAAGCGGCATCGTATGCAAATGTAACCAAGAAAGTTGTTTTAAGGTTTATCAAGAATCATATCATATGCCGTTATGGTGTGCCAAGTAAGATCTTTACTGACAATGGATCAAACTTGAATAACAATATGGTAGAAGCTCTTTGTAAAGACTTAAAGATTGCACATCATAATTCTTCTCCCTATAGACCCAAGATGAATGGGGTTGTTGAAGCTGCAAATAAGAACATCAAGAAGATTATCCAGAAGATGGTTGTCACGTACAAATATTGGCATGAGATGCTCCCGTTTGCTTTGCATGGGTATCGTACACTCGTCCGCACTTCAACAGGGGTAACCCCTTTCTCTCTTGTGTATGGTATGGAAGCAGTGCTCCCTGTAGAGGTTGAGATTCCTTTGTTGTGTGTGCTCATGGAAGCCAAGTTGACTGAAGCTAAATGGTGTCACACCAGGTTTGACCAGTTGAATTTGATTGAAGAGAAGAGATTGATTGCCACGTGCCATGGTCAGTTATATCAGCAGAGGATGAAGAAAGCTTTTGATAAGAAGGTCAAACCTCGTGTGTTCAGAGAAGGTGACCTTGTGCTCAAGAATATTTTATCGTTCAAACCAAATTCTAGAGGAAAATGGACTCCCAATTATGAAGGCCCATATGTTGTCAAGAGAGCCTTTTCAGG
This sequence comes from Lathyrus oleraceus, assembly GCF_024323335.1. Classification (NCBI taxonomy): domain Eukaryota; kingdom Viridiplantae; phylum Streptophyta; class Magnoliopsida; order Fabales; family Fabaceae; genus Lathyrus; species Lathyrus oleraceus. The sequence goes on from NC_066583.1 coordinate 387,780,739, forward strand.
CGGTGTATTGATTCTTGCAACTATGGATGGTGAAGAGTTCACTCATCCTGTGAACGCAGATGTGGTCAAGAAATACTTCGCCTAAAAAAGAAAAGAACAACTCGCTAAGTTGAAAACCCGAAAGGGCGTCTTAGGCAAAAATGAGCGTCTCGGTGGATTGAAAACCTGAAAGGGAGGTCCAGGAAAAAATTAGAGACATAAAAACATAAAGAATTTCCCGATGAGTTGAGTATCCCACCTTGGGGCAACTTACGCAAAAATTAGGGATTATGGCAAGTAATTGTATTCTGCTGATCTTCAATGATTTTGGAAGACTTGTTTGAGCACAAGGGTTGACATCAGTTCATCATCCCAGGAGCTGCCAAGAGTACGGTGGATATCAAGATTTGGTAGAGGGATTAAGGATCATTTGTATTCAATGTAACCTTTTCCATGTAAATTACCATTTTCAACTTTGTAAAATCTATGGAGTCTTGTCATTTACAGACTACCATCCCATTAAATAAAGTTGAGCCTTTATCCAATTATTTCTACTCTTATTTTACTTCAGCCAATAGTTTTAAATTTTATTATGATCATTTTTTAAATTAAATTTTTAAATCAAAATCAAGTTTTCTTTAAAATATAAAAAGCAAGAACTTTTCCAAAGCAAGTAACAGTAATATCAACAGCATTTCAATGGATAGCAAGTCTTTAAATGTGAAGCATTTGTGGTTCCCCGAGCAGTAACTCTTCGGGTATCCCTAGACATTAGTGTTGACTCATTTCCTCAGTGGAATGTTGTTATCCCTAGCTGGTAGACTCAGTTCCCCAATGGAGTGTTTGATCCCCAGTGGAACTTCTTTCTTTTTCCCCAACTGAGTTGGTTGATTCAGATACCCTGTGGTGTGTCCTTGTCCCCAACAGAGTTTCGACCTTCCCCAGCGGAGTTCGTATTTCCTCAGCAGATGAATCTTCATCTGAGATATTTGATATTTCCCTAGTAGATCGCTTTGGTGTCCCCACCAATCGTTGTATCTTTGCTCCCAGTTAGAGTTTCCTCCTGGTTTCTGAGCAGTTTTTAGTCGATTATTTTCCTCTGTAGGGTTGTCTCCCATTTTTATGGTGTTAACCTAAAATTCCCCACAAAGTTGACATTGTTCTTTCCTCAGCAAATCTCCTCTCTCCCCAGCCAGGGTAGAGCCCTTGAGATTGTTGTTCTCCAACAGTTTGTCTCCATATTTTGTGGATTGACCGAGGATTGTACCGGTGGTTCAATTTCTTTGCAACACCTCTGTAGCCTTTGTGATCGTTTTGTCAGCATGACCATCATATATACATATACATATACATTCATACAATTTCATGATTTCCATATCTCACATCTTCATATTAGATTTGTTTGAGATTTATCATTCTCTGTTATGGTGGTACTTTATCCCCATACCAAATATGGTGTCTGTCCTCTTTCAATTATAGAGTGTCAGCCCCTTAAGCAGAAAGAATTTAACCTTTCTCTGTTTCTCCACTGAGTTTGTTTCCTCGTGGATGATTATTATTTCAGTTTCCTCTCTAGTAGATTTTCTGGATGGAATTACTCCCCTTGAGTTATATCCTCATTGGGTTGAGTATTGATTAATTGTTTTCTTTCTAGCTCTTACCTAGATAGATATTTTGGTCCCCTAAGAGTCTATTACCCAGTAACTGGTAATATTCTTCTTAGTTTGTGGTTTGTTACTTCTTGCCCAATACCCGGTAAAAGTACCCTTTACTCTCCTTAGTAGAGTCCCTTGGAAGTATATCCTTGATATGTTCATCTTAACTGGTGAGGGATATCTTTCCTTCCCCCGCGTGAGTCCATCCTTGATATGTTCACTTTAACCAGTGACGGATGTTCTCATTCTTTAATTTTCTACCCAGTAAAAAGGTAGTTGTAATCCCTATTTTGTTCCTCAGAGAGTTAATCCTTGATATGTTCATCCTAATCGATGACGGGTTTTCTTCTCCTTGGTGGTCTTCTACCCAGTAACCGGTAGTTGTAAATCCTGTTTTTTTCCCCTGTGCAGAGTCAATCCTTGATATGTTCACTTTAACCAGTGATGGATTTTCTCTTCTTTGGTATTCTATCTAGTAACCGATAGATGTAATCCTTATTTTCTCCCTTTTCATAGTCTATCCTTGATATGTTCACTTTAACCAGTGATGAATTTTATATTTGATTGGTCTTCTACCTAGTAACCGGTAGTTGTAAATCATACTTTGTCCCCTTGCAGAGTCTATCCTTGATATGTTCATCCTAACCGGTGACGGATTTTCTCTTCGACGGTTTTCTATCCAGATTTTAATAGATGTAATACTTTTTTTTGTTCAGTTGGTATATCCTTGATATGTTCATCCTAACCGATGATGGATATCCTCTTGAACATCCCCAGGAAAGTCTATCCTTGATATGTTCATCTTAACCGGTGACGGATTTTCTTCCCTGTCGAGTTTATCCTTGATATGTTCATCCTAACCGATGACGGATACTCTCACCCTTGGTCTTCTTCCCAGTAACTGGTAGTTGTAAATCCCATTCTTTTCTCAAGTTTTCCCCAACAAGGTTATTCTTACCCAGTAGCCGGTAATGAATACTCCCTCCTGGTGGTTCCTAGCGAGTCATCCTTGATATGTTCATCCTAACCGATGACGGATGGTCTCTCTGTCAGATCTTTATTATCTCCTTACCCAGTAACAGGTAGTAGGTAATAAATTTCTGCTCCTCCTGTGTGGAAATTATATTTCTCCCCAGTTGAATTGAATGCGCATTTCCTTAGTGAAATCGTTGTTCCCCTGCACGAGCCGAGTACTTCAGTTTTATCCTGACTTACTCGTGTCCCCTGTAGATGTTGTTGTTTCCCCGGCTGAGTCTTTCCATTTTGTGGAATCCCTCTAGTCCCCCAGTAGTTTTAAGTCGTAGCCTAGCCTACGTATAACTCCTTTTTCCCCCCCAGAGTCTCTGTCTCCCCAACGAGTTTTCCATATGGAATGCATTGTGCTCATGCGGACTTTCGGTCTCTCTAATTTCTTTTTCCTTTGTTGCAATATTTCCCCACAAAGCGTTAACTTTTGCACTCATACCATATGCATCATGAGGTCTCTTAGGGACCAAAATTTGTTTTTATATGTTGTTATTTAAGCCCATTCTACTGAGTCGAGCCAAAGATTTTAACCTTCACCTCCTCAGTTATAATGTCCTTAAATAGGGGCAAGTTGTAAGACCCCAATTTTGACCCTAAGGTCGCTCATGCAATTCCATCATAAGCATAAGCATTGGGATCATACCTTGGAATCCTCCTTACCCCTATTTCATTGGGTTTGTTTTGGGAGAGATCACCAAGCACTTTGTGATTATATCATACTTGTATTATATCATTTCACTAACCAAAATACCAAAAATATGTCTTTTGTAGGTAGGGCATGATCTCATTGATTCATCAAGTTCACATCTAGGGTTTGAGACCCTCATGAACAAAGAGCATAACCAAGAATTGATTCAAGAATGGTTATAAACATCATATATGAGTCCCAATGATCTCTACATGTTATATTGATCAAGTTTGCTTCAAGAGTTTGAGGGTGATTTGCCTTGGAAACCCTAATCTGACTGGGTATCTTGAGTAACTTCTCTAACAAGCTATCTCATCAATTGATCAAATTTCTCAAGGGTCACTTAAAAATTTATCATCTTATGCATATATTACCTACCATGAGCCAAGAAAGTCAATAGAATTGGAAGTTAGCAAGTTGGTTGATGGTGGTTGGCCAGATGGATTCATCTGATCAAAACTGGGTCTCCCTAGACCCTATCTCCTACAATTTTCACCATATGAATATGATTCCAAGATAAAACTTACTCTACCTGACATTATAAACAACTTTCATGTTGAGACCTAGAGCTAGTTTTTCTTGGAAAATCATTTTCTATGTTGAAACATTATAGGTCATTTTGTTTAAACCCTAATTTGAAAGTCAACTTTCCAAGGCCATAACTTGCTCAATGTTTATGAGATGAAAGCTTTCCAAGTTTCGCAATCAAATTCAATGTGTCTACTTTAACTTTGATGTTTGGAGTGGGAGATAATTCAACTTTTTTGAGCATGTGATATGAGGCTACATTATAGGTCACTTTTGACCTATGCCATTGATCAAGTGATTTTTCCAAACTTCAAAAATGCATAACTCTATCATTTCAAATCCAAATGATATGCAATTGGTGACCATTTTAAAGTACTTTGAGAGATATACAACTTTGATGAAGACACTTTTCTCATTTAAAGCTCCTATAAAAAGTTAAGCAAGGTGGAATATTGAGATATATGGCTTGACACTTAGAAAAATTTTGATATGCCCAATTTTTCCAAACTTCCACCTCAAATTTCTGCAAGTTCCAAGCTCCAAATGAAAAAGTGTTTAACATCAAACTTGTTCCTCTTGATCTCACCTTTCCAAAGAGCTCAAATTCATTTATTTTGGATGAGAAATGCATAGGTTGCGCATGACTTAAACAGGATGATATCATTTGGCATGGATCTAACTTCAAGTAACAATGCACAAGTGCCTTGCAATCCAATCAATCTTCAAAGCATCTGAACTTTAAATTTGGACCTTCAGCTATCATTTCATGGGCCTATGTGCGCCCATGCACCATTCCATCATGATTTTGCCAATTTTGGAAAGTGGAATGAGTGTGTAAATATCACTTGATTCACCTATAAATACAACTGCATTTGCTCAGAATTAACACACACATTGCACCAGCTTTGAATCTCCATTGAAAACCCTTCACTCTCATAGGATAACCCTGATAAATTCATTTGAATTTGAGCTTGAATCCCCACTGTTTTCGAATTCAGTTCTCCAGGAGTCCATTGCTTCTAAACCTTTCCACTCTTCTCCTACAAGCAATTAGAGTGAGTCCAAGTGCAACTCAGATCGAGATCCATCAAGTTCAGACCTCCATTGAAGGTAATTTGCATAAATTTTAAATTCTTCGATTCTCTCAATTTATTGCTCAATTCCATTTATTCTTGAGTTGTCTGAAGTCCTACCAATGTAGGCAAGAAGATTGAGTTGCTTTGAGGTCAAATTGAAGCAACTCAGATCATGTACCTCATTTTTCAATTCCACATATCTCTTAATATATTTGGAATTGGAGGAATTGGAGGTCATATTTGAGCTCAGTGATGTTTTGTCTTTAAGATCATGTCCCTGTTTCTTTTTTTGGTGATGGTTCATCTTAACTAGTCCGCTGGAGCTCATCGAGGGAAGATGACCGGAGCTCTGGCTTCGGCAATGATGTGTCTTGCATCTGAAGCATAGGATCCTCAAGACACATTTTAATTTCAAGCGTTTGTTTTAATTACCAATGGTACCACGCGGTTGACTCAGGAACACATGGAACACGTGTCTTGGATCATCAGATCTGCCACCTCAATTAATGAGGGAGATCTGATGGTCCACATAATTTAGCATTTTCTGAATTTTATTTTAATTGCATTTTCTTCAATAATTCATATTAAATTTAATATTGATCAAAAAAATATGGGAATTTCACCAAAAAATTTCAAATATTTTTCTCTCCCATATTCTGAATTAAAATTATTTTTTGGATCATTATTAATATTTTTCATGAATTAATTGATTTTGCATTTGTTTTTAATTGTTTAAAAATATTTTTAAATGTCCAAAAATTATGAAATTTTTTCTCCAAGGTCCTTTGATCTTGTTTGACCTATGATAAATCTCATGGCCATTTCTTTGGTATTTTGATTAGAATTTAGGATTTGGACAAAATATATTTGAAGTTAATGCATTATTTTATTATTTTTAATTGAATAAATGTCATTTTAATTGTGTTGACCATTTGTATTGACTTAATTGAGTTTGATTGTTTGTTGTTGGTCCTTGGTCAAGGTTAATTTGACTTTATTAATTTGACTTTACATTCCATCTCCCAGAATGAATGAATGATATTAATTTGGTAAAAGTCCTCCTTTGACCAATTTGTGATCTCATTCATCCCCTTTCCCTTCATCTAATTACCCTTCTTCATCCATCCATTTGCATTTGGCCAATGGCATCTCAAAGTCCTAATGCTAGTTGATTGAAAGATAAACATGAGTACGGATGAGATTAGGCCACACCTTTTGCATATTTTTTGTGTGTGGTATGTTTAATGAGCATAGTTCATAATACTATGTCTTCAACATGGATTAACACCAAAAGTTTATTGCCCGACCTCAAATAGTTGTGACTTCTACATAACTCCAATTACAACTGCTTAACATAGCGCTAAATTTGTGACATAAAAGGCATAAGCATTCTAGTTAGTGAGATTGTAAGTCTCCCCTCTTCCATGGTATTGTGTGGAAACTTGGCCTTCTTTCCTTCCTTTGGAAGATGTTTTGGTTCAAGGATCCATGCTTGTGGCAAGTGGGTTGAGTCTTCTCCAAAGAATGTCTTGAAATCAAAAGCGAAACAAAACTAACCTCTAACTTACTAACTATTGACTTTTAATTTCAAGCTTTTATTTTAACGCAATTTACTTTTAGAACTTTATATCATTTGCCATTATACATATCATTCTAATTGTTTATGTTAATGTAATTTTCACTTTGTCCATTTGGACCATATTGTGTGATATATTTTGTTTGTGCTATTTTGTTTATTTGTGTGGTCTTTGACCATTTAATGTACATAATAAAAACAATAACCCTAAGAAACTTTTGAGTGGACTGTTGGTTTGATCTTGAGCAAAGGACTTAGAATCTAGGCAACCTCCCTAAGCTAATGGACTTGGCCAATGCCAATTTGTGAAGAAACAAGTGCTTGCAATATGAAAATTCATCTGATACATCTTTGAAGACCTCTCTAGATTCATCTGCAACATTGATCATTGTTAAGCTGTTATGTTGAACCTGTGACTTAGGGAATTCATCTACTCCATGGGCTCTTTTGAAGAAGATCATGAAGTGGATAAGCTTGGATGAGGCCACCTTTATTTGATGTCTTGTTCTTCAAGATAATATAATTGTGCATTTGTGTGTTGCTTAATTCTAAAAGTCCAAGGGAATTCTGGGTTTCTATTGACATACTTGTCTATTGGATTGCTACCCATTTGGTCAGATCTTTTCAACTCTAAACTTTTAAATTTTGTGCATAGGATAGTCTCTTCATATTCTCCCCATTTCTTTAATTTCAAAATATCTTCCTCCATTTTCAAAATCTTCTTTGTGTGAACTACTTTTGTTCTAAACTTTGACCACTTTCAAAAAGATAGAAACTTTGGCCTTATGCCATTGCATTTTCAAACTTATTTTCTTAAATAAAACTTGTAAATAAACTTAACAATACTTGACTTAAACTTTCAAAAAGCCAAAAAGAACTAACCCATTCAAATCATTTTAGGCCTTTGTGCCTTGAAACTTAAATTTTGTTAAAATCAACACAATCATTTTGAAATTTCTAGCACGAACTACGAGGTTTTGATCCCTCATTTTTATGTTGGTACGTAGGCACAAGACCGAAGGTCTTGTCAAACACAAAAATATAATTAATGAATTCTCTTCTCATCCCCCCATTCTATTTGTTTGTAAACATCACTTTGTACAAAATACATATGCACACAAAAAGGGCTCCCTAGGAGTACCTAGAACATTTTGGGTGCTAACACCTTCCCTTTGTGTAACCAACCCCCTTACCTGTGATCTCTGACTTTTATTAGTTTTTATTTGAAAACTTCTTACCATTTTGGGTTTTGTTCGTACTTTTTTCCTTTTTCCCTTGGAAATAATAAAAGCGTGGTGGCGACTCTTGTTAATTGATCTATAACTTATCAATAGCTTGATGATCATGAATTTCCCGCTACACATTCGAGATCCAAGATGAGCACCAGGAGAAGGAGTTGATCACCATATTCAGAGAATGTATGGGTTTGTCATGTAAATACGATGAGCGGCCTCAGTGGATCATGAAGTTTAGTGGTTCAGTGAATTATGTTAGCTTTACTTCTTATTTTTTATGGTTTAGGCAAGGCCTTTTATCCCTCCATTGTATTAAATGGTTTTCTAATATTATTTTTAATTTAAGGGGTAACACTATTTTCCCCTTCTAAGGCAAAGGTTTTTAATTATGTGCATTATCTCCTTGGTTAATCTTCATATGTTGTGTATGAAAATTTATGTTGCACATTCATTGAAGGATCTTTGCCTCCCTAGATAATGATTAGACATTGGACATTCATTGAGGTTCCTTGTCTCCCTACAAAGTAATTAAATGTTAGATCTTTATTGAAGGATCCTTGTTACCCTATGAGGTAATTAAACATTAGACCTTCATTGAAGGATCATTTCCGCCCTATGGGGTAATCAAACGTACAAACTTCATTGAAGTATCCTTACTTCCATAAGGAGCAATTAACCATTTGACCTTCATTTAAGAATCCTTATCATACTATGGGGTAACTAAACATTGAACCTTCATTAAAGGAACATTTCCGCCCTACGGGGTAATTAAATGTTGGACCTTTATTGAAGGATATTTCCCGCCCTACGGGGTAATTAAATGATGAACCTTCATTGAAGGATCCTTTACTCCTATGAGGAAATTGAATGTTGGATCCCCAAAGAGAAATTATCGCTTCCTTAAAGGATTTTCATACGGCCATTGGAGGATTAGGACACCCCCTAAATCCTCTACTCAAGGAAATAAATAAGCACAAGTATAATGAAGTGAATCACCAAAAGACGTAAATATTTCATTAATAAAACACTGAAGGAAGAGATTCCATAAGGTCATTAAGGGAATGAGTACACAAAATTCTCTAAGGGGAATAATTACATAAGAGTCACTAAGGGCATGATGACAAAATCCAAAAAAGGGGATCATTTGTCATCTCCTTGGGGTCGCTCGTCCTCCTACACAACCACTTCACAGTTAATCTCCTTGGTAGGAACGTCATTCTATTTAACATGGGTGTCCTCTTTCTTGGTAGGAATGATCGCCTCTTTAAAAGTTGTGATCATTCCATGGGGAACTTTATCTTCTTTGTCCATGAGCTTGCCACCCCGGACGACCTTTAACAAATCGATATCGCTCAAATCCATGTTGGGAAAGAAGGGGGACACATGTTCTTTCCCAAGCTTCATTTAGAGATTCGTTGCCTCCTTGAGTGAATACCGCAATAGCCGTTTTGGCTTCCATGAATCGGGATTGAGGGAAGTATCTTTCTAAGAACTTTTCTTCTAACAAATTCCAATCCGTCATCACTCTTGATTCTTGATCAAGGTACCACTCTTTTGCCTTTCCCACTAAGGAGTGTGGGAACATCCTCTTGAATAATGTTTCTTCACCCGCTTCGTCTATTCCCGTAGAACCCGCAATCTCATAGAATTTGATGAGATGGGTATACGGATCTTCGTGATCCATTCCGGTGATGGAGTTGCATAGAGAAGTTGGAGGATTCCGGTCTTCATCTCCGTATTTCTTCCTCCACGGGCAAATTGAGCATTCCTTCTTGGACTATTAGCGGACATTTCGGTACGATTATCCTCCGCCATGTTTCCTTCACAAGCCTCTACAACCACTTCTTCGATTGGAACAAGTGCGGAAGTAGATGCTTCTTCTCTCCGGTTCCTCTCTTCGGCTAGTTTCCTTCTTCTTCGTGTTTTGCTATTGAGCTTCCGAAGTGTTCTTTCAATTTCAGGATCGAATTGAAGTTGCTCCTCGGTTGCTTTTCCTCGCATGCACTAGAATCTACAAAACTAACAAACCAAGTGAAACAAAAGAGGGATAGTAATAAATGTAACACAACTTAAAACAAAGAATTATTGCAATGCTTGTAATATCGACACCAATCCCCGGCAACGGCGCCAATTTGTTGGAAAGTATATCTTCGGCAAATATTTTTGTATCGTATCCACAGAGATTGGGTAATATTACCGCCGTTCTATAATTCAAATGTTATAAGTTTAGAAAGTAACAGGGTTGTTTTGTTTGGAGAAATATTTTGTAAGTGAAAGTTAACAAAAGCTATTAAGTGGTTTAGTCAAATATAAAAGCTTGGCAAGATTGGAGTTCACTATTTCAAATATCTATGATTCCCTATGATAAATAATTAGATTCAAGATTATTGATGATGTTCAAATATCCTCTCAAAGTCATTTATGTCTAAATGATATCGTGATAGTTACTATATTGATCCTTAGACGATCTCTCCACCTAACTATCAATATAGCAACCTTTAATGTTCAATATCAAAGAATAGTAATGAATAAATCTATCTCTACAACTTATTCACTACTTGAAAATCTGTTTTATGTCTAAACTCGAGTAATCTCTCTCGACAACTACTCAAATCTGGTTTTCAACTTAAAGTAAAAACAGTAATCAATACATCAACAATCTCTATCTCATATATAAATCAAAGTGAATACATAGACAGATGAGAATAACTACTACCTCCAATCTTGACAAAAGGGAGTTTAGCTCCTCATCACCATTGTTACAAAGCAGAAGGTTTTAGAAGAAAAACTCTGTTTTTCTCTATTACAAAACTCTACAGCCCAATGTGTGTATGATAATGGAATAATGTTTCAATACCTAGGTTAAACTATTTTGTCTCTACCAAAGAGGTTGACATTTCCCTAATTTGGACATTGTCATCTGCAGCAGAAAAGCACTTCCCAGGCAGACATCAAAATGGCAATTACTTTTTCTGCACAACAGCACTTTTGACCTTTGGTCAGCTTGCTGGATTCGCAGCCTTCGCGGCGCGAACTGTTGCTTCCCCAGCTTCCTTGTTTGGCAAGCTTCCTCCAAAATGCCATGTTGAAACCAAGGTCTTGCTTATCCATAATTCTACACAACTAACAAAAAATGTGAAATAACTATTCAAAACAAAATAAATTAAACCTAATTGCATTTATACAAATTAGTGAAGATAAAAGTGTGTAATTACATCAAAACTTGGTAAAAGGGACCAATAAAATGGTATAAAAAGTAGTACTAATTGGTCCCTAACAACTCTCCCCAACTTAGCATTTTGTTTGTCCCTAAACAAAAGTTTCCACCCTTACAATCAAAGCAATGACACAAAAGATTGAAACAAGGATTTACCAAGAACATTCAAATGGTTCAAAAGTGTTTGGCATTTTCTCAATTCACCTATCTCAATTCTAGACAAAATATGAATAAGGGAAATGGTAAAGTGCAAAAATCATTCCAAGGAATTCAAAGCCATATATGTCAAAATTGAATCAAGCTTACACACACATCATAATAATGATGAATAACATGAAGGGTTACTTTCACTCATCCAAGCAATTAAATCAACAACAACTCAAATCATGCGGTTATCACAACAAGTACCAAATCATGTGAAAAATGAGAATCAAGAGGTCTTTCAAAGGTTGTAATGTGGCTTAGGTTACAAGAAAGGATATGATTAAGACAATTCAACCAAATTGCCTATCCTAAGAGAGCATTCCCAAAGATTCACTCTACACAATTTCCCTTTCTTTGATCCCTATCTTTTTCTTTTTCTTTTTCTTTTCAAATCCACACAACCATGAGCATTTCCTTTGCTTTTCTTTTTCTAATTTTTTCTATGCTCTATGGTTTCAAGGGTGATTTCTTTTTCTTGTTTCTTTTCATATTTTTACCCTTTCATAGAAACTCACTTTTCCAAGTTTCTAATCAACTTTTCACTTTACTCTCCCCAACTTTAGATTCCAAAACCAAATTTATTCAATAATGCTCCCTACTTAGACATAAGCAAAAGGCAAAATTTTGCAAACAACTCGGTTTGAGGTTTCAACTGATACGAAAGAAATTAGGATTCATTTATTCCACAATTTTCAATTGATTTTACAATGATCAATCAAATGAATCCTAAATTAAGCTCAAAGGGGGTTAACTAAGGATTATTCCTCACAAGGTTAGTTGATTCAAACTTTTTGGTCAAGTGGTTTTTCTCACAAACAATGCCTCTATCATTTTCAAAAATTTCACACAAAAATGGATTGATGCATGATTTAGCATGATAAGAATGAGTTAAAACAATGCTCGGTTTCCCGCTTTTTAGTGTACAATGGAAAGTCTCCTCACAACTGGCTAAGTCCTATTTTGATTCAAAAATGACATATACTTCAATGAATTTATGACATGGAATTTGCACACACCATCAAACTACTCATGTTAAGTCTAGAAAGCGATAAAGTGTACCTTGAAATGCCGACACTAATTCTTATCATCACCACTCAAAGTGTCCTATGCTTCTTTCTTTGCGATCATTTCTCGGTTGCTTAAAGCTTGACTTATGAGTAAGAACAATTAAACAAAAATGTTGGAAAACCAATATTTGATTAAAACACACTTAAATTTCAAAAAGTATTCATGCAATTATCAAGACAAACTCTAAAATTCAACAAACTCCTCAATCTTCCTTCAACTCATCGCCATGGTTTACACCACCTCCTGCACCCCCTAAAAAATTCGGCCTGCCCTCAGGCCACTTAGCATAATCAACAAAATCCTCTTAAGAAAGGAATGGAGAGGGGAAGTTTTGAAATTTGGAGGTTTGGATGTGGAGTAGCGAGGTTGTTGAAGGAATCTCCTAAGTTCGTGAAAATAGGAATGAAACGAAAATGACATAAAACAAAAGTTTTTTTTTTTTTCAGTTCGCGGGGCGAACTTTGTTCGCGGGGCGAACTGAAGGAAATTTCAAAAAAATTAGTTCTGTTATTTACTGTTCGCGGGGCGAACTTTGTTCGCGGCGCGAACTGAAGCTGTGAATTCAGTTCGCGGGGCGAACAGTGTTCGCGGGGCGAACTGTAAAAACCAGAACCCAATTTTTTTCAAAATTTAACACAGCAAAAACTCACACAGCAGAAAAAAATTAAAATACAGACTTACAACGTTGGGTTGCCTCCCAACAAGCGCTTTGTTTAACGTCGTTTGAGCTTGACGGTCCACTGATTAGCCCGGTTTAAATAGAGACACGACATCCACATCACGATTTATGTCGCCACCATGGTAAACTTTGAGTCTTTGACCATTTACGGTCCAACTCTCTTGTGACTTTGGATCCTCGATTACAATGGCTCCATAATTCCGTACTTCCTTGACAACGAACGGTCCTGACCCTTTTGGCTTCAGCTTACCCGGTAATAACTTGAACCTTGATTTGAAAAGCAGTACCATTTGTCCGACATGAAACTCCTTGCGACGGGCCTTTCCATCATGGTATTTTTCTTCAATTGCATCATTTCGGAATGAATCATGTTTGTCATGTGGATGCTTCATAGCTTTAAAAAGATTAAAGGTCACCTCTTCGTCTTGCACTCTCACCTTCATTAGTCCATCATCTACGTCAATCATCATCCGAGCTGTTTTCATAAAAGGTCTTCCAAGAATTAGGGGCACATCACGGTCCTCATCCATCTCCACTATTACGAAATCTACCGGAAACAAGAATTTGTCCACCTTCACTAACATGTCTTTAGCAATTCCGTATGGTAAAGTGGTAGACTTGTCGGCTAGTTGTAAAGTCATTCTCGTCGATTTAATCTCAACATTCCCTAATCTTTTAACAATGGAGAGAGGGATTAAATTTATACTAGAGCCCAAGTCAATCAAACCATTTCCAGTGTATGTGCTTCCAATGGTCACCGGTAGAACAACCCGGCCCGGATCGGACTCCTTCCTTGGGAGAGTCTTTTGGATGATAGCACTACACCGTGCATCAAGCAGTATGGTCTCGTCTTCCACGTGTCTCCTTTTCTTTGTAAGAATGTCCTTCATGAACTTGGCATACCGTGGCATTTGTTCTAATGCATCAGCAAATGGAATGTTGATTTGAAGTTGCTTGAAGATGTCCATAAACCGTGCATAGTGTCTAGCGTTATCCTTCTTTGATGGTGCGTGCGGATATGGTAGATGTTGAACTGGAATGACATTCACTCCTTTGTCTCCTTTTTTCTTATTTCTTGGTTCGATTTCCTTATTCATTTCCGCTTCACACCGCTGCTCTTCCATCAGTTGTTGGTTCTGCTGTTTTCGCGGCGCGAAGGGAGATCGCGGCGCGAACTGAGCAGTTTCTACCACTTTCTTCTTCCCACAAGCCACATCCTCATTTTCCAGCACAGCATCCATATCATTCTCAACTGTAATTTCCTCACCTTTTTTACTTGTCAACTCTCTACCGCTTCTAGTAAAAATTGCTTTGCAATGCTCCTTTGGATTAGTTTGAGGATTAGCGGAGAAAGAAGATCCTGCAGTTTGTTCCGACAGCTGTTTCGCAAGTTGACCTATTTGATTTTCCAAATTCTTGATTGCTGCTTCATTACTCTTCTGATTTGCCATGGAAGCTTGCATGAATTGTTGAAGAGTGTCCTCTAGCTTGGAACTTCCTCCTTGCGATTGTTGGCCTTGAGAATTGGGGTGTTGATAAGGACTTTGCTGCTGAAAATTTTGATTGTTGAACCTTGTTGGTTGGTAACCTTGATTGTTCCTTTGATAGCCTTGATTTTGATTGTTCACATAGCTCACTTCTTCTAGCGGAGGGCAAAAACCAGTAGGATGATCTCCTTGGCATAACTCGCAACATGCTACTTGATGTCGAACTTGAGAACTTTGAATCTCCTTCATTTGCTGTGGAAGCTTGGCCATTTGTTGAGTAAGAAGCTCCACTTGTTGAGAGAGTAGCTTGTTTTGAGCAAGGATGGCATCATTGGTATTCAACTCTAGAACTCCAGGCTTACGTTGTGAAGGGCTACGATCATGTTGACCTTGATGATCATTGCGGGCCATCCGTTCAATAATGACTTTAGCTTCTTCCGCAGTTTTTGATATAAGCGACCCACCCGCGGTGGCGTCCAGAAGTGTCTTATGAGTTAACTGGAGACCATTCAAAAAAATATGAATTTGAGTGAGCTCATCAAAACCATGTCCCTTACATTTCCTCAACATTGATTTGAATCTCTCCCAAGCTTCATTTAGAGATTCGTTGCCTCCTTGAGTGAATACCGCAATAGCCGTTTTGGCTTCCATGAATCGGGATTGAGGGAAGTATCTTTCTAAGAACTTTTCTTCTAACAAATTCCAATCCGTCATCACTCTTGATTCTTGATCAAGGTACCACTCTTTTGCCTTTCCCACTAAGGAGTGTGGGAACATCCTCTTGAATAATGTTTCTTCACCCGCTTCGTCTATTCCCGTAGAACCCGCAATCTCATAGAATTTGATGAGATGGGTATACGGATCTTCGTGATCCATTCCGGTGATGGAGTTGCATAGAGAAGTTGGAGGATTCCGGTCTTCATCTCCGTATTTCTTCCTCCACGGGCAAATTGAGCATTCCTTCTTGGACTATTAGCGGACATTTCGGTACGATTATCCTCCGCCATGTTTCCTTCACAAGCCTCTACAACCACTTCTTCGATTGGAACAAGTGCGGAAGTAGATGCTTCTTCTCTCCGGTTCCTCTCTTCGGCTAGTTTCCTTCTTCTTCGTGTTTTGCTATTGAGCTTCCGAAGTGTTCTTTCAATTTCAGGATCGAATTGAAGTTGCTCCTTGGTTGCTTTTCCTCGCATGCACTAGAATCTACAAAACTAACAAACCAAGTGAAACAAAAGAGGGATAGTAATAAATGTAACACAACTTAAAACAAAGAATTATTGCAATGCTTGTAATATCGACACCAATCCCCGGCAACGGCGCCAATTTGTTGGAAAGTATATCTTCGGCAAATATTTTTGTATCGTATCCACAGAGATTGGGTAATATTACCGCCGTTCTATAATTCAAATGTTATAAGTTTAGAAAGTAACAGGGTTGTTTTGTTTGGAGAAATATTTTGTAAGTGAAAGTTAACAAAAGCTATTAAGTGGTTTAGTCAAATATAAAAGCTTGGCAAGATTGGAGTTCACTATTTCAAATATCTATGATTCCCTATGATAAATAATTAGATTCAAGATTATTGATGATGTTCAAATATCCTCTCAAAGTCATTTATGTCTAAATGATATCGTGATAGTTACTATATTGATCCTTAGACGATCTCTCCACCTAACTATCAATATAGCAACCTTTAATGTTCAATATCAAAGAATAGTAATGAATAAATCTATCTCTACAACTTATTCACTACTTGAAAATCTGTTTTATGTCTAAACTCGAGTAATCTCTCTCGACAACTACTCAAATCTGGTTTTCAACTTAAAGTAAAAACAGTAATCAATACATCAACAATCTCTATCTCATATATAAATCAAAGTGAATACATAGACAGATGAGAATAACTACTACCTCCAATCTTGACAAAAGGGAGTTTAGCTCCTCATCACCATTGTTACAAAGCAGAAGGTTTTAGAAGAAAAACTCTGTTTTTCTCTATTACAAAACTCTACAGCCCAATGTGTGTATGATAATGGAATAATGTTTCAATACCTAGGTTAAACTATTTTGTCTCTACCAAAGAGGTTGACATTTCCCTAATTTGGACATTGTCATCTGCAGCAGAAAAGCACTTCCCAGGCAGACATCAAAATGGCAATTACTTTTTCTGCACAACAGCACTTTTGACCTTTGGTCAGCTTGCTGGATTCGCAGCCTTCGCGGCGCGAACTGTTGCTTCCCCAGCTTCCTTGTTTGGCAAGCTTCCTCCAAAATGCCATGTTGAAACCAAGGTCTTGCTTATCCATAATTCTACACAACTAACAAAAAATGTGAAATAACTATTCAAAACAAAATAAATTAAACCTAATTGCATTTATACAAATTAGTGAAGATAAAAGTGTGTAATTACATCAAAACTTGGTAAAAGGGACCAATAAAATGGTATAAAAAGTAGTACTAATTGGTCCCTAACAACTCTCCCCAACTTAGCATTTTGTTTGTCCCTAAACAAAAGTTTCCACCCTTACAATCAAAGCAATGACACAAAAGATTGAAACAAGGATTTACCAAGAACATTCAAATGGTTCAAAAGTGTTTGGCATTTTCTCAATTCACCTATCTCAATTCTAGACAAAATATGAATAAGGGAAATGGTAAAGTGCAAAAATCATTCCAAGGAATTCAAAGCCATATATGTCAAAATTGAATCAAGCTTACACACACATCATAATAATGATGAATAACATGAAGGGTTACTTTCACTCATCCAAGCAATTAAATCAACAACAACTCAAATCATGCGGTTATCACAACAAGTACCAAATCATGTGAAAAATGAGAATCAAGAGGTCTTTCAAAGGTTGTAATGTGGCTTAGGTTACAAGAAAGGATATGATTAAGACAATTCAACCAAATTGCCTATCCTAAGAGAGCATTCCCAAAGATTCACTCTACACAATTTCCCTTTCTTTGATCCCTATCTTTTTCTTTTTCTTTTTCTTTTCAAATCCACACAACCATGAGCATTTCCTTTGCTTTTCTTTTTCTAATTTTTTCTATGCTCTATGGTTTCAAGGGTGATTTCTTTTTCTTGTTTCTTTTCATATTTTTACCCTTTCATAGAAACTCACTTTTCCAAGTTTCTAATCAACTTTTCACTTTACTCTCCCCAACTTTAGATTCCAAAACCAAATTTATTCAATAATGCTCCCTACTTAGACATAAGCAAAAGGCAAAATTTTGCAAACAACTCGGTTTGAGGTTTCAACTGATACGAAAGAAATTAGGATTCATTTATTCCACAATTTTCAATTGATTTTACAATGATCAATCAAATGAATCCTAAATTAAGCTCAAAGGGGGTTAACTAAGGATTATTCCTCACAAGGTTAGTTGATTCAAACTTTTTGGTCAAGTGGTTTTTCTCACAAACAATGCCTCTATCATTTTCAAAAATTTCACACAAAAATGGATTGATGCATGATTTAGCATGATAAGAATGAGTTAAAACAATGCTCGGTTTCCCGCTTTTTAGTGTACAATGGAAAGTCTCCTCACAACTGGCTAAGTCCTATTTTGATTCAAAAATGACATATACTTCAATGAATTTATGACATGGAATTTGCACACACCATCAAACTACTCATGTTAAGTCTAGAAAGCGATAAAGTGTACCTTGAAATGCCGACACTAATTCTTATCATCACCACTCGAAGTGTCTTATGCTTCTTTCTTTGTGATCATTTCTCGGTTGCTTAAAGCTTGACTTATGAGTAAGAACAATTAAACAAAAATGTTGGAAAACCAATATTTGATTAAAACACACTTAAATTTCAAAAAGTATTCATGCAATTATCAAGACAAACTCTAAAATTCAACAAACTCCTCAATCTTCCTTCAACTCATCGCCATGGTTTACACCACCTCTTGCACCCCCTAAAAAATTCGGCCTGCCCTTAGGCCACTTAGCATAATCAACAAAATCCTCTTAAGAAAGGAATGGAGAGGGGAAGTTTTGAAATTTGGAGGTTTGGATGTGGAGTAGCGAGGTTGTTGAAGGAATCTCCTAAGTTCGTGAAAATAGGAATGAAACGAAAATGACATAAAACAAAAGTTTTTTTTTTTTTCAGTTCGCGGGGCGAACTGAAGGAAATTTCAAAAAAATTAGTTCTGTTATTTACTGTTCGCGGGGAGAACTTTGTTCGCGGCGCGAACTGAAGCTGTGAATTCAGTTCGCGGGGCGAACAGTGTTCGCGGGGCGAACTGTAAAAACCAGAACCCAATTTTTTTCAAAATTTAACACAGCAAAAACTCACACAGCAGAAAAAAATTAAAATACAGACTTACAACGTTGGGTTGCCTCCCAACAAGCGCTTTGTTTAACGTCGTTTGAGCTTGACGGTCCACTGATTAGCCCGGTTTAAATAGAGACACGACATCCACATCACGATTTATGTCGCCACCATGGTAAACTTTGAGTCTTTGACCATTTACGGTCCAACTCTCTTGTGACTTTGGATCCTCGATTACAATGGCTCCATAATTCCGTACTTCCTTGACAACGAACGGTCCTGACCCTTTTGGCTTCAGCTTACCCGGTAATAACTTGAACCTTGATTTGAAAAGCAGTACCATTTGTCCGACATGAAACTCCTTGCGACGGGCCTTTCCATCATGGTATTTTTCTTCAATTGCATCATTTCGGAATGAATCATGTTTGTCATGTGGATGCTTCATAGCTTTAAAAAGATTAAAGGTCACCTCTTCGTCTTGCACTCTCACCTTCATTAGTCCATCATCTACGTCAATCATCATCCGAGCTGTTTTCATAAAAGGTCTTCCAAGAATTAGGGGCACATCACGGTCCTCATCCATCTCCACTATTACGAAATCTACCGGAAACAAGAATTTGTCCACCTTCACTAACATGTCTTTAGCAATTCCGTATGGTAAAGTGGTAGACTTGTCGGCTAGTTGTAAAGTCATTCTCGTCGATTTAATCTCAACATTCCCTAATCTTTTAACAATGGAGAGAGGGATTAAATTTATACTAGAGCCCAAGTCAATCAAACCATTTCCAGTGTATGTGCTTCCAATGGTCACCGGTAGAACAACCCGGCCCGGATCGGACTCCTTCCTTGGGAGAGTCTTTTGGATGATAGCACTACACCGTGCATCAAGCAGTATGGTCTCGTCTTCCACGTGTCTCCTTTTCTTTGTAAGAATGTCCTTCATGAGCTTGGCATACCGTGGCATTTGTTCTAATGCATCAGCAAATGGAATGTTGATTTGAAGCTGCTTGAAGATGTCCATAAACCGTGCATAGTGTCTAGCGTTATCCTTCTTTGATGGTGCGTGCGGATATGGTAGATGTTGAACTGGAATGACATTCACTCCTTTGTCTCCTTTTTTCTTATTTCTTGGTTCGATTTCCTTATTCATTTCCGCTTCACACCGCTGCTCTTCCATCAGTTGTTGGTTCTACTGTTTTCGCGGCGCGAAGGGAGATCGCGGCGCGAACTGAGCAGTTTCTACCACTTTCTTCTTCCCACAAGCCACATCCTCATTTTCCAGCACAGCATCCATATCATTCTCAACTGTAATTTCCTCACCTTTTTTACTTGTCAACTCTCTACCGCTTCTAGTAAAAATTGCTTTGCAATGCTCCTTTGGATTAGTTTGAGTATTAGCGGAGAAAGAAGATCCTGCAGTTTGTTCCGACAGCTGTTTCGCAAGTTGACCTATTTGATTTTCCAAATTCTTGATTGCTGCTTCATTACTCTTCTGATTTGCCATGGAAGCTTGCATGAATTGTTGAAGAGTGTCCTCTAGCTTGGAACTTCCTCCTTGCGATTGTTGGCCTTGAGAATTGGGGTGTTGATAAGGACTTTGCTGCTGAAAATTTTGATTGTTGAACCTTGTTGGTTGGTAACCTTGATTGTTCCTTTGATAGCCTTGATTTTGATTGTTCACATAGCTCACTTCTTCTAGCGGAGGGCAAAAACCAGTAGGATGATCTCCTTGGCATAACTCGCAACATGCTACTTGATGTCGAACTTGAGAACTTTGAATCTCCTTCATTTGCTGTGGAAGCTTGGCCATTTGTTGAGTAAGAAGCTCCACTTGTTGAGAGAGTAGCTTGTTTTGAGCAAGGATGGCATCATTGGTATTCAACTCTAGAACTCCAGGCTTACGTTGTGAAGGGCTACGATCATGTTGACCTTGATGATCATTGCGGGCCATCCGTTCAATAATGACTTTAGCTTCTTCCGCAGTTTTTGATATAAGCGACCCACCCGCGGTGGCGTCCAGAAGTGTCTTATGAGTTAACTGGAGACCATTCAAAAAAATATGAATTTGAGTGAGCTCATCAAAACCATGTCCCTTACATTTCCTCAACATTGATTTGAATCTCTCCCAAGCTTCATTTAGAGATTCGTTGCCTCCTTGAGTGAATACCGCAATAGCCGTTTTGGCTTCCATGAATCGGGATTGAGGGAAGTATCTTTCTAAGAACTTTTCTTCTAACAAATTCCAATCCGTCATCACTCTTGATTCTTGATCAAGGTACCACTCTTTTGCCTTTCCCACTAAGGAGTGTGGGAACATCCTCTTGAATAATGTTTCTTCACCCGCTTCGTCTATTCCCGTAGAACCCGCAATCTCATAGAATTTGATGAGATGGGTATACGGATCTTCGTGATCCATTCCGGTGATGGAGTTGCATAGAGAAGTTGGAGGATTCCGGTCTTCATCTCCGTATTTCTTCCTCCACGGGCAAATTGAGCATTCCTTCTTGGACTATTAGCGGACATTTCGGTACGATTATCCTCCGCCATGTTTCCTTCACAAGCCTCTACAACCACTTCTTCGATTGGAACAAGTGCGGAAGTAGATGCTTCTTCTCTCCGGTTCCTCTCTTCGGCTAGTTTCCTTCTTCTTCGTGTTTTGCTATTGAGCTTCCGAAGTGTTCTTTCAATTTCAGGATCGAATTGAAGTTGCTCCTCGGTTGCTTTTCCTCGCATGCACTAGAATCTACAAAACTAACAAACCAAGTGAAACAAAAGAGGGATAGTAATAAATGTAACACAACTTAAAACAAAGAATTATTGCAATGCTTGTAATATCGACACCAATCCCCGGCAACGGCGCCAATTTGTTGGAAAGTATATCTTCGGCAAATATTTTTGTATCGTATCCACAGAGATTGGGTAATATTACCGCCGTTCTATAATTCAAATGTTATAAGTTTAGAAAGTAACAGGGTTGTTTTGTTTGGAGAAATATTTTGTAAGTGAAAGTTAACAAAAGCTATTAAGTGGTTTAGTCAAATATAAAAGCTTGGCAAGATTGGAGTTCACTATTTCAAATATCTATGATTCCCTATGATAAATAATTAGATTCAAGATTATTGATGATGTTCAAATATCCCCTCAAAGTCATTTATGTCTAAATGATATCGTGATAGTTACTATATTGATCCTTAGACGATCTCTCCACCTAACTATCAATATAGCAACCTTTAATGTTCAATATCAAAGAATAGTAATGAATAAATCTATCTCTACAACTTATTCACTACTTGAAAATCTGTTTTATGTCTAAACTCGAGTAATCTCTCTCGACAACTACTCAAATCTGGTTTTCAACTTAAAGTAAAAACAGTAATCAATACATCAACAATCTCTATCTCATATATAAATCAAAGTGAATACATAGACAGATGAGAATAACTACTACCTCCAATCTTGACAAAAGGGAGTTTAGCTCCTCATCACCATTGTTACAAAGCAGAAGGTTTTAGAAGAAAAACTCTGTTTTTCTCTATTACAAAACTCTACAGCCCAATGTGTGTATGATAATGGAATAATGTTTCAATACCTAGGTTAAACTATTTTGTCTCTACCAAAGAGGTTGACATTTCCCTAATTTGGACATTGTCATCTGCAGCAGAAAAGCACTTCCCAGGCAGACATCAAAATGGCAATTACTTTTTCTGCACAACAGCACTTTTGACCTTTGGTCAGCTTGCTGGATTCGCAGCCTTCGCGGCGCGAACTGTTGCTTCCCCAGCTTCCTTGTTTGGCAAGCTTCCTCCAAAATGCCATGTTGAAACCAAGGTCTTGCTTATCCATAATTCTACACAACTAACAAAAAATGTGAAATAACTATTCAAAACAAAATAAATTAAACCTAATTGCATTTATACAAATTAGTGAAGATAAAAGTGTGTAATTACATCAAAGCTTGGTAAAAGGGACCAATAAAATGGTATAAAAAGTAGTACTAATTGGTCCCTAACACTACTTTTAGACAGAAGGGAAGCCAGGTAAGTGCTAAATTATGGTAATTTTGGGTGTGAATAATTGGCACTTATTGACTTGTTTCAATTGACTTTCATGCATAAACCTCAACTTTTGGTATATATTGTACATTTGTCTTATCATGAAAATAGCTTTTGTTTGATCATTTTGGTGCAACTTTGTCAGTTTAAAAGCCTATTGGAAGCATGAGAAACCTAAAGGCACCAAGCAAGACCCAAAGTAACATTTTTGAAGATTCCATGTTTTCCAGAGCGGGTTAAGCACGGTCCTTGCACACTTAGAGAGATGTAATGGGGAATTAGGAAATTCATGCTAGGAGTGTGCTAGGGGGCGCTTAGCGCGAATCAAGGAGGTTTAATTTTGTTTTTGCTTATCGCACTAAGCAGTATGTGCTAGAGCGTAGCACGATTTCACTTTTCCAACTCCTATTTATTCATTTGTACATGGATGTTTAGGGTATGGTTTTGGGAAATTTTAACCCCATTTCCATAAATACAATTCTTTGTGGAGAGTAGCTTAGAAATAACATCAGGGGTTACATCTTGAAGATCCGGAGTTGGATTTGCATCAATCTGTTGGACACATCGAGCGATTTTTCTTCATCTTCCTTCTTATATTTATACATTTCTTGTTGGGGTTTTGTATGTAAGTTTACTTTGATAGTATGTATATTCATTGATCATGGTATTGTATACGATCTATTTTATGAATCTATATCAATGCCATCTTTGTTTACTTGTTTTGTATTTGTATTTGAACCGCTATGGAGAAATACTCTTCAGATCTTGATCTAAGATGAACATCTATTAGATTCTAAACTCTAGACATAGATTTAGATCTAACATTCATCATGGATATTGATTCTTAATGCTTTGTATTGTTTAATATGTTGGATATCATCGATTAAACAATAGGGTAGAACTCCTATTAGCACTTCAGACATGAACACTGATGTGAGCGATACATGGTGATATTGATGAGTGTTTTAGATTGTGTACAACTGATTGGTAAATTTGTGTATTAGATAGGTGGATGAAATTCATTCCTGATGAGTTCTCTCTATTACTTTAATTACTTATGCGTATGTTTTACTTTCCGCATTTGTCCGCTTTCAAACCCTTCACCAAGCTTAGAAACATAGAGACCGTTGAACGGTATTTGATATCGCATTGATCCTTGTGGGTACGATAAAACCCTGAATACTTCCGACTTAACTTTTGCTCGCTCTCCATTATATCATAGTTTGATCAAAATGGCACCACTGTCGGGGATTGATGTTTAGATATTAAAAAGCATCGCAATAGTTTCTATCTTTTTAAGCTTTGTACATATTGTCTATATTGTATATATTTTTGTTTCCCTTCATGTTTGCTCAAGTTTTGGTTAGGGTTAGCCGTTGGTGAACAACTAGCTAAGTAAAGAAGCAACAAGAAGGAGCGTATACAAGATAAATGTGTTGAGCTAACAACGTAAAACAAGCTCTTGTTGGGAGGCAACCCGACTTTTTAAGTTTTTTAATAACTTTTTATTTAGTAGTATGGGTATTAAAAAGTTAGAGTGGATGGAAAACTTTATAAAAAATATCTTTTGAAAAACCAGTTGCAGCTTTGCTCGCTCAACGTAACTAGAGGGCACTTAGCGCGCTCTACTACACTTGTAAAAATATCTCAACCCATTTATCCATTTTCACCCAGGTCTTTTGACCCATTTTGAACTTATTTTGTTTTATGTTTAGTAGTTTAGTTTATTATTAAGTTATTAAGTTGTTAGAGATTTGTTTTGTGTTTGTCCAAAAATCTTGTCTTTGATTGGCTTGAGGAAATGTGGAGTGATTGTTTCAAGTTTGGGTGTATCAACAAGAAAATACTTTGGTAATGATAAAAAGTTTGAAAGAATGGTAAATTGTTAAGGTACATGTTTAATGTTTTCTACAACATATCATGAATATGAAACTTATGCTTTGTACAAATATCATGCCATTCATTCTTTTGCAATACTTGTTCATGTTTGAATCACTTTAGATCATAGCCAAATGTGAGGAAACTTTCCATTGTTCACTATATGCATAGAAGACCAACAATTCTTGTTTTAAATCGTATGACTTATGTTTACCCTTGCATTTGTGTTGAATTGTTTGAAAGCATAAAAATGATCAAGGCATTTTGTTTGATTTTGAGAACAACCACTTAACTAAAAAGTAGCCTACTTGTGAGTGAGCGAGAATTCGTTTAACCCCTTTGAGCCCCGGTATCAGGATCTATATCAATTTTTGAGTTGTGGGATTTTTCCTTTGGACGCGAAGAGTAGTTCATCATTGATTTTAGACTTGATTCTGATTTTTTTCTTGCACCCTCAACCTTAAATTTTGGTTTCAATTTGTACCTTGCCTTAGAAAGTTTGAGAGCATTCACATTACAATGATTGGTTGTATTCAAGTTGGGGAGAAAAATGTGGGTTGCTAAGAGGGTGAGAAAGAAAAACAAATTTTGGAAAAAGAAAGAAAAGAAAAAAATAAAAAAATCATTGAAGAAGAAAAAAAATAGCAAACATTTTGTGCTAATAAGTTGTGTTCAAGGGTGTAACAGTTGAGCAAAGAGAAAAAAGTGAATAAAGTTGTGAATGCTTGAGAATTTGAGAAGTGATCACTCTCATTTGTTTAGGAAATATTTATTTCAATTACCTTGAGATAAGACCCTTCTTTGTTGACTAAGCCACATTATAATCCTTGAAATGTTGTTGGATGAATGCATAAGTTGATCAAGATGTTAGCAAGATTGTTGGATGTGAGTCAAGTCACTCATGTTTATTCTTCATCCATATATGAAGTTATGTGTTAGGTGTGATTCATATTTGAAAATGTATTTATTTAGAATTTTTGACATGTGTTTTGTACTTATAATTTGTTTCATAGTCATGGTGTCGCTGTAGTATAGTGGTAAGCATTATTTTGCTTGTACTTTTGAAATTTGAACCATGCATTTGTTTTCGTTTGTAAAAACTTGTTGATCATGGTTGCTTGGTGATTGATTTTGTTCTCTTTAGGGTAATTGATTCTTGTTTAAGGATAAACAAGTTGTAAGTTAGAGAGAGTTTGATAAGTGCTAAATTATGGTAATTTTGTGTGTGAATAATTCGCACTTATTGACTTGTTTCAATTGATTTTCATGCATAAACCTCAACTTTTGCGTATATATTGTATAGTTGTGTTATCATGTAAATAGCTTTAGTTTGATCATTTTGGTGCAAATTTTTAGGTTTCAAATCCTATTGGAAGCATGAGAAACCTAAATGTACCAAGAAAGACCCAAAGTAACATTTTTAAGATTCCAAGTTTTCCAAATCGGGCTTAGTGCGGTCCTAGCGCACTTATCGGGCTTAGTGCGATCCTAGCGCACTTACGAAATAGAGGCAGTGGGGAATTAGGAAATTCGTGCTAGGAGTGTGCTAGGAGTATGGTTAGCGTGAATCAAGGCGGTTTAAGTTTATTTTTGTTGATCGCGCTAAGCGAGCTCTGCTAGGGCTTAGCGCGATTCCACTTTTCTAACTCCTATTTATTCATTTGTAGATAGATTTTTAGGGTATGGTTTTGGAAACTTTTAACCCCTTTTCCATTAACACAATTATTTATGAAGAGTGGCTTAGAAATAACATTATGGGTTGTATCTTGAAGATTTGGAGTTGGATTTGCATCAATTTGCTGGACATGACAAGAGATTCTTTTTCATCTTCCTTCTTCTCTTTTTACTTTTCTTATTGGGGTTTTGTATGTTAGTTTACTTTGATTGTATGTATATTTATTGATCATGGCATTGTATATGATCTATTTTATGAATCTATATCGATGTCATCTTTATTTACATGTTTTATATTTGGATTTGAACCTCTATTGAGAAATACTCTTCGGATCTTGATCTAAGATGAACATATGTTAGATTCTAAACTCTAGACATGGATTTAGATCTAACATTCACCGTGGGTATCGATTCTTAATGCTCTATATTATTTAATAGAATGAGAGATCGTCGATTAAACAATAAGGTAGAACTATCATCAATGCTTAAGACATGAACACCGATGTGAGGGATATGTGTTGATATTGATGAGTGTTTTAGGTTATGTACAACTGATTGGTAAATTTGCATATTAGGTAGGTTGATGAAATTCATTCCTGACGAGTTCTCTCTGTTACTTTAATTTCTTGTACATATGTTTTACTTTATGCATATGTATGCTTTCAAACCCTTCAGCAAGCTTAGAAATGTAGAGACCATTGAACGAAATTTGGTATCACACCGATCCTTAGAGATACGATAAAACCCAAAATACTTCCAACTTAAATTTTGCTCGCTCGCCGCCATACCGCAGCTCGAACATGGCTTCAAGAGATTCCTTTAGACTGCTCTCCGCTAAGGCGAACGCCTTGGCATTTTTTTTCTTTTTCAAGGCTTCTTGAGCTTTGCCACATATTGCTTCAACCCGTCATGCTCTTCAGTAAAATTCTTCACCAACTCATGCTCTTGAATCAACGCCTCCTTAGTCGTGATCGTTTTGGCCTATAGATCATCAACATAATTTTCTTCCAAGTCATGAGCCTTGAACAGCGCATGCATAATATAAGTCCCCTTAAAAGGTGACTTTCCACCATAGGTACCTGTTTCCCTTATGGATGACGACTTTATTGTCATTGCAAACAGACTCCTAATCAATTAAACAATTTCCTAATCAAGTGACTAGGCTCCAAAATTAATTTTGATGATTTTAATTAAAAATGATATGCATAAAAAAATTTAGTGACTGTGATTTAGCCATAATATTTTCATAAATGACCTTGTGTCTTTAAAATACATCGATCACCCATATGAACACGATCAGGAAATCTTTGACACTTCCTCTCTTTCATACTCTAAAGCTTCAAGCCTTCTTGATGAGGCTTAATATACCTCCATGTTAATTACCATCATTTGAGAGTTTAACAGTTGAACCCATTAGTGATCGTAAATCCTAAGTTTTCACTTGAGAGTCATTGGACTATAATGTTGACATTAAAACTTGATTCATGAGGATAGATTGGTCACTCATCTTGTGCATTTTTGACCTCTTAAGCTACTTAAAAAATTGCTTTACTTAAAATGCTATCAACATCAAAACCATATCATTTCCAAACCTAAGAAGCTACTAATTTACTTGTATCCTGCTATCTATAAGCTTCACTATCTTGGATCACTTCTTGATTATATCTACAAGCATATAGATCCACGTGTAATAGTGAGGTAGTCATAATCAAATCTAGTTATGGCCATTGGATCCTCTGTCAAACATAAAGGAAAGCGGGGGGGCGCCATCCTCTCTAGTGGTAACCATGGAGACACCATCTCTCCCCTCACCCTTATAAATATGTTATTATGGTGCCTGCAATGGTTAAAGTGGGGTTTGATCAAGGTTCTTATTATCAAGGCACCAACGACCATCCGACCACCTTATAACCCTACCTTAGTACCATAAAAGGAGAATAAAATGCATATGGTGGGATTGGCATCCAACCACCAATAGGTGATTCCGATGTACCTAATGAATGACATAAGTCTTTGGCATTATTTGGGAGGGGGAGATGTTTATAGTCGCAAGAACCTATGACTCGAGCAGAATGAAAGGAACTAGAACTTCCTGGTCTTGGACAATTAGTAAGTGCATATAAAAGAAAGGATAGGTGAGGGAGGTGGGGCAGGTCGTCTTAGCTCGTTCCTCTTCAGAAACAAGGCTCTAAAATGAAATCACCATCGTTACATGTACTAGAAAGCCTTATGTGGTTTTTAAAAGAAGCCATTATTTCATCAATGATGTAGTGAGTATCGATGTCCTTGACATTTATGTGTTTTGAAGTGTTGGACACCATTGACAGCTCTGGATTTCCTAAGGAATAATAGGAAAAAGATAGAAATTATTGCTACTAGAATCAAAGGAGCTCTTATAACTATCAAACATCCCCATTTCTAAGACCTTATGGTCGGTGCTTCGTCAACTCAGTTGGCGTTCTCCATACAATATATGTATAACTTTGCAACTCTCTAATATTTAAAGGCTTTATTACTTTACAAATCTTGTATAATCCCTAATAATCTTTATTGATGAAAATAAAAGGGGTGATAAAAATTGAAAAATTATTATACCTGTAAGACATAAACAAAGAAGGCTTTGAGCTTGTTTGAACATATTGCACAATGGTAGAAAAGTGTGAAAATAGTGTGTCTGACAAATGAATCAAAATATCATTCTTATAAAATAATAACCTAGGCCGAGTAAACCATAAGTGACTCCTCGTAGGCACATCAACAGTCGTTTGGGATCCCCTGCACCGCTAACATATGAAGAAAGGGTTGGGTTCTCAACTATTTGCCTTCCCAAGATAAATACATCATGTTACACATGTTATAGTTGGTGACACTCGTGGGACTTTCTTCAAGATATGCTTGAGGGACTCGCCCCAAGATCTACTTGAGGTATTCGCCTCATGCTTTGATTGAGGGACTCGTCCTAGGTGATGCTTGTGGTACTTTACCATGCTACGCTTCAGGGACTAGCCTCATATTCCGGTGGAGAAAGTCTTGAAAAATCAAGATGGTGATGCATCAAAACTAAATCAATTCGCCTTTTCTAAGACTTCTTGCTTGAGGGACTGTGGACTAGGTAAATCCATTTGCGCCTAAATAAGGAATGGCCTATGAAAAAGTACGCTTTGGGTTAAAACCCAGTTAAGGACAGAAAATGAGCTAGTCTCCCAAAGCGGACGAGGGTGCCTGAAGTAGCATATTTCCCAACTGCGAGCGGCTAGTCACCCGATAATACTATAGTCTATCATCCATGATCTACCTCATTTGTCCCGTAGATGTAATCGTATAATAGTATCAAGAAAGGGGAAATTATGTCCCATATGATCTAGGAGGAGAGGGAGAGATCTAACTTCATGCTCTCTGTAATAGGGGGTTATGGGATCCAACATTAATTGAACCCGGAGGTCTCTATAAATACCCAAGCCTCCATGGTTAGAGGGAGATACAATTTTCTAAGAGAGAAAATACAGGATCTCTCATAACAATTACGTGAGCAAATCCCCATTCTCACACTTTTGTACTTTTAGCAAGAAGAAATCTCTATTATAAGTATTAGTTACCATCTTAGAATCCCCGATACAACATGTTATCTTATATAATATATAATTCAATTATAACAACCAACACCTATAAATAATGCACCTTTCATTATTATTCATGTGCCAAACTATTCAAAATTTATCTAATCCATTCAACACAAACTAAATCACATGAGGCAACAATATCATCATGGCTTGTGGTTGTTGAAGATTTTGAATCTTACTTTATGAGGTAAAAGAAAACTATTTCTATACATTTTAAACTATTGTTGAAAAACAAATCAATTTTCAAAATGCAAAATATTATTAAATATATGTTGTTTTTAAAAGCATGAATTTCATTTGAAACCCCTGAATGGGTATGATCCACCCATGACCATGGGTATGCGCTAAGAACTTTAAAACTTGTAAAATCCTTCATCCATATCAATAAAAATCTAATAAAATTAGAATATTAACTATGTATAAACTAAAGCAAAACATGGATGTTGTCGAGCAAGGAAACTTACCATAGGTTTATCGAAATTAAAATACATTACCGAAATCACATGTGATTTTGTTACTTTTGATAATATATAAATATTCATAAATAAATTTTTGATATTAACTTGTCTTTCTCACATTTATTGGTTACTAATCAAATCACTGAGATAAGTTGTAGTAAACTTTTGCAGAGAACTCTTCAAGGCAAATTCACTTATTTTCTGCATTTTAATTTTTATTCTCGGCGAGAATCTCCTGAAAATTTTCCTAACAAATATAAATATACCCATAAAATGAAAACAAAATGTTATCATATAAAAAAACATATTGATATTTTCAAAATAATACAACTCAAAATTGAAGAGTTTAAAATTTCAAAATAAGCTTACTTACATTTGTCATTGTTGCTTCTCTCCCTTTCATCACAAGCAAGTTTTTTCTGAAAATTCTGATAGCACAATATTGAAAGTTTAAAAATAATCAAGAGTATACAAATTTTTACTTAGCTTCTTCCAATCGAATCCATAATCCATCTCCAGGACAATTTTGATATTGCTTAATTAAGTGTTTTGATAAATAAGTGTTATATTCCATCTCCATCTCCCTGACTATTATAAGTGTTATATTTGTAATATATTCAAAAAGATTTACTTACTTTGCTTTTGCTTTCGGGAAGTTATCCATACTTTTCATAGTTGTTAACTGTTTCTATGGAACGAACGGTAAAGCCTTTTATTTTGTGATGAAAGGACTATAATACAATATTAATTAATTAAATATATATATATATGAATAAATAATTTGTGTAAAACCTAATTTATACCTCTCTATAAAAAATGGAAAATACAACTAAAGTAGATAAAAGAATAAGTCAAAAATAATTCCTAAAATATTAAATAACAAACTCATAACTAAATATATCTAAGCATTTTCTTCTAGAATATTGTCTATTAAGGTACATTATTTTTCAGTGGTTCAAAGCACATGAAAAAATATCAAAAGTTTTTATTTTAAATTTGAGAGCATACCTTATCAACTTTAATTCCATCTTTTTGGGGTGTCTCTATAACTTCCCAATTATCAATCCATTAAGCAGGTAGTTTTTTGTGGCTTCTTGGCTTTCTTGTTGATGAAGAAGATGGTCTTGCAATCTAAATCCAAATATAATTTAAAAGATATTAATATTTGAGTAATGGTTGAGCAAATATAAGAAAATGTATTTCTTTAGAATTTTTAACATGTGTTTTGTACTTAGAATTTGTTTCATAGTCATGGTGTCGTTGTAGTATAGTGGCAAGCATTGCTTTATTCGTACTTTTGAAATTTGAACCATGTATTTATTTTCATTTGTAAAAACTTATTGATCATGATTGCTTGGTGATTGTTTTCGTTCTCTTTTGGGTAATTGATTTTTGTTTAAGGATAAACAAGTTGCAAGTTAGGGAGAGTTTGATAAGTGCTAAATTGTGGTAATTTTGTGTGTGAATAATTGGCACTTATTGACTTGTTTCAATTGATTTTCATGCATAAATCTCAACTTTTGCGTATATATTATATAGTTGCATTATCATGTAAATAGCTTTTGTTTGATCATTTTGGTGCAAATTTGTAGGTTTCAGAGCCTATTGGAAGCACGAGAAACCTAAATGTACCAAGAAAGACCCAAAGTAATATTTCTTAAGATTCCAAGTTTTTCAGAGCGGGCTATGTGCGGTCCTAGCGTGCTTAGGAAATAGAGGCAGTGGGGAATTAGGAAATTCGTGCTAGGAGTGTGCTAGGAGCACGCTTAACATGAATCAAGGAGATTTAAGTTTTTTTTTGCTGATCGCGCTAAGCGAGCCTTACTAGGGCTTAACGCAATTCGACTTTTCCAACTCCTATTTATTCATTTGTACATTGATTTTTAAGGTATGGTTTTGGAAACTTTAAACCCCATTTTCATCAACACAATTCTTTATGGAGAGTAGCTTAGAAATAAGATTAGGGGTTGCATCTTGAAGATTCGGAGTTGGATTTGCATCAATCTGCTGGACACGACGAGAGATTCTTCTTCTCTTTGTACCTTCCTTGTTGGGGTTTTGTATGTTAGTTTACTTTGATAGTATGTATATTTATTGATCATGGCATTGTATACGATATATTTTATGAATCTATATCGATGACATCTTTTTTTACTTGTTTTATATTTGGATTTGAACCGCTATTGAGAAATACTTTTCGGCTCTTGATCTAAGATGAACATCTGTTAGATTCTAAACTCTAAACATGGATTTAGATCTAACATTCACCGTGGGTATCGATTCTTAATGCTCTATATTATTTAATAGGATGAGATATCATCGATTAAACAATATGGTAGAACTCTCATCAGCTTTTCATACATGAACGTTGATGTGAGGGATACGTGATGATATTGATGAATGTTTTAGGTTATGTACAACTGATTGATAAATTTGTGTATTAGATAGGTGGATGAAATTCATTCCTGATGAGTTCCCTCTGTTACTTTAATTTCTTGTGCATATGTTTTACTTTCCATATTTGTACGCTTTCAAACCCTTCAACAAGCTTAGAAACCTAGAGACCGTTGAACGAAATTTGATATCGTATCGATCCTTAGGGATATGATAAAACCCAAAATACTTCTAACTTAAATTTTGCTCGCCCGCCGCCATACCGCAACTTGAACACGTCCTCAAGAGATTCCTTCAGACTGCTCTCCGCTAAGGCGAACGCCTTGGCATTTTTTTTTTCTTTTTCAAGGCTTCTTGAGCTTTTCCTCATACTACTTTAACCCATCATGCTCTTCAGTAAAATTCTTCACCAACTCATTCTCTTGAATCAGCGCCTTCTGTAGCACCTCAAATTTGCACCTATCATTGTACATACATTTTCATATTAGGTCATAGCGTATCATGATCCATTGCATAGCATTTGCATTGTCCCTCAGTTGCCTCAAGAGCAAGCAATCAAGAATTAGGTCAAACTAATCTCCTGATCAGTCAACCAAGCAAGCAAAGGAATTTCTCATTGAATCAAGGCCTTGGGGTTTGTCCAACAAGTTCACATGGTTTGGAGGTCTATTTGAAGTATTTTGGTCAAGGGTTGAAGACTTGGAGATCATCAGTTCATGCACAGACATTCAAAAACCCTAAAAAAGTCAACTGTCAGTCAAAGCAGTGGATGGTGGCCATTCTTGTGGAATTTGGGCACCATGATCAATAATCAAGAGTCCATACAACTTGGAACATCATTTGAAGTCAAGTTCTCAAGGAATTAGGGTTTGGGAGTCACCAGTCAATGCACAATCAGACAGAAATCCTAAAAGTCAACTGTTGGTCAACTGTCCATTTAATCAGTGATTGGATGATTGGAAGTGGTTTGTGAGAGTTCATTCATGTCCAAATAGTCATCATACATCATGCCAAACACCATCATGGAAGAATTTGAAGCCAGATCAAAATTTCCCAAAATAGAAACTGGGCCTGAAACTGAAACCTGCCATAAATGGAAAGTCTTGATCCTCAAACTTACATTTTGATACAAGCCTCAAATGAATTTTTGCCCAACATGAAAGTTGAAGATCTTGTTCTCCCGTTTCCAAAAAGTCCTAGAACTCTCAATTCCCATGTGTGGTTGGCAAGTTATGATCGAATCGATTTCAGAAAATCTTGAACTTCAAAGGGCCATATCTCTCAAACCGTTTGGCCAATTTTGGTGGGGTTTTTTCCTACAAGTCACATTTGATCCCCTCTTTCCAAAAATATAAATTTCATGAGCCCAAACTTCACCAATCAAAATGGCATATTTTGACCTCTTTCATTTAAATGCAAGTTTGACCATGAGTTGACTTTTTGATATAAACTTTTTTTCAACATTTGGCCAATTGGGAAAGCTCAGAAATGTCATTTTAAGTGTGTTTGCAAAGTCAAAATGTGCAGTACATAAGGCCATTGCTTGGTTGCTTGAATTGTAAGAAAGGTACAATTTCACCCATGCTCTCCATGCCTACATTTGAACCATGCCTTGGTACCTTCAAACAGAAATTGGCAAGTCATTTTTCTGTCATTTGAAGCCTCATCTGCAGCCTAAAATTAACAGCAAGACAAGAAGCCATTCCTTGCTTGCTTAAATTTTGGAAAGGACAAATGCTACCATACTTCCAACCATAACTTGTACTGTCCATGGCAGATTTTTATCCACCATTTTGCTGTCAAGGACAATAGCATTAACAGTAGCAGCATACCACAATCACCTTCACTTTTTCTCCAACCATGCTCTTATCTTGCTTGGCACACTTTTCTGTCAAAACCTGGCCAAACCACAAAGGAGAGAGGACAACAAAATTTCAAAACCAACACATTTTCTGTCAAAAATAAACAAGAGCAGCATTCACACACAGAATTTCACTCTCTCTCAAAATCATCATTACTTGCATTTCACAAGGGCTGTCAAAAAACAGAAAAAACCAGAAGAACTTCTAAACAGCAGCCTTGTCCATCATTACAAAACTTGTCCAACCTAACCAAAACAACACACTACAGAACTTCACTCATTTTTCATTAAGACATCATCTTGGCATTTTTACACAAAAGCTGTCAAAAAGAACAGGCAGTACAAGACAGCATGGGTTATGTTGGTTTTCCTGTCATGTGAAATACGACTAGGGGCAAAAACCAGTAGAAATGGAGGGACGCGAAACAAAACCACATCTGGGCCTTTTGCAAGTTCAGTCCAAAAAAAAAAACACAAAAGATCAAGCTTGGCCTTGCCAAAATTAACTTCACATCCATGGACCTCACTTGCATTTACCAAAAGAAACCTGTCAAAACAGAAAAGAACCAAACTTGAGCCTTGCATTTGTGTGTCCAAACCCTGCAGCAACCTAGCAACCTTCATTTGCCACACTGTCAAATCCTGCAGCATCAAAAAGCCAACATCCAACAGCAAGAAAAACTTGGTTGTGCTCTCATTCACAAAACACTTCACTTTTGGCCATTTTCAAATTTCTGTCCAAAACACCAATGAACCTAGCCTAGCCTTGCATTGATGCTTCACCATCCATTCCTCATTTTGTAAACCAGAATTGCAGCCATACCATACAGAGAAAAACACTGCACACATCAGTTCATTCTCTCAAAAAACACATTTTGCATTTTTCCAAACCAGTCAAGAAATTCTCATAGGACCAAACCTTGCCTTTGCCTTACCACCAAAAAAGCAACTTCCAATAGCCATTGCCTTTAAACCAACCTTTTATTCATCTTCAAAAGACAATCTCTTCTTGCACTCCTTCAAGACCTATTCAAAAAAACACCAAATGACATAACCTAAGCCTTGCCAAAACCAAAAGGAGATGTCCAATAGCATGGCATAGCTTGAGAACAGCATATTAGACACTTTATTTTCCTGCATCAAAACCAGGAGAAAGAACCACACTGCAGCAAAAAGCAAAGGGCCTAACTAATCCTCAAACCTGCACCACACCCATAGATGGCTTGGCATTTTCCAATTCTTTCTGTCAAAACCCCCGAGGAACCAAACCTGGTTTTGGCTTAACACCATGTCCTCCTCACTTTTTGGTATGGCATTAGCAGCAGTGTCTAAAACTGCATAACAGTACTCTCCCAACCTTGACCCTGCTCTTTTGCATTTGACCTTCCCTGTCCAAAACACAGTGGCTTCAAACATGACAGCCACACAGCAAACCATTGACCACTTATCCTAAAACTACCTCACCCTGCTTGGCATCTCACTCACTCTGTCCAAACTCTGCAGCAAGAAAACCCTTGCTCCCCCACCACAAAACAGCCACAAACCATACACCCTTGGCCATTCTTCCAAAACCTGTAAAAACTGAACAAAGTAACAAACCCTGCCTTGCTTTGATAACAGTATTTCTTCATTCTTGCTGTCAAAACCAAAACCTTGCCTTGCCAACCATAGCAGTTTGGTCCATCTCAACATTTCATTCAAAAAGCCACCAAATAGCCAAAACATGACAGCTTTTGTTCTAAGCACTTGTTGATCAAAAGAGCATTGCAAACACATCTCAAATATCACATAGCAAGTGTCCAAAGCCTCAAAACCTGCAGAAAACATCAAGAACTCAAAATCACTTTTCAACTTGTCACATTGTATCAAATTTGCATTTTCAAAGCCACTTTCACTTTCAGGCCATTCCAAGCTTAGCAAATTAGTTTGTCATGATCCATAGGGTATATTGAAGCTGTCTCAAACCTCCATTGCTCACTGTTTGAAAATCAAAAACATCACCTTTCTCAAAATCAAGCAAAAACCAGTTCAGTGGCCATCTTCATTTCCAGCTTGATTCAAGTTCAAGTTAAATGTCAAACAGCTTGCCTTGGACCCTTTGAAGCTATTTGGATACCTGTCAAGCATTGGAAGCATCTCCAGCATCACATTCAACATTGCCCTGTTCAGTTTGGTAAATTTTCGAGCTCCATTATTTTCCAAATTAATACATGTTTAGTATAGGTCTTTCAATGCTGAGTATCATGTTGCTTTCCTTTTTGAAAATGATTATCTATCCATGAAGATATATGGTTTTGAAGTTTGATGTTAGAATAGGTTTCTGCTCGATTCTTGACTTTTGTGTGGTTTTAATGAAAATCAATGGTAGATTCTTGTTTGCCATGGCTTGCTGATCATTTCCATGTATTCAATTTCGATTTTTGGATGAGATTGTGAAATCACGATTTTTGGATATGAACCCTAATCCCAATTTGCCCAGAATTGCCCCCATTTTCGTGTGCATGGCCATTTCTCCCTCCAGCCAATCAAAACATTCCATTTACTGCCCAAAACGACTGTGTTTTGTTAAGTGGATTCAAATATTACAAAAATGCCATTCTTGCTTCATTTATTTCACATTTTTATAACCAACCTTCCAAAATTCATAACTTGCTCATTTTTGATCCAAATTCAATGAGATTTTTTGTGTTGTGTTCATCATGATCTCTACTTTTTTATCATTATTTTTCCAGAATTTTTGGGTGAGTGGTTTTTAAATGGTGCTAGGGTTTGTGACATGTGACCAAATTTTGTACATCTTGCCAAAACATTTGTGAAATGATGATACTTTATCCAATGGCTCCCAAATTTTTTGTGCTTAAACTAGACACATTCATGGTGATTTTGGTATAAAGTTTGTGAATTTATCATTTGTGGTTTGTGAGATATGATTTTTTTGAATTAGGGTGTGACAACTTGTGTCACACCATTGATGTCCAACTTCATGATTTTCATTACCATGCTTCCTTACATCCAAATGACCCCAAATTTTGCATGAACCTACTCTTGTATGTCTAGTTCACATGTGAATTTTCTTGAATTTATTTGAGCTATTTTCCTAATTGTTTGAGATTTTCTCCCCTGCCTAGTCAATAGTTGACTTTGTGTGACACATGTTCCCATTTCATTTGTGAAATTCTCATACTTTATTAGATGGACATGAAATTTGATATGTGATAACTAGACATCTCAAGCTTGGCATTGGTGTTAATCTCATTCATTTCTCATCTGTTTTCAATTTGATATGATTTTTTGAAGTTGACCCATGCTTGTTGACTTTCTTTGTGCATGCTTGAATTTGGTTTGACTTCATGATTTTCATTGACTGCCTTCCTCTCATCCAAATGGGATGAAATTTGACATGCTTACCATGCTATGTGTTAGTTTTGATCATGATTTATTTGATGATTTTTGGAAAATGTTTAGATTGCTTTTGAGTTAAGTCTTGCTGTTGACCTCTATGAGCTTCTGTTTGCCATGCTTTGACCTAAATGGCTCATGAAATGATGATAGTGATTGATATGAATGTGAACCCAATTGGTTTTGTTTCCTAATGGTTTGAACATGATTTTGGATACTTAACCCTTGCTGTTTTGACTTTCTCATTCATTTTTGACCCTAGGCTTGCCCTAGTGGTCCTGGTACTCACTTTTGAGCTTATGTTTTCAGGTTAAGCTACGAA
This sequence comes from Lathyrus oleraceus, assembly GCF_024323335.1. Classification (NCBI taxonomy): domain Eukaryota; kingdom Viridiplantae; phylum Streptophyta; class Magnoliopsida; order Fabales; family Fabaceae; genus Lathyrus; species Lathyrus oleraceus. Next base: position 387,819,104 of record NC_066583.1, read on the forward strand.
TGCTTCAAAGAGATCATTACAATTTGATTGAGCTTGCTTGAATATCATTGTCTAACTTGTTTGTTTTGTAGGTAGCTTGGCTCACATGCCTTAAGCCTTGTGCCTTGCACATTCACTTGCTTGTGTTGACTGGTTGATGTCTGTTTCATTTTGATTTAACTCTGACTTGTATACTAACTGTGCTTGACTGATTTCAGGTACTTTAGTTGCTTTTAGTTCCTTGTGAACTTTTTTGCTTTGCTTTGCTTGTAAGCAATTTGCATTGAGGTATGTCTCTTTTACTTCATGTAGTCTGGAAGACCTGGTCTGTTACTTGGCCAGGCAACTGTCTGAAGTCCTCCTTAAGAGGCGATGTTTGTGGATGTTTAATTTTGTCCTTGCATAGAGTCAAAGACCTCCTAAGTGAAGAGGCAATTGGTGGAAGGTAGGGATATGCAATCTATCCCCCACTATTCAGTGTGTCATCTGCTTTGCTCACACCACTGTGTTGATGCATTGCAGATACAAACCCAAGATCTTGTACAATTGTACAGTTGAGTCAGTTTTAAATGTGTAGAAGGGTTCCCACTTTCTGAACCCACACATTCTTGTCTTGAGCTCTCCCAGGCCAGGGATAAGAGCTGTGAAGTCTTATCTTCACCCACCTTTCATCTGCTTCACCTTAGCCCCTCAATGGCAAGGTTAAGAGCACATTCACCCCATTCCAGAGGTTTGTTTGTCGAGGTTGATATGACCCCTTGACTAAAACCTAACCCTTGTTTGAGTCGCTTGTTTGTGTATAGCGTGTGCTATCTGTGCTTGTAGGATTGTTTGACTTGCTTCCTGTGCAAGATAGGATTGTTTGACTTGCTTCCTGTGCAAGTTAGGATTAGTTTAGACTTGCTTCCTGTGCAAGTTAGGTTTTGCTTGGCTTGCTTCCTGTGCAAGTTAAGTGTGTGTGGCTTGCTTCCTGTGTGAGCCATGCTTAGGATAGGTTGGCCCTTGTGCCATTTAGCTAGAAACCTTAACTTAGGGTTGATTTTGCATGACAACATCTAGGCTCGAGTCGTAGTCTCCCTAGAGTTGTGTCTCCCTCTGTTATCTGGTTAGGCTAGTCCTTTATCCCTGCGTAGGGGAACTACATCGCCCTGATCTTCATACCAGATGAAGTATGTAGGCAGGAGATTGAGCTGATCTCTCCGGGCGCCCTTTTCTTTTTTTGTGTGTGTTGTCTGACAGTTGCTAGGCTCGAGTGCCTGACTCCTTAGCAATTTGTTGTCTGTCTGTTTGAGTGTGTGCTTAACAGTTATAGGCTCGAGTCCCCGACTCCCTATCAACTTGTTGTGTTGTTGTGTGCTTGGAAGCTGATGTAAGTCCATCGAGTGGCATTTGGGTTCCAGTGTGCGTGTGTTTAGGTTCGGATGCTGACATAAGTCCAGTGATTGGCAGTCGGGCTCCACGTTTGCCTGTGTTTTGTTTGTTTGTGTGCGTGTCAGCCGAGCTACGAATGCTCTGATTCTTCTCTCGTCCGAGAAGATACGTATGCATAGGATGCGACATCCTAGCGAGCATGTGTTGTTTCCCCAGTCCGAACTACTTCGACTCTGATGTCTATGCCTGATAGGCTAAGTAGGCCCAGGATTCGATATCCTGCCGAGTCAGTTTCAGTCAGTTTCTTTTGTCTCTTTCAGCCAGTATGTGTGAGTTTGAGCAGTGTTTAGTAACCAATATTCCTTCCTTTTGTGCGTGGATCCCGTAGAGTACTACGGATGCGTAGGGGTGCTAATACCTTCCCTTCGCATAACCGACTCCCGAACCCATTCTCTTTGGTCGCGAGACCATGTTCTTTCCTAGGTTTACTCTGAGCGTTTCCTTTCCCTCTTTTGGGATAAATAACGCACGGTGGCGGCTCTGTTGTTCTTTCTTTTCCCGCCGGTTTTTCGCGCGATGCGACAGCTGGCGACTCTGCTGGGGACATAGAGAAGTTGACCTATGCTGGTCCATCTTCCCTGAGCGAGTCTCTCCTAGCGCTCTCTAGGTTAGGGTTTTGGTTGCTTTGTGTTGTTTTTTTTATTGCATTCATTGTATATATGTGCATTTATTGCTTGCATTTATTATTTGCATTAATGTTTGCATTTCATTCATATTCATCTGCTGTGCTGTCTGTGTTTCTCTGTTTGGGGGTGGGAGTTACTTGAGGTAAAAGGCCCAATACCCAGGCTATGAGTGAAATCTAGGAAACCTAGGAATAGAGTGATTCATGGGAAGCGGGTGGTATGGCGCCACTTAGCGGAACATTGATATCACGAGCAGTTCAGACCCTGGTGGGATATTGTCGTTACATACTTCAGGTGTGTATATGATGGTATTCTGCGAAAGGTTATTTATGCTGCGTTTCTCTTCGACTTTACCCTGGCCTAGATAACACCCGTGAGTGGGGAGGGTTTGATCATTACAGGTACAGTTGCTGATTGGTTGGTGTTTTGTTGGTGACTCTTGGTACTGATGGTGACTGTGAATTATGGGGCATTTATTTCTGGGACGCCAGAGTTCTGTCCATAGTTTATCAGCGGGTTCCGTTTATTTCGGATCCCCGGGCTGAGTTGAGAGTACTTGTTCAGAGGATCCGTTTGTCACCCGTTTCAGTGGTTGTTCCTGTGAAGATAGTGATGTAATCTCCGGTTCCGTTTATTTCGGAACTCCCCAAGTTGGATTTATGGTGACTTGGTCCCGCAAATTGACTGGTTCAGAAAAGCAGAGGGTCTACAGTTGACTTGGTGGCACAAAGGCTTGCATTCATGCATTTGCATCATATCATCTCGCATTCATCTGCATTCAACTCATGTCTGTCCGTACTCAGGGTCCATTATTTTTAAATTAAAAACCCCGGTTGAGAGACATCCAGATGTCAAAATGTTGTTGATGAAATTTTATCTGTCTCGATGAAACCAGAAAAAAAGAGGACTGAATATTCCTGGTACGGACAAACATTGCATGTGTGAGTCATACTAACCCATTTGCTGTTTTGTAGGTTTCAGTATTCAACCGGTACGCATAGCTCGTCTGTTCAGATAACCTGCTGGGGGTCAACAAATCCAAGCTGATGGATCTTCTCAACGCCGATACCCTTGAACTGAAAGAGATGATGAGGGAGTTGTTCAGTGTTGTGCAAGGACTTGCCTTGGGGCAGAAAGCCATGTCTGAAAGACTGGAAAGGATTGAGAAACGGTTGATAATGGAGAAAGTTCAGGAGAAGGCTCTGTCCTCCGAGGTGAACAAACCTTCTGGTACTGTAGCAGAGAAACCCTCCGACAGTGGTCCATTCAAGAAGAAAGTTGAGCCAGTTGGTGTGCCTGCAAAGAAAGAACGTAGCAAGGATCGTTATCATCCTTATGCTGCCACTATAACCACTCCTGTCAGCAATCCACCTGCTCAACAGCAACAACTGCCACCTCAACAGAAGACACCGGGAGCTAAGAGCCAGGTGAAGAAGAAGAATGAGGATCGTCAGTTTGAGGAACCACCGGTGACTTATGCCTTTCTTTTCCAAAGGTTGAGGGATCTAGGATTAGTTCGGCCAAGGATACTGATTCCCATAGAACAGCAGAAGAGGCCACCAAACTATGATGAGAAGACCAAGTGCGAGTTTCACTCTGGGGCACCCGGACACAACATTGAGGGCTGTAGAGCTTTTAAGCATGTCGTCCAGGACATGGTGGACTCCGAGACCATTAACTTGGCCCAGATTATGAAGGGGGATGTCAACCCTGCGCCCAGAAGGGGTCCTGTAAAAGTCAAGATGGTGAAGAAGACCAAGAAAGGATTGGAGATGACTGAGGAGGATCAGCTAAAGGTTCCAATGGCTGTGGTTCCAAAACTTCTGCTACGGGATGGAGCCTTCCCTGCTGTTGATAATGCTTGTGCGACTGTCATCACAGAAGGGTGTGTATTGATGAAGGACCCGACCCAGAAGATGAAGAAGGTAGAAGTGGATAATGTAAGATGCAAAGCACCCAGTCTGGCAGTTGAAACCATCCAGGTAGAGAATACCCTTGCTGCTGAGAAGGAAAAGAAGTTGTCCATTTCTTCTTATAAACAGGCTCTGGAAGTGGTGAAGAACAAAGAGACCCAAGGCTGGGGAAGGATCATTGACATCGTGGCAAAAGCAGACATGTTTGGAGTCGGTTATCATCCGGATTTAGAGTCGTCTAGACCAGACAGAGGATGTCATCCACTGTACGCCTTCGTCAGTGCAGGAATGTTGGATCCTGGTCATGCCCGTTCAATGGGTGAAGATGTCGACAGCAACCGCGAGCTTGAGGCGTGGATACAGTCGTGCGTACCAGGCAACTGGAAGGCCTCCAAAAGCATCACTGTCACTCATTCTGAAGAGTAGTATTTCTGTTTTTCAATTTTTGTTTGCATGAAAGCCATACGTTTTGCCCGAAACGTAATGGTCCATTGTAAGGGCCATCTCATGTGTTTCATTATGCAACATTTTGCATCAGTAATGAATGGATGTTTTTGTAGTTAAAAGCGGTGTTCCCTGTTTTTCATTTGATTTTGCAATTTAAAAAAGTAAAAAAACAAATAAAAATGGCAACGTTTTTTCATTCTCTTTCCTTTTGATTTTGTCTCGTTCCAAAGTGATTACTCTCCTGATCTCACCGATAACGATTTGGTTACACCTCTGTATGACTTCGACAATTCAACCTATCATGCCAGAGAAAAAGGCGAAGAAGATTGTGATTTGCTGGAATTAGCCAGGTCATTGAAACAAGAGGAGAAGGTGATGAGAAAGAGAGAAGATGTGAATAGACTATCAAGATGCGAGCAGAGCTAATCAGAAAGATGCATTCCCGGTACATCACAATGAGGTATTGGTTAATTATATGGCTCAGGTCTCAGTGTTTATCTTCATGGATGGCTTCTTGGCCAAGACCAGATTGAATTGTTTCCAGATAATATGAAGTAAATCAGGTCCATCACACAAGGGGCACCTTCTTGTTCTAAGTTGATGTCGTTCCGTCACGTGAGGCCGGTGCCACGTATCAGAGGTCTACGGTGACTTTGTTTCATGAGATGATTCATCGTGAAAGCAAAAGCCATGTTGATGACATGATGGCAAAGTCCCAAGCAGAACAGGGGCATCCGGTAGACTTGGGGCAAGTTGTTTGACCGTTTTAGATAACTCATACTGTTGAGTCTGAAGCAGTGCACTTATGGAGTGTTGTCCATCAAGCTACCGAGGCTTGTTGTGAGCGAATCAGAGGAATCGAGGTCAATCCTCCTAAAAAAAAAAAAAAAAAAAGAAAAAAAAAAAAAAGAAAAAAGAAAAGATAAATTGCAGGAACCTCTGATTTTGATACCTCAGTGAAAGAGATAACTGTTAATCCGGTACTTGATAACCCTCGAGGGGTCAACGAGGTGCGTATTGAGTCAGCATGACTAAGTCTTGTCGAAAAGAGTATGCAATTTACCTAAGCAAAGAGTTTATCGACTGTGAAACCATACACCCGCTGTTCGAAAAACTTGATGTACTTTGGCATAGGCTGCTCGCCGACTGAGACAGTGTATGTTGATTCATACCACTTTGTGGATGTCCAAAATGGATCTGATCAGATATGTGTTTGAGAAGCTAGTAGCAACCCATGGAAAGGTTATCAACCAAGGAAGTTTGAGGTCCCTGATGAGGACATCTCGAGGTACTCAAATCGAAAGATTGAGAGTGACCGATCCCGGAGGAGGGGCCTGGCCCTGAATCCGAACGGATTCCGATGTCTGATGGGGAAGTAAAGTGAATGAGGTAGTGCTCCCCGAATCCCAGTTGGTTGCACCAACAATGGTGGCTGAACATAAAGTCTGTATCCTGGATATTGAATCTTGGGATGTGCATCTACTTGGGGCAGTGACTTCCTCACAGATATATGAGAAATCAGAGAAGACTGAATGGATAAGGACTCGGAATGACATGTCAAGTCCAATTGAGGAAAAAGCGTTGACAGTTACCTGGCATGGGGCGGTTGTACCCAGTGAACGAAGCATGTTGTTAACCAAGAAGTGTGACCTCGCGCGTGCCACGCGGAAGAATTGGTTGAAAAGGATCCTTCCTTCTCAAGACGATTGTGGGGCAAATGGACAAACAGTTATGAATGTCCATTCGTGGTCAAGACGGTTTCCTCTGATAAAACCTTGTTACTGACGACCACGGATGATGACGATTTTCCATCCCTTGTGAATGCGGACGCAGTTAGAAAATACTTCGTGAAAGAAACCCGCTGGACAAAAAGAATAAAAGAGTCCAGGCAAAAAAGGGCATCCCGGCGAACCAAAAAACAGAAAGAAAAGGTTCGGGCAAAAATTAGGGATAAAAATAAAAGAAAAGAACTGTACACCCGGCAAGTTGAAAACCCGCAAGGGCGACTTGGGCAAGAAAGGGTATCCCGGTGGACTGAAACCCGAAAGGGCGGTCCAGGCAAAAGAGGGATTGAAACGAACAACTGCGTCCAGCGTGATCATTTGTGCTCATGATGACTTGGATAATCTCCGACAGAGACCGATCGGAAGCGTCTGGTTCAGAAGACAGAAGGTGCGGAAAGTCCTGAGGACATATGAGGTGTAACCGAGTTGGAACCCGATGAGATCGCATTTTCACGTTGCCACTAGGATAGATTTTTCTTTTATGTGCAATCACCTCTTTCCAGGGTTTGCTTCCTGTGTGTTGCTCAAATTGTGAGCCATCTTTTATTCCAGTCAAATAAAGCGTGTGTTCGGTCAAATAAATTTTGTTTTTTGTGTCATTACTGTTTTGGTTACGAAAACATCTATTCATTTTGATAAGAATATTTGCCTTTTGAAACATAGAGGTCCCTTCTGATGCATGCTTGTGAGATTGAAATTTGGAAATCTTACTTGGAAGTCTGAGTGACCTAAGTGTTGAAATATCAGAACACCTGGGGCATACCTGGGGCACGTTTTTATCTGACGATCTCTTGTGCAGGTGATGTTAGACATCTTCATTCACTTGCCAGTTGTAGCATGAACCCTTTTGACAAAGAGATCCCCTCAGAGTCCAACCAGGGGCAAGGGATAGATGAACCGTGAAAAGACGGTGAAGGATTACGACGACGATCCTGGAAAGTTAATCAAGAAGACTCTTCAAAGTCTGATGATTGGAAAGTATGTATGAATCCCAAGAGTTCAGCCTCCGTGAAGTACGAACGAGTTGGGAATACAAGATGATGGAGCAGAAAAGTCCAGAAGAGTCTGGGAGTTCTTAAAAGTGGAAAGTCAGCACTATGGGTGGATGATGGATACTAGTGTTCGACGAGTCGACCGACATCCCTGTCAAACAAGCTGTATCTCCCCAGAGGATTGAGAGTGTGATCTCCCTGGCAGATTCGAGATCGTTGTCTCCTCAGCAAGCCTGAAGGTTATCACGTCCCCAGCCCAAGCCAGTATTGAAGCTATCAGAGTTATTTCCCCTGCAGAGATACCTGTGGACAGTACCTCCTTTCCCCAACAGATCTAAGGATTGCTTCTCCCCAGCAGTCCTGTGATTGCAGATTTCCCCAGTTGAGAATCCCCGCTGAGCGCCTGGCAGTTATTTTCCCCGGGAGCACCCCAGTGGAGTTTATCAGTAGACTGTTGGTGTGTTTCCCAACAATTGGTTTTGTGATGCTATCATCTCCAGTGTGGCCGTGAGTGCTTATCCCAAGCAGGTTTGTGGGAATTCATCTCCAGTATGATATGACGTGCTATCATCCTCGACAGAGTTGTTACTCTCACCACTATGGTTATTCTCTCCACTAGGATTGTTCTCCTCAGCAGAATGGTGTGGTTTTCCTCAGCAAGTTCCCCGAGTGGAGCGGGTCTCATGAAATACATCTCCAGCAGTGATTCTCCTACATATGGATTGGTTGGGTCGTCCCTAGTGGAGTAGCATTTATTTCTCCAGCAGAATTCATCCTACCAGTGGATTGGACGGGTTTCTGTAGTAGACTGATATCGGCATCCCCAGCGGAGTTGTGATTGTTTTCCAAGTCTGAGGTTGTCTTCCCAGCAGAGGTTGTGTTGATGGTTCTTCCCCAGCAAAAGTTTGTCTTTCCCCAGCAGGATGGAAGTCGACATGGTTATAGGATCCCCAGCACAGTTCCTGGAGTTCCCCGGTGTTGTCTCTGAAGGAGACGTGTGTTTATGCGTTCATCATTTAGATAAGCATAGCATATTGCATCATTAGTGCATAGCATTTCCATGATCATGGGGCATTGTGCAAAACAAGAAAAAACTCATGCATCAACATAGCAAGCATATCCATTAGCCTTAGGCCGTGGCGACCAGCCGAGATTGGGTTGTTGGAAAGAGTTTAGCATCGCGCCATTGGATCGGCTTCAGAATTGGGTCACCAACATGGTCGAGAGGTTGGTGTTTTCCGAACAAGTGATTCCTCGGTCGAGTGGGTATCCCCATCAGTGTTACTCCCAATTGTTAGCATCTTGCCAGCTTGGATCTTTTTTCCTTAAGCAGATATGGGTGTGTCTGATCTCTCCATGTAGAGTCTACCCCTTAAGCAGAAAGTGTCAATATTTTCCTGCCATTTCCCCACTGAGATACATCCTCGTGGATGACGGTTGCTTCCGTTCCCTCCCTAATGGGATGGGTTTTCCCTATTGAGTTCTTTCCTCATTAGGATGAGTCTTGATTCAGTCTGCCTTTTGGATCGATCCTAAATTGGCTTCTTGTTGACTATCTCTTGTGTTGCCCTGGGGCATAAATGAATAGTCGTTCACTAACCGGCACTCATTCATTTCATCCTCAGCGGAATTTGTGGGCCTCTACCACCAAACCGGTAGTTGTAAGTCCTATCTTTGTGGTTTTCTACCCACTAGCTGGTAGTTGTAAAATCCCACTTTCCTCCCCTTGTTGGAATTAACCCTTTGTGCTCATCCCGATGATGACTGGTTACTTTTCCGTGGTTTTCTGCCTACAAACCGGTAGATGTAATCCCCTCTTAGTGGTATTAATGGTCTTGTCCCCTTTGGATACTTGCTTTGATCAAGCAGTATTGTCCCCATTGGGTCTTCACTTTCTTTTTGGATACTTGCTCCAAGTTAGCAACTTTATCCTCTTTTGATTGGTCATCTTTTGCATACCTAGTCTGGTACCCAGATGCTTTTCTTTTCGGTCGATTATTCATTTAACAACTTACAACCCGGTTGTGGATAATCTTCCATGCGAGTGTATTACCTACGTTTGGACGGCTATAGATAATATGTACTTATGATTTCCCGGTATTCAGACCGAAGGAGTTTCCGACGATCAGGTCGATGTACTCATGGCACAAGGCCAATTTTCCGGTATTCAGACCGAAGGAGTTTCCGACGATCAGGTCGATGTACTCGTGGCACAAGGCCAATTTTCCGGTATTCAGACCGAAGGAGTTTCCGACGATCAGGTCGATGTACTCATGGCACGAGGCCAATTTTCCGGTATTCAGACCGAAGAAGTATTCTCCTCTCCGTTGGTGTCGATAAACGTCGAGTTTTTCCCGATCATCCGTTGATGATTTGGTTGTGTTCACTCTCCCCAGTAGAGTTTCCTCCTCTCCGTTGGTGTCGATAAACGTCGAGTTTTTCCTAGTCATCCGATGATGTCTAGTTGTACCCCTCTCCATGCAGAGTTACCTCTCCGTTGGTTTCGATAAACGTCGAGTTTTTCCCGATCATCCGTTGATGATTTGTTTGTGTCCTTCTTCCCTAGTGGAGTATTCCTCCTCTCCGTTGGTGTCGATAAACGTCGAGTTTTTCCTATTCGTCCTATGACGTCTAGTTGTACCTGTCCCCACGTGGATTTACCTCTCCGTTGGTCTTGGTAAACGTTGAGTTTTTCCCATTTCGTCCGTTGACGTATGGTTGTATCCCTTCCATTCATTCATTAATGTCTGGTTACCTCTCCGTTGGTCTTGGTAAACGTTGAGTTTTTCCCATTTCGTCCGTTGACGTATGGTTGTATCCCTTCCATTCATTCATTAATGTCTGGTTACCTCTCCGTTGGTCTTGGTAAACGTTGAGTTTTTCCCATTTCGTCCGTTGACGTATGGTTGTATCCCTTCCGGTCATTCATTAATGTCTGGTTACCTCTCCGTTGGTTCCGATAAACGTCGAGTTTTTCCTAGTTGTCCGTTGGCATCTAGTTGTGATTTCTATTCCCATTCGTCATCGTTGTGATGTCTGGATGTGGCCATACCCTTTGAAAACCAAAAAAACAAAACAAAATACCCAGCAATAAATATCAAATCCCAGTGGACGTTTCCATTGGTGGATCCCTGTACTGTGCAAATTCTACGGTTCTTGGTATTCAATCCCTGTTTACCCTGAAAGTCTGACAGCCGCTGCTCTCATCCATTCGGGTTCCCAGCTGATTGAATAGGGGCAGCTGTAGCACCTCAAATTTGCACCTATCATTGTACATACATTTTCATATTAGGTCATAGCGTATCATGATCCATTGCATAGCATTTGCATTGTCCCTCAGTTGCCTCAAGAGCAAGCAATCAAGAATTAGGTCAAACTAATCTCCTGATCAGTCAACCAAGCAAGCAAAGGAATTTCTCATTGAATCAAGGCCTTGGGGTTTGTCCAACAAGTTCACATGGTTTGGAGGTCTATTTGAAGTATTTTGGTCAAGGGTTGAAGACTTGGAGATCATCAGTTCATGCACAGACATTCAAAAACCCTAAAAAAGTCAACTGTCAGTCAAAGCAGTGGATGGTGGCCATTCTTGTGGAATTTGGGCACCATGATCAATAATCAAGAGTCCATACAACTTGGAACATCATTTGAAGTCAAGTTCTCAAGGAATTAGGGTTTGGGAGTCACCAGTCAATGCACAATCAGACAGAAATCCTAAAAGTCAACTGTTGGTCAACTGTCCATTTAATCAGTGATTGGATGATTGGAAGTGGTTTGTGAGAGTTCATTCATGTCCAAATAGTCATCATACATCATGCCAAACACCATCATGGAAGAATTTGAAGCCAGATCAAAATTTCCCAAAATAGAAACTGGGCCTGAAACTGAAACCTGCCATAAATGGAAAGTCTTGATCCTCAAACTTACATTTTGATACAAGCCTCAAATGATTTTTTGCCCAACATGAAAGTTGAAGATCTTGTTCTCCCGTTTCCAAAAAGTCCTAGAACTCTCAATTCCCATGTGTGGTTGGCAAGTTATGATCGAATCGATTTCAGAAAATCTTGAACTTCAAAGGGCCATATCTCTCAAACCGTTTGGCCAATTTTGGTGGGGTTTTTTCCTACAAGTCACATTTGATCCCCTCTTTCCAAAAATATAAATTTCATGAGCCCAAACTTCACCAATCAAAATGGCATATTTTGACCTCTTTCATTTAAATGCAAGTTTGACCATGAGTTGACTTTTTGATATAAACTTTTTTTCAACATTTGGCCAATTGGGAAAGCTCAGAAATGTCATTTTAAGTGTGTTTGCAAAGTCAAAATGTGCAGTACATAAGGCCATTGCTTGGTTGCTTGAATTGTAAGAAAGGTACAATTTCACCCATGCTCTCCATGCCTACATTTGAACCATGCCTTGGTACCTTCAAACAGAAATTGGCAAGTCATTTTTCTGTCATTTGAAGCCTCATCTGCAGCCTAAAATTAACAGCAAGACAAGAAGCCATTCCTTGCTTGCTTAAATTTTGGAAAGGACAAATGCTACCATACTTCCAACCATAACTTGTACTGTCCATGGCAGATTTTTATCCACCATTTTGCTGTCAAGGACAATAGCATTAACAGTAGCAGCATACCACAATCACCTTCACTTTTTCTCCAACCATGCTCTTATCTTGCTTTGCACACTTTTCTGTCAAAACCTGGCCAAACCACAAAGGAGAGAGGACAACAAAATTTCAAAACCAACACATTTTCTGTCAAAAATAAACAAGAGCAGCATTCACACACAGAATTTCACTCTCTCTCAAAATCATCATTACTTGCATTTCATAAGGGCTGTCAAAAAACAGAAAAAACCAGAAGAACTTCTAAACAGCAGCCTTGTCCATCATTACAAAACTTGTCCAACCTAACCAAAACAACACACTACAGAACTTCACTCATTTTTCATTAAGACATCATCTTGGCATTTTTACACAAAAGCTGTCAAAAAGAACAGGCAGTACAAGACAGCATGGGTTATGTTGGTTTTCCGGTCATGTGAAATACGACTAGGGGCAAAAACCAGTAGAAATGGAGGGACGCGAAACAAAACCACATCTGGGCCTTTTGCAAGTTCAGTCCAAAAAAAAAACACAAAAGATCAAGCTTGGCCTTGCCAAAATTAACTTCACATCCATGGACCTCACTTGCATTTACCAAAAGAAACCTGTCAAAACAGAAAAGAACCAAACTTGAGCCTTGCATTTGTGTGTCCAAACCCTGCAGCAACCTAGCAACCTTCATTTGCCACACTGTCAAATCCTGCAGCATCAAAAAGCCAACATCCAACAGCAAGAAAAACTTGGTTGTGCTCTCATTCACAAAACACTTCACTTTTGGCCATTTTCAAATTTCTGTCCAAAACACCAATGAACCTAGCCTAGCCTTGCATTGATGCTTCACCATCCATTCCTCATTTTGTAAACCAGAATTGCAGCCATACCATACAGAGAAAAACACTGCACACATCAGTTCATTCTCTCAAAAAACACATTTTGCATTTTTCCAAACCAGTCAAGAAATTCTCATAGGACCAAACCTTGCCTTTGCCTTACCACCAAAAAAGCAACTTCCAATAGCCATTACCTTTAAACCAACCTTTTATTCATCTTCAAAAGACAATCTCTTCTTGCACTCCTTCAAGACCTATTCAAAAAAACACCAAATGACATAACCTAAGCCTTGCCAAAACCAAAAGGAGATGTCCAATAGCATGGCATAGCTTGAGAACAGCATATTAGACACTTTATTTTCCTGCATCAAAACCAGGAGAAAGAACCACACTGCAGCAAAAAGCAAAGGGCCTAACTAATCCTCAAACCTGCACCACACCCATAGATGGCTTGGCATTTTCCAATTCTTTCTGTCAAAACCCCCGAGGAACCAAACCTGGTTTTGGCTTAACACCATGTCCTCCTCACTTTTTGGTATGGCATTAGCAGCAGTGTCTAAAACTGCATAACAGTACTCTCCCAACCTTGACCCTGCTCTTTTGCATTTGACCTTCCCTGTCCAAAACACAGTGGCTTCAAACATGACAGCCACACAGCAAACCATTGACCACTTATCCTAAAACTACCTCACCCTGCTTGGCATCTCACTCACTCTGTCCAAACTCTGCAGCAAGAAAACCCTTGCTCCCCCACCACAAAACAGCCACAAACCATACACCCTTGGCCATTCTTCCAAAACCTGTAAAAACTGAACAAAGTAACAAACCCTGCCTTGCTTTGATAACAGTATTTCTTCATTCTTGCTGTCAAAACCAAAACCTTGCCTTGCCAACCATAGCAGTTTGGTCCATCTCAACATTTCATTCAAAAAGCCACCAAATAGCCAAAACATGACAGCTTTTGTTCTAAGCACTTGTTGATCAAAAGAGCATTGCAAACACATCTCAAATATCACATAGCAAGTGTCCAAAGCCTCAAAACCTGCAGAAAACATCAAGAACTCAAAATCACTTTTCAACTTGTCACATTGTATCAAATTTGCATTTTCAAAGCCACTTTCACTTTCAGGCCATTCCAAGCTTAGCAAATTAGTTTGTCATGATCCATAGGGTATATTGAAGCTGTCTCAAACCTCCATTGCTCACTGTTTGAAAATCAAAAACATCACCTTTCTCAAAATCAAGCAAAAACCAGTTCAGTGGCCATCTTCATTTCCAGCTTGATTCAAGTTCAAGTTAAATGTCAAACAGCTTGCCTTGGACCCTTTGAAGCTATTTGGATACCTGTCAAGCATTGGAAGCATCTCCAGCATCACATTCAACATTGCCCTGTTCAGTTTGGTAAATTTTCGAGCTCCATTATTTTCCAAATTAATACATGTTTAGTATAGGTCTTTCAATGCTGAGTATCATGTTGCTTTCCTTTTTGAAAATGATTATCTATCCATGAAGATATATGGTTTTGAAGTTTGATGTTAGAATAGGTTTCTGCTCGATTCTTGACTTTTGTGTGGTTTTAATGAAAATCAATGGTAGATTCTTGTTTGCCATGGCTTGCTGATCATTTCCATGTATTCAATTTCGATTTTTGGATGAGATTGTGAAATCACGATTTTTGGATATGAACCCTAATCCCAATTTGCCCAGAATTGCCCCCATTTTCGTGTGCATGGCCATTTCTCCCTCCAGCCAATCAAAACATTCCATTTACTGCCCAAAACGACTGTGTTTTGTTAAGTGGATTCAAATATTACAAAAATGCCATTCTTGCTTCATTTATTTCACATTTTTATAACCAACCTTCCAAAATTCATAACTTGCTCATTTTTGATCCAAATTCAATGAGATTTTTTGTGTTGTGTTCATCATGATCTCTACTTTTTTATCATTATTTTTCCAGAATTTTTGGGTGAGTGGTTTTTAAATGGTGCTAGGGTTTGTGACATGTGACCAAATTTTGTACATCTTGCCAAAACATTTGTGAAATGATGATACTTTATCCAATGGCTCCCAAATTTTTTGTGCTTAAACTAGACACATTCATGGTGATTTTGGTATAAAGTTTGTGAATTTATCATTTGTGGTTTGTGAGATATGATTTTTTTGAATTAGGGTGTGACAACTTGTGTCACACCATTGATGTCCAACTTCATGATTTTCATTACCATGCTTCCTTACATCCAAATGACCCCAAATTTTGCATGAACCTACTCTTGTATGTCTAGTTCACATGTGAATTTTCTTGAATTTATTTGAGCTATTTTCCTAATTGTTTGAGATTTTCTCCCCTGCCTAGTCAATAGTTGACTTTGTGTGACACATGTTCCCATTTCATTTGTGAAATTCTCATACTTTATTAGATGGACATGAAATTTGATATGTGATAACTAGACATCTCAAGCTTGGCATTGGTGTTAATCTCATTCATTTCTCATCTGTTTTCAATTTGATATGATTTTTTGAAGTTGACCCATGCTTGTTGACTTTCTTTGTGCATGCTTGAATTTGGTTTGACTTCATGATTTTCATTGACTGCCTTCCTCTCATCCAAATGGGATGAAATTTGACATGCTTACCATGCTATGTGTTAGTTTTGATCATGATTTATTTGATGATTTTTGGAAAATGTTTAGATTGCTTTTGAGTTAAGTCTTGCTGTTGACCTCTATGAGCTTCTGTTTGCCATGCTTTGACCTAAATGGCTCATGAAATGATGATAGTGATTGATATGAATGTGAACCCAATTGGTTTTGTTTCCTAATGGTTTGAACATGATTTTGGATACTTAACCCTTGCTGTTTTGACTTTCTCATTCATTTTTGACCCTAGGCTTGCCCTAGTGGTCCTGGTACTCACTTTTGAGCTTATGTTTTCAGGTTAAGCTACGAATGCTTCAAAGAGATCATTACAATTTGATTGAGCTTGCTTGAATATCATTGTCTAACTTGTTTGTTTTGTAGGTAGCTTGGCTCACATGCCTTAAGCCTTGTGCCTTGCACATTCACTTGCTTGTGTTGACTGGTTGATGTCTGTTTCATTTTGATTTAACTCTGACTTGTATACTAACTGTGCTTGACTGATTTCAGGTACTTTAGTTGCTTTTAGTTCCTTGTGAACTTTTTTGCTTTGCTTTGCTTGTAAGCAATTTGCATTGAGGTATGTCTCTTTTACTTCATGTAGTCTGGAAGACCTGGTCTGTTACTTGGCCAGGCAACTGTCTGAAGTCCTCCTTAAGAGGCGATGTTTGTGGATGTTTAATTTTGTCCTTGCATAGAGTCAAAGACCTCCTAAGTGAAGAGGCAATTGGTGGAAGGTAGGGATATGCAATCTATCCCCCACTATTCAGTGTGTCATCTGCTTTGCTCACACCACTGTGTTGATGCATTGCAGATACAAACCCAAGATCTTGTACAATTGTACAGTTGAGTCAGTTTTAAATGTGTAGAAGGGTTCCCACTTTCTGAACCCACACATTCTTGTCTTGAGCTCTCCCAGGCCAGGGATAAGAGCTGTGAAGTCTTATCTTCACCCACCTTTCATCTGCTTCACCTTAGCCCCTCAATGGCAAGGTTAAGAGCACATTCACCCCATTCCAGAGGTTTGTTTGTCGAGGTTGATATGACCCCTTGACTAAAACCTAACCCTTGTTTGAGCCGCTTGTTTGTGTATAGCGTGTGCTATCTGTGCTTGTAGGATTGTTTGACTTGCTTCCTGTGCAAGATAGGATTGTTTGACTTGCTTCCTGTGCAAGTTAGGATTAGTTTAGACTTGCTTCCTGTGCAAGTTAGGTTTTGCTTGGCTTGCTTCCTGTGCAAGTTAAGTGTGTGTGGCTTGCTTCCTGTGTGAGCCATGCTTAGGATAGGTTGGCCCTTGTGCCATTTAGCTAGAAACCTTAACTTAGGGTTGATTTTGCATGACAACATCTAGGCTCGAGTCGTAGTCTCCCTAGAGTTGTGTCTCCCTCTGTTATCTGGTTAGGCTAGTCCTTTATCCCTGCGTAGGGGAACTACATCGCCCTGATCTTCATACCAGATGAAGTATGTAGGCAGGAGATTGAGCTGATCTCTCCGGGCGCCCTTTTCTTTTTTTGTGTGTGTTGTCTGACAGTTGCTAGGCTCGAGTGCCTGACTCCTTAGC
This sequence comes from Lathyrus oleraceus, assembly GCF_024323335.1. NCBI lineage: Eukaryota > Viridiplantae > Streptophyta > Magnoliopsida > Fabales > Fabaceae > Lathyrus > Lathyrus oleraceus. Next base: position 387,835,909 of record NC_066583.1, read on the forward strand.
AATTTGTTGTCTGTCTGTTTGAGTGTGTGCTTAACAGTTATAGGCTCGAGTCCCCGACTCCCTATCAACTTGTTGTGTTGTTGTGTGCTTGGAAGCTGATGTAAGTCCATCGAGTGGCATTTGGGTTCCAGTGTGCGTGTGTTTAGGTTCGGATGCTGACATAAGTCCAGTGATTGGCAGTCGGGCTCCACGTTTGCCTGTGTTTTGTTTGTTTGTGTGCGTGTCAGCCGAGCTACGAATGCTCTGATTCTTCTCTCGTCCGAGAAGATACGTATGCATAGGATGCGACATCCTAGCGAGCATGTGTTGTTTCCCCAGTCCGAACTACTTCGACTCTGATGTCTATGCCTGATAGGCTAAGTAGGCCCAGGATTCGATATCCTGCCGAGTCAGTTTCAGTCAGTTTCTTTTGTCTCTTTCAGCCAGTATGTGTGAGTTTGAGCAGTGTTTAGTAACCAATATTCCTTCCTTTTGTGCGTGGATCCCGTAGAGTACTACGGATGCGTAGGGGTGCTAATACCTTCCCTTCGCATAACCGACTCCCGAACCCATTCTCTTTGGTCGCGAGACCATGTTCTTTCCTAGGTTTACTCTGAGCGTTTCCTTTCCCTCTTTTGGGATAAATAACGCACGGTGGCGGCTCTGTTGTTCTTTCTTTTCCCGCCGGTTTTTCGCGCGATGCGACACCTTCTTAGTGGTGGTCGTTTTGGCCTATAGATCATCGACATAATTTTCTTCCAAGTCATGAGCCTTGAACAACGCACGCCCAACATAAGGCCCCTCAAAAGGTGACTTCCCACCTTAGGTGCATGGTTCCCTTACGGATGATGACTTTATAATCATTGCAAACAGTCTCCTAATCAATTAAACAACTTCCTAATCAAGTGACTAGGCTCCAAAATCAATTTTGATGATTTTAATTAAAAATGATATACATCAAAATAATTTTGGTGACACTGATTTATCCATAATACTTCCATAAATGTCCTTGTGTATTTAAAATACATCGATCACCCATACGAACACGATCATGCAAGCTTTGATACTTCCTCTCTTTCATACTCTAAAGCTTCAAGTCTTCTTGGTGAGGCTTAAGATATCTCCATGTTAATTACCATCATATGAGAGTTTAACAGTTGAACCCATTAGTGATCGTAAACCCTAAGTTTTCACTTGAGAATCATTGGACTATAACATTGAATTTAAAACTTGGTTCATGAGGATAGATTGATCACTTATCTTGTGCATCTTTGACCGCTTAAGCTACTTAAAAAATTTCTTTACTTAAAATGTTATCATCGTCAAAACCATATCATTTCCAAACCTAAAAAGCTATTGATTTACTTGTATCATGCTATCTATAAGCTTCACTATCTTGGATCACTTCTTGATTATATCTACAAGCATATAGATCCACGTGTAATAATGAGGTAGTCATAATCAAATCCAGTTATGGCCATTGGATCCTCTGTCAAACATAAAGGAAAGTGGAAGGAAACATCCTCTCTAGTTGTAACCATGGAGACACTTTCTTGCCCCTCACCCTCATAAATATGTTTTTATGGTGCCTACAATGGTTAAAGTGGGGTTTGATTAGGGTTCTTGTCATCAAGGCACCAACACCCATCCTACCACCTTATAACCCTACCTTAGTACCATAAAAGGAGAATAAAATGCATATGGTGGGATTGGCATCCATCCACCAATAGGTGATTCTGATGTACCTAATGAAGGCCATATTCTTTGACACTATTTGGGAGGGGACGGCGTTTATATTTGCAAGAACCTCTGACTCGGATAGAATGAAATAGACTAGAACTTCCTGGTCTTGGACAATCAATAAGTGCATATAGAAGAAAGGGTAGGATTGGTTAGGTGGGGGAGGTCGTCTTAGCTCGTTCCTCTTCAGAAACAAGGCTCTAGAATGAAATCACCCTCGTTACACGTACTAGAAAGACTTATGTGGTGTTTAAAAGAATCCATCATTTCATCAATGATGTAGTGAGTATCGATGTCCTTGACATTTTTGTGTTTTGAAGTGTTGGACACCATTGACTGCTCTGGATTTCCTAATGAATAATAGGAAAAAGATAGAAGTTATTGCTACTAGAATCATATGAGCTCTTATAACTATCAAACATCCCCATTTCTAAGACTCTATGGTCAATGCTTCGTCAACTCAGTTGGTGTTCTCCATACAATATATGTATAACTTTGCAACTCTCTAATATTTAAAGGCTTTATTACTTTACCAAACTTGTATAATCCCTAATAATATTTATTGATGAAAAGAAGGAGGTGAGAAAAATAGAAAAAATATTGTACCTGTAAGACATAAACAAAGAAGGCTTTGAGATTGTTTGAACATATTGTACAAAGGAAGAAGAGTGTGAAAATAGTGTGTTTGACAAATGAATCAAAATATCCTTCTCATAAAAGATCAACAGTCGTATGGGATCCCCCATATCGCTAACATATGAAGAAAGGGTTAGGTTCTCAACTATTTGTCTTCCCAAGGTAAATACATCATTTGGGACATTTCATGTTACACATGTTATTTTCGGTGACACTCATGGGACTGGCCTCAAGATATGCTTGAGGCACTCGCCTCAAGATCTACTTGAGGTATTCGCCTCTTGCTTTACTTGAAGGACTCGTCCTAGGTGATGCTTGTGGTACTTGCCCCATGCTTCACTTCAGGGGCTAGACCTCTATTCCGCTGGAGAAAATCTTGAAAAATCAAGATGGCGATGCATCGAAATTAAATCACTTCGCCCTTTCCAAGACGTCTTGCTTGAGGGACCGTGGACTAGGAAAATTCATTTGTGCCTAAATAAGGAATGACCTATGAAAAAGTATGATTTGGGTTAAAACCTAGTTAAGGACAGAAAATGAGCTAGTCTCCCAAAGCGGATGAGGGCATCCGAAGTAGCATGGTTTCTCAACTGCGAGTGGCTAGTCACCCAATAATATTGGAGTCTCTCACCCATGATCTACCTCATTTGTCCTGTAGATGTAATTGTATAACGGTATCAAGAAAGGGGAAAATGTGTCCCATATGATCTAGGAGGAGAGAGATCTCTCTAACACCATGCTCTACATAATGGGGTCGTGGGATATGATCTAGGAGAAGAGAGATGTCTCTAACTCCATGCTCTAAATAATGGGGTTATGGGATCCAACGTTAATTGAACTCGGAGATCTCTATAAATACCCCAAGACTCCATGGTTAGAGGAAAATACAATTTTCCAAGAGAGAAAATACAGGATCTCTCATAACAATTACGTGAGTGAGTCTTCATTCCCACACTATTATACTTTTAGCAAGAAGAAATCTCTATTATAAGTATTAGTTATCATCTTAGAAGCCCTCATACAACATATTATATTATATAATATATAATTCAATTATACCAACCAACACCTATAAATAATGCACCTTTCATTATTCATGTGTCCAACCATTCAAAACTTATCTAATCCATTAAACACAAAATAAGTCACGTGAGGAAACAATATCACCATGGCCTGTGGTTGTTGAATATTTTGAACCTTACTTTATGAGGTGAAAGAAAACTATTTCAATACATCTAAAACTATTGTTGAAAAAATAATCTATTTTCAAAATACAAAATATTTTAAAATATATGTTATTTTTAAAAGCATGAATTTCATTTGAACCCCCTAAATGGGTACAATTCACTCATGATCATGGGTATGCGCTAAGAACTTTAAAACTTGTAAAATCATTCATCCATATCAATAAAAATCTAATAAGATAGAATATTAACTATGAATAAACTAAAACAAAACATGAATGTTCGAGCAAGGAAACTTAACATGAGTTTTGTGTCACCTTAACCAATAGAGTTTTATCGAAATTAAAGTACATTACCAAAATCACATGTCATTTTGTTACTTTTGATAATATATAAATATTCATAAATAAATTTATGATATTAACTTGTGTTTCTCACATTTATTAGTTACTAATCAAATCAGTGAGATAAGATATAGTAAACTTTTGCAGAGAACTTTTCAAGGCAAATTCACTTATTTTCTGCATTTTATTTTTTATTCTTGGCAAGAATCGCCTGAAATTTTTCCTAACAAATATAAATATACCCATAAAATAAAATAAAAAATATTATCATATAAAAAAACATACTGATATTTTCAAAATAATACAAATCAAAATTGAAGAGTTTAAAATTTCAAAATAAGGTTACTTATATTAGTCATTGGTGCTTCTCTCCCTTTCTTCGTAAGCAAGTTTTTTCTGAAAACTTTGATAGCACAATAGTGAAAGTTTAAAAATAATCAAGAATATACAAATTTTTACTTAACTTCTTCCAATAGAATCCATCTCCATGACAATTTTGATATTGTTTAATTAAGTGTTTTTATAATTAAGTGTTATATTCCATCTCCATCTCCATGACTATTATAAGTATTATATTTGTAATGTATTCAAAAAGATTTACTTACTTTTCTTTTACGCTCTGAAAGTTCTCCATACTTTACATAGTTGTTAATTGCTTCTATGGAACAAATGGTAAAGCCTTTTATTTTGTGACGAAAGGACTACAATACAATATTAATTAATTAAATATATATATGATTTAATAATTTGTATAAAACATAATTTATACCTCTCTATAAATAATGAAAAATACAACTAAAGTAGATGAAAGAATAAGTCAAAAATAATTCCTAAAATATTAAATAATATATATTTAATGAGAAGTGTCTAGCTTTTTAATAGTGCAAAATATATCTAAGCATTTTCTTCTAGAATATTGTCTATTAAGGATACATTATTTTTTATTGGTACTAAGCACATAAAAAAATATCAAAAAAATTTATTTTAAATTTGAGAGAATACCTTATCAATTTTAATTCCATCTTTCTGCAGTATCTCTGTAACTTCCCAATTATCAATCCATTCAACAAGTAATTTTTTTTGTGGCTTCTTGGTTTTCTTGTTGATGAAGAAGATGGTCTTACAATCTAAATCCAAATATAATTTAAAAGATATTAATATTTGAGTAATGGTTGAGCAGATATAAGAAAATATAAATTACCTTATTTCTTTGAGTAATGGTTGAGACCAAATCACCAGTAATATTATCATTATTGTTATTAGGGTCGAAATACTAAGATATTGGATCAACGTTGAGTACTTCGTTATTCTGATCCTTTAATAGGTATATATAACACAAATACAAGTGTAATTAAACTCAATGTATATGTAATATACAATATAAATTATACAATTCATTCTATCAAAGGCAATATATAACACACCATGCTTAGATTAGATTATTTAGTTATACAATTCTTTTCAAAGAAACAAATCATTATAAATCAAAGCATGTACATTAAATAATCTTATAAGATAATAGCACATTAATACCAAAAAAAATCATGTTTTTTTTAGATCGATGCAAAAAGAATTTTAGAGATTAAAAAATATGTATATTAAAAAAGGGAAAGATCAAACACTCATAATTGATTTAATGGTGAAGATTTTGATCTTAAGAGTATGCTCTTCAGAATCAAATCTTGCTAAATACAAATAATTCATGTGTTGGGTCAAATTCAAATAGAGATTTACCTTAGTTTTAAATAGGGTCACCACAAGTAAACGGTGAGATTTATCCTTTTAAATTAATCGATCCTAAATTTGAATACTAAGATTTCAAAAATAAAGGATAGGTATGAAAATAAAAAGAAGTTATAGAAAAATTAAATTACATATTCAATCTGTAATTTTAATTCCTTCTTTTATCACTTACAATAGTGTATTACCTTTTAGAATAAAAGTGAAATATACTTGAAGTTTGATATTGTTGGTCTTACAATTTTAATCAAAGACATTATTTTAAATATTATTTTGATTTAAATATCATTATACTTTGACGCATAGTGTATCATATAATGCATTGGTATTATCCACATAGCTATAAAATTTACTCCTCTAATAATAAAATTTAAAATAATAAACGTATGCTTAGAGATCTTAATGTTAAAGATTTAATAAATATATATTAAAAATGTATATTCAAACATACAATATATAATTAAGCTTAATATAATTTATCATGAAAAGAACATGTTTTTTCATATCTATATACTATTTTTTAATGGGAAAATATATTAAAACAATATAAATAAAAGAATTATAAGAAAATATCAACAGTACTCTAAACAAAAACAGAAAAATAAAGAAAGACGAGACAATAAAAAGAAAAACAAACATTGTCCTTCTAATTGAAAATTAAACAGAAATGAGAGATCTTACCACAAGCCTAAACCATATCAGATAAAGAGAAAATCAAATCACAACACTAAAATTGAAATATATATATATATATATATATATATATATATATATGCATGCTTAATATTCAATTTTTTAATAAAAAGACACATATTATTGCATAATATCGTGAAGAAAATTAAAAAATACAATAAATAAAAACTAAGATGTGAGTATATCGGTAATAATCAAACATATATACGAGAGAATATGTTGTTAGAAAAAACAATCAAACAATAAAAAAAATTGTTTACCATTTCTAACAAAGTCTTACGATTCAAATTTGGATCTGTCGCCATGAATTATGGTATTACTATCAAAACAAATCAAACTCAAAGTTGTAAGTTGGAAAATAATTATAGGACATCAAGAATATGATTTTCTTGTATAGGAGATTATTGTTTCATTACCGATAAGAGAAAATACTAAACTTAATTCTTACCTGAACTCCGTTGACCTACTTGATGGAGTCGGTTGCTAGTATCTCTTGTGTCAGTGATTCAGAGAGATTGTTTGATATGGAATACTCTGAATAAATTTTATGCTTTTTATTTTTTTAATACTTGATTTGTGTGTTTTAATTTCATTCTTTTTTTTTTCTGACTTGTCTAATGATTTTAAGTCAATTTATAAATATAGTAGAACATATTAATATATATTTAGTATTGCTTTAATATTTTATTGATAAATTCATTCAAAATATTAATATATATGTATATCTATTGTTTTAAGATTTGACCAAGAAATGAAAATATATATATTTTAATACTTTTTATTGAAGTGTTTATGAATGGTCAATAAAAAGGTATTTAAAAAATTGTTTTTTAATTTTTTGGTCAAATATTAAAATAATAATATGTATATATATTTTTTAATATTTTTAATATTTTTTTAATTAAATATTAAAACAATAATATTCATAAAAAAAATAAAGTTAAAACAAGGTTACACCAATAACTTAAAGAGAACAGGAGTTATAAAGAGGAAGGGGGCAACATCAAACCCTTTAAAAAAAGCTAAAGATAAAAGTCGGGAAATTGATCTTATTGTGATCGTACCATGTAAAAGTTTTAAGAGTTATCTTATCAAACCAAGTAAACCCTACGGAGGTTAGGCCCAAAGAGGCATACTTGTCTACTAAGCTATTGCCTTTCTTATAAGTATGAAAATAACGAAATTCATGTCTTTAACAAAGAACATACAATTTATCCATTTATTTCTTAAGTGCTAAGGAACTAGCAGTGAAGAGGCACATGTTAAAGTTGACATTTTTTAGTCTATTTTGAGCCACAAATTCTTCTCATTACGAGCATGAGCGACCTCAATGGCAGGGTTATCCCTAAAAGCTCGACATGAAATGTAATGTTAGAACCTAAATTAACAGTGAAGCTACCAAGGAAAGAGGCACAATGCTGCTTAAAAATTGCAATACATGAAGCTTGACATTGGCAACCAAGAATAGCCTCATACGTGATGCATTTGATCCAATCCTAAAAAAAGGGTCTCATATCATTTCTTTGATTAAGATCTTGGGGGATGAATGTCCACTCTAAAGGCTTTAAGAGTGATTAAGAAGATATCTCAAGCCTCGTCGATCAGAAGATTCAAGTCCTAGTTGAAGTGTTAAGTCATTTTTGTATCTAGTTAGGGAACTTGAAGTTGTGAAAGTGTGAAAGCTTACAAAATCTTACGTTTAGCAGCTTCAAATTTATCTGTCTAAATGCAAAAGTTGATAGTGAGTCTTGAAGTATTATAGAAATCACATACAATCACACACACGCGTGCACACATACACACAAAAAAAGTTTTTAAAATCCCTCCATGATCTTATAAAATCTCTTGAAAACCTATAAAGGCTTGCATCGAATTGATGAATAAATACTTTTAATCAATTGGGAAGATATTTACACTTTTTAATTGATTAATGACTTGTCTTAGTCGATTAGATCAAGGAAAATGACATCTTAATCAATTTAACCATAAAGTCTTTTTGGGTTTTTCTTTCTGGAGATCTATGTGCTTGAAGTTATGGAGTTGATAATCCTGATGATGAATGTTTTGGTGTTTTGATGATGACAACGTTGATGTCTTCTGAAGTCGATGGAGATATCCTTCCAACTCTCTTATAATGGTGATTAACATGAATATATCACAAGCTTTATAGAGTAAAACATTCAAGGTTCCAACAAAGTGCTTATATGATCAGATTTATCTGGCAAAGAAACTTAAGAGCTTCAAAATTTTGAAAGAGAGGAAGTGTGAAAGCCTATCTAGTCGTGTCTGTTTAAGTGACCAGAGTCTTGTAAAAGTGGGATAATAACTCCTAATATACTAAGGAAACTTACACATGCACCTAAAATGTTTTTAAGGTCTCTCTTTATTTGATAAAACCACCTAAAAATGTTTTTATAACTGAACCTACTAATTCAAAGAGCGTCTAATTGAATGGAACACTTTTTTCAACTGAATAATCGATTAGACCAAGTTCCAAGTTTATTATTTTCTCTTGGTTTAGTCTAAAATTGATTTGGGATAGTCTGTTTATGATTTTTAACTATTAAATATCAAAATCTTCCATTTATGACTTGTGAAACGATAATAAAGGCTAAATAATCTATTAGACTAATTTTTTATTTAGTTAATGCATTTCATGGATTGTTTCCTTTTTTATCTTTTTCTTCTCATATATAAAGGAGGCATTTCCTCACTTGAAATCACATTAGAATTTAGAGTTTTCCTATTTCTTACAATTTTATTACTCTACTTTTCTCTCTTGATATTTTTCTTTCAACAAAGTTGTCTTAGTGTCTTCCGAGTGAAAACTACTTCTGAAGAAAGTATTGTAGCAGTGTCGTGTCATTCTTTTATTTAAAGAGTGTGATTATCTTTAAGTTTTGTGTTTTATTTCTTACAATTATATTACTCGAGTCCTCTCTTTAATATTTTTCTTCACCAAAGTTACCTTAATATATTGTGAGTGAAAACTACTTGTGAGGAAAGTGTTGTACTGGTGTCGTTCGATTGTTTTATTTCAAAAGTTTGATTCTCTTGAAGGTTTGTGTTTAGTTCTTAAGATCAACCGCTGAAAATCTCTATTTAGTTATTGAGATTAGTCGATAAAATCTCTACTTAGTTCGTGAGCTCAGTCCGTGTAAAAGCTCTTGTTTGGTTAGAGGAGATAAGCTAGTGTAAAATCTCTCAATTTACTTGTATAAAAGGTTTGGTGTCATAATCAGTAAAATCTCAAGTTTTATTGAAATTCTCAAGAAGATCTCTTGAGGGCATGACTAGGCCAACAGTTGGTTGAACCTGTATAAATCTAAACCTCAACTCTCTAACCTTATCTCTTTACTTTTTGTCATTTAATTTACTCTTTTTTTATTTCTTTCCGCTGCTTTCTCTCCCTGCCTTTTTAATACTAACACAAATTGTTGTTGTCAGTAAATAATTTTTCAACATAATCACATTTTTTGAATACGATAATTCACCACCCTTCTCTTGTGCTTGAATCACTTGGTTAACAAATGGCATCACAGTCTAATTCATTTTAAAGACTAACTTTTCTAAGCGGTAGAAAATGAAGGAGAATTGCCATCCAAGGCGCAACGAAATATAAAAATTTCTCCTTTAATGATCCTTACGAATGGGCATGATTAGTGATAGAATCGTTACCTCTTGTGGCGATTCAAACCTTTGGTGCAGATCTCTGATAATGATTAAAACCTTTGATACAGATCCACGGGGCAATCACGAACGTTGAACGATGACAACGTCTCTACTCAGTCCACACGAACGGATTCCTTCAATCTCAGTGCTAGCTGGTATGAATGAAGGCTTTGAGTGAGAGAGAGAGGGAAACGAAATTCCAAGTCTTCACTTGAGTTTCTCTGAGTGGAGTGACAATGCTTCTACCCAAGGGGTTCTATTTATAGAACCACTTGTGTGGGCTTCAAGCTAAAAAGCCCACTTAAGTGTATTTTGGCCCATATCTCATAATATGCCAAAATCACTTAAGTATTTGGTACCTTACCATATTTCGTATTCCACTTAAGTGCACCGTACCTTACGATGTTCCTTAGTTACTCTATCTCTTGTCAATTTGTCCTTTGTGTGTGACCCTGTAGGTTTTCGCGATGTTGGCAATTATATTAAATCACGCATTTAACATAATAAACAGTGAGCGGTATCTAGCAACACATCACTGCTACCCAAGACACGAAAATGTCATGTGATTTGACAAAACCTCATGTGATAATGATTATGTGTATAATTACCCCTTTGCCCTTATGTCTATATTGAACACAAGGTATAGACCGTGTCATCCTTGTCCAGTTCAATATTGGGCCCATAGACATTTAACCTGTTACGCAGGATGGGCAAATTCCATCTATGACACTCATGTCCCTCAGCATGCTTTGTGGAGTACTCATCAACTGTCTTTATGGTTATCCAGTTACGGACAACGTTGGATCAGCAATAAAGCACTCGACTCTACATCTAGGATCCATAGTGGTTTCAGGTCGAAGAGTGGTATACACCATTATCACCATGAGAATAACTTATGACACTTTGCATAACTTTCTATATAGTATTCTCATAGCGGGTCAATCCAGTATAAATATTACTCTTAATATTCATACCTATGTTTAAGACTTGATAACTCTTTATCCATGATCCATGAGATGTGATCATCAGTCTACAAACATAATAGTCTTAATGCTTTAATGTTATCCCACTTCACAATAAAGCTCGACTACGGATACTTTAAGAATAGTGTCCTTATGTTTAATGTGATCTCATGATCAAGTCACACTTGATCCATTAAACGGGCTATCTATTCCAGGGACTTCATTAATCAAACATAATAAAGAAAATGCCTTTTAAATAATTCGATACAAGTACCAAAAGTATTGGCCTCTAGGGCTTACACCAACAGAAAATGACTTCTAGTTATTTTCTAAACAAACATCCATCCCTTAATGGAGAAAGATGTAGTTTGTGGAAAGAGAATATGAAATTTTTCATCAAAGGGATGGATCATGGTATTTTGAAGGTCCTGAAGAAATTTCCATTTGTTCCTACGCATAAAATTGATGTTGTTGTAGTGAATAAACCTGAAAAGGATTGGACCAAAGTTGTCGTAGTTGGCAACATAAAGTCAATGTGATTTGTGAATATAGGGATTTAGCAATTATGGACACACACTCTCTTGTTAGTAAATTTCAAGAACATGAGATAGAGCTGAAGATACTTATTGATGACAAAGAAGGTGAAAAGAAGAAGAGTAAAAGTATTGCACTAAAAGTTATTAACATCAAAGATATGGAATCAGAAGATGAAGAATGTAAAAGAGAGATTGATAAATATATGGAACTCATGTTTCAAAAATTAAAGGAGTTCTTTAGGCATGAAAAAAAACTCAAGTTTTCAAGAGTAAAATGAAGAAATATATTCTTTTATTCCCACGTCTAATGCAAAAAGGAATGGTACATAAGACCAAACTGCCCTTATAATCGGAGAATAAACCAGAATCAGAGAAGATCAAAGAAACCAAAAATAGAAGTTAAGAGAACCTACATATATTGGAATGATAATGATGTGGCGTCCTCATATAAGGAAGAAGCAAACATGTGTCTCATGAAAAATCATTAAGAAGATGAAGTAACATTTTACTTTTCTTATCAAGACTTGTTTTGCATTTGTAAAAAGCTAACTAAAGAAACAAGTAAATTATTAAAAAAAAGTCTCTACCTCCAAAGATACTATTTATTCCTTCAAATTAAAAAGTAAAAGTTTATTGGAAGAAATAGAAAGTCTTAAAAAGAGACAAGATGATTTAATTCAAAACTCCTCCTCTTCTCGCGAAATCTTAAATATATCTAACAAGTGTGATCAATGTGACATTTTGAAAAAAAAAATTGATGATCTTCAAAGTACACTTGATAAATTAATTAAAGGAAGAGTTAACTTTATTCTTTTGTTAGATAACGAATGGTGACTTAGACTAGTATTTGGTTATGAACCTAAGAACAACAATAAAAACTTTAGCAATATTTACAATGCTTAGCTAACATCTAAATGAAAACCCCTAAAATGAAAATATTGTAATAAAGATGACTATATTTATATGTTATGTTTTATAAAAAAAATCGTCATGAAAGCAAACAAGGATATCATCTATTGCATTTTTATAAAGGGCATTGTGAATCTAAAATGAAAAATATGTTTGCTCATAACATTTATTCCACGAATATCAAAGGAATAAAAAATAATTGAGTATCAAAGGTCAAAAAGTTAAATCGTGATACATACACGTAAAGCTGGAAATGGGTCAAATCAATCGGGTCGGTCTGAAATCTTGCAAAAAAAAATTCAGACTTGAACAAAAAAATTATGGCCCATTTATTATCTGGATTTTTAAGCCCACATTATTAAAAGATCGATGTTTAACCAGACTAACTCATTTATTTAATTTAATTTATTATAAAAATTCTAACATACTATACTACTAATGTTTGTATTGATTTCTATATTAACTTTTAAACATACACAATCATCAGTTTGTATTACTTTTTAAATATTTAAAATAAAAGTCAAACATTTTAAATAAATCAATAGTTGTGATTAACTGACAGTGCAAAAAATCTTTACACTATCAATGTATATCAATTAAATTCATATATATATATATATATATATATATATATATATATATATATATATATATATATATATATATATATATATATATATATATATATATATATATATATATATATATATATATATATATATATATATATATATATATATATATATTATAATTGTTCATAATTCACGCCAACTTCACTCATATTATTAATTCATTTGATTTGTAGATGTTAAATACACCATAATGATCCATTTTACTTAATTTAAACATAAAATATCATTTACATGAATACCGATATTCTTTGCTCTATTTTATAGTTAATAAATTATTATATATTAAAATTTAATGAAATCTATTTCTTAAACCAAATGATTTAGTACTTGTCTCAATTTGAATTTATTTGATTGAAATAATTTATGTTTATGATATTTTGTCTTAGATGATATGCATGTAATTCACTTTTATATTTTTAGTACTCAATACTCGTATATGTTTTAGTTTTTGCTTTATGGTCTATTACTTTTTTTGAATTTAATTTTTAAAAAATAACTTTTTTAATTAAAAAAACGAATACTAAGTATAATTCGGGTCGGCCCGATTGACTGTATCTCGTAAAGGGTCGGGCTTGAAAAATCAAATTGTAGCCTATTTAAATTTTGAGCTTTTAGGACCGACTCGCTAATAGCCCGAACCCGTCACAAGTCGGTCTGAAGCAGATCAGGTAGCCCATTTTGCTAATTCTACAGACACACTTAATAACTTGAATTCAAAAGATTGTATTGATAGTTGCTCTTCAAATCATATGACTGGATAAATAAATATGTTTTCTTATTTCACTTCTACGAGAAGATAAGTTTCTTCGCATAATAACAATAAGGAAAAATCGTTGAATTTGTGATTTTTGGTAAGATCCTTAATGTTGCCTTTGATTTGTTCAAATTGATTGAAGTTTTATAACATAAGTTACTTAGTATTAAGTAAGTCATGTAACAAATGTAATAGTGTATTTTTAATTCTTCTATATGCATGGTCATTAAAACCTTGAAGTAAAATATTCCTCTCTTAAAACTTCTTTTTGAAAAAGACCATTATTATAGAAGAACTCATACATATTACTTTTGTTGAACTAACCCCTAGTATGTAGAAGAAGAGGTTGTTGATTGTGAATGTATCTTGGAAAAGATAACTCTAGAGGATGAAGATAAAGAGCGACAAGTAAAGATGATGCAAATAAAGTTCTAGATCTTATTAAAAGTGAAGAAAATCATGTAGATCATCAAGATCTTCTAAAGGAACGGACGATGGACAAATACCATCCTATATGGAATGTAATTAGTGATATCTCTAAGGGGGTTATTGCTTGGTACTCCCTTAACTAGGTATGTAACTTTGTGAATTTTGTTTTACAAATTGAGTCAAAAGGAGTTGACGAAGCTATGATTAATAAACATTGGTTTCTTGTTATGCAAGAGGAGTTAAATCAATTTGAACGAATTAACATTTGGGAACTTGTTCCCAATGCTTCAGTTAATCAAGTGATTGTACTAGTTGGGTCTTTCTCAAAAAGTTTAATGTTTTTGGAAATATTTTAAGAAATAAAACAAGACTCATTGCAAAAGGTTAAAAATAACATAAAGATAGAAATTTCGATGAAACTTATGCCCATGAAACTCGATTAGAAGCCATAAGGATGCTTCTAGCTTTCTCGTGCATCATGCTTTCTTAAACTCTTCAAAATGGATGTAAAGAGTGTGTCCTTGGGTGGTTGCATCTATAAGGAAATTTATGTTTTTCATCCTCCCAATTTTATAAAACTCTCCTTACTCATGTTTTCAAAATTTAAATGACTCTCTGCAATATGAAATAAGCTCATACTTCTTGGTTTGGTATTCTATGCAATTTTATGCTTGAAAACAAGTTTCTAAGAAGGAAGGATTATACAACCTTTTTTTCAAACCGAACATATTTTTTCTTTTCTTATGCATTTTTTTATTGATTTGGTGCTACTAATAAAACCTTGTGGCTTTATTTGCAATGATGCAGAACAAATTCGAAATATCAATAATGGGAGAGGTTTTATACTTCTTGGGGCTTTAAATTCATCAAGCCAAGGAAGGAAACTTCATCAATTAATCCAAGTATTTCAAGGAACTCATAAAGAGGGTTGAAATGAAAAAGGCCAAACCTATAACAACTCCAATGGTCATTTCATGCAACCTAGACAAGGATGAGAAAAGAAAACCAGTAAAGGAAAGAAAATATTGAGGTATGTGACTCTCTCCTTTATCTCATTGCATCCCTTCCTGATATCATGTTTATGTGTGTGTATTTGTATTCGTTTTCAAGCATCTCAAAAGAGTCACATCTCAGAACGGTTAAACACATCTTGAGATACCTCTTTAGCACACCACAAATGGGTTTATGGTACCCTAAGGGGGCATCTGTGACATAATTAGGTACAACGATTGTGATTTTTCTGTGTTCAAATTGGATAGGAAAATTATCAGCGGTAAGTGTCACTTACTTGGAAACTCGCTTGTCTCCTATCATAGAAAGAAATAAGCAAGTGTTGCGTTATCCATATTTGAGGAATAATACGTTGTTGTGGATATTTTTTATCCGTATATCATTTGTATGAAATAGCAACTCAGTACTTATAATGTTAATATTAGATTTGTCTCGATAAAATGCGACAATACCTACGCCATAAACCTCACTAAAAACCTAATACTTCACTATAAAGCTAAACACATTGAGGTTAGGAACCAATTTATTAGGGATGATGTTGAAAAACAAGAATGTGTACTTGAGTTTGTGACCTCATCTAATTAACTCGCAGACATTTTTATTAAGCCGATTCCTAAGGAAAACTTACTTTTCATAAGAGCTGAATTATAAATCTTAAATTAATCGTGCACGGATTAGTATGAAAATTGTTTATTTTACCTCTTCCTCCTTTATTTCTTTAAATCATTATTTGTGTTCTATGTGCTTTGGTTGTTTTCCTGCCTCTTTTATTATGCCAAAATGGGGAGAAGTGTCTTCTTATAGGGAGTAGAGTATACTCTCTACTCATGTGAGGAAGAGCTTAACCCCTCCAAAATTTATCTATGTGTTTTCTCTTTTAGTACCTCCCTAAAAGATGTGGTATCATCATTAAAAAGGAGGAGAATATGGATATATGTGCTTGGAGCTATGGAGCTGATAATCTTGATGATGAATGTCTTGGTGTTTTTATGATGACAACATTGATACTTGTTAATGTCAGTTGTGATATCCTTGATGGTGGTGATTAACATGAAGATATCTCAAGCCTTATCCAGGAAAAGATTCAAGGTTTCAATAAAGCGCTTATATGATCAGTTGTATCTGGAAAGGGAACTTGAAAGCTTCAGAGTTGTGAAAGAGATGAAGTGTGAAAGCTTGAGTGGTCGTGTCTGTCTGAGTGACCAGAGTCTTGCGAAAGTAGGAAAGTAAATACTAAGATACTTAGGCAACTCATACACACCTGGAATGTTTTTAAGGAATCTCTTTACATGATAAAACCACTTGAAAACGTTTTTATGGTCGAGCCTACTGATTAGGAAAGTGTCTAATAGATTTGAACACTTTTTCCAACTAAATAATTATTGATGAGAACAAAAGTGAATATTATAATTATTGTATCCACATAGACTGGTGGTTTCAAAGATTGTTCAACAATTTTTAAGATTCTAAGTAGAGAATAGTTTTATATTTGTTTTGTTGCGTGAAAGTAAATTGGGGATTTAGGTGTTAACATTGAGAAAGCTTGATATGGGTAGATTTTGTAATTACATATTTTTATCATGTATAACCATTGATCAATAATATACTCCTCTACTCAGCTATTAATATTACCACTTGTTACTCTCATTCGTATCTCTTGTCAGTCTCAATGTCGAGAGATCATTGCATTACCTAATAACCAAACTCTTGGTCTATTACCAACACAAAGGATTACATTCCAACACTTATAAAGCAAAAGGACTCCACGTTGATCCCACTACAGTGTGTGTGGATATTAAACCTAACCATATGTCCAGGAATTAGTTTCTAACATGTGACACTACTAGAAAATATACATTTGGTGAGACAATATTGCAACGGTCCTTTTTACACGTAGTCATATCATATATTTTACGTGCGTGTTTTTTTTATTTTATTAAGAAACTTTTCATCACGGTTTCTGAAAATAATCGTGTTCATAGAACTTGGATGAAAAGCTTTGAATCTCAGCATCAACATTTTTCCATTTTTTTAATAAAAGTAAGCATGTGTCCCTTCACATTTATTGTTATTTAAAATTGAAAGTATAACAACTACAGGTGTTTCATACAACTGTTGTAGTATGTTCCGTATCTCACTATGGTTGAAGTTTGCAACCATTGTAAAATTATTCCCCACAAAATTAGAATATAACAGGTACCTCATTTCGTTCATAACACACAAGGGTGCCCTAGTGAACGAGACGATAGCGATAGTGAAATCTTCACCATCTTCATTCATCTCTGGAAACATATACCATTTTTGGAAACGAAATCGTCATCCTCTTCAAATTATGATATGTTACCATTCTCTCTCTCTCTCTCTCTCTCTCTCTCTCTCTCTGACGCTTTTGAATGCTTATGTTCTTTGCTACGATTACTGTTTTCTTTTTTAACAGATAAATGATGTTGGCTTTTTTGTATTTCATGAATCAACGCTTTTGGAATTGTCATTGTTATGTGTATTGTTCATGTTTCCATGTCCGTGTTTTATTCAGATTATGTGAATACACTTTAGGTGTTTCTATGTTGCCAAGTTTATGTTGCAATTTTGTGTATGATTTAGGTTTTTCCATTTTGTTCATTTGACCATGTTAAGGTTTTATTTAGACTGTGTGCATATAATCATATTAGGATGTTGTTTGTGTAGCATTAGTGTACCATTCATATTAGTATTTTAATACAAATTTCAGAATTTGTTACGGACCGTAGTTATATGAAAGCGGATAGATTAGGTCCAATTATGAGAATGGAGTTCTTGAATTCCTTTAATTCTACGGGAAAAAATGTTTCCAACAATAATTGTATTTTTTATTGTCCTTGTGTTGTTTGCGGGAATATTAAAAAACAGTCAAAGAAAGAAATATTACATCACCTATGTTGTGATGGAATATGTCAAAATTATACAACATGGACATGGCATGGAGAAGTGGATAGCGATGTCACAAATGGATGAAGATGATGAAGATATCGATGATAGACTAGAAGATATGATCAGTGATATTAGAGAATCATCTTATATGAAAGCCCATATTTATGATACTTTATGTATCGACAAAGATGCGTCTTTATATAAGGGGTGCACCAATTTTACATGATTGTTTGCATTGTTAAAATTGTTTAATCTGAAGGCAAAATGTGGGTGGTCGGATAAAAGTTTTATAGAATTACTTGATTTGTTGAAACAAATGCTACCATAAGATAACAATTTGCCAAATCATTGTTATGAGGCCAAGAAGATATTGTGTCTAATAAATTTGGATAATGTCAAAAATACATGCATGGTCTAATGGTTTCATATTATACATGAAATAGTATGAAAAATTGGATCAATGTTCGGAATATGGTGAGTCGCACTACAAGTTGAAGAACAACAATGGTGATGACAATAGCAGTGTTAGTAAGAAGCGCCCTCCTGCTGAAGTGTTATGGTAGTTGCCAATAATTTCAAGGTTAAAGAGACTTTCTGCTAATGCGAATAATGAAAAAAATATTATATGGCATGCAGATGAAATAAAATGTGATGGAAATATTTGCCATGTAGCTAATTCTTTGCAATGGAAGAAAATTGATTCATTGTTTCCGAATTTTAGACTTCATCCAAGAAACCTTAGGCTTGGGCTTTCCACAGATGGAATGAACCCCTTTGGTAATCTGAGTATTAATCATTATTTGTGGCATGTTCTTCTCACGATTATCTCCTTATTTGTGCATGAAATGCAGGTATATGATGTTAAGTATGATGATTTCTGGACCAAGACAACCTGGAACGATATAGATGTTTATATAAGTCCATTAATTGAGGATTTAAAACTTTTGTGAGATAAAGGTGTCAACATTGATGATACATATTCTGGTGAAAAGCTTAAGATACATGCAATGTTATTTTGCATAATCAACAACTTTCTTGCATATGGTAATTTGGTTGGATATAGTGTCAAAGGACATAAATCATATCCTATATGTGAATTTGATACCTGTTTTCACCCGCTTGAATTTGAAAAATGACCATTTTCCTTGGGCATCAGAAATTTCTAAAACTCAATCGTTCTTATACTAGATTGCGGAAGTCTCTAATGGAGAGCAAGAGTTTGAAAGCACTTATGAACCTTTAATTGGAAATGAAGTTTATCAATGACAAGAACACCTTAATGTTGTCTTTGGAAAGAATAAATATGGTCCTATTGAGAGAAATGTTTGGAAAAAGAGATCGGTGTTCTTTGATCTTCCATATTGGTCTAGACTCGATGTAATGTCTTGATGTGATGCATATAGAGAAAAATGTGTGTGATAGTTTGATAGGAACACTTCTAAACATTCTAGGAAATACTAAAGATAATAATAATTCCCGTTTAGATATGGTGAAGTTGGGTATACAACAACAATTGGCTCCAGAAGATAGAGGAAAAAGATCTTATTTGCCTCCAAAATGTCACAGTCTAAATAAAAAAGAAAAGAAAATTGTTTGCGAGTGTTTGCATGGTATAAAAGTTTCCCAAAGTTACTCTTTAAACATAAAGAAACTTATATTAATGAAAGATATCAAGTTAATTGGTTTAAAATCTAATGATTGTCATGTCTGGATGCAAAAACTTCTATCAGCGGCTATCTGTGGCATCCTTCCAAAAAATGTAAGAATAACTATAACCAGGTTGTGTTTATTCTTCAATGCTATATGTAATAAAGTTATTGATTTCAAAAAATTAGATGAATTAGAAGTATAGGCTGCAATAATATTGTGTCAATTGGAGATGTATTTTCCTCCATCAATTTTTGACGTTATGGTTCACTTACTTGTTCATTTGTTAGAGAAATCGGATTTTGTGATCCAGTTTATTTAAGGTGGATGTATCCTATAGAGAAATACATGAAGATATTTAAAGGATATATGAAGAATCGTCACCGTCCAAAAGATTCAATCGTTGAAAAGTACATCACAGAAGAAGCTCTTGAGTTTTGTTCAAACTATTTGTCAGAAACAAAGTCTATTAGAATTCTAAAGTCTCGTCATGTTGGTAGATTTGAACGTAGAGATACTCAAGGTTTAAATGTTAAGTCAATGAATAGGGATGTATTTCTTCAAGCACATTTCTATATATTGAATAATCTTAGTGTAGTTGAACCTTACATAGCTACACACACAAAAGTTATAAAGAAAAAATATCTCCGGATGAATGACAAGTGGTTGTTGACACTACATAACAAGAATGTCATAAGTTGGTTTAATAATAGGATTTATAATGATGATTGTGCACCTGAGACAATTAAATGGTTGTCTTACATGCCAAAATTTATTGTGGTAACTTGGACGGCATATGACATTTCTAATTATTCCTTTTATACAAAAGCAAAATATGATCGAAGTACAATGCAAAATAGTAGGGTTATAGTTAAGACCGAATCCATGTATTTCTTTAGTTAGAAAGATAAGAATCCTATTTTGGAAACCACCGTGTTCTATGGTGTTATTGAGGAGATTTTGGAGATTAATTATGTTACTTTCAAAGTGCCTTTATTTAAATTCAAGTGGGTTCCCAATAAAAATGGTGTACAAACTGATGAGTTAGGATTCACACGAGTTAACCTTGGCAAGGAAACTTATAACACCGAACCATACATCATGGTTACTCAAGCAAAACAAGTTTTTTATGTGACAGACCATGTGGACTTTTCGAAGAGATGGTTAATTGTTCTCAAAGGAAAACACATTCCTTATAGTGATGATGAAAGTTTCAATATTTCTTCCACTCATTCTTATGCAACACAAGTGCCCACTTCATATGAAGAAGCTGATGGAGATGATGTACATGCTATTGGTAACGATCATCAAGAAGGCATATGGGAAAATTAACAAGTAAGTATTTTATATTCTTCATTCATAATTTATTGTATATTATAATTTCTAATGATGTTATTTTCTAACAACTATTATCATTTGATATTAGAGGTGTTTAAATTCAAGACACTAAGAGACAAGATACCAAGATAACAAGATAGTATTATTTGATGTAATGATGTGTATATTGCAGGTTATTTTGTACCATTTTGGTTTTGATGCAATGTATAATTTTTGGTTCCTAATGGAATTGTGTCATTGATGTAATACAATTTTTTTGTTCCTAATGGAATTGTGTCATTTATGTAATACAATTTTTTGTGTAATTCAATTCACAAATGGGTGAATTGTTGTTTCTGGTCTGATATGATTCATAAATATTCAGGTTAAAAATTTGGGAATACTAGAAAACTAGAAAATATATTTTTAAAAAAGACTTAATATCACAACGGGTTTTAATTCAACCGTTGTTATACGTGGAACGCTATCCATAATAATAAAATGCAAGAATGGCGTTGCAGAGATTCAAACCCATGACCTATAAATTTTTCACAATAGTTGTTTTCTTTAACTGTTGTAATACGTAGCGCACTACCTAACTTATAACCACAGTCACTCGCCTATTTTGGAAACCAGCTTACATACAAGCACATGCCACCTAACAACGGACGTGAAATTGTCATTATATGTGTTTCGCAACCGTCATTATATGTGTTTTCTGTAGTAGTGTGATTATCTTGGATCTAGTAATGACAAACACCTTATGGATGTCAAGTCACACCATTAAAACAAGTTTTTGGTAGAAAACCTAAAACAATCATTAACATTAAAGAGTTATCAATATAAAAGCTGAGTAGAATTACATAAAACATCGTGACATATTTAATACATAAATATAATGACTACATCTAATCCCCGATAAAGTGATTGTTAGCTACATTACTCAACATAGTTATTCTGATATTTTTGTGAAGTTGTGCTTGAAAATTTATTTTCCGTGTCACTTGGACAATGTTTTCGCCTTCAAGCTCCCTCTTTTATTCTCTATTGTTGACTAAGGTGAACTTACTCCCGTTCTTTACTGCCTCACTCCATAAAAATTCCATAAACCTGACTTAGAAGCCTTTATTTTAGGCAAGAATTTTGGGCCCTCGCTAGCCGTACCACCCTTGAGCCTAGCGAGCCTGCTTTCATCTGAGTTAAGCAATGCTAGCTATCTAACATCTTTCCCTAGCTTCCTTGCCTCACAAAGCCCACTGCCTCTTCACTTAGTGCACGCCTATGCACTTATCTCACAAACCATTTCATCACCATGAAGTACTTGAACCTGTAAGTGTTATTTGGCCTCCTGTTTTTCCCCTAGAGCCCCTATGTCTCGGCCTAGCGAGCCTTGATTTTCAGGGCTTTGCTTTGGCTTGATCTTTATGTGCTGAATCATGGATTCCCAATCCTTTTTACATATTTTCAGTTAATACATATTAGGAATGTATGAATAGGTGTTTTTATCACTTTTCACATATAAATTGGGGGTTATTATATTGATTGCTTGTAAAATAAGTTAATAAGTGTCTATGTATTTTACATAAATTTGGTACTTATAATCTATCCCCAACTTATGTTTTTGTTATTCCTACATAAAATCAATCACATGGTTCATAAATATTTTGAATGCATGTTTCACTAAAAAGTGTGACTGACTAAGGTCAAGAATTTTGAAATTATATTTATGATATAATATTCTTTCAAATGCAAGTTCATAATCAATGTCATGACTATTCAAAACCATAACATAAAGATGAATTATTTGCTTGACCAAAATAAGATTTTTAAAACATTTCTAGATCAATAGTTAATCATTTATCATAATCATGGTCTCACTGAGTATCTCTCAATAGTTAGTGTTTCCCTCAAAAATTAGACAATGCATGAACTATAGAAACACTTTGTATTTCATCTAAACAATATCACAAGATATATCTTTATTCATGGATCACTAAGGTCTTTCTTTTGGTTGTAACATAGTTGTGCTTAATAAAACTATTGGTTTTTCTTTGGATTCAAAAACCTAAAGATAATAGAGCATAAATTATTTCTTTGAAAAAATTTCTCTTTCTTTACTTCCACTTTCTTACAACCATTTTCTTTTGGTGTTTTTTTGTATGTTTGACTTTTGATTTTTGAATTGTTTTATGTCAAAACTTTCACTTTTTCTTTCATTGCACCAATACTACTTGATTTTTCTTTTTTCAAAATATTTCTCTTTTTCTTTTTCTCACAAACTTTTTATTTTTCAATACCTTTGCTTTTACGTGCTTTCCTATCCTTAAGATAAGGTAGTGAACATTGTTTTTCTTTTAAATTCGCTAAGGGTTGCATCATTTAAAAATAACAAAAAAATCATTTTAAGACTAAAATGGGTTTATTAAAGGATTCACACTCTCATAATGTAGGATTTTTAAGTTAATTAGTTTTTCACTCAATAACAAACAATGGCTTAATCATATCCATGACTTTCAAACACATCTAGTAATAGCAAGGTCGATGAAAACTCTACATACTTAGCATGCATGTATACTCTCATTATTTTTGTAAAACATGAGGTTGCACACATATCACTTGGGTGTTAGTCCATTCGGGAACTAGAAATGGATGCATTTGTAGAACTGATGACTTTGAATGGTGGATCTGATCTCCTTTATGGTGGCATAGGGTGGACTTGCATGGTTAGCACTCTGACATCCAAGCGGTTAGTCTTCAAGCTTCTAAACAAACTTTGTAAGCTTTTACCATGAACTGAGCTCACAAACCTTAATCCTTGGTTTTACATGGGTTAATCAATAATCTGGGAGATTTTAATATCGGGATAATCTTGAACCTTATCCAAGATTTCACCACGGGCTAAGCTTAACCTAAACTTGATTTTACCATAGGCTAACCAATAATCTAGGATATTTTACCACGGGCTAATCTGGAACCTATCAAGCTTTTAAACACGGACTTAGCTTGAACCTAAACAAGGGTTTGATCACACAATCCCAAAACCAAAATATTTTATGGGTTTAACTTCTAACCCAAACAAATCCTAAATAAATAATATTCTACCAAGGTGTATACAAAATATTCTCTTGGTGAATTTTACAATTATACCCTTCCAGAATTGCAGTTTATCCTCACTCACAAAAGAAATTTCTCGCATAAGCACTTCAGCTAAAATATTAGTGAGAGAAATTAAAAGAATTTAATATATATATATATATATATATATATATATATATATATATATATATATATATATATATATTAAATTCTTTTAATTTCTCTCACTAATATTTTAGCTGAAGTGCTTATGCGAGAAATTTCTTTTGTGAGTGAGGATAAACTGCAATTCTGGAAGGGTATAATTGTAAAATTCACCAAGAGAATATTTTGTATACACCTTGGTAGAATATTATTTATTTAGGATTTGTTTGGGTTAGAAGTTAAACCCGTAAAATATTTTGGTTTTGGGATTGTGTGATCAAACCCTTGTTTAGGTTCAAGCTAAGTCCGTGTTTAAAAGCTTGATAGGTTCTAGATTAGCCCGTGGTAAAATATCCTAGATTATTGGTTAGCCTATGGTAAAATCAAGTTTAGGTTAAGCTTAGCCCGTGGTGAAAGCTTGGATAAGGTTCAAGATTATCCCGGTATTAAAATCTCCCAGATTATTGATTAACCCATGTAAAACCATGGATTAAGGTTTGTGAGCTCAGTTCATGGTAAAAGCTTACAAAGTTTGTTTAGAAGCTTAAAGACTAAGCGCTCCAATATTCCTGTGTAAAGAAGACTAACCTCTTTGATCTACTGTTTGTGGAAAGAAGACTAACCGCTTCAATCCACCGTTTGGAAAAGAAGACTCAAACTACTAAATTCTAGAGTCTTGTTATTTTGGGTTGGAAGTCAACCATTTTCCTTGTTTAATGGGGTTCATGAGTATTACCTACTAAAACCTCTCAAAGTTTATTGGACTCTCAAGATCAATTCTTGGGGAAAAGAGTAGGTCCTTTTTGTTTTGACCGGACCTCTTTAATTCTTGGAGTTCTCTTTTTCCCTAAACTCTTTACTTTTTGCATTTTACATTCTACAATTTATTTTCCGATGCTTAACGTTTTATAAATGCTTTTAAACTCTGATTATAGTTTGAAATAGTTTTTATAACCAAGTTTTTCTAAACCACACAACTCCCCCACCCACCCTCTTGTATGTGAAATCACATGTCCAACAAGTGACATTAGAGCCTAAATCCTATTTAATGACTAATTATCTGAGGAGGAAAATTAGTTCCGTCAATAAATCTTTTCTAAACACACCACCAATTTTTAATGATAGTAGATTTAATATTTGGAAAGCTAGGTTTAGAATTTTTTGTCAAAGTATAACTCATGAGTTATGAGAAACAATAATCAATGGTCTATTTATCCCTACTCATCAAGTAAATAATGAAGTAGTAGAAAAATTTGATTCCCTCTGGACTAAAGAAGAAAAGATTAATTTGAAATAGATTTTAAAACTAAGAGCTTTATAACAATGCCTCTATATGATATTAAATTCCACTACATTCATCATTGCCAAACCTCCAAGGAAATATGGGATACTCTTGAAATGATATATGGAACTTCTCTAAGTATCGAACAAGAGAATATGAACATACGAGGCGGAGAAGATAAAAATACCACTCTTGGATATTTTTCAAATTTTAGAATTATTGGAAATTATGTTGGAAATTATATCACTAACAAATATATAAGAGTTAATAATTGGAACTTTAATCCAACTCTTAAATCAAAATATGGGAACTTTCATGAATTTCAAGAAAAATCAAGAAAGAAGGAAATTATAAAGGATATGAATGAACTAGTTCAACAACTCAAAAAGGAAGAAGCAAAAACTGAAGAATTGTCAACTTTATCATACTCTTATCATACAACTCTGGTAGAATCCTTCAAAAGAATAAACTAAATAGTTGAATGATCCTCGGAAAATTCAACATCAAATGAAGGACGCATTGGTTCAAAGAACAACAAAGAAGAAGAAGACGTTTCTTCAATTCTCGAACGAAGAAGAAGGGAGAGACAAAAATCTCAGGGAGAAATGTTAAAGAATAGTCTTCCAACGAAGAAGATGAAATATGATTAAAGGCATCCTACAAGGCAGATACTATTCTAGGTATCAAACTATCTTATGCTCGACTATTTAGGATGAGTAATCAATTAATGGAAGAAAATAGTAAACTAAAAGAACGTACCCTAGGTCTTAAGGAAGCAATAGACTTATCAAAGAAATAAATGATTAATTTAAGATAGAAATAACTAAGCTTAGAAACTTCAAAGGAGAATGTAAATGGAGTTACTCCCTTATAGAGGAAGTAATTGAGCTTCGTGAATCCCTAGGAAAGTTTACCCAAGGAAAAGAGAAGCTTGGCCTGATCTTTATCAAGTCAAAGATTCTCCATAAATAAAAATGGACTAGGATTTTAAAAGTATGGAAACTAGGAAAGGAATAGATCATTAGGGAAAGAAGTGTCTGATTTATAAGTGCACTTAGAACATTTTTGGAATTTTTTTTTAAATAACCATTTTTTTCAAAAAAAAATTGAAAATAACCAATAATTAAAAAAAAAACCAAAATAATCATTTTTAGAAGAGGATGCGCCAGATGAACTGGTGCACCGCCTAAGCATGAAGAGGATGCGTAAATAGCATTGGCGCATGCATTGGGCTCCTCATGAGGAGGAACCAATGCTATTGGTGCATGCATTGACCCTCATGAGGGGGCGCCAATGCTCCTGGTGCCTTAGTGTTATTTGTGGTGTGGGCGTCAATCCCTATGGCGCCTGCATGTGATGTCATGTGGGCATCAGCATTCTTGGCACATACATTTTATG
This sequence comes from Lathyrus oleraceus, assembly GCF_024323335.1. Taxonomy (NCBI): domain Eukaryota; kingdom Viridiplantae; phylum Streptophyta; class Magnoliopsida; order Fabales; family Fabaceae; genus Lathyrus; species Lathyrus oleraceus. The sequence continues at coordinate 387,862,924 of NC_066583.1, forward strand.
TTCACTCTGTATAAATGCCACGCCTTGGATGCAATATTTTTCACACAAAATCATCTCCTAATACCATATTTTCTCTAGTTCTACCCTGCTCACCTTCAAATTTTCTCTAGTTCAACCCTGTTCACCTTCAAATTTTCTCTAGTTCAACCCTGCTCACCTTCAAGTTTCTCTATTTTAACAATGTCTGCATACATTCATAAACAAAATGTTGATGTAACATTTTCCGCCGTTGCGGCTCCGGTACAGATTCGACTTTGGAACACAGATACGTTTGAACATCTTAATAGGATGTTGTACAGTTGGTTAGAGGGAGAAATTGGAGAGGGTGAAAGGATTAGAAGAATACAATGGCTTGTGTCCATGTTCAACCAAAACGGAGAAGTGCGCGAATGGGTGGATATTAAGATCGACCAAGACGCTCGTAGGATGATGCATTACATGTTCAAAATTGTTTTGATGGTTGTAATGGCATAGTTCTTGTATTCTAGTTGTTATAATTATTTGTGTTACTATTTATGTAATGGTACTTTCGTCACAAACGTCTAATATGAAAGAAATTTAGTTTTTCGTATATTACAATAGAGGTACATGTGAATTTATCTGGTTGTACTCGTTCCAACACTAGGACAGTTATTACGATTGTGACCTGGCTGACGGCATGAACTACATAGTCTAACCATTTTGTTCCCCGTATCCATTTCGGTTCGAATCCGGGTGCTGTTTGGGCAACCCTTTTTCTTCCTTCGAATAACTTTGTTGTGCCATACGATGTCCCCTTGATATTTTGGCCAATAATCCTCTTTTGCCAATACGAAAAAACTAATTTTATAAACATTTGAAAGGCTGACAACTTTGTAAACTTCATATAGCAAGTAGGATGGATCTCTTCAAACCTTTGAGCATGCCACAATTACATGGGAGCAGGGGGTACGAATGGCTTGGAACTTTCCGCAGTCGCACCAACCTCTATCTAGTTCGACTCTGTATTGTCCCATCGGCATGCCCTCATTGTGATCCAGGGACTCGGCAACACTATACCAACCTTTAGTGCGGTCAAAGACCATAACCACGTGTGCGTTTACTTTGGCAGCTTCATTTCTAATGAATTTTATTGAAGCATCACTGAACAACTGTCCAGATTGCAACACTGAACTCCATTTTGAGCGTCTGGTTTCAAACAACACCCCTAGCCTGAAATATGTTGTCTGCACCAAAGCGGTTATAGGTAGGTTATGGATGCCTTTGAAGACAGAGTTTATTGATTCCATAAGATTTGTTGTCATGTGGCCCCAATGTTTACCGTTGTCGTATGCCCTAGTCCACTTCTCTAATGGAATGCTATGGATCCACTGTACTGCATCTTCATTTGACAATCTTATTTCTTCGCGGTAGTGTTTGAAAGAAGGTTCTGATAATGCGTAACCTGCATTGACAACCTTCTTCCGTAACGTCTTATCTTTGATTTCTTGCGTGAAATTCTGAGCAATATGTCTAATACATAACACATGCGTCGAAGGAGGATTTTGCGAGTCGTTATCAATGTTATTATATACACTGATGATTGAAGGGTGTTTGTCGGAGATCAAACATAAGTTAGGCTGGGGTGCAACGTGCAATCGGATATTTCTTAGGAAAAAAGTCCATCCCTCAGCAGTCTCCCCTTCAACTAGGGCAAAGGCGATTGGAAAAATCTTGATGTTCCCATCTTGTGCCACTGCCATCAGTAATGTTCCTTTGTATTTCCCGTACAACCATGTACCATCAATTTGTATAATTAGATTACAAAAATAAAAACATATGATGCATGGTTGATACGCCCAGAAGAGACGATGAAATATTCCATTTTCAACAGCACACGTCCCATCTGGTGTATACACGGACAATGTTTCCAACTTGACAATAGTCCCAGGAGCATATTGTTTTAGAGCCAACAGGTATTTTAGAAGTTGTTTGTAAGACTCCTCCCAAATTCCAAACACTTTTTCAACAGTCTTTGTCCTAGCTATTCATGCCTTCCTATATGATGGAGTGTACTCGTAATTTTCCCTAATATACGAGATTATTGTACTCGCCTTTAACGACGGATTGTCGCCAATGATAGATAATATTTCATCGCATATTAGCTAAGAGCTTAATTTACGATGATCCTGCATTGGGTTTGTCAGCATGCATGTATGATCTGGACCCATTGATCCAATCTCCCAAGACTCATTCCTCTTCTGGTACGAAGCTGACAACCTAAAATGGTAGTGCTCATTCGGACAATAAACTTTATACCTAAATGTGTCAGTTCTGTCAACTCTAAAATCAGCTGATAGTTGCATGCGGAATTTCTGAATGGCTTTTACACATTCCTCTTTTGTGTGAAATATGTCTCCTAGTTTCAAAGATCCTTGCATTTGCACATAAGGTTTGTACCATATATCTGGTGAAGTTTCATCAGAACTCAAATTTAACCTTGTCATGTGTTGGGGTGGACAGTATACATGACTTGCTGGTATTAGACCCTCTTCCTCATCAGCATTCACCATTGAATCAACCATGTTCTCAGCTTCTTCTTCTTCGTCATCTGGAACATTCACCTCAGCTTGTTCGTCATCAGTCTCACAAAATACTTGTGACTGATCAATAAACTGAGACACATGTTGTTGATGTGATAATATATACAACTCTATATCGTTCTAACTGGATTGTTCGTGACTGATAATCATATGTTGAACATCTCGTCATCGCAAATCTTATTCTGATAAAATTTCACCTGGTTTTTTGCAAACCAAACCATATTTTTATAGATGATTTGGCCCACATTACTGCACTGCAATTTCTTTTCTATTCTTTGTTTCAGATGTGAAAAAGTTTATCGTCAATTTATTGTAAACCGAATTACCTCTGTGTTTCGAAAACAAAAACCGAACAACTGATGATCAAATATTTCACCTTTGACATGGGCACTATTCATATAATGTTATGTGGAAGACATTTTTTAAAAATCTAAGTTTCTTTACTGAAAATGAATGCATTTCTAAGTTGTTCATTTGCATAGCCTAAATAGTGTAAACATTAAACGCATTGATCACTTGGTTCGTCTATACAAACTTGACCATGCATGCAGTGAAAAGAATCCACATGCAGTGACAAGAATGACAAGAACACACACACGCCCAGGGAATCTCTGAAGCAAGGAATATTTGAGCCCTAATATTCCTAATAGACTCCCATTCCTAGGCACCATAAAGCAACATGGGTGCCAAGAGGAAGGGCGCCCCTTCAATGTAATTACACTAAGGCGCCAATAGGAAGGGCGCCCCTTCCATTCTCTTATGCTTAGGCGCCAAGAGGAAGAGCACCTCTTCATTGCATGTGAAGAATCACATGCAGGCGCCAAGAGGAAGGGCGCCTCTTCCTTGCATGTGATTCTTCATATTCATGCGCCTAAGACAAAGACAAAGGCTAGTCTACTTTTGTAATTACATAGTCTACTTTTTCCATTGCATCCAACCAATCCCATGCTTCGCAGGTTGTAAACCTACTAACTCATTCATCTATAAATAGCCTTTCATATCACAATATCAAATCATCTCCAATACTACTCATCTATAATATTTATTTGCCACACTATTTCTTTGTCACACTCAAGCTCTGCAACATCAAATCATGTCGTTGTTGACTATGGGTGATGAACACAGAGGAACACTCGAGAATATCTAGACATTTGTATGTTATCACTCTCTTTTTAGTTATTACGTTTTAAGTCGTATACCTTTGTTATCTATGTTTGTATTATGTATTTCTTCTTATTATTACATTTCTTACTTTTTTAGTTATTAGGATCCGAAGCGTTTTAGATGTCGTGTACATGAATATGTACCACACGATCCTTTAATAGAACCATATATTATAGGATATGGATTTGGAGATCTCCTCAACATTGTCTCGTACTCGGTGGACTACAAGTTCATTCTTGCTTTGTTGGAGCGGTGGAGACCCGAGACCCACACATTTCACCTTCTGATTGGTGAGTGTACCTTCACACTTGAGGAAGTGTACATGTTGTTGGGTCTCCGTATAGATGGAAAAGCAGTGAATGGTAGAGTTAACCAAGACAACTCTATCTGCAATGAATTATTGGGTGCCCCTTTGTTAGACGATGAAACTGAGGGGAGAGACATCCGGTCAAGCAAGGGGGAAAGGTATAAATTTAAAATACCTTAAACAATTTTATGCCAGTATAGTATTATCCGAAGATTCAATCGAGTACTAGAAAATAATTAAAGCTCGGTGTTATATTATGATTTTGTTTGGTAATTTTTTTGTTTCCAGAAAGTACATGTAATTCAGTAAATATTATGTATTTACCTTTGTTACACAACATTAACAAGGTAAACACATATAGTTGAGGTTCAGTTGTGTTGGCTCATCTATATAGTGCAATGTGTAAAACTGCAAAAAAGAATACCTGTACTTTTTTTCATGTGCGTATTTTCTACAAGCTTGGGGTTGGTCAAGAATGACGTCGCTCGCCCTAATAAACGAGAATCCATTTGTGTTCCCGTTTGCAACTAAGTAAGTCTAACATTTTACCATTTAGTTAATTATATTTTATATCATAATTAACAGTAAATAATATTTTTCACTTTTTTTTATCTTTCTGAAACACGCTATTGTAGTTTATCGCAATCTATTGGACCACATTGGACATGACGATGTAATACTCCTAAGCAACTATATTTTAATTTAAAATTACTTATCAAATTATTTTTTATCTAACTGTTTCATATTGTTTTACAGTTTATCTGGAGGTCATATTTGGGTCTTGATCATGATGTGAACCATGACGATGTTGCAGTTTGGACAGCGAAGACACCGATTATCTGATTCCCTATGGTGGAAATGCACCAGAGTGACCGGGTCAAACTGCAGTTCAGCATGCTACAACAGATTCCAGAATCTCCCACATGTTTAGGGAATTGTCATCAAAAAAGGGTTAATGCACAATGGGATTATTCTGACTGGAGAGACTTTGCAAAAGAGATGTGTCGTCAATGGAGGAATTGACGATAACACATCTTAAACGAACCAGACATCCATGGTGCAAGACCGGCTCAACAATATATGGCATGGTTTAGGTCGGTAACAACTCAATAATTTGTATCTGAGCTGCGGTATTTGATGGATCCACGCCAACTTGCTTCGTCATCGTACGCCCCACAACAATTCCCCATCCAACGCCAATGTAAACCCACCCAAACCCAACAACCAACCTCACAACACCAACCTACCACATACACACAACAAACAAACACCCAACCTCGCAACCCATTCATGCCATTCACCCAACAACCAACCTTCCGACGTCGCAATCCATTCATACCACCCACCCTAACACAACACCAAGAATCAAACCCCGCAACCACAACCGTCTATAACCCATATGATCCATATGGGTCACTTCATCGTATCCCCCCACCAATGACCATCCAAACATCCCATCAACATAACACCCAACCATTGTTTAACTATAGTACACCCTAGGAACCATTGCTTCATTTCCAAAACGACTCAATGACCCAATTTTGGCAACTATACCGTTCCCAATCCACCCAACCCCAACGACCTAACTACGATGACATGGGCACCAAACTCCATTACGAAAGCGCCATTGCCCAGAGCCCCTCCGGATATTGGGAACAAATGATGCCACATTTGTCAAATACCACTGGAACTTTCGCCGGACCTTCCCACCAGCCATCGCTCGATCAGGTTAGCACACAAAGACCTCAAACACCTCAAGAAAATCGTGGGAGACCTCGGAGACAAACTAATGCACCTGGATGTGGAACAGAGGGATGTTATAATCGGGTCGGTCATTAGTTTATTGTCAGTCCAATGTAACCAATTATTACAACATCAATAAATTTATTTTTTCCATTATTCTTTTTTATTTATTAAATAAAAAAAATTAAAAATTAAATAAATTAAAAAATAATAATAATAATACAACAGGGGTGTATGCGCCAAATGAATTGGCGCATACACCATGAAGCACTGAGGCGCCAGGAGCATTGGTGCCTCCTCATGAGGGTCAATGCATGCGCCAATAGCATTGGCGCCTCCTTTGGTTGCCTAGGGGATGCGCCAATTCATCTGGTGCATCATCTTCTAAAAGTGGTTTTTTTTATTTTAATTATTGGTTATTTTCAAAAAAAATGAAAAAAATGGTTATTTTCAAAAAACACATTTTTGTTTTGATAAATCGAAAGGATCTAAAGGTAGCCGCCACCTTGGATCTTATGGAACTAATGCACCTGAGCCCAAGAAAATATGGCCACCAAAGGTGAAACCTTAGTGTTTTGCAAGTATGCTTTGCTGTTCAGAAATTTGACGATTATTAATGAAGTTGTGCAACGCAATGTTATACTTCTAAAGTATACAATATATATGAAGTCTTTGATCCAAGGATGAAAGATGATGGCAAATATCAATTATTGTGATCAAAGCAATTTGTTTGATAATATCTCAATAGTTTATGATCCTTTTTATCAGATAAATGAAAATGTTTGTAATGGACGTGCTCATTTTGTTTTTTATACCAACTCTCGCATCCAACTATGTGGAGAGAAGGATACACCATAATATGTTTGGTGATTTTCCCTTTAGGAAATTATTTATCAAGATTTCTTGATAAAAGAGGTATACATTATTTTAAGGTGAAAATAATCAAATTGCTCAGATTAAAATCTTAAAATAATGAATTTAATTTTTACTCGTCTCAATAAATTGTTTTTCTAATCCAAAAGATGAGTATTTTAGTATTGTATAGCTAATGGGTGAAAATAATGATAGACAAGGGTGTAAAAAAGTGTATAACTCCAGCATAAGGTCCAACAAGCACCAAAGAGGTTGAATCACAAAGGACCAATCAGTTAGCATATTATGACAACCAATTAGAATAGCTTGGTGTGCCGAATTTCAGATTAAAAATCCAAGCCAAACTTGTTCCCCAATAAAATCAAATCTCAATATTAATGACGATCTCATAAAGTCCTAAAAAATCTGGCAAACTAATTTATTAGAGCTCTTAGCTAATCGGTTAGATCACTTAATTATGGAAGATTTTTATTTGATCTTCAATCAACACAATCTACATTAAAAGCTTGATAAGAATACATGATCAAATCCTCGTATGACACACTTTAAATAGGTATGAACTCTCATTCTCTTACATTGCATATTTTCACTCAAACCCTAAGTGTGAGATTGTTCTTACAAAATCATCATGAACCCTAAAAGACTAAGCTTTTCCAACCCCTTCTCTGACTTCTTCACCGCCAAACAACAAGAACTAAGATTTTTCCGATTCTTTTCCAAGCGATCTCTTGTAAAAACTCACACCCAAGATCCAGAAGATTTCAAAGAGTGCAAATTCTTTAAAACCTTCGAAGAACTCAAACTATCCACCTTCCTATGTATACCCTCAAGAAAAATATATCCATCCTTGGAAAAAAAATCTTCTCAAATCTTATTATCACTCATGAATTACTTAGAAGTGAAGTGAAAAGACATTGAATAACTCTCTTAGTGGACGAATTTGGAGAGATGTTAGAGATCCCTCGTAAAGGTACTATCATTGAACTTGGAGACAAAGTACACAAATAAAACTACATCACCATTGCATCCTCCATTATGAAGGTGCCTTCATCATCCATGCCCCCATCACTTCACTATTGGATTCATTCACCCTGAGAGTCATATGACTCACTACGTGGTTAATCACATACCTTTTCTAAGGAAAAACAACTTCAGCCTCATAACCCAACCTCTTGTGGAAAAAATATGGTTAATATAAAACAAAGTCAATATAAATTGGGCACAACAAGTAATTAACTACATGATGGATACCGAGAAAGAAGAAGCATGTCTTCCATATGGGAACCTAGTCACAAAAATATGGAAGAAATGGGATACAACTTTAGAGATGAAGAATTCAATGAAGAGACAACCAAAATTGGAAATTTTGTCTTACCATCAATGAAATTTGAGATCGTGAATGGAAGAATAACTGAAAAGTCCCTATCAAATGAGAAGAAAATAAAATCCACGAGTCAAGAAGTACCTGCAGAATTAGACATCTCCAACAACTCCATTCCTGAAATACCCACAATCAAAGACATATTCAAAACCATAAGTGGAAAGCTATATGTAGTTAATAATAATATCAACTTCATAGTCAGACACTTCATTCCATACCAGAATAAACGACCACATGACTTATCTTTCTATGATGATCTTGATGCAAAATAATCTCACCTTGTGTTCAAAATTCCTATTGTTTTCCTGTATTTTCACAATTTCAATTAAGCAATTTCATTTCTTGTACTTTCGAAATTCCATAAATTTTCGTTATGTAATTCGAATTCTTAGCAATGACATGAGTGATGTTTTCCTTATTTATATGTTCTTAATTTCCCATTTTGCATATTTACTTTCCATCATGCATATTTACCCGCCTTTGTGATTTCGACAAAGGGGGAGAAGTATATTCTCAGGGAGAGTAGAGTATACTCTCTATTTAACTCAAGGGGAGTTTAATCACTTCAAACATATATGTGTATTGTATTTTTCCACCTCTTTTGAGAGATGTGTTGTCATCATCAAAAATGGGAAGAATATGGAACCTTGTTTTGCATGTGATATACTTTTAACAAGGACAACACCTTTTGTTGAACTTTTGATGATGACAACTTATTGATAATGACTCCAATAACTTCTGACAAGTCAAGCATAAATGATTAAGCGGATAAAGATGAAAATCAAAGTATTAGGGTTTGATGTACTTGACTTACTGATGATGGAAACCAAATGGAATATAAGCTCAAGCTTTATCTTATATAAACTCAAGCAAATGTCTACAAAAGAAAGCATTTAAATAAGTCTTTAATTGCAAGGAAGCCCTACCATAGTCTGAGAAAATATTGTGTAAAGCAAAAGGGAATTCACGTAAAAGTACATGGCTAAAACTTACACAGACACACACTAAAACTGATTTTCAAACTGATTTTTCTCAAGAAAATATTTTCTAAAATGTATTGAAGTTGTTTCAGATGAATTGAGATCACTCTAAATTGTTATCGGTAAAGTTTTTTCCCTTTCTAATCGATTGGGGAACTTATCTTATAGTTCAAAATTGAGATCTAAGAGATTACGATAGTATATTAATGATGTACAATAGCTACATATCTTTTCTTTCCTTTTTAGAACTAGTAATCAATTACCATTGGAGATTCTAATAGGTTAACATTAGGCTCTAATAGATTAGATTGTCTTAAAAGGCATTAAAATCAATTTCCTTTTTTAAGCCAAACTCTAGCCTATAAATAGAGGTCCATTCTGTCATTTAAAACCATCCATATTCTTGTTTTGACATTTCTCACTCTCTCTAAAAATAATTCTATGACTTTTTCACACTAATATTTTTGCTGAAGTGCTTCCGCGAGAAAGTTCTTTTGTAGGTAAGGATAAGCTATAATTCTGGAAGAGTGGAATTGTAAAATTCATCAAGGGAATCTTTTGTATACACCTTGGTTGAATATTATCTATTTAGGATTTGTTTGGGCTAGAAGCTAAACCCATAAAAGATTTTGGTTCAGAGATTGTGTGATTTAACCCTTGTTTAGGTTCAAGCTTAACATGTGATTAAAAGCTTGATATCTTCGATATTAGCCCATGGTAAAATCTCCTAGTTTTGTGGTTAGCCCATGGTAAAACCAGGGTTAGGTTAAATCTTAGCCTGTGTAAAAGATTGGATAAGGTTCAAGATTAGTCTGATATTAAAATATATCGGGTTATTGGTTAGCCTGTTTAAAACCAATTATTAAGGTTTGTGAGCTTAGCCCATAGTAAAAGCTTATAAAGTTTGTTTAAAGCTAGAAGACTAACTGCTTCAAGATTCTTGTTGAAATAATACCAACCTCGTTGATCTACTATTTGTGGAAAGAAGACTAACTACTTCAATCCATCGTTTATAAGTGAAGGCACAAACTACTAAACTCTAGAGTCTTGTAGTTTTTGGTTGGAATTTAATTGTTTTCTTTATTTAAAGGGGTTTGTGAGTATTACCTACTAAAAGCTCTCAAAGTTTATTGGATACTCTCTAGATTAATTCTTGGGGAGAGGAGTAGGTCCTTGTGTTTTGTCGAAACCTGTATAACTCTTGGTGTTATATCTTTCCATAAACTATTTACTTTCTGCATTTTATATTCTGCAATTTATTTCCCATAACTTAAACTTATTTAAAATATTTTTAAACTCTGATTATAATCCGAAAAAGTTCTTAAAACCAAGTATTTTTGAACCATATAATTCACCGCTCCCCCCCCCCCCCACACACACACACACCCCACCCCCACCCCCTTTGTGTGTGAAGTAATATGTCCAACAATTTGGGTTTTTGGCCAATTCAAAATAGTTGTCCCAAGGCTTTGATGGGTATTGAAAGAGTCGAGGGAAGCCTTAAGTATCATTTATCGGCATATATGACTTGGTATGATGTGAAATGAAAATGAAATGTTTGGGGATTAGTTTTTGAAAAAGTAGTGGGAAATAGGCGCATTTAATGTGGTTCCATCATTGAAACGCTTCATCGCCCATTCTTGATATATGCAGTGACGTGACTTGTGACACCCTAAATCTCAAAATAATATATTTGAAATTTATGGATAATTTAAGTGTTGAAATTAATAAAATTTATGAGTTTCAACAAAAATAAATTAGATAAAGGACATCACTTCGTCCACTTACACATTACAAACGATTCTTAAATATACATTAATTTAAAGTAATTCTACATCATTATACTTGATATTTATAATCTTTTAATGCAGAAAGTAGAAACACTTTTAAAATAATTTTCCCAAACCGATGTCACCTATCAGAGTGGGGCTTCTCTTAAACTTGAACTTCAAGGCTCCAAAAACATGTATTTACTATGATTTTGCAAATGGATTTTTTTTCAAAATAACCATTTTTTTCAAAAAAAAATCCAAAATAACCAATTATTCAAAAAAATTACCAAAATAAACAGGTTTGGTAGAGGATGCACCAGATGAATTGGTGCATCCCCAATGCATTAAGAGGAGGCGCCAGTAGCATTGGGCTCCTCATAAGGAGGCGCCAATGCTAGTGGCACCTACATTAGGTCTCATGAGGAGGCGCCAATGCTAGTGGCGCCTAGGTGCATTTGGTTGTGTGGACGCCCATTCATCTTGCGCCTGAATGTCATGGTCATATGGGCGCCAATCCCTCAGACACCCACATGTTTTGTACAATTGATGTTCTGTCTCTATAAATATCACTCCTTGGATTCAATATTTTTCACTCAAACTCATCTCCTAATACCATAAATTGTCTAGTTCAACCATCATCAATTTCAATTCTCTATGTTTCAATAATGTCTGTATACATTCAGAAACGAAATGCTGATGTAATATTTTCTGCCGTTGCGGCTCTGATACACGTTTGATTTTGGAACACAGATACGTTCGAACATCTTAACCGGGCGTTATACAGTTGGTTAAAGGGAGAAATTGGAGAGGGTGAACGGATTAGAAGAATACAATGGCTTGTGTCCACGTTCAACCAACACGGAGAAGTGCACAAATGGGTGGATATTAAGACCGACCAAGACACTCGTAGGATGATGCATTACATGTTCAAAATTGTTTTGATGGTTGTAATTGCATAGTTCTTGTATTGTATTTGTTATAATTGTCTGTGTTACTGTTTATGTACTTTCGTCACAAACGTCTAATATGAAATAAATTTAGTTTTTCATATATTACAATAGAGGTACATGTAAATTTATCTGGTTGTGCTCGTTCTAACACTAGGACAATTATTACGACTGTGACCTGGTTGACGGCATGAACTACATAGTCTAACCATTTTGTTCGCCGTATCCATTTCGGTTCGAATCCAGGTGCTGTTAGGGCGACCCTTTTTCTTCCTTCGCATAACTTCGTTGTGCCAGACAAAGTCCCCTTGATATTCTGGCCAATAATCCTCTTTTGCCACTACGGAAAAACTAATTTTATAAACATTTGAAAGGCTGGCGACTTTGTAAACATCAGATAGCAAGTAGGATGGATCCCTTCGAACCTTTGAGCATGCCGCAATGACATGGGAGCAGGGGGTACGAAAGGCTTGGAACTTTCCGCAGTCGCACCAACCTCTATCTAGTTCGACTCTATACTGTCCCATCGGCATGCCCTCATTGTGATCCATGGACTCGGCAACACTAAACCAACCTTTAGTTTGGTCAAATACCGTAACCACGTGTGTGTTTGCTTTGGCAGCTTCATGTTTGATGAATTTCATTGAAGCATCATTGAACAACTGTCCAGATTACAACACTGAACTCCAATTTGAGCATCTGGTTTCAAACAACGCCCCTAGCCTGAAATATGTAGCCTGCACCAAAGCGGTTATTGGTAGGTTACGGATGCCTTTGAATACAGAGTTCATTGATTCCACAAGATTTGTTGTCATGTGGCCCCAACACTGACCGGTTTCGTATGCCCTAGTCTACTTCTCCAATGGAATACTATCAATCCACCGTACCGCATCTTCGTTTGACAATCTTATTTCCTTGTGGTAGTGCTTGAAAGAAGGTTCTGATAATGCGTAACCTGCATTGACAACCTTCTTCCACAACGTATTATCTTTGATTTCCTGCATGAAATTCTGAGCAATATGTCTAATACATAACGAATGCGTCGAAGGAGGATTTTGCCAACCGTTGTCAATGTTATTAGATGATTGAAGGGTGTCTGTCGGAGATCAAACACAAGTTAGGTTGAGGTGCAACGTGCAATCGGAGATTTCTTAGGAAAAAACTCCATCACTCAGCAGTCTCCCCTTCAACTAGGGCAAGGGAGATTGGAAATATATTGATGTTCCCATCTTGTGCCACTTCCATCAGTAACGTTCCTTTGTATTTTCCGTAAAACCATGTACCATCAATTTGTATAATTGGTTTACAGAAAGAAAAACCTATCATACATTGTTGATACGCCCAGAATAGACGGTGAAATATTCTATTTCCAACAGCACACGTACCATCTGGTGTATAGGCGGGCAATGTTTCCATCTAGACAATTATCCCGGGAGCATATTATTTTAGAGCCAACAGGTATTTTGGAAGTTGTTTGTAAGATCATCCCAATTGCCAAACACTTTTTAAACAACTTTTGTCCTAGCTATCCATGCCTTCCTATATGATGGAGTGTACTCGTACTCTGCCCTAATATGTGAGATTGTTGTACACACCTTTAACGACAGATTATCGCCAATGACAGACAATATTTCATCACATATTAGTTGAGAGCTTAATTTATGATGAACCTGCATTGGGTTTATCAGCATGCATGTGTGATCTGGACCAATTGATCCAATCTCCCAAGACTCGCTCCTCTTCCGGTACGAAGCTGACAACCTAAAAAGGCAGTGGTCATTCGGACAATAAACTTTATACCTCGATGCGTCAGTTCTGTCAACTCTAAAATCAATTGATAGTTGCATGTGGAATTTCTTAATGGCTTTTACATATTCCTCTTTTGTGCAAAATGTGTCTCCTTGTTTCAAAGATCCTTGCATCTGCACGTAAGGATTGTACCATACATCTGCTGAAGGTTCATCTGAACCCAAATTCAACCTTGTCATGTGTTGGGGTGGGCAGTATACATGAATTTCTGGTATTGGCTCCTCTTCCTCTTCAGCATTCCCCATTGAATCAACCATGACCTCAGCTTCTTCTTCTTCGTCATTTGGAACATTCACCTCAACTTGTTTGTCATCAGTCTCACAAAATAGTTGTGACTGATCAATGTACTGAGACACTTGTTGTTGATGTAATAATATGTACAACTCTATATCGTTGTAACCAGATTGTTCGTGATTGACAAACATATGTTGAACATCATCATCATCTTTAATCTTCTTCTGATAAAATTTTACCTAGTTTTCTACAAACCAAACCGGATTTTTATAGATGATTTAGCCCACATTATTGCACTGCAATTTCTTTTCTATTCTTTGTTTCAGATGTGAAAAATTTGATCGTCGATTTATTGGAAACCGAGTTGCCTCTGTGTTTCGAAAACAAAAGTCGAACAACTGATGATCAAATATTTCACCTTCGACATGGGCACTAATCATGTAATGTTGTGTGGAAGACATTTTGTTGAAATATTAAATATGTATATAGATTTAATGGAATTGAATGCATTGCTAAGTTATTCATCTGCACAACATAAGTAGCTTGGTCATTGCTAACTTGGTCATTGTCTGTACATATGTAAGACCCCAATTTTGACCCTAAGATCCGTCATGGCATCATATCATTGCACTTTGCATTTGCCTCAAGGATCATAACATCTTGGCTCCTTAACCCTAGGGTGGGAAATTTTGTGAGTTGGTTTGAGATCACCAAGCATGCTTGAACTGTATATTATTGCTTTTCTTATTTTGTTTACTAACCAAAAGCACAAAAATGTGTCACTAACATCTTTTGTTTGTAGCTTGAGCAGTCACAAGATCTAAAGCTTCTAGGAGATTTTATGCTCATTGAAATGACCAGGTGAAGGTGAAAGCAAGCATGACAATGGTTCACAAAGCTCTCAATCATCACATATGCCTCCCAAGCATCTCAATTTGTCAATTTGATCAAAGCAAACTAGAGGGCTTGAGACTTGTTTCCCAAGGAAACCCTAATTCATCAGTGCTTCAACTATGCCTTGCTCATGAAGCAACCTCAACCCATGATTAAATACAATCAAGGGAAGTTCTTTAATTCATCATTTCATGCATATTTAAACTTATTTGAGTATCCTCAATCATCAATTCATCAAGATATGAAGTTTGGACTTGAGAAGTTGATCAATCAATTCATCTGACTATTTTGAAGTACATTGAGACCTAACTTTTGATGTGTTTGTCAAATGGAGATGACCCCAAGAGAAACAATGTTCTTAAGAACCATATGAAAAAATTTCATGTTCATAAAAAATTGATTTGAATCTTGGAAGGTCATCATCCATTTCAAAACGTTATAGGTCATTTTGACTTAAACCCTAATTTTGGGTCAATTTCCCAAGAACATAACTCATTCATTTTTCATGATTTTGAGGTGGGATTAAATGCATTGGACAGTTTACGATATCTACTTCATTTGTTATGTTGGACAAATTTTCATAATCCTAAAAGAAACACATTTTATAATGCAAAACATTATAGGTCACTTTGGACCAAAGGCATTGAAATGTGAAAAAGTCCAACTTCAAGTGCCCATAACTTTCTCATCAAAAATCAAAATGATACAAACTTTAATTCCAAATTGACTGTCTTGAAAATATCTACAACTTTGATGTTTAAGGTTTTGTCATTTGGAGCTTGCATCATTGAAACAAAAGGGCTTGAAGTTTGGCCATTTTTGAAATTTTCACATGTACATGTTTTGCACCTCACACTTCATGATCAATTTTCACCTATTTCCCATTTTCAAATGAAGTTTTGATCAACATAACAATTGATCCTCGTGCCAAAATCTTTCCAACCATTACCCATAAGGCTATGTTTCACTTTTGGAAATACCATTTTCGAAGGGATGAACAATTTGGTGCATTTTTGGAAACCAATTGAAAATGCATTGCATGAGCTCAGCGCATTACTTCTGCACGTCCATTTTGATTCTATTTGGTATCAGCTTGCAATTCCAAGTGGAATTGGGCCCTCCATGCGCCTGTACAGGCCCATGCATGGAGGCCCTTTCCATCCATGCACATGCATTGCTAATGTATTCAGCCATCATTTGCTATAAATAAGTGCTCAATGCTTCACATTTACACAACCTAAGGGCACCTGTTATGCTGCAAGAATCTCTCCTTAACCACACTCAAAGGAACTCACTCTTTCTTTCGAATTTTTCAGATCTGAATTTCAATTGCCTTGATTGATTTTTCAGATCTATAGTTCCTAAACCTTGCTCATCTTCATCACTAGACTACACTGCAAGCAAAAGCATCAAAGAATCGTGCTCTCAAGCTCCTCATTTTAGAGGTTTACATCCAAACTTGTTTTCTTTGAATCTCTTTGTAAGAACAAAATTAGTTATATAATAGATTCCAGGATTTTGATGATAACAAAGGATGAAACCAAAAATGGCACCCTAACGAAATTTCTCTAAGTGTGCAGGACTCTGAACAAGAACAAAGGAATCTGGTCGTTCTATCAGATACAGAATCTAATCAGATACAAAGTACTAGAAGATCAGAAGCATCTGAAGAAGAAGCGCACCCTAGAAGTTCTGACTCTGAGCAAAACACGACAGCAGAATACCAGAAGCTCTAAACTTCCTCTGGAAATCAACTCTGATGATCTAAAAGACCAGGACTCTTAGAAGCTCTGATGTAACTCCAACTCAATCTCCGATTGACAGAGATAACGAAGATTCAGACGAAGGTTCTCCAAATCCAGAATAAGTAACGGAAACAACAACTTCAAATGGAAAGAAATTATATTTGGAAAGAAGTTATCCAGGGAGACAAATTGGTTATGGCAAGAAACACAGAAGTAATGGCATTAAACTCTCATCAAAGACAAATATTCTGCCATCACTACAACGGTCCTTTCACCACTATATAAAGGACATCATACTTCAGTGAGAGACACACCTGAACGCATAGAAATTCTCTACTTTCTCTCTTAGTTTTTCACGAGCTGTTGCTCATACGTGAAAACACTTGCTTGCTCTACTTGCTGTAATATTTGCTTAATCTTAGAAGCCCTTTAGATTACAAATTCCTTTTGTTAAATTGATTTTGTTCCTCAAGTGACTCTGCGTAGTCTGTATACTTGGGAGGACTAAGATATCTTTCTCTTAGACGTTGGTTGTAATAATCTTTCAAGATTAGTGGATTAAGTCCTTTTTGAAGGCGAAACCACCTTGGCCGGGTGGACTGGAGTAGCTTTGTGTTATAAGCGAACCAGTATAAAATCATGTGTGTTCTTATTCTGCAAAAGCGCTTATTTTCCAAAACAATTCAAACCCCCCTTTCTTGTTTTTCTCACCTTCAATTGGTATCAGAGCTTCGGCTCTGTTATTGATTTTCTAATCAAACACTTAACCGTGTAGAGAGATCCAGAACGAGAAAAACTATGGCCCACACAAATGAAAGAGACAGTTACAATGCTAAGCCTCCTGTCTTTGATGGAGAGAAATTCGATTACTGGAAAGATAGAATTGAAAGTTTCTTTCTAGGCTATGACGCTGATATTTGGGACATTGTCATAGATGGATACAAACCTCATGTAACAGATGCTGGAGTTGAAGTTCCCAGAAGTAAGATGACAGATGATCAGAAGCGCGATTTCAAGAATCATCACAAAGCCAGAACGATACTTCTCAATGCCATATATTACAATGAGTATGAAAAAATCACCAACAGGGAAACAGCTAAAGATATACTCGACTCCCTGAGGATGACTCATGAAGGAAACTCTTAGGTCAAAGAAACAAAGGCTCTGGCTCTAATCCAGAAATATGAAGCCTTCAAAATGGAGGATGACGAAGCTGTAGAGGTAATGTTCTCTAGATTCCAAACTCTTATTGCAGGTCTCAAAGTACTATACAAAGGATACACAACTGCAGACCATGTCAAAAAGATAGTCAAAAGCTTGCCAAAGAAGTGGAGACCCATGGTCACTTCCTTAAAGCTTTCAAAGGATCTGAACAACATCAGCCTTGAAGAGCTTGTCAGTTCACTCAGAAGTCATGAGATAGAACTGGAGGAAGATGAGCCTCAGAAGAAGAACAAATCTGTAGCATTAAAGTCCAGATCTGAAAGGCGCAAGTCTGACAGAAACAAAGCCTTTCAAGCCGAAACAGAAGATGCTGATGACTCTGAACAGGAAGATTCTGATGATGAAGATGAATTATCCCTTCTGACCAGAAGAGTAAAACAACTCTGGAAAAAGAGGAATAATAACTTCAGGAGACCAAGACCCAGAGGGGATCGATCAGAATCAACCTCAAAAGGTAAAACTAACAAAGATGTTACTTGTTATGAATGTAAAGAAACAGGTCACTACAGGAATGAGTGCCCCAAGCTAAAGAAAGACAGTTCCAGAAAAGAAAGCTTCAAGAAAAATTCCCTCATAACCAAAAAGGGATTGATGGCTACCTGGGATGATAGCGAATCTGACTCATCAGAATCTGACTCTGATGAACAGGCTAATGTGGCGCTCATGGCCATCACATCCAGGAACACCTCAGATGAAGAATCTGAATCAGAAGAGGTATTTTCTGAACTCTCTCGATCTGACCTAGAATCATGTTTGTCTGAAACTCTCAGCTCATATCAGAAACTAAAACAAAAATTTAAAGCTATAAAAGGCGTTCTTGAAGAAACATTTGAAGAATGTGGCAAACTTGAGAAAACCATTTCAGAACTAAAAGATGAAAACAGATCTTTGACATTAGAAAGAGATGCAACAAAGAAAAATTGCTCAAAACTTGAAGAAGCGTTATCTCAAGCTCCACAAACTTCAAACAAAATAATTTATAAGTATGAAAAAGCTTTTCAAAAGTTTCTGAAAAATGGGATAGGGAGGAGTATTATGGCATCCATGATTTATGGAGTCAGTCAAAATAATAGAAGAGGAATTGGGTATGATCCTAGTGAAGATAAAACTTCTACTAATGACCAACCTAAATCTCCATTTTCATATCACTACACACACACAAGAGCAAAAATTTGATAATGTTAGAAAACCCAAAGTGATAAGAAACTCTGGGAAAACTAATCATAAAGGACCCAAAAGACTCTGGGTACCAAAGGATAAGATTGTTTATGTTGCAGATATCTTATGCAGCAAAGTTCAACCACCAGTCATGGTACCTCGACTTTGGATGCTCGCGACACATGACAGGAAGAAAGTCAATGTTCCAAAGTCTGGAACTTAAAGATGTTGGATTCGTAGGCTTCGGAGGAGATCAGAAAGGAAGGATCAGAGGCTCCGAAACTATTGGTAATGGTACTCTTCCCTCTATATTTGATGTCCTTTATGTAGAAGGATTAATGCATAACCTGTTATCCATAAGTCAATTAAGTGATAACGGTTATGATGTAATCTTTAATCAAAAAACATGTAAAGCCATAAATCAAAACAATGGTTCTGTCCTATTCACAAGCAAGAGGAAAAACAATATCTATAAAATAAACCTTTCTGATTTAAAAGAACAAAATGTGAAATGTCTGATGTCTGTTCACGAAGAGCAATGGGTATGGCATAGACGCTTGGGCCACATTAGCATGAGGAAATTATCTCAGCTAAATAAACTCGAGTTAGTCAGAGGCCTACCTAAGCTGAAGTTTTCTTCAGATGCTCTGTGTGAAGCATGTCAGAAAGGAAACTTTTCAAAAACATCTTTCAAAAAGAAAAATATTGTTTCTACCTCTAAGCTTCTGGAACTTCTTCACATTGATTTATTTGGTCCTGTGAAAACAGCATCAGTCAATGGAAAGAAGTACGGACTAGTCATTGTTGATGATTTCAGTCATTGTTCACGAGCACAAGAGTGAGTCTCACTCTGTATTCACGAGCTTATGTTCCAAAGTGCAAAAAGAATTTGACTCTAAAATTGTAAGAGTCAGAAGTGATCATGGTGGGGAATTTGAAAACAAATTTTTTGAGGAACTATTTGACTCTAATGGAATATCCCATGATTTCTCCTGCCCTAGAACTCCACAACAAAATGGAGTTGTAGAGAGGAAGAATAGGACACTCCAAGAAATGGCCAGAACTATGATCAATGAAACAAATTTGGCTAAGCACTTTTGGGCCGAAGCTGTAAATACAGCGTGTTACATTCAGAATAGAATCTTCATAAGACCTATTCTGGAAAAGACTCCCTATGAACTGTGTAAAGGAAGGAAACAAAACATTTCATATTTTCATCCTTTTGGATGTTCCTGCTTTATTTTAAACACTAAATATCATCCGAACAAGTTTGATTCCAAAGCACAAAAAGGTATTATGTTAGGATACTCAAAACGCTCTAAAGGCTACAGAATATACAATACAGAAACCAAAATTATGGAAGAATCAATTCATGTCAGATTTGATGATAAGCTTGACCCTGAAAAGTCAAAGCTAGTTGAGAAAATTGCAGATCTGGAGATCACCCTTGCAGGATCTAACGAGAAGATTGAAGCTCCAGAAGCAACTACCGTTCAAACTCCTGAAGGAACTAACTCCCTAGTAATCCCAAAGAAAGCGAAAAGTCGCCTCAACATATCTGAAGAGTTGATTTTGGGAAATAAGAACGAACATGTCCGAACTAGGTCTACCTTCAAGACCTCTGAAGAAACTCCTCTGGGACTAGTATCTCTGATCGAGCCTACGTTCTGTGATGAGGCACTTCAAGATGACGACTGGGTTCTAGCCATGCAAGAAGAGCTAGATCAATTCACGAAGAACGACTTTTGGGATCTTGTTCCTAAACCCAGAGGCACTCACGTTATCGGAACCAGATGGGTGTTCAGAAACAAGCTGAATGAGAAGTGAGAAGTCGTCAGAAACAAAGCTCGACTGGTGGCTCAAGGTTACAGTCAACAAGAAGGTATTGACTACAATGAAACCTTTGCTCCAGTCGCCAGGTTAGAATCTATTCGCCTACTTGTATCATTCGCTATAAATCACTCTATCAAATTATATCAAATGGATGTCAAGAGCGCATTCCTTAATGGTTATATATCAGAAGAAGTATATGTCAACCAACCTCCAGGTTTTGAAAATCCAAATTATCCAGAACATGTTTTTAAACTTAAGAAATCCTTATATGGACTTAAACAAGCTCCTAGAGCTTGGTATGAACGTTTAAGTAATTTTCTTCTGGAACATAATTTTATCAGGGGGAAAGTTGACTCCACACTCTTCTGTAAAAACCTTAATAATGATCTCATGATATGCCAGATATACGTTGATGATATCATTTTTGGTTCAGCTAACGCCTCTGTATGTCAAGAATTCTCTGAGCTAATGCAGGCAGAATTTGAAATGAGCTTAATGCAAGAACTAAAGTTCTTTCTAGGAATTCAAATCAACCAAACTTCAGAAGTCATGTACGTTCATCAAAGCAAATACATAAAAGATGTTCTGAAGAAATTTGATATGGCTGAATGCAACTCTGCAAAGACTCCCATGCATCCAACCTGCATTCTTGAAAAGGAAGAAGTCAGTAAAAAGGTTTGTCAGAAGCTCTATCGTGGTATGATAGGCTCCCTTCTCTATCTGACTGCTACTCTCCCTGATATTCTCTTTAGTGTTTGTCTCTGTGTCAGATTTCAATCAGATCCTAGAGAAACTCACTTAACAGCAGTTAAGAGAATTTTCAAATATCTGAAAGGAACTCCTAACCTGGGCCTGATGTATGAGAAAACATCAGAGTATAGACTATCTGGCTTTTGTGATGCAGATTACCCAGGAGACAGATTGGAACGAAAAAGCACATTTGGAAATTGTCAGCTCTTGGGAAACAATCTGATATCCTGGGCCAGCAAAAGACAATCAACCATAGCCCTGTCCACAGCAGAAGCAGAATACATCTCCGCATCACTGTGCACTACTCAGATGCTCTGGATGAAGAATCAGTTAGAGGATCTACAAATCTTCGAGAGTAACATTCCTATCTTTTGTGATAATACTGCTGCCATTTGTTTAAGTAAGAATCCCATTTTACACTCCAGAGCTAAGCACTTTGAAATAAAACATCATTTTATCAGAGACTATGTTCAGAAAGGGGTAGTAACATTGAAATTCATTGATACAGATCATCAATGGGCCGATATCTTTACTAAACCCTTAGCTGAAGATAGATTCCTTTTTATCTTAGAAAATCTGAACATTCAAAACTGCCCTGAATAATCTGTGCCTCTGAAGTTGTAAAATGAGACTCTGATGTAAACACAATGGATTCTGCCTCTGACTCTGATACTTCTACCACAGTTAGAAGTTATCTGAATTAGAATTCTCCAGGAACCAATCCTTTGGTATTCCTGAAGATCAGATAAAGCAAACACGTGGAGTACCTTGCGTCTGACCTTGGAACTTCTAGACAGCTGTCTAGCAGTAATCAAGGAACAGTCTCTTGAAATCTCCTCGAGCAGTGTACTAGCTGTTGGGATTAGACATCATTTATGAGCTGTAATCATTTTTCCCTCCAAACGTTCTAACTTGGTTTTTGTGCTATGTAACACCCTTCTAAAATACCCCAAATTTCTATTTAAAACAACAACATATAAATCAGAGTAGATATGCAATTAAGGGTGTCACACTTGACACTTCACACCATTCACCAAAATATCTGGTCATGCTCATTTATTAATCAAATAAAACATTGCACAATTCATAGCGGATATGCAAACCATGTAACACATTACATGTAAAATTGTTCAACAACCAAAAGGAAAACAAGGTAAAACATCCCGTCCCGATGTTACATATACCAGAGCATGACCCACTAAGGAACTACACTAGACTCCAAGCACTAGCTCCTACTCAATCACTGCTCGTTACCTGAAATATAGTTGTAAGGGTGAGTTCCTCAATCGATATAATAAGCATTATAAAATATCATGTAATGCTAAGTAAATTAACACATTTCATCACCCTAATCAGATCACACATTCAACAACGGCAACATCAACTCATAATCATACTCAACACAACACAACACAAACACACGTATAATATTGGAATACATCCATTCACATTATACGTCATACATACATTATGCAATGAGACTCCATGCATGCGGTACCGACTATTCGTGAACACATAGTTCAACCTCACTGATCAAATCCAGATACGGCTACCAAGCTCACTAGTCCCACTCATTTGAGACCTAGTGACTCACTCACTAATTCCTCACCATGGGAATTAGCTACCACCCCAAGGGCTATGCTATGCACGCTAAATCACCTAGCATGCAAACATCAACAACAATCCACAATAACTCACTCACTAATTCCTCACCATGGGAATTAGCTACCACCATAAAGGCCACACTATGCACGCTAAATCACCTAGCATGCAACCATCAACAACAATCCAAAATGGACATATGCTCACACTCTAAGCCATAAACAGTCCATCCACAATTGCATACATAATAGATATATTCACAGCATTATGCATACCATCATACATCATCAGCATATTTATCACAGAATCATATCATGTCATGCTAAATAATAAATCACAGTATTAGCACACTCTAATAATACCTATACTGCTCAAAACAACGGGAAATGATCCCTACTATATCATACATCAGCTAATTTACATCACTCAGCTGAAACGACCAAAAACGGCACAACAACAGCTCAGAAAAATCCCACTTCTGCCCATACGCGTATGCCTCATGCCCATACGCGTATGGCCCATTTCCTAGCCAACCCATACGCGTATTGCCTGTCTCATACGCGTATCCTACGCGTACCACCTCTCCCATACGCGTACTAACAGAGACAAAACTACGTTAGAAGCATCATCTTCTTCATCCATACGCGTATGGCCTTACCCCATACGCGTACCACTCACAGGCTACGCGTAATACACGTGTATGGCGCGTATCAGCGCCAGATCCCTCCCCTCCAAGCCATCTCATACGCGTATTGCCTAGTGCCATACGCGTATGACCAGAACCAAATTTCAGATATGCTATGGTTGTTTCTCTGCTACGAGATCTCTCAATTCCAACCTTCCACAGTCCAATTTTTACACATTTTTCACCCATATTATCTAACACGGATCATACACATTCAATTTCACAATTTCTAACCTTATTACATCTAATTCCTACGAATTTCCTCAATCATACCCATATCTCATTCATCCAGAAATTCACAATTTTCAGCATTCATTATTCTAATTAGAGTCGATTCAATGGTTTATCACTACCCAGTACATGTTAACCCATAATACCCATTAAACGACGATAAACCCCCTTACCTGAGTTAATCCGGCAATCATTTAGCTTCAAGCTTTTCCCTTCCTCAACCCTTGTTCTCTTGCTCTTCTCTTTGCCCTTTTTCCACTTTTCTGTCGCTTCTCCCTTTTCACGTGAAAAAACCCTTTTTACCAAAATGGGACCTTTTTACTGATTCCAACTTTATATTATTCCAATAATAATAATTCCAATAATATTCCAATAATAATCCAATTATTTAATTAAATTAATAAATATACTATTAACTTAATTTAAATAATTATCATATTTTTATCGGGGTGTTACAACTCTCCCCCACTAAAAGAGTTTTCGTCCTCGAAAACATACCTCAGGCGAATAACTCTGGATAAGACTCCTTCATCTGACTTTCAAGTTCCCACGTCACATTGCCACCTGCTGGTCCTCCCCAAGCTACCTTTACCAAAACAATCTCTTTACCCCGCAACTGCTTCAACTCTCGATCTTCGATCCTTATAGGTGATGTTTCAACAGTCAGGTTATCTCTCACCTGTACATCATCTACTTGGACCACATGCGACGGATCAGGAATGTACCTCCTCAACTGAGACACATGAAAAACCTCATGCAAATTCGCAAGTGACGGCGGTAAAGCGATACGATAGGCTACCTCCCCTATCCTCTCCAAAATCTGATAAGGACCAATAAATCGAGGTGTCAACTTCTTCGACTTCAAAGCTCGACCAACCCCAGTTATCGGAGTAACACGAAGAAACACATGATCTCCCTCTTGAAACTCAAGTGACTTCCTCCTCTTGTCGTGATAACTCTTCTGACGACTCTGAGCAATCCTCATCTTCTCCTGAATCATCTTAATCTTTTCCATAGTTTGTTGAACAATCTCCGGTCCAACCACAACACTCTCACCGGACTCATACCAACATAAAGGTGTCCGACATCTCCTACCATACAAAGCTTCAAACGGTGCCATACCAATGCTCGAATGAAAACTATTGTTGTAGGTAAACTCAATCAAAGGTAAATAACAATCCCAAACACCTCCCTTTTCCAAAACACAAGCCCTCAAAAGATCCTCCAGTGACTGAATCGTCCTCTCAGTCTGACCATCAGTCTGCGGATGATATGCAGAACTCAATCTCAGCTTAGTTCCCAAAGCCCTCTGCAAACCTTCCCAGAACTTCGATGTAAATCTAGGATCTCTGTCCGAAATAATACTCGACGGAATACCATGCAAACTTACAATTTTCTCAATATACAACTCAGCTAATCTCTCTAACGGATAATCCATTCTGATCAGAATGAAATGAGCCGATTTTGTCAACCTGTCAACAATCACCCAAATAGCTTCAAAATTCTTAATTGTCCTCGGTAAACCAGAAACAAAATCCATACTGATACTGTCCCACTTCCACTCTGGAATAGCCAACGGTTGCATTAGCCCAGACGGCTTCTGATGCTCAATCTTTGACTTCTGACAAGTCAAACAAGAATAAACAAAACTTGTAATTTCTCTTTTCATTCCCGGCCACCAAAATAACTTTTTCAAATCATGATACATCTTCGTAGCCCCAGGATGAATACTCAGGCCACTACGATGTCCTTCCTCAAGAATACTCTTCTTAAGTTCGGTAACATCCGGAATACACACCTGATTACCAAATTTCAAAACACCATTCTCATCAACTCTGAATTCACCACCTTGACCTTGATTCACCAGAGTCAACTTATCAACCAAAAGCACATCGGATTTCTGACCCTCTATAATCTCATCCAGAATACCACTCGTTAACTTCAACATTCCCAATTTAACACTATTGTGAGTACTCTCACACACCAAACTCAAGTCTCTAAACTGCTCAATTAAATCCAATTCCTTAACCATTAACATAGACATATGGAATGATTTCCGACTCAATGCATCAGCCACTACGTTTGCTTTACCCGGATGGTAATTCAAACGAAAGTCATAATCCTTCAGAAACTCTAACCATCTCCTCTGTCTCATATTCAGCTCTTTCTGATCAAACAAATACTTTAAACTTTTATGGTCACTGAAAACCTCAAATCTTGACCCGTACAAGTAATGCATCCACAATTTCAGAACAAATACCACAGCTGCCAACTCTAAATCGTGTGTTGGATAGTTCCTCTCATGAACCTTCAGTTGTCTCGAAGCATAGGCTACAACCTGCTTATTCTGCATCAAAACACCACCCAAACCCAACAATGAAGCATCACAGTAAACCTCAAATGGTTCCGACGGACTTGGTAATATCAGAATAGGAGCAGTAGTTAACCTTCTCTTTAACTCTTGGAAACCTTCTTCACATCTTGAGTCCCAAACAAACGCTTGCCCCTTTCTAGTCAACATCGTCAACGGTAACGCCAACTTAGAAAATCCCTCAACGAATTTCCTATAATAACCTGCAAGTCCAAGAAAACTCCTTATCTCAAAAACTGACTTCGGAGCTTCCCACTTAGATACCGCTTCTATCTTAGAAGGATCAACAGCAACACCACCTCTTGAAACCACATGACCAAGAAAACTAACCTCTTCTAACCAAAATTCACACTTAGACAGTTTAGCAAATAACTTCTTTTCTCGTAGAACTCCTAAAACCACTCTCAAATGTTCAGCATGCTCTTCTTCAGATTTCGAATACACCAAAATATCGTCAATAAACACCACAACAAACTTGTCTAGGTACGGATGGAAAATCCTATTCATATACTCCATAAATACCCCAGGCGCATTAGTCACACCAAAAGGCATTACAGAATACTCATAATGTCCATACCTCGTTCTGAAAGCAGTCTTCTGAATATCCTCAGTTTTCACACGTATCTGATGATATCCCGATCTCAAATCTATTTTGCTGAACACACTCGCACCAACCAAATGATCCATCAAATCATCAATCCTCGGCAAAGGATACCGATTCTTGATCGTCACTTTATTCAGTTGCCTGTAGTCCACACACAACCTCATAGTACCTTCTTTCTTCTTAACCAATAACACTGGTGCGCCCCACGGTGACACACTCGGACGAATAAATTCCTTATCCAACAGATCTTCCAACTGACTCTTCAATTCAGTTAACTCAACAGCAGACATACGGTACGGAGCCATCGATATCGGCCTAGTACCAGGTACCAAATCAATCGAGAACTCAACTTCACGCTCTGGCGGTAATTCATTCACTTCTTCAGGAAACACATCAGAAAAATCACACACCACGGCTAGATCGCCAATCACCAGTTTATCTTTAGCCTCCAAAGCCGCTAACAGCATAAACAACTCTGCCCCATCTGCTACTGCCTCATTCACCTGCCTTGCTGATAGAAACAAACTCTTTCCTTCCTCACTCTCAGGAAAGATCACAGTCTTATCAAAACAGTTGATATAAACTCGGTTAAACACCAACCAGTTCATACCCAAGATAACATCAATCTGCACTAGTGGAAGACACACGAGGTCCATCCCAAAGTCTCTACCAAAAATACTCAAAGGACAATTCAAACAAACTGAAGTAGTAGTCACTGAACCCTTCGCAGGAGTATCAATCACCATACTCCCATGCATCTCAGATATCTCTAATTTAAGTTTCACAGCACAATCCAAAGATATAAAGGAACGAGTTGCACCTGTGTCAATAATAGCTACAAGAGGAAAGCCATTAATATAACACGTACCTCGGATCAAACGATCATCTGCAGAAGTCTCAGAACCCGATAAAGCAAAGACCTTGCCTTCCGACTGGTTCTCTTTCTTCGGCTTAGGACACTGTGGACTGATATGACCCACCTCTCCACAGTTGAAACAAGTCATAGTCTTCACCCGACACTCTGCAGCCAAGTGACCACCTTTGCCACACTTGAAACACTTCTTCTCAGTACTGGTACACTCATGGATACGATGTCCAGCCTGACCACATCTGTAACACTTAGCAGGGGCACTGGAGTCTCCCCCACTAGGTCTCTTCATCCCACTCTGTCTCTGGAAACCTTTGCCAGCTGAATACGGTTTCCCACGATCATTCTGATTCTTGCATTTCCTATCAACCCTCTGCTGATAGCTCTCTGCTCTGGCCTTGGTATCCTGTTCAAAAATCCTGCAACAGTCAACCAAGTCAGAAAACACTCTAATCCGCTGATACCCAATAGCCTGCTTGATCTCAGGACGTAACCCATTCTCAAACTTCACACATTTTGAAAATTCCCCAGTAGCCTCATCATAGGGAGTGTAATACTTCGACAGCTCTGTGAACTTAGCAGCATACTCAGTAACAGACCGGTTGCCCTGCTTCAATTCTAAGAACTCTATCTCTTTCTTTCCTCTGACATCCTCTGGAAAGTACTTCCTCAGGAATCTCTCTCTGAACACCGCCCAAGTGATCTTAGCACTCCCAGCAGCTTCCAGCTCAGTGCGGGTAGCGACCCACCAATCATCTGCTTCCTCTGACAGCATATGCATACCGAACCTGACCTTCTGGTTATCGGCACACTCAGTCACTCGGAAGATCCTCTCGATCTCCTTCAACCACTTCTGAGCACCATCTGGATCGTATGCTCCCTTGAACATTGGAGGATTGTTCTTCTGGAACTCACTCAGTTGACGAGCAGCTCCCAATCCCACAACATTCGGATTCCCTCCAAGTACTCCAGCTAGCATACCCAGAGCCTCAGCAATCGCAACATCGTCTCTACCTCTTCCAGCCAACTCTATTCTGAAAACCCAACAAGCTAAAACAATAAGTACGGATAGGGTTACACAACACCTATCACATACAGGGAAACAGAATAATTACGACTCGACCCGACCGACTATGCTCTGATACCACTAATGTAACACCCTTCTAAAATACCCCAAATTTCTATTTAAAACAACAACATATAAATCAGAGTAGATATGCAATTAAGGGTGTCACACTTGACACTTCACACCATTCACCAAAATATCTGGTCATGCTCATTTATTAATCAAATAAAACATTGCACAATTCGCAGCGGATATGCAAACCATGTAACACATTACATGTAAAATTGTTCAACAACCAAAAGGAAAACAAGGTAAAACATCCCGTCCCGATGTTACATATACCAGAGCATGACCCACTAAGGAACTACACTAGACTCCAAGCACTAGCTCCTACTCAATCACTGCTCGTTACCTGAAATATAGTTGTAAGGGTGAGTTCCTCAATCGATATAATAAGCATTATAAAATATCATGTAATGCTAAGTAAATTAACACATTTCATCACCCTAATCAGATCACACATTCAGCAACGGCAACATCAACTCATAATCATACTCAACACAACACAACACAAACACACGTATAATATTGGAATACATCCGTTCACATTATACGTCATACATACATTATGCAATGAGACTCCATGCATGCGGTACCGACTATTCGTGAACACATAGTTCAACCTCACCGATCAAATCCAGATACGGCTACCAAGCTCACTAGTCCCACTCATTTGAGACCTAGTGACTCACTCACTAATTCCTCACCATGGGAATTAGCTACCACCCCAAGGGCTATGCTATGCACGCTAAATCACCTAGCATGCAAACATCAACAACAATCCACAATAACTCACTCACTAATTCCTCACCATGGGAATTAGCTACCACCATAAAGGCCACACTATGCACGCTAAATCACCTAGCATGCAACCATCAACAACAATCCAAAATGGACATATGCTCACACTCTAAGCCATAAACAGTCCATCCACAATTGCATACATAATAGATATATTCACAGCATTATGCATACCATCATACATCATCAGCATATTTATCACATAATCATATCATGTCATGCTAAATAATAAATCACAGTATTAACACACTCTACTAATACATATACTGCTCAAAACAACGGGAAATGATCTCTACTATATCATACATCAGCTAATTTACATCACTCAGCTGAAACGACCAAAAACGGCACAACAACAGCTCAAAAAAATCCCACTTCTGCCCATACGCGTATGCCTCATGCCCATACGCGTATGGCCCATTTCCTAGCCAACCCATACGCGTATTGCCTGTCTCATACGCGTATCCTACGCGTACCATCTCTCCCATACGCGTACTAACAGAGACAAAACTACGTTAGAATCATCATCTTCTTCATCCATACGCGTATGGCCTTACCCCATACGCGTACCACTCACAGGCTACGCGTAATACACGCGTATGGCGCGTATCAGCGCCAGATCCCTCCCCTCCAAGCCATCTCATACGCGTATTGCCTAGTGCCATACGCGTATGACCAGAACCAAATTTCAGATCTGCTATGGTTGTTTCTCTGCTACGAGATCTCTCAATTCCAACCTTCCACAGTCCAATTTTTACACATTTTTCACCCATATTATGTAACACGGATCATACACATTCAATTTCACAATTTCTAACCTTATTACATCTAATTCCTACGAATTTCCTCAATCATACCCATATCTCATTCATCCAGAAATTCACAATTTTCAGCATTCATTATTCTAATTAGAGTCGATTCAATGGTTTATCACTACCCAGTACATGTTAACCCATAATACCCATTAAACGACGATAAACCCCCTTACCTGAGTTAATCCGGCAATCCTTTAGCTTCAAGCTTTTCCCTTCCTCAACCCTTGTTCTCTTGCTCTTCTCTTTGCCCTTTTTCCACTTTTCTGTCGCTTCTCCCTTTTCACGTGAAAAAACCCTTTTTACCAAAATGGGATCTTTTTACTGATTCCAACTTTATATTATTCCAATAATAATAATTCCAATAATATTCCAATAATAATCCAATTATTTAATTAAATTAATAAATATACTATTAACTTAATTTAAATAATTATCATATTTTTATCGGGGTGTTACATGCTAAACTCTGATTTGTGTGTCGTTTTGCATGCGCCCTATTTTGGGTATTTAAACACATTCATTTCACACATTGCACACTTCTCACTCTCACGCACCCTTAAACCCTCAGTTCTCTCAGGCATTTCTGCAAGCACTTCATATTCACCTCAGTTCTTCAACAACATTATGGATGCTCAACAACAAGCTGTGTACAACTTCTCTCAATAAATGGGGTCAAGCGAACAAGTTCAAAGCTCAAGCAACCCAAACCCAACGGTTACAGGCGTAGTCACAACACCAATCTACAAGGAGCCTCACATTCTCGATCGTGAGCCTCATATTCATCTTGCAACACCATTTGAGAAACTGGACGTCTTATGTGAATCCTTGGTGGATTTTGAGAATATGAAAAGACATGGCATAGACCTCACTGAAGAACTCAACAAACAAGGTTGGGGAAACTACTTTCAACGTCTCTATGGTCCAGTTTACCCAAATCTGGTGAAGGAATTCTGGAGATTTGCTGATGCTGATGATCACTTCATTGTCTCCTATGTTCTGGGAGTCAAGATAGTGATAACTGAGAAGTCCATCGCTGCTCTTCTAAGCATGGAGAAAGATGGAGGCAGAAGAATCTACAACATCAATCCCAGGGCAAAATACATATCTCAAGAAATCAACCCAACAATCTTCAAGCAGAACGCAGAAGGAAACTCCTCCAAGAACAAGGAATTACTTCAGAACCTCTGTGTCTGGCTGAAGATTATTCTGGGCACCATCCATCATCGCCCAACATCAAACTCATCCGACTACATCAACACTGATAAAAAATTTATGTTGTATTGTATCCATAAGGGACTGAAGCTCTGCCTTCCAACACTTCTCTTCAAATACCTCAGAGACTCCGTACGAGATACCAGAAATCATATGAAGCCCAGAAATTACATCCCTCTGGGAAGACTCATCTTAGATGTTCTAATAGAAAGTGGTCTCGTGGACCATCTGGTAAAGCTCAGGCTCATGGAGGACATGGCAATCGACACTGGAAAGCCTCTAAACGCCAAAAATCTGAAGAGCATGGGGATTCTGGATCAGGTTAAAGTTAAACCTACTCTAGACACTTCATGGGATGCCTTAAAAGATCAGAGAAAAATTCCCCATGGTCTATATCTGTTCTCAAAGGAAGAGCCCCGAGATGTAATCCTCTTCTATCTACAAAGTCTGAAGGACGAAGGAGTGGATATCTCAGACTTCCATCTAAGCGATCTACCAGATAAAGCTCCGAACTTCATGAGGCATAAAAGAGGTCCCTCTGAGAAGATATCGCAGGAGAAGAAAGCAAAACTAGGAGAATCCTCCGAATCAAGACCTCTAGCACCTCTGCATGAGCCTTCTGGTAAGTCTGTCTCTCCTGCTCCCTCTGCACAAACACAGTCAATTGCTTCCTCTATCCCTCAACCAACACCCATATACACTCAATCTGAAACCCCTCCCTCAACCACCAGAACATCCCATCAACCATCCCAGAAATTCAACCTTGCCACCACCACCTTACCCTTATCTGAAGCTGAAAGGCTAAATGAAACCACCTCTTCATCGTCTTCCACAGAATCACCCCCCTACTTCACCATCTCATCTGACACAGAACCCTCTGACCCCTCTTCTCCCACTCTAGCCCAACTTCAGACTCAGAACCTTGCCTCACAACAACCACAACGATCTCCACTTGAACCTGAAGTAACCTCACCACCCACAAAACAACCAAACCTAACACCATCTGACGTTCAACCCTCTGACCCAAACACCTCTGACACACCCCCACCAAACACTTCCGCTGAACCACAAACTCTAACCCTAAGCCCTCCCATTTCTTCACCCCCACCATCTGAACCGCAAAACTCCCTGCCAACCCTAGAGGAAGCAATCATGTTGTTTGCAGGAGCATCAGTTGACAAGGTCAAGTCTCTGACCATCAACTCTGGCATCAGTGATGATCATTCAGCTGTTAGGACACACTAGAACAGAGTTATTGGCTGGATGACCTCTGAAACCTTTAAACTAAAGAGCCTCTCTGAGCAAGTCAGAAACGACTTCATCAGAGACGCTGAAGTTAGACTACAGAAGCGCTTAGCCAGAGAAGCTGAGGAACAGGCCAGAAAGGAAGCAGATGAAAAAGCAAGGCAGGAAGAAATTCAAAGGGTTAAGGAAGCTGAAGCCAAAGCTCTAGCTGACACTGCTGCTGCTGAAGCTGAAGCAAAAGTCGCTGCTGAAGCAGAAGCTCGCCGCGCTGAAGAACAGAATTCTCTGACTCAGGGGGAGTCCTCTACCTTTGTCCCTCTGGTTCTCAAGACTCTTGAGGAACTTCAGAAAGAGCAGAAGGAAGTCCGAGCCAGACTGGATCAACAGGACACAGTCAACGCCAACATCCAGAATCTGCTGACGCAACTGCTTCAGAGGATGCCTCCTCCTCCCAACCCTTAGGCACCTAGGATTTTTTTTGCTTGTTTCTATTTGTTTCTGCTTGTTTGTGCTTTCTGCTGTTTATGCTCATATCTGAATATATATATATATTTTCCTTTCCTTTATTTTTTGCTAAGTCTTTTTGATTCTGACAAAAAGGGGGAGAAATATAAACAGCTCTGATGAAAACATATCTAAATCCTTTAGTACTCTTCAAACATGTTATTCAATAAAAATCTATCTAACCCTCTTTGACTTAGATATTTACAGAAGAGTGTCTAGAAACATCATTGCATGGAAGCTCTGGTAAGAACTTCTGAACTCCCAGGCTTATCTCAGGGGGAACTCACCTCTATCTAATCTGATAAATTCTTATCTCTGAATGTTTCATCTATTAATTAAGTTTATTTTGTCATCATCAAAAAGGGGGAGATTGTAAGAACAAAATTAGTTCTACAATAGATTCCAGGATTTTGATGATAACAAAGGATGAAACCAAAAATGGCACCCTAACGAAATTTCTCTAAGTGTGCAGGACTCTGAACAAGAACAAAGGAATCTGATCGTTCTATCAGATACAGAATCTAATCAGATACAAAGTACTAGAAGATCAGAAGCATCTGAAGAAGAAGCGCGCCTTAGAAGTTCTGACTCTGAGCAAAACACGACATCAGAATACCAGAAGCTCTAAACTTCCTCTGGAAATCAACTCTGATGATCTAAAAGACCAGGACTCTTAGAAGCTCTGATGTAACTCCAACTCAATCTCCGATTGACAGAGATAACGAAGATTCGGACGAAGGTTCTCCAAATCCAGAATAAGTAACGGAAACAACAACTTCAAATGGAAAGAAATTATATTTGGAAAGAAGTTATCCAGGGAGACAAATTGGTTATGGCAAGAAACACAGAAGTAATGACATTAAACTCTCATCAAAGACAAATATTCTGCCATCACTACAACGGTCCTTTCACCACTATATAAAGAACATCATACTTCAGTGAGAGACACACCTGAACGCACAGAAATTCTCTACTCTCTCTCTTAGTTTTTCACGAGTTGTTGCTCATACGTGAAAACACTTGCTTGTTCTACTTGCTGTAATATTTGTTTAATCTTAGAAGCCCTTTAGATTACAAATTCTTTTTGTTAAATTGATTTTGTTCCTCAAGTGACTCTGCGTAGTCTGTATACTTGGGAGGACTAAGAGATCTTTCTCCTAGACGTTGGTTGTAATAATCTTTCAAGATTAGTGGATTAAGTCCTTTTTGAAGGCGAAACCACCTTGGCCGGGTGGACTGGAGTAGCTTTGTGTTATAAGCGAACCAGTATAAAATCATGTGTGTTCTTATTCCGCAAAAGCGCTTATTTTCCAAAACAATTCAAACCCCCCTTTCTTGTTTTTCTCACCTTCAATTGGTATCAGAGCTTCGGCTCTGTTATTGATTTTCTAATCAAACACTTAACCTGTAGAGAGATCCAGAACGAGAAAAACTATGGCCCACACAAATGAAAGAGACAGTTACAATGTTAAGCCTCCTGTCTTTGATGGAGAGAAATTTGATTACTGGAAAGATAGAATTGAAAGTTTCTTTCTAGGCTATGACGCTGATATCTGGGACATTGTCATAGATGGATACAAACCTCCTGTAACAGATGTCGGAGTTGAAGTTCCCAGAAGTAAGATGACAGATGATCAGAAGCGCGATTTCAAGAATCATCACAAAGCCAGAACGATACTTCTCAATGCCATATATTACAATGAGTATGAAAAAATCACCAACAGGGAAACAACTAAAGATATACTCGACTCCCTGAGGATGACTCATGAAGGAAACTCTTAGGTCAAAGAAACAAAGGCTCTGGCTCTAATCCAGAAATATGAAGCCTTCAAAATGGAGGATGACGAAGCTGTAGAGGTAATGTTCTCTAGATTCCAAACTCTTATTGCAGGTCTCAAAGTACTATACAAAGGATACACAACTGCAGACCATGTCAAAAAGATAGTCAAAAGCTTGCCAAAGAAGTGGAGACCCATGGTCACTTCCTTAAAGCTTTCAAAGGATCTGAACAACATCAGCCTTGAAGAGCTTGTCAGTTCACTCAGAAGTCATGAGATAGAACTGGAGGAAGATGAGCCTCAGAAGAAGAACAAATCTGTAGCATTAAAGTCCAGATCTGAAAGGCGCAAGTCTGACAGAAACAAAGCCTTCCAGGCCGAAACAGAAGATGCTGATGACTCTGAACAGGAAGATTCTGATGATGAAGATGAATTATCCCTTCTGACCAGAAGAGTAAAACAACTCTGGAAAAAGAGGAATAATAACTTCAGGAGACCAAGACCCAGAGGGGATCGATCAGAATCAACCTCAAAAGGTAAAACTAACAAAGATGTTACTTGCTATGAATGTAAAGAAACAGGTCACTACAGGAATGAGTGCCCCAAGCTAAAGAAAGACAGTTCCAGAAAAGAAAGCTTCAAGAAAAATTCCCTCAGAACCAAAAAGGGATTGATGGCTACCTGGGATGATAGCGAATCTGACTCATCAGAATCTGACTCTGATGAACAGGCTAATGTGGCGCTCATGGCCATCACATCCAGGAACACCTCAGATGAAGAATCTGAATCAGAAGAGGTATTTTCTGAACTCTCTCGATCTGACCTAGAATCATGTTTGTCTGAAACTCTCAGCTCATATTAGAAACTAAAACAAAAATTTAAAGCTATAAAAGGCGTTCTTGAAGAAACATTTTAAGAATGTGGCAAACTTGAGAAAACCATTTCAGAACTAAAAGATGAAAACAGATCTTTGACATTAGAAAGAGATGCAACAAAGAAAAATTGCTCAAAACTTGAAGAAGCGTTATCTCAAGCTCCACAAACTTCAAACAAAATAATTTATAAGTATGAAAAAGCTTTTCAAAAGTTTCGGAAAAATGGGATAGGGAGGAGTATTATGGCATCCATGATTTATGGAGTCAGTCAAACCAATAGAAGAGGAATTGGGTATGATCCTAGTGAAGATAAAACTTCTACTAATGACCAACCTAAATCTCCATTTTCATATCACTACACACACACAAGAGCAAAAATTTGATAATGCTAGAAAACCCAAAGTGATAAGAAACTCTGGGAAAACTAATCATAAAGGACCCAAAAGACTCTGGGTACCAAAGGATAAGATTGTTTATGTTGCAGATATCTTATGCAGCAAAGTTCAACCACCAGTCATGGTACCTGGACTCTGGATGCTCGCGACACATGACAGGAAGAAAGTCAATGTTCCAAAGTCTGCAACTTAAAGATGCTGGATTCGTAGGCTTCGGAGGAGATCATAAATGAAGGATCAGAGGCTCCGGAACTATTGGTAATGGTACTCTTCCCTCTATATTTGATGTCCTTTATGTAGAAGGATTAATGCATAACCTGTTATCCATAAGGCAATTAAGTGATAACGGTTATGATGTAATCTTTAATCAAAAAACATGTAAAGCCATAAATCAAAACAATGGTTCTGTCCTATTCACAAGCAAGAGGAAAAACAATATCTATAAAATAAACCTTTCTTATTTAAAAGAACAAAATGTGAAATGTCTGATGTCTGTTCACGAAGAGCAATGGGTATGGCATAGACGCTTGGGCCACATTAGCATGAGGAAATTATCTCAGCTAAATAAACTCGAGTTAGTCAGAGGCCTACCTAAGCTGAAGTTTTCTTCAGATGCTCTGTGTGAAGCATGTCAGAAAGGAAAATTTTCAAAAACATCTTTCAAAAAGAAAAATATTGTTTCTACCTCTAAGCCTCTTGAACTTCTTCACATTGATTTATTCGGTCCTGTGAAAACAACATCAGTCAATGGAAAGAAGTACGGACTAGTCATTGTTGATGATTTCAGTCGTTGTTCACGAGCACAAGAGTGAGTCTCACTCTGTATTCACGAGCTTCTGTTCCAAAGTGCAAAAAGAATTTGACTCTAAAATTGTAAGAGTCAGAAGTGATCATGGTGGGGAATTTGAAAACAAATTTTTTGAGGAATTATTTGACTCTAATGGAATATCCCATGATTTCTCCTGCCCTAGAACTCCACAACAAAATGGAGTTGTAGAGAGGAAGAATAGGACACTCCAAGAGATGGCCAGAACTATGATCAATGAAACAAATTTGGCTAAGCACTTTTGGGCCAAAGCTGTAAATACAGCGTGTTACATTCAGAATAGAATCTTCATAAGACCTATTCTGGAAAAGACTCCCTATGAACTGTGTAAAGGAAGGAAACCAAACATTTCATATTTTCATCCTTTTGGATGTTCCTGCTTTATTTTAAACACTAAATATCATCCGAACAAGTTTGATTCCAAAGCACAAAAAGGTATTATGTTAGGATACTCAAAACGCTCTAAAGGCTACAGAATATACAATACAGAAACCAAAATTGTGGAAGAATCAATTCATGTCAGATTTGATGATAAGCTTGACCCTGAAAAGTCAAAGCTAGTTGAGAAAATTGCAGATCTGGAGATCACCTTTGCAGGATCTAACGAGAAGATTGAAGCTCCAGAAGCAACTACCATTCAAACTCCTGAAGGAACTAACTCCCTAGTAATCCCAAAGAAAGCTAAAAGTCGCCTCAACATATCTGAAGAGTTGATTTTGGGAAATAAGAACGAACACGTCCGAACTAGGTCTACCTTCAAGACCTCTGAAGAAACTCCTCTGGGACTAGTATCTCTGATCGAGCCTACGTCCTGTGATGAGGAACTTCAAGATGACGACTGGGTTCTAGCCATGCAAGAAGAGCTAGATCAATTCACGAAGAACGACTTTTGGGATCTTGTTCCTAAACTCAGAGGCACTCACGTTATCGGAACCAGATGGGTGTTCAGAAACAAGCTGAATAAGAAAGGAGAAGTCGTCAGAAACAAAGCTCGACTGGTGGCTCAAGGTTACAGTCAACAAGAAGGTATTGACTACAATGAAACCTTTGCTCCAGTCGCCAGGTTAGAATCTATTCGCCTACTTGTATCAT
This sequence comes from Lathyrus oleraceus, assembly GCF_024323335.1. Lineage (NCBI taxonomy): Eukaryota > Viridiplantae > Streptophyta > Magnoliopsida > Fabales > Fabaceae > Lathyrus > Lathyrus oleraceus. The sequence continues at coordinate 387,901,329 of NC_066583.1, forward strand.
TCGCTATAAATCACTCTATCAAATTATATCAAATGGATGTCAAGAGCGCATTCCTTAATGGTTATATATCAGAAGAAGTATATGTCAACCAACCTCCAGGGTTTGAAAATCCAAATTATCCAGAACATGTTTTTAAACTTAAGAAATCCTTATATGGACTTAAACAAGCTCCTAGAGCTTGGTATGAACGTTTAAGTAATTTTCTTCTAGAACATAATTTTATCAGGGGGAAAGTTGACTCCACACTCTTCTGTAAAAACCTTAATAATGATCTCATGATATGCCAGATATACGTTGATGATATCATTTTTGGTTCAGCTAACGCCTCTGTATGTCAAGAATTCTCTGAGCTAATGCAGGCAGAATTTCAATTGCCTTGATTGATTTTTCAGATCTATAGCTCCTAAACCTTGCTCATCTTCATCACTAGACTACACTGCAAGCAAAAGCATCAAGGAATCGTGCTCTCAAGCTCCTCATTTTAGAGGTTTACATCCAAACTTGTTTTCTTTGAATCTCTTTGTAAGAACAAAATTAGTTCTACAATAGATTCCAGGATTTTGATGATAACAAAGGATGAAACCAAAAATGGCACCCTAACGAAATTTCTCTAAGTGTGCAGGACTCTGAACAAGAACAAAGGAATTTGATCGTTCTATCAGATACAGAATCTAATCAGATACAAAGTACTAGAAGATCAGAAGCATCTGAAGAAGAAGCGCGCCCTAGAAGTTCTGACTCTGAGCAAAACACGACAGCAGAATACCAAAAGCTCTAAACTTCCTCTGGAAATCAACTCTGATGATCGAAAAGACCAGGACTCTTAGAAGCTCTGATGTAACTCCAACTCAATCTCCGATTGACAGAGATAACGAAGATTCGGACGAAGGTTCTCCAAATCCAGAATAAGTAACGGAAACAACAACTTCAAATGGAAAGAAATTATATTTGGAAAGAAGTTATTCAGGGAGACAAATTGGTTATGGCAAGAAACACATAAGTAATGGCATTAAACTCTCATCAAAGACAAATATTCTGCCATCACTACAACGGTCCTTTCACCACTATATAAAGGACAGCATACTTCAGTGAGAGACACACCTGAACGCACAGAAATTCTCTACTCTCTCTCTTAGTTTTTCACGAGCTGTTGCTCATACGTGAAAACACTTGCTTGCTCTACTTGCTGTAATATTTGCTTAATCTTAGAAGCCCTTTAGATTACAAATTCCTTTTGTTAAATTGATTTTGTTCCTCAAGTGACTCTGCGTAGTCTGTATACTTGGGAGGACTAAGAGATCTTTCTCTTAGACGTTGGTTGTAATAATCTTTCAAGATTAGTGGATTAAGTCCTTTTTGAAGGCGAAATCATCTTGGCCGGGTGGACTGGAGTAGCTTTGTGTTATAAGCGAACCAGTATAAAATCCTTTGTGTTTTTATTCTGCAAAAGCGCTTATTTTCCAAAACAATTCAAACCCCCCTTTCTTGTTTTTCTCACCTTCACTCTTTGTATATAGCTTCTTCTTGCATTTGTTGGGTTGTCTGAAGTCCTCTCAATCGAGGCAATTGTTTTGTGCTTTGAATTTTTGAATTCCATCAAGTTTCAGTTGAACACCCCAAATGTCAACCTCTGATTTCTTTCTCCATGGAAGTCTAGAATGAAATTGGTTGGTACAGGGGTGATGTACATCACCCCAGCTTTCATTTGATATATGGATCGTGGTATTTGGTGAAGTTTTGATCTCTGCAACTTTTGGTTGGCGCTGGAAGTCTTGCCGGAGAAGACGGTGGTGTACACCACCGTCTGGTTGCCAGATTAAACCATGGCCACACAATCTCGTTTCCAGATTAGATCTAAGCCCTTACATGTTATGACTTTCTTTAATGTTCCATGTGACTCGTTTGACTCACGTGTTTGGTAGGCGCGTGCTGTGATCCACATGATGCGCCAGCTCAATTAATGAGCTCAATCCAATGTCTCACTTTTTTTGCATTTTTAATTTCTGATTTCCTTTTTTATTTATTTCTTTTATTCTATTTCATTTCAAAAAATCATATCTCCTTCATTATTGGTCCAAAAAATGTGAGACCAATTGCATTATTTCTCTTTTAATTTCTAGTTTCTAAATATGATTTTTAATATTTTTTATTTTATGATTTGATATTTTTTATTAATTTTCTCTTTTCTGATTATTTTAATTCATTTTAAATAGATTTTGATATTCAAAAAATACAAAAATATTTTTCCAACCTATTTGAATGATGATAGATCTATGAAAAGTATTCTCATCAATTTATCAATTGATTTGAGATTTATTTGAGATTTTAATTCAATTAGGTTATTTTTATGCATTTTTAATTGATTAAAAATAGTTTTTGGTTTCTAAAAATGCTGAAATTTTTTGTCAAACTTTGTTTGACCTTGTTGAACTTTGGATAATTCACTTGGACTTTTCAAAGTTGATTTGAAGTGAATTTGAAGTTTGACCTTTAATTGATTATTTTAATTCAAGTATTATTTTAATTTTGAAAAATACCAAAAATATCTTATTTCTTTCTTATATTTGCTAATGTTTTACCTTGAGTTCATCTACCTTTGGTCAATGAATGTTGATTACCTCATTTAATTTCCATTAAAGCACTTTATTATTCATCTTCTTCTTCTTCATCTTTTTCTTTTTTGATCAATGAGTTAAAGATTGGTGGTTAGCCTTGATACATGGGAGGTTTAACCTTCCTTGATTCAAATCTAATTCATCTTTATCATGGATCAAGTGAATGGCTTTGCATTAAGGATAGGTTGCTTCCTAATCAAGCAAAGAACCTAAATCAATACAAGAGCATTTCTCATCTTCTTTTGGCATGGTAAGTTGTAGGAGCTTGATTCACTAGTCAAGATCTCTAACTTGTGTTGTTGCCTATATTTTATTAACCGACCTCAAATAGGTTTGACTACTACATTAGTCCACTTACGATTGCTTAACATAGCGTTAAATTGTCTTATGGCACACTAATACTAACCATTAACCATTAATCATTAACATTTAATTATTGCACTTTACATTTATGCAATTTACTATTCTTGTACATATTATTCATTTGCTTTTGCCCTTTTCTCATTTGAGCACATGTTTATGTTAATGCAATTTGGCTTTTGCTCACTTGAGCACATAATTGTGTATATACTATTGTGCTTGTGTTTTGTTTTGATTGTTGTGCACCAAATGCAAAAATGGACAAAAAGGACTTAGACTCTAGGACATTCCCTATGCAAAATTGGAGTAAAAAGAGGCCTTAATGTTGAAGATGGATTAGAAGGACCAAATCTCTAAACTCACTCTTGTCCATTCTTGATTTTCTTCATGGAACTTTTTGATGTGTGTGCTTTTGTGCTAGGGATTCCTATTTGAGCCAAATTGAAGAATCATTGTCATGTGTATCTAAAGTGAGAGATACAAGAGCCATTGGAAGATGCCTAAGAGCTTTGTGTGATTGATTGATTGCCTGAGTATACACTTATTTGCTTGCTTATTCCAAAGGATGGGAGCTACTTGGATCATCAATATGATCTCAAGAAAGGAACTCCATTTGCGGTCTTATTTCTTCGCCTTCATCTCTTGTATGTTTAGGACTTAGCCATTCTTCTTCTTCCCTCCACTCTAACCCAAGCCAAAACGTTTTGTGCAAACATCAGAAACCTAAGCAGTATGCTTTGGATTTTCAAACTTTCTTTTCATAACACTTATTTTGAATTGAATCTTTAAGTCAACTTTGACCATATTTTGTAAATACTTTTCATTGGTAAATATAACTCATTCAAATACTTTTGTGGTTTCAATGGCCACTTTCTTATTAAAACTTTTCATAACCTTTAGCTATTAGGTTTGAGTTATCCTTGAGGTAGATATGATGCTCACCTATATCCTTAGTGATGGACAATGAGTCTTCCATGCTTATTATAGGGTTAACCCCTCACTAGCATGTTGAAGCTATCCTCACATGGTGGATTTGTGGTTTTAGGTTGAGTTTTCTCCCTTGGATAACAAAAGACCTTAAGGCGTTTGGAACAATCAATTCACCAACTTATTGTGAGATTTTTACCCCGAACTACGAGGTTTTGATCCTAACCTTTTTAAAGATGGTACGTAGGCAATGGGTTTATCCATTCAAACACAAAATTGTAAATAATTTGTATATTCTTCTCTCATCTCTCCAATCATGTTTGCACAAATAATTTCCACAAAATACCAACCTACCTTACAACAATTGTGAAAAGGGCTCCCTAGGATGTTTTGGGTGCTTAAAACCTTCCCATTGCATAACCAACCCCCTTACCCCGATCTCTGACATTTTTATTAGTTTTTGATTCAATAAAACTTCTCGATTTTTGTTCGCTTTATAACCTTTCCTTTGGATAATTAGAAGTGTGGTGGTGACTCGACTTGTATCATTTAATTTTGATTTAGTCAATAAATCTAGAGGTAACGAATACCCCGCTACAGAAAAGTGGCGACTCTGCTGGGGAATTTTGCCTAGTGGGTTTTGCCTACTTTTCACACTTGTTGTATTGTATTGTATATTATTTTTGTGACATATTTTTTGTGCAATTTGGGATTACTGTATTCTATGTAATGATTGAATTGCTTGATATATTAATTCCTTGTATGCTTGGTGATCTTTGTGAGATGAGTTCTATACTCGAACTCGAGTGCACTTAGGATAGGAGAATGTCATAGTCTTGTCAACTTGTGTGGAGTTATTCCTTAGCAAGTTGACTTGCAAGCCCATTCACTTGGTGGAGGTCATGTTGGGATCAATAATGTCACACGAGTAGTTATGGTTAGGCATTACTCTTTCCAATATAGACCTTAGAAGCCAAGGACCTTAGTTTACCAAGCCCATCTTGGCCTATTTTTTAGGATGTAGTGCGAAGGTCATTCAAATGTAATATTTGATACGATTGTTACGCGATACTACACTCATAAGAGTCTCTCTTGAGAATATTTTGGGAATACGAGTAGTCGTTTATTCGATAATATCCGAAAGATGGGATGATGACTATGGGAACCTCTTGTAGAACATGTTTGGTAGGTTTAAACCCTAGTACACTCCCTTTGGGTGGTTCTTAACCGAGACTCCATGCTCGTGACTCGCAACAAACCCTTGATTCGTGGTTGATCCGTTCTTGTGTATCCTTAATATCAATGGACTTGGGTGTTGATAAGATGTAAACCATAATCCACCAAAATGGATGATTGATATTAAGGATGACTTGATCCATCCCATGACCTTTGTGTGGTGTGCTTTGCTTGATCCTTAAGTGTGATTGTTGCATCCATGCATTCATGCACCCATTTAAATACATATCATTAATAATGAGAAAATTTTCAAGGAACTTAAGAGGTCTATTTGCATATTTTCAGACATGGATAGACAAAGAAGGAATACAAAGAAGTGTAGTTTCAGACAACCCAACTTGAAAGAGCTAAGGAATTTGACATTCTATGTATTAGATCCCTTGGATTTCAAGGCTCGTCATGGGAAGCTTCTATCTATTCTTGCTACTCAGGTGGACGAAGGTCTGATGAGTGTATTGGTGCAGTTCTATGATCCCTTGTATCGTTGCTTCACATTCCCGGATTTCCAGCTTTTGCCCACGCTTGAGGAGTATGCCTATCTTGTGGGCATACCTATCCTAGATCAGTTGCCATTCAGTGGCCTAGAGAGGATTCCTACCTCTCAAGAGATTGTTGATATGTTGCATATAGATGAATCTCTAATTGATGCTCATATGACTACCAAAGATGGAATTCAAGGTCTCCCTTCTGAGTTCCTCATTGCTCAAGCTACTTTGTATGGGAAGGCCATGAGTGAGGATGCCTTTGAGGCCATATTTGTACTTCTCATCTATGGGCTAGTGTTATTCCCCAACATTGACAAGTTTGTAGATGTGAATGCTATTAGGATTTTCTCTACTCTTAATCTCGTTCTGACTCTGTTAGGTGACACTTACTTTTCTTTGCATATGAGGAATGCAAAGGGTGGTGGTACCATTATGTGTTGTTTGCCTCTGTTGTACAAGTGGTTTATTTCGCACTTGCCGCAGACGGTCGCCTTCAAGGAGAACAAAGGATGTCTACGGTGGTCTACGAGACTTATGTCTCTCACTAATGATGATATCTTTTGGTACAACTGCGTATATGATGGTGTGCGGATTATTGACTCTTGTGGTGAATTCTCCAACGTGCCCCTTCTTGGTACATGTGGTGGGATTAACTACAACCCTATTTTGGCACATCGTCAGCTTGGGTTCCCCCTAAAGGATAAACCTAATAACATTCTGTTAGAGGGTGTATTCTTTCAGGAGGGTAAAGATCCCCAAGGCTTGAAGGGCAGGATGGTTCGCGCTTGGCGCAAGATCCATAAGAAGGGAAGGAAAGAGCTTGGTCCGAAGAACTGTATTGCTTTGGAACCCTATACCTCGTGGGTTAGGAGGAGAGCTTCCGAGTATCTTATGCCTTATGAGTATCCGAGACCTACACCTTTGGTTATGGTTGGGCCTTCAACCCTCCCTGACCAAGGAGTAGAGGAGTTAAGAGACGAAGATCGTTCACGTGCTTGGATCCGTGAACGAGAGAAGCTACTTCAGCAGCTTAGAGATAAGGATGCATTGATAGAGTTTCTTGATCATCAGGTTATCGATGAGCCTGATGATGTGGTGACTTCTCTTCTTCCTCAGTCTTCCAAGTTCTGGAAGAGGAAGTACGATCGACTCGCCAAAGAGAAAGCGGATATGGAGGCAGCCTATGAGAGGGAGGTGAAGAGGCTTCGTGCAACTTATCTTCCAGTATCCAGAGCTTTAGATGATTTCTTCTAGGGTTCCATAGGATGTTCATTTTCCTTCTCTCTTGTATTGTATTTGGTTACCAAGACTGTACTTCTTTGGTATAAAAATATTTTCCATATATTATTGATGCGATATTTCCACATATGTCTAAATGATTAATATTTTGAAATATTTGCAAATAGGACTCTAAAGTTCCTCTGATTAAAAAATAAATCATATGCACAAGCATTGCATGCATCATGTGCATAAGCAGGTTTTGCCCCAGGTCTTGTTTAATGGTCTAACTCTGTGTTCTTCATTTATTTTGAAGACAAGCTGACTCACCGGTACTACACTTGAGCCAACTCTTCAAGACTGATGGATCACTTAGAGCAAGAGAACCGAGAACTCAAGGAGGAAGTGGCCAGATTGACTGCCCTAATGGAGTCTTTCATGGCCGCCCAAAGCCAGTCGTCTCCAACACCTTCAACTCCTCCCCAGAGGACAGTCATCTTTGAGATTGCCTCTTCAACAGTGCCTGCGGCCAGCGCCCACTTTGCACCAACTGCTATGCCAGCCGGGTTTCCCTGGGGGATGCCCGTAAACTTTGTTCCTGAGGGTCTTGCCCCCATGTTTGCTTCTCTGCCGGCATCTAGCCCGGTCCTCGCCGTTCCACCTTCTGTCGTACATAATATGCCAAGAGTAGACGACACCATCTATCACTCTAAGCCGTCTGAGGGCCCAGATATATATGAAAAGATGGATGCTATGAATGATCAGTTTCTTGAGCTCCGCAAGGAACTCAAAACTCTCAGAAGAAAGGACCTCTTTGGCAAGTCTGTTGCTGAACTCTGCCTAGTTCCAAATGTTAAAATCCCTATAAAGTTCAAAGTTCCTGACTTTGAAAAGTACAAGGGAAATACTTGCCCTCTCAGCCACCTGGTTATGTATGCAAGGAAGATGTCGACTCAGACCGACAACGATCAGCTCCTTATTCATTATTTCCAGGACAGTCTGTCTGGTGCTGCCCTGAGATGGTATATGGGCTTGGACAGCGCGAACATCCGATCCTTCAATGATCTTGGCGAAGCTTTCGTCAAGCAATACAAGTATAATGTGGATATGGCTCCCGATAGGGATCAATTGAGAGCCATGTACCAGAAGGACAAGGAAACTTTCAAAGAGTACACCCAAAGGTGGCGAGAACTAGCAGCACAGATTGTGCCTCCGCTGGAAGAGAAAGAAATGAACAAGATCTTCCTGAAGACCTTGAGCTCATTTTATTATGAGCGGATTATTGTCAGCGCTCCTTTTGATTTCACCGAGATGGTGAACATGGGGATGCGTTTGAAGGAAGGACTCAAGGAAGGGCGTCTGACTAGAGAAGAAGGCTCTTCTGCCAAACGATATGGGGCGTTTAGAAAGAAGAAAGATGGTGAGGCACATGCTGTGACCTCCCATATCAAATCCAGAAGACCCTCGGTAAGGAGGAAGATCGTGCGTCCCGCCGGTAATCAGCATCAGGTGGCTCACATAGCACCTGTTTTCAGGGAAAACCAGCACTATCAACACAATAAATAACCAGCAACAGCAACATCAACAATATCAACAACAACAGCATCGTTCTCAACAGCAGGCCTACCAGCCTCGAAACAATAATCAGGCTAGTACCAGCTATGAGAGGAAGAGGGTCACCTTTGATCCTATTCCTATGACCTACACAGAGCTATATCCCTCTTTGATAGAGAGGAAACTGATTACTCCACGTGACCCACCGGCTATACCTACCAACCCTCAGTGGTGGTATAAGCCCGAGCTACATTGTGTTTATCATTCTGGTGCCCCCGGACATGACGTGGAAAACTGTTACCCGCTGAAGACCAAGGTTCAAGACCTTGTGAGAAGTCGTATCTTGTGTTTCGAGGACGTAGGTCCCAACGTTAAGAAGAACCAATTGCCCGAGCATGGGAAATCTGCTGTCAATATGGCCCAGAGCTGCCCTGGTAAATATAAAGTCAAATATGTCAGCCATATTCGACAATCATTGGTCGAGATGCACAAACTATTGTGTGAATACAGTCACTATGAGCACGACCATGACAGATGCCGAGTTTGCACTGTCAATCAGAGGGGATGTCGCCAAGTCCGTAAAGACATCCAAGAAATGCTAGATGAAGGTGTAATTAAAATACTTCAGAATCACAATGGAGATGATGAAGTCAATGTGATATCACCAGTATTTTGGATCCCAGAGCCTGTTGTCATCCGGTATGATGGCAGCAAACAAAAGGCTTCTCCCTCTCTGATAATTAAACCAGCTGGCCCTGTGCCATATTCTTCTGATAAGGTTGTCCCCTATCGTTACAATGATGTGGCATTGGAAGATGGGAAGGAGGTGCCCCTACCCTCTACCTCTGTTGTTAATATCGCTGATGTCAGCGGCCTGACCCGTAGTGGTCACATTTTCTCGGCTCCGCCGAAACCCCAGGCTGACATCAGAAGGGCTGATGTTGCTGACTGTGTTGTGCGCCCGGTTGGAAGTGCTGTTATTGCTCCGAATCCGGCACTTGTTGCTAATAGACCTGTCGCCGCTATTAAAACTCCTGCCCCTACTGGCCAGAATGGCATGATGAAAGAGGATTATGATGAGATGCTGATGCTCATCAAAAGGAGTGAATACAACGTTGTAGATCAGCTTCTACAAACGCCATCAAAGATCTCTGTGCTATATTTGTTAATGAACTCAGAACCACACCGTGAAGCTCTGCAGAAGGTGTTAGATGTGGCGTATGTAGATCATGACGTCACAATAGAATAATTCGATAGTATTGTTGCAAACATTACCGCTTGTAACAATCTGAGTTTTTGTGATGTTGATCTCCCTGAGGAGGGAAGAGACCACAATTTGGCACTTCACATATCTATGAGCTGCAAGGATGATGCCATGTCTAATATGCTGGTATACACTGGATCATCACTGAATGTGTTGCCAAAGTCCACTCTGGCCAGATTGTCATACCAGGGGCCTCCCATGAGGCGGAGTGGAGTAGTGGTAAAAGCTTTTGATGGATCCCGCAAAACGGTGATTGGTGAGGTTGTACTCCCAGTCAAGATTGGACCAAGTGATTTCCAGATCACTTTTTAGGTCATGGATATCCACCCATCATATAGTTGTCTGTTGGGCAGACCATGGATTCACGAGGCAGGCGCCGTGACATCCACCCTACACCAGAAATTGAAATTTGTCAAGAACAAAAAGTTGGTGGTGGTAGGGGGAGAGAAGGCTCTCCTGGTTAGCCATATGTCTTCCTTTTCTTATATAGATGTTAAGGATGAAGTTAGAATGCAATTCCAAGCTTTATCTATTGCTGAGCCTACTAAGAAAGGAACTCATTCATTTGCATCCTACAATGATGCTAAGTTGGCCATTGAGCATGGCACAACTACTGGTTTATGACAAATGATCAAGATGGAAGACAATAAATCCCGGGCTGGCATAGGGTATTCTTCTAGCGCTTTCAACGAGCATGGGCTGTTTCAGAGTGGTGGGTTCATCCACATCGTCCAAAACGAGGAAGTTGCTGCTATTGTGGAAGAGGATGCAGAGGAAGATTCTGGCAACTTTGTCATCCCTGGAGGGGTCTGCAATAATTGGGTCACTGTTGATGTTCTGACAGTTGTCCATAAGTCAACGTAATGTTCATTTTGTTTAAAAAGCCCTCTTCCCATGCCAAAAGGAGGAGTGATGACATTGTTGGCTCATAATTACAATGATATTTCATTCAATAAATTCATGTTAGATGTCCGTTTTTCCAATTATTTTCACTTTTAGCTTTTTGCATGAAATTGGTGATCACATAAAACCTTAAAAATAGAATAAAATCAATATTTTCATCTACATAATGATTTGCCTTGTTTGAATTCTAAGATCTCTTTTATATCCAAATTCATTATGCAGGTTGATCAAACCCATTGAACATAATGATCCAACACCATCTCCCAACTTTGAGTTCCCTGTATTTGAGGCGGAAGAAGATGATGTTGAAGAGATTCCTGACGATATTACCCGTCTACTTGAGCACGAAGAGAAGATCATTCAGCCACATCTTGAGAATCTGGAAACAATCAACTTGGGGTCTGAGCATTGTGTGCGAGAAGTGAAGATTGGGGCACTCCTGGAAGAGTCTATTAAGAAGGGGTTGATAGGGTTTCTACGAGAATATGCCGACGTCTTTGCCTGGTCATATGAAGACATGCCTGGTCTGGATACTGATATCGTGCAACATTTCCTGCCGTTGAAACCTGAGTGCGTGCCCGTAAAGCAGAAGCTCAGAAGAACTCATCATGATATGGAAGTGAAGATCAAAGAAGAAGTTCAGAAGCAAATTGATGCGGGGTTTCTGGTGACTTCTACATATCCTCAGTGGGTGGCCAATATTGTGCCCGTGCCTAAGAAAGATGGAAAAGTCCGAATGTGTGTGGACTATAGAGACTTGAATAAATCTAGTCCAAAAGATGATTTTCCGCTACCACACATTGATATGTTGGTAGATAATACAGCTAAATTCAATGTCTTCTCGTTTATGGACGGATTTTCCGGATATAATCATATTAAAATGGCACCCGAGGATATGGAGAAGACAACATTCATCACACCTTGGGGAACATTCTGTTATCGAGTGATGCCCTTCGGTTTGAAGAACGTCGGAGCCACGTATCAATGAGCTATGACTACCTTGTTTCACGATATGATGCACAAGGAGATCGAGGTATATGTGGATGATATGATTGCAAAGTCGAGAACGAAAGTTGAACATGTAGAGCACTTGTTGAAGCTTTTTCAGCGTTTGAGGAAGTATAAGCTTCGTCTGAATCCTAACAAGTGTACATTTGGAGTCCGTTCCGGAAAGTTATTGGGCTTTATTGTCAGTGAGAGAGGTATTGAGGTTGATCCTGCAAAGGTCAAAGCAATACAAGAGATGCCCGCGCCCAAAACTGAGAAGCAAGTCCGAGGTTTTCTTGGCTGCTTGAATTATATCTCCAGATTTATATCCCACATGACTGCCACATGTGCGCCGATATTCAAGCTCCTCCGAAAAGATCAGCGTCATGATTGGACCGAAGATTGCCAAAAAGCCTTTGACAGTATCTAAGAGCATCTGTCTGAGCCTCCGATTTTGTCTCCGCCTGTGGAAGGGAGACCATTGATTATGTATCTGACAGTTCTTGAAGACTCTATGGGTTGTGTCCTTGGCCAGCAAGACGAATCAGGGAAGAAAGAATATGCCATCTACTACCTGAGTAAGAATTTCACCGATTGTGAGTCTCGATACTCAATGCTTGAGAAAACATGTTGTGCTTTGGCTTGGGCTGCTAAGCGCTTACGCCAGTATATGTTAAATCATACCACTTGGTTGATATCCAAAATGGATCCAATCAAGTATATCTTTGAGAAGCCTGCTTTAACTGGGAGGATTGCCCGTTGGCAGATGTTGTTATCTGAGTATGATATTGAGTATCGAGCTCAGAAGGCTATTAAAGGTAATGTCTTGGTTGACCACTTGGCACGTCAACCAATCGAGGATTATCAGTCAGTTTAGTACGACTTCCCAGATGAGGAGATTCTGTATTTGAAAATGAAAGATTGCGATGAGCCTACGCTCGATGAAGGGCCAGAGCCTGGTTCCCGATGGAGCATGGTTTTTGATGGCGCTGTAAATCAATATGGAAATGGTATTGGGGCAGTGATTATTACTCCCCAGGGCACACATTTTCCTTTTACAGCAAGGCTAACTTTCAAATGCACGAATAATATGGCTGAATATGAAGCCTGTATTATGGGTTTAGAAAAATGTATTGATCTTAGGATCAAGCATCTTGATGTTTATGGTGATTCAGCCCTTGTTGTTAATCAGATTAAGGGAGAATGGGAGACGAATCAGCCTGGCCTCATCCCATATAGAGACTATGCGAGGAGGATTTCAACATTCTTTACTGAGGTTGACTTCCATCATATTCCTAGAGATGTGAATCGGATGGCAGATGCACTTGCTACACTTGCTTCGATGATCGTGGTGAGACTCTGGAATGAGGTTCCCAATATCACTGTGATGCGCTTGGGTAGACCAGCTCATGTATTTGCAGTTGAAGAAGTAAAAGATGATAAGCCATGGTATTATGACATCAAGTGTTTTCTCAAAAGTCAGATTTACTAACCTGGGGCATCTGTGAAATATAGAAAGACTTTGAGGAGATTATCTGGAAGTTTCTACCTCAATGGCGATGTGCTTTATAAGAGGAATTTTGACATGGTTCTGCTCAGATGCGTGGATAGACACGAAGCAGACCTGTTGATGACTGAAGTCCATGAGGGTTCATTTGGTACTCATTCCAATGGACATGCCATGGCTAGGAAGATGTTGAGAGCAGGCTACTATTGGCTGACAATGGAGTCTGACTGCTGCAAATATATGAAGAAATGCCACAAGTGTCAGATTTATGCGGATAAGATTCATATTCCCCCGACACTTCTGAATGTGATTTCATTACCATGGCCTTTCTCTATGTGGGGAATTGACATGATTGGTATGATAGAGCCGAAAGCGTCCAACGGTCACCGATTTATTCTCATAGCAATTGATTACTTCACCAAGTGGGTTGAAGCAGAACGTGACCAGGCAGGTGGTTGTGAAGTTTATCAAGAATCAACTCATATTTCGTTATGGTGTACCAGACAAGATCATTACTGATAATGGATCTAACTTGAACAACAAGATGATGAAGGAGCTATGTAGCGAGTTCAAGATTGCACATCATAATTCTTCTCCTTATAGACCCAAGATGAATGAGGCTGTTGAAGCTACTAATAAGAATATCAAGAAGATTGTTCAGAAGATGGTTGTTACGTACAAAGATTGGCATGAGATGTTGCCATTTGCTTTGCATGGATACCGTACATTTGTCCGCACTTCAACAGGGGCAACCCCTTTCTCCCTTGTATATGGGATGGAGGTTTTGCTCCCAGTAGAGGTGGAGATCCCATCAATGAGAGTCTTGATGGAAGCCAAGTTGACTGATGCTGAATGGGTTCAGAGTCGTTATGACCAACTGAATTTGATAGAAGAAAAGAGATTGACTGCCATGTGCCATGGTTAGTTATATCAGCAGAGGATGAAGAAAGCCTTTGATAAGAAGGTCAAACCTCGTGTTTTCCAAGAAGGTGACCTCGTGCTCAAGAAAGTCTTGTCTTTCGCGCCCGATTCCAGGGGCAAATGGACTCCAAACTATGAAGGTCCATATGTTGTTAAGAGAGCCTTTTCAGGCGGTGCTTTGATACTTACAACTATGGATGGGGAGGATTTTGCTCGTCCTGTGAATTCAGATGCAATCAAGAAATACTTCGCCTAAAATAAAAACAGAATAGCTTGCTAAGTTGAAAACCCGAAAGGGCGGCTTAGGCAAAAATGAGCGTCTCGGTGGATTGAAAACCCGAAAGGGTGATCCAGGCAAAAATTAGAGACATAAAAATGAATATGTATCCCACTAGATTGAGTACCTCACCCTGGGGCAATCTAGGAAAAAATTAGGGATTTGGCAAGTAACTGTATCCCGACAAGACTTTGTTCTACAACTATCATCTGTCAAAGATTCTCGCTTAGTCATCGTCAACTGAAGCTTCAAATACATCGGATTCAGAGTTGGTGGAGAAATGGTCATTATGTTCAATGTAGCCCTTTTCCAATATATATCACCAATTTCAAATTTGTAAAGATCCATGGAGTCTTGCCATTTGCAGACTACCATTCCATCAAATAAATTTGAGCCTTTATCCAATTCTTTGCACTCTTATTTGTTTCTGTTCAACAAATATTTTGCATGTTTTAATTGATAAATATCATTGTTTTAAATAAATAAATTTTCCATAAATTGTTTTTAAACAAAGTGAACATTCACAATGACAAAAAGGATAGTTGGGACGCCTTCAGTGCTCTCCCAAGGATAGTATGATCTCCAAAAGGGTAAGACATTTGTTCATATTCCCAGCATACTTGTATCCTCTTCACTACCTTTCAGGTTGTCTCCTTCACGAGTGCAGAAAAAGATTATGCATCACCAAATCCCCAGAGAGTTTGGGAGTCTGGTCTTAATCTTCTAGCTCCCTAGTGAGGCTGGATTTAGCATTTGTGTTATCAATTATATGGTTGTCATCCCTTGCGTGGATTTACCTAAAATCCCTATAGATTGGTAAATTGAATATGCTTAATCTTTTCGAAGAAGTTGGTTTTCCCTCACTTCAAGTTAGAAATCTCTCCGCTAGAGTGAGCAGGAAATCCCCAACATAAGCGGAATTATCATCAAGTTTGGTTTGTAGCTGTTCCCCTGCGGACTTGTCTACTTTGATCTCCAGTAGATTTGCTCCTCGACCATCCTCAGCAGGGTTGATCCCACTTTTACTCCCCAGTATGGCCACCATCAGGGTATCCTCAGTAGATTTCCTACAGGTAATCCCCAGTTCGGTCGTCAGCAGTGTTTCCCCAGTGGAGTTGTCTGATCAGAGCTTGTTTGTTATTTTCCACCTGAGTAGAGCGAGTGTTGAAAATGTTTATTTTCTATCCCCAGCGGAGTAGTATTCTCTTCTCCTTAGCAGATATGATTCATCCAGCTGTGTAAGGAAATGTATTGGTGTTGGAACTTTTTGATTGGTGGTTGTTCCCCACAGAGTTTCATCCTTCCTCTGGATAATTTCCCCGGTAGATTGGCTTTCTATGAAGAATCGTATCCATGTTCGGTTACCCAACCAAGACTTTACCTGATTGCAGAGTGGCGTGGGAACTTCTGAGGAAGATGTGTTGATTCCTTCCCAGCCGAATGATTGGTTCTCCTTTCCCTGCAGAGATCTTTGTTTCCTGGCATCTGTTGCTCCCATCAGATTGGATGTTCTCCAGTGGGTCTGGCTTTCTCTTTTGAGATGTAGTATCGGGTGTTTGTCCATTTGATTCCTGGACCTGGTTGTCTGTTTGTCAGCATTCAGTATATCATAAACCATGCATATACATGCATAATCTTAACATTCAAATATTCATGCTGCATTCCTTTGCCATATATCTTTGTTTGTTGTCTCCTGCTATTTGGTGATACATACTTCCCCAAAGCATATGTTTATGTCTGATCTCTCCATATAGAGTCAGCCCCATAGGCAGAAAGTGTTTACCCTTTCTCCCATATTCCCCACTGAGTTATGTCCTCGTGGATGATTGTTATTTCAGTTTCCTCCCAAAACATGTATTGGGATAGAGTTTCTCCCCTGAGTTATATCCTCATTGGGTTGAGTCTTGTTTCATTGTGTCTCTCTAGTTTGTTCCTAGACTGACTGCTCTTGATATTTCCCCTGCACTACCCCGTAGTTTAGATGAATGATTGCTTAGTAACCAGTAACTGACCATCTTTTCCCCGGCAGAGTTTGTGGCTTTCTACCCAGTAACAGGTAGTCGTAAGTCCTATCTTTGTGGTTTTCTACCCTCATACCGGTAGTTGTAAACCCCATTTTATCCCCTTGTAGAGTTAACCTTGATTTGTTTCATCCTAACCGATGGCGGTTACTCTTTTGTGGTTTTCTACCCAGTATCCGGTAGATGTAATCCCCTCTTTGTCAGTTATCTTTATCCAATATTCGATATCGATATTCCTTCACCCTTTTGAGTATATCTCCCAGTAACCGATGATAGGCCTCTCAGATGATTGCTCTGATAAAGAAATTTATCCCCAGTGAGTCATCTTTCATCTACTCTTGTTTGATAATGATTGTTTCTCCCTTTGATTGGTCATCACTTTATACCTAGTATTCGGTATCCCAATGTCCTTTCCTTTCGGTCGATTTATCCTTTATTAACCCAGTAACCGGTTGTGGATAATCTTCCATGCGAGTATATTATCTACGTTCTGACGGTAATAGATAATATATCTCATGCGCTCTTCAGTCGAAGTCTTTTGTTCTTCCCCAAACGAGTAAGATTCGTATTTCCTTATGGAAGCGAATGTCCATCCTGTAATCGAGTTTGCTTTTTCAGCCCTCCTTTTGGATGATGAGTGTCTTGGAAATATTCCCCAATTCACGCCTGGTTGGTCACCTATTATATGCCCAGTAACCGGTATCACTGGTGTTCCTTCCCTTCTACTCCCCGTTATGACTTTTTGTCCCCCGTGGAGTCAGATTACCTGAGTCGAAGTATACCTTTTTAGGTTTTCCTCAGATGATTTTGGATGTTTGATATCTCTCACCCTTATACCGGTCTTAGATATTCTTTCTCCCCGAGCATGTTGTTATCTCACCCTTATACCGGTGATTTGATCACATGTCTCCTTGAGCTTATTACCCAGTAACCGGTAATACCTCATTTCTTGTTTCCTCAGCTGAGTCCCTTGCGGACATTCCCAGCTTGAGTCCCTTTGGTGGGTTTTTCCCCATCTGAGTCTGGATTTTTATCCGAAGTTTCCTTTATGGATAGTTTTGATGTATTGGCATATTCCCTAATACACGCATCTTTGCGTCAGCTCGAGTCTTTCCATTGATTTATTTTCGTGGAATCCCTCTCGTGTCTCTCAGTAAGTTTTAAGTCATGACCTGCTCACGCATTTTTATTCCCTTTACTCCCTAGTGAGTTCCCAGAGTCTCTGTCCCATTTATGAGTATATTACTCATATGGATTTTCAGTTTCCTCTGATTGCTTTTTCCTTGGTGGACATATATGCCGACAAAGTATTACTTTTGCATACATACATTTGCATCATGAGGTCTCTTAGGGACCAAAATTCGTCTCTTTGTTATTATTTAAGTCCATTCTACCTCGTCGAGACGAAGATTTTAACCTTCACTTCTCTGGCTAGAATGACCTTAAATAGGGGCATCTGTAAGACCCCAATTTTGACCCTAAGATCCGTCATGGCATCATATCATTGCACTTTGCATTTGCCTCAAGGATCATAGCATCTTGGCTCCTTAACCCTAGGGTGGGAACTTTTGTGAGTTGGTTTGAGATCACCAATCATGCTTGAACTGTATATTATTGCTTTTCTTATTTTGTTTACTAACCAAAAGCACAAAAATATGTCACTAACATATTTTGTTTGTAGCTTGAGCAGTCACAAGATCCAAAGCTTCTAGGAGATTCTATGCTCATTGAAATGACCAGGTGAAGGTGAAAGCAAGCATGACAATGGTTAACAAAGCTCTCAATCATAATATATGCCTCTCAAGCATCTCAATTTGTCAATTTGATCAAAGCAAACTAGAGGGCTTGAGACTTGTTTCCCAAGGAAACCCTAATTCATCAATGCTTCAACTATGTCTTGCTCATGAAGCAACCTCAACCCATGATCAAATAAAATCAATGGAAGTTATTTAATTCATAATTTAATGCATATTTGAACTTATTTTAGTATCCTCAATCATCAATTCATCAAGATATGAAGTTTGGACTTGAGAAGTTGATCAGTCAATTCATCTGACTATTTTGAAGTACACTGAGACTTAACTTTTAATGTGTTTGTCAAATGGAGATAACCCCAAGAGAAACAATGTTCTTAAGAACCATATTAACACCTTTCATGTTCATAACAAATTGATTTGAATCTTGTAAGGTCATCATCCATTTCAAAACATTATAGATCATTTAGACTGAAACCCTAATTTTAGGTCAACTTCCCAAGAACATAAATCATTCATTTTTCATGATTTTGAGGTGGGATTAAATGAATTGGAAATTTTAGGATGTCTACTTCATTTGTTATGTTGGATAAATTTTCATAATCCTAAAAGAAACACATGTGATAATGCAAAACATTATAGGTCACTTTGGACCAAAGGCATTGAAATGTGAAAAAGTCCAACTTCAAGTGCCCATACCTTTCTCATACAAAATCCAAATGATGCAAAATTTAATTCCAAATTGATTGTCTTTAAAATATCTACAACTTTTATGTTGAAGGTTTTGTCATTTGGAGCTTGCAGTACTGAAACAGAAGGGCTTGAAGTTTGGCCATTTTTGAAATTTTCACATGTACATGTTTTGCACCTCACACTTCATGATCAATTTTCACCTATTTCCCATTTCCAAATGAAGTTTTGATCAACATAAAAATTGATCCTTATGCCAAAAGCTTTCCAACCATTACCCATAAGGCTATGTTTCACTTTTGGAAATACCATTTTCGAAGGGATGAACAATTTGGTGCATTTTTGGAAACCAATTGAAAATGCATTGCATGAGCTCAGCACATTACTTTTGCACGTCAATTTTGATTCTATTTGGTATCAGCTTGCATTTCCATCAAGTTTCAGTTGAACACCCCAAATTTCAACCTCTGATTTCTTTCTCCATGGAAGTCTAGAGTGAAATTGGTTGGTATAGGGGTGATGTACATCACCCCAGCTTTCATTTGACATATGGATCGTGGCATTTGGTGAAGTTTTGATCTCTGCAACTTTTGGCCGGCGTCGGAAGTCTTGCCAGAGAAGACGGTGGTGTACACCACCGTCTGGTTGCCAGATTAAACCATGGCCACACGATCTCGTTTCCAGATTAGATCTAAGCCCTTACATCTTATGACTTTCTTTAATGTTCCATGTGACTCGTTTGACTCTCGTGTTTGGTAGGCGCGTGTTGTGATCCACATGATGCGTCAGCTCAATTAATGAGCTCAATCCAATGTCTCACGTATTTTTACATTTTTAATTTCTGATTTTATTTTTTATTTTATTTCTTTTATTCTATTTCATTTCAAAAAGTCATATCTCCTTCATTATTGGTCCAAAAAATGTGAGACCAATTGCATTATTTCTCTTTTAATTTCTAGTTTCTAAAAATGATTTTTTATTTTTTTTATTTTATCATTTGATATTTTTTATTAATTTTCTATATTCTGGTTATTTTTAATTCATTTTAAATAGATTTTGATATTCAAAAAATACAAAAATATTTTTCCAACCTATTTGAATGATGATAGATCTATGAAAAGTATTCTCATCAATTTATCAATTGGTTTGAGATTTATTTGAGATTTTAATTCAATTAGGTTATTTTTATGCATTTTTAATTGATTAAAAATAGTTTCTGGTTTCTAAAAATGCTGAAATTTTTTGTCAAACTTTGTTTGACCTTGTTGAACTTAGGATAATTCACTTGGACTTTTCAAAGTTGATTTGAAGTGAATTTGAAGTTTGACCTTTAATTGATTATTTTAATTCAAGTATTATTTTAATTTTGAAAAATACCAAAATATCTTATTTCTTTCTTGACTTCTAATCTTCATCTTGCTTCTATTTGCTAATGTTTGACCTTGAGTTCATCTACTTTTGGTCAATTAATGTTGATTACCTCATTTAATTTCCATTAAAGCACTTTATTATTCATCTTCTTCTTCTTCATCTTTTTCTTTTTTGATCAATGAGTTAAAGATTGGTGGTTAGCCTTGATACATGGGAGGTTTAACCTTCCTTGATTCAAATCTAATTCATCTTGATCATGGATCAAGTGAATGGCTTTGCATTAAGGATAGGTTGCTTCCTAATCAAGCAAAGAACCTAAATCAATACAAGATCATTTCTCATCTTCTTTTGGCATGGCAAGTTGTAGGAGCTTGATTCACTAATCAAGATCTCTAACTTGTGTTGTTGCCTATATTTTATTGTCCGACCTCAAATAGGTGTGACTACTACATTAGTCCACTTATGATTGCTTAACACAGCGTTAAATTGCCTTATGGCACACTAATACTAACCATTAACCATTAATCATTAACATTTAATTCTTGCACTTTACATTTATGCAATTTACTATTCTTGTACATATTATTCATTTGCTTTTGCCCTTTGCTCATTTGAGCACATGTTTATGTTAATTCAATTTGCCTTTTGCTCACTTGAGCATATAATTGTGTATATACTATTGTGCTTGTGTTTTGTTTTGATTGTTGTGCACCAAATGCAAAAATGGACAAAAAGGACTTAGACTCTAGGACATTCCCTATGCAAAATTGGAGTAAAAAGAGGCCTTAATGTTGAAGATGGATTAGAAGGACCAAATCTCTAAACTCACTCTTGTCCATTCTTGATTTTCTTCATGAAACTTTTTGATGTGTGTGCTTTTGTGCTAGGGATTCCTATTTGAGCCAAATTGAATAATCATTGTCATGTGTATCTAAAGTGAGAGATACAAGAGCCATTGGAATATTCCTAAGAGCTTTGTGTGATTGATTGATTGCTTGAGTATACACTTATTTGCTTGCTTATTCCAAAGGATGGGAGCTACTTGGATCATCAATATGATCTCAAGAAAGGAACTCCATTTGTGGTCTTATTTCTTCTCCTTCATCTCTTGTATGTTTAGGACTTAGCCATTCTTCTTCTTCCCTCCACTCTAACCCAAGCCAAAAAAATTTGTGCAAACATTAGAAACCTAAGCATTATGCATTTGATTTTTAAACTTTCTTTTCATAACACTTATTTTGAATTGAATCTTTAAGTCAACTTTGACCATATTTTGTAAATACTTTTCATTGGTAAATATAACTCATTCAAATGCTTTTGTGGTTTCAATGGCCACTTTCTTATTAAAACTTTTCATAACCTTTAGCTATTAGGTTTGAGTTATCCTTGAGGTAGATATGATGCTCACCTCTATCCTTAGTGATGGACAATGAGTCTTCCATGCTTATTATAGAGTTAACCCCTCACTAGCATGTTGAAGCTATCCTCACATGGTGGATTTGTGGTTTTAGGTTGAGTTTTCTCCCTTGGATAACAAAAGACCTTAAGGATTTTGGACCAATCAATTCACCAACTTATTTTGAGATTTTTACCCCGAACTACGAGGTTTTGATCCTAACCTTTTTAAAGATGGTACGTAGGCAATGGGTTTATCCATTCAAACACAAAATTGCAAATAATTTGTATATTCTTCTCTCATCTCTCCAATCATGTTTGCACAAATAATTTCCACAAAATACCAACCTACCTTACAACAATTGTGAAAAGGGCTCCCTAGGAGTACCTAGGATGTTTTGGGTGCTTAAAACCTTCCCATTGCATAACCAACCCCCTTACCCCGATCTCTGACATTTTTATTAGTTTTTGATTCGATAAAACTTCTTGGTTTTTGTTCGCTTTCTAACCTTTCCTTTGGATAAATAGAAGTGCGGTGGCGACTCGACTTGTATCATTTACTTTTGATTTAGTCAATAAATCTAGAGGTAACGAATACCCCGCTACAATAGACTTGACCATGCATGCAGTAGAAAGAATCAACCATGAAGAGAAAAGAATGACAAGAACACACATGCGTCAGGGAATCAAGGAATCTCTGAACTCTGAGCCCTAAGATTCCCATCTAGGCGCCCATTCCCTAGGCGCCATAAAGTAACTGGGGCGCCAAAAGGATGGGTGCCTCTTCACAAAAATTGGTCTTAGGCGCCACTAGGAAGGGCTCCCCTTCCTATTGCCCTACACTAAGGCGCCAAGAGGAAGAGAGCCTCTTCCTTGCATGTGAAGAATCACATGTAGGCACCAAGATGAAGTGCGCATATTCCTTTGCATGTGGTTTCTTCACATGTGCCTAGAAGAGATTCCTCACATGCTTTCTGAAGTTTGTCATTCCCTTGTCTCCCTTGTCTTCTCTTGCCATTCCATGCAACCAATCACATCCATCTTAGGTTGCAAAACTACTCACTCATTCATCTATAAATAGCCTTTCATATCAACAATATCAAATCATCTTCATCAATACTCAATTATATTCTTCTACCACACGTGTTTCCTATACCACAATCAAGCTTTGAAAAATCAAATCATGTCTTTGTTGACTATGGGCGATGAACATAGAGGCACACTCGAGAATATCTCGGCATTTGTATGTTATCTCTCTTTTTTTAATTTTTATGTTTTTAGTCTTATACCTTTGTTATCTATGTTTTTCTTACTTCTTATAGATGTGTGTTTGTTGATTATGTATTTCTTCTTCTAATTGTATTTTCTTACTTTTTTGTTATTAGGATCTGAAGCGGTTTAGATGTCGTGTACATAAATATGTACCCCACGATCCTTTAATAGAACCATATATTAGAGGATGTGGATTTCGAAATCTACTCAACATTGTTTCGTACTCGGTGGACTACAAGTTCATTCTGGCTTTGTTGGAGAGGTGGAGACCCGAGACCCACACATTTCACCTTCCGATTGGTGAGTGTACCGTCACACTTGAGGACGTGTACATGTTCTTGGGTCTCCGTATAGATGGAAAGGCAGTGAATGGTCGAGTTAACCAAGACAACAATATAGGGCAATGAATTATTGGGTACCCCTTTGTTAGACGACGAAGATGAGGGAGAGACATCCTGTCAAGCAATGGGGCAAGGTATAAATTTAAACTACCTAAAACAATATTATGCCAGTATAGTATTGTCCGACGATTCAACCGAGTATGAGAAAATAATAAAAGCTCGGTGTTATATTATGATTTTATTTGGTAATTTTTTGTTTCTAGAAAGTACATGTAATTATGTAAATATAATGTATTTACCTTTATTACGCAACATTAATAAGTTAAACACTTATAGTTGGGGTTTAGCTATGTTGGCCCATCTATATAGTGCAATGTGTAGAACTGCAAAAAAGAATATATGTACTTTTTTTCATGTGCGTATTTGCTTTAAACTTGGGGTTGGTCAAGAATGTCGTCGCTCGCCCCGATAAATGAGCGTCCATTCGTGTTCCCGTTTGTAACCAAGTAAGTCTAACACTTTACCATTCACCATTTAGTTAATTATATTGAATATTATAATTAACAGTAAATAATATTTTGCACTTCTTTTTTATCTTAGGTGGCCAGTAAGGGGAATGAACTACGACAGGTGTCCGAAACACGCTATTGTAGTCTATCGAAATCTATTGGACCATATTGGACATGACGATGTAATAACCCTACCCAACTATATTTTAATTTAAAAATACTTCTCAAATTATTTTCCATATAATCGTTTCGTATTGTTTTAAAGTTTGTTCGGGGGGCATATTTGGGTCTGGATCATGATGTGAACCATGATGATGTTGCAGTTTGGACAGCAAAGACACCGATTATCCGATTCACTATGGTGGAAATGCACCAGAGTGACCGGGTCAAACTGCAGTTCGGAATGCTACAACAGATTCCAGAATCTCCCACGTGTTTGGGGAATTGGCGTTAAAAAAGGGTTGATGCACAATGGGATTATTCTAACTAGAGAGACTTTGCAAAAGACATGTGAAGTTAATGGAGGAATCGACGAAAACACATCTTGAACAAACCAATCATCCATGGTGCAAGACCCACTCAACAATATATGGCATGGTTTAGGTCGGTAACTACTCAGCAATTTGTATCTGAGTCGCGGTATTTGATGGATCCACGCCAACTTGCTTCTTCATCGTATGCCCCACAACAATTCACCATCCATCACCAATGTGAACCCACCCAAATCCAATAACTAACCACGCAACATCAACCAACCATATACACACAATAATCAAACACCCAACATCGCAACCCGTTCATGCCAACCACCTAACAACCAACCATCCAACGTCGCAACCCGTTCATACCACCCACCCAAACACAAAACCAAGAATCAAACCCCGCAACCACAACCGTATATAGCCCAGATAACTCATATGGATCACTTTATTGTAGCCCCCCACCAATGACCACCCAAATATCCCATCAACAGAACGCCTAACCATTATTTAACTACAATACGCCCCAAGAACCGTTGCTTCGTTTCCAAAACGACTCAATGGCCCAATTTGGGCAACTATACCGTCCCTAATTCACCCAACCCCAATGCCCTAACTACGATGACATGGGCACCGAACTCCATTACGGAAGCGTCGTTGACCAAAGCCCCTCCGGATATTGGGAGCAAATGATGACACATCTGTCAAATACCGCTGGAACTTCCGCCGGACCTTCCAACCAACCATCGCTCGATCAGGTCAGCACACAAAGACCCGAAACACCTCAAGAAAATCGTGGGAGACCTTGGAGACAAACTAACGCACCGGGATGTGGAACAGGGAGACGTTATAATCGGGTTGGTCATTAGCTTATTGTCAGTCCAATGTAACCAATTATTACATCTTCAATGAATTTATTTTTTTCATTACTATTTCTTATTTATTAAATAATATAAATTAAATATTAATAATTAAACAAATTAAAAAATTAAAAAATTAAAAAAATTAAAAAGCATAAAAAAATAGGAGGGGGTGTATGCGCCAGATGAATTGGCGCATACACCAACCAAATGCACCTATGCGCCACTAGCATTGGCGCCTCCTCATGAGGAGCCCAATGCATGCGCCAATGCTATTAGTGCCTCCTCTTAATGCATTGGGGATACGCCAATTCATCTGGCGCATCCTCTACCAAACCTGGTTATTTTGGTAATTTTTTGGAATAATTGGTTATTTTGGAAATTTTTTTGAAAAAAATGGTTATTTTGAAAAAAAAATCTCGCAAATGCATGGTCAAACCAATCAAACACAAACACGAAAGGGTGAGCTTAAAAAACATGTAACCATGTAAAATAATTGAGAAGAACACACAAATAATTAAGTAAACATTGTCTTATAACAAAATACATTTAACACTGACCATCGACATCAAACATCTACGTTATTCACAATTTCAAGATATAAACATCCTCATCTCAAAGCAACCATAATAAAAGCAATCAATATAGAATATCAATATAAATCACGACAATCATCAAGTTTAATCACAATTAAAATTATGATATGCATGCTCTTTGACTCTAAAGTCTTTATCTTTATTTGATACCATTATACTCTATATATTGAAATTCTGGTATGCAGATCACGGATGTCGTCCACGATGTCACGACACCAGGGTCAACACTTTGTCACACCACAAACAATATCAGGATTTAAATAAGAGCACGTAAGTAAATAACACAAGTAGTTGTTAACCCAGTTCGGTACAACGTCGCCCAGTTTGCTTAAAATGTTTTGAGGGATTGACTACAACTCGATAAAATAAGTTCAATTCAAGTATCGAGGAGATACTCGAATGGCTCACGAGTAAAGACAACTAAACCCTAATACAAACAGTATTCAGCGTTGCTTCGATGCCTTCTTAGGTTTAGAAACGATTTATATATAGTATTTGAAAAACATGGGCTTCAAGATTGATTCACAGCATATCCAAGGACTCTGCACAATCTTCTGCAAATTAGATTTCAATCAGATTAAATGTTTCCTAAAATGTTTTGACATCTTTACTTCGGAAACAAGTCAAGGCAAAATAGTATTTTGCTTTTTAGAAAACATGTTACTTGACTCACATATCTCGTGAAATAAACCTCCAGTGTATCTTCAGATATCTCATAAAAGTAAACAAATCTTACAAGACACTAGGTCACACTCCAATGTTGAACCAACATGTTAGAACATCTTGTTCAACATCTAACTAAAATATTTGTTTTTCCAAAATGCATCTAATCACTACATACAAGACCTAACAATCTCCCTCTTTGGCAAATTTTGGCTAAAACAACCTTTGTATAGACCAACAAGAAAGAAGGTAAGGATCACAGCGATAAACCACCACACAAGCACAAAAACAAAATCCTTTACCACCCAAAACAACAGAGGTAGGCGCATCAAAAAAGATCATAGCCTCACAACTAAGAGAGATAAACTCTCACACGAAGAATCTTCTTAAGAGAAAAATAAATTCTCTTTAGTTAGGATGTCAAGACATTTTTCCTGACTTTACTAAAACCAACAGCCCACTCGAAACTAGTTTATCAACATAGGCTAAAAAAAACAAATGACCCCCCTGAGTAGCAGATCCAAGGGCAAGAGAAAGAGCTACTCCCCCTCCATATGTGCTCCCCCTTAGAGGGTAAGATACATGGTAGGGATAATAATCAAATAAACATATAATTAATCAATCACAACACAACTACTCCCCCTTTTTAGCCAAAGAGTTGACAAACATAAACAAACATAAACAAACATTAGAAGTAGCAGGGAATCAAAAGTTAGGCTATACACCAAGAGCACTTGAAAATGAATAAACATCCAGAGCATAGCCCACAAAGAAAACAAAACACAGAAAAACTAGTGCTAAAGTGCTTCAGTCTTCATCAATGCTGGTAGTTTCTTCATCATCACTTGCATCAGCACCTTCTTCATTAGCATCTTCTTCACCTATTCCATCACCTTTCAAATTTCCTTCTTCTTTAGACAAGGCCTTTATTGAAATCTCAAGTCGGCTCTTCCTCTCAGTACAATTGATAGTTTCATCCAAGGTTTTGCATGTATCTTTTAGGTCAACAAGGATGCTTGTTCTAGTAGTAGGCCTGGAAGATTTTTAGCCAGATGTCATGAAAATGTATGGAACATGTTTCCCAGTGAAAAACCTATAATGTAATGATAGAGAAGGGTCTCTTTTGCAAACATTATTAAAACTAATCAAAATACTCGGGTGTTGACTCAGTATAACACCATAAATTAATGAGGGGAAGGCTATTGGCATCTTTACAGCAAAGGAGGCAGCATGCTTCATAGTTTGATCAAAGACATAGGATCCAAAATCAAAATTGGATTTGGTCCCTACAATATAAATGAACTTACCCACTCCTGTAAGAATGTTGGAAGTATGATTAGTTGGAACCCAATTAGCAACTCCAATTCTGTGAAGTACTGCATACTTCACACTCAAATCACTTGTTGACAACTTCCCTTTCCTTGGTTATTCCTTTACTTGTTTATCAGTAATCTCTCTGCAAATAACATTGTTGGAGACTTCCACTTCGGTTTGTTCTTCTTCATTTCTTCCCAAAAACCTATTTATGATTTCAAGAGAGAAATCCACACATTTTCCTCTGATATACACTTTTCTAAACTCATTTCTCCTCTTGTTATCACATTCCTTCGAGATATTCACAATAAATTCTTTAACAAGCATTTCATAACACTTGCCAAAGCCATTAACAATTTTCATTAACCCAACTTCTTGAATCAGACTCATCACCTTGTTGCATTTAAAAGCATCTTTGCAAAGTTCTCTTTCCAGTGCTAGTCTTCTTTGATAAACAAGTTTCCATTTTTCAACATTCGCCACAGAGTGAAAGGAAATGTTGTCAATTGGAACTTCAGGAATATTTTTTGGAAACTTCTTCCCATAAGCTTTCTTTCTGGTAGTAGAAACAATGTCTTGAACATTGTGTGACATCATGGTCAGATTCACTAGACTTATAAGGAACTTCCTTCCTCTTAAGAGATTTATTCTTGGAGATAAGAGTAATTACCTTGCTCCATCATTTTGTAGGGCCAACACTAGTTCTTCTCCTGATATATTTAGAGGGCATGCCGGAGGATTCAACGACTTTACCTTTTCTGTTCTTTAACCTTTTAGCTATTCTTGGATCCAGTATTTGACCAATGGCCACATCATCAGAGTCCAAATCATCTATATTTACTATGTTAGTAGATTGATCTTTTTTCTTTGTAGAATTTTCTTTTTTGTCAGCTAGATCACCAGACATTCCATCAGAATCCTTTTTATCTTTCGATGTTTTAGGAGACTGAGTAAACACATTGAAATCATACTTATCTAGAGGGATTTTAGTAGTGTTATCAGGTTGGGTCAATGATGTGGAGACATTCAACATAACACCAATCTTAGGTTCAATACCCAAAACTTGAGAGATAAACACACAAATATTCTTATTTACATCGTCTCTATTCGCAACAATCATGCTAGATTTACTTAAGGTAGTAACAAATCTAGGTCTATTACTGGTTTCAGAGGCTTCAACATTTTTCATAAAATTTAGCATGACTAGACATTCTTCAGAAGAACCAACATTAGCTTCGACATTAATGGGATCAAGGTACAGGCTTGTCATCGAATGGGATTTCCTTACAGCAATAGAGGGTTCGAGGATTTTGACATTTCTAGCAGCCATAGATGGAGAGGAAGAGGTACTTACTTTAGAGGGATTGCCTTTTCTCGAAGTCGGTGTTCTAAGCTTTCTTATTGGAGTTGCATGGCCAAGAACCATAGATAAGGGAATGACATCAATAATAACTTCAGAGAGATTTATCTCAATACCGACATTCGTAGGGTTCAATTACTCCTTAGTGTGCTTGCTAGGAGTTTAGACAGAAGGTTGAGACATTTGGGAGTTTTAAGGTATGGACTTTAAAGAGCAGATAGAGAGATGAGGATGACCGAGAGTAAATTTGAGAGAGAGAGTAAGGGAGGTAACGTGAATGATATTAATAGAGTAGCTATGATGGCGTGTTGGGAAAATAAGGAAGGTTTGTCATGATTTTCCTTGAGTTTTTTGCACCATTAAATGGAGGGAAGAGAAAATTTAATTCTCGTATCTCCATATCAGTAACTGACATAATTCTTCAAGAATGCAAATGCCTAATTAACCCCTTAACTTTTCAAATTGATCTGCATCCAAAGCTTTAGTGAAAATATCTGCCAGTTGCTTCTCAGTGGCTACATGCTCAAGAGTAACAATTTTGTCTTCAACAAGATCCCTGATAAAATGATGACGAATATCAATATGCTTAGTTTTGTTGTGTTGAATAGGATTCTTAGATATATTGATAGCACTTAGGTTGTCACAATATAATATCATGATATCTTGGTGGACATTGTATTCCTCTAACATTTGTTTCACCTAAATTAATTGAGAGCAACTGCTTTTTGCTGCAATATATTCAGCCTTACTGAACCATATATTTCTTCCTGCTGCAATATATCATGCTTCCTGCTGCAATATATCATGATAACTAGATCAAAGTCACAATATAATATCATGATAATGACACACAATTTTGCTTCTTACTGAACCAAGATATTAAACTATTTCCCAAGAAGAAACATCCTCCATAAGTGCTCTTTCTATCATAAGCATTGTCTTCCCAATCTGCATCACAATATCCTATAAGAAAGGAATTTGCATTATGAGAATATAACATTCCATAGTCACTAGTCCCATTGATGTATTTTAGAATCCTTTCACTTGAGTAATATGACTTATTTTGGGTTTAGACTGACACCTTCCACACACTTCTACAGCAAATGTAATGTCAGGTCTACTAGCTGTAAGATACAGTAAACTACCAATCATACTCTTGTACAGACTTTGATCCATATTTACACCTTTTTCATCTTTAGTCAACTTCAAGTGGGTTGGTGCAGGTGTCCCTTTATGACTAACATTTTCTATGCCAAACTTCTTTACCTTACTATTAGCATACTTGCTTTGAGAGATAAAGATAGTGTCATCCATTTGTTTGATTTGGAGACCAAGAAAGTAAGTTAAGTCACCAACAAGACTCATTTCAAATTCAGATTGCATCTTCCTGACAAAATGTTGGACCATCTAGTTTGACATCCCTTCAAACATAATGCCATCAACATATATTTGAGTTATCATGAGTTATCATGCTTTTCTTTAACAAATAATATCTTGTATGTCCCTCATTTCCTATATCCATTATTGACAAGGAACTCGGTGAGCCTTTCATACTAATCCCTAAGGTCTTGCTTTAATCCATAGAGAGTTTTCCTTAGTTTGTAAACATGATCTGGAAAGTAAATAACACGGAAAACAACAAAGTAGATGAAGAGGCTTAAACGTCATCCTCCAACTCAACAATATCTACTCCTCTACCTGATTATTTGTACTCTATGAGAGTACAAAGCACCACAAACAAATAAATGAGGGTGATAATAACTTTACAGATATTAATGGTGTATTAAACAACAAGGATAGTTTTCACTTAAGAAGTAATATCACATATCATTATCACACAATCATATACAACAATAACGACACTCACGATGCAAATGTATAATGCAATGCACTCCTCCTCCAAAAATGAATGTAGTGCCAAAATTTTAGATATCCAAGTTATTTTATAAAATTATCCACGTCTCCAATTCCTCTCTGGAAAATGTTCTCTCTAAATAATGAGATTGTCACTGGCTCTCTCTGAACACTGGACTTCGTCACTGACTCTCTTTGAGTATTGTACCTCGTTATTGGCTCTCTCTGAGTACTAGACCTAGTCACTGGCGCTCTTTGAGCACTAAACCTTGTCACTATCTTTATTTGAGCATGGGACATTATCATTTTCTCTCTCTAAGCATTGGACCTCTTCGAATCGAAGTTCTACCTATCTCTAATATACATGAATGCATGAATATATAATTTCAATCACAACTCATAATCAATCAGAAAATGACATCTCGTATTCCACCAAAATGTTCTCTTTGAACAAAATTCCTCTTTGGACAAGGTTCTCTCTGAACCACGCAACTCAAAAATAATGTTATATAATTAAATCTCAGTAATTATATTAAAATAACAAAGTAAAATATATATTATTACTCAATAACTCAAAAACACCCAAACACGTGAACATAGTACTAATTTTTTATATTTGCTCACAACTCGTCAAAAGGGTGACAATCTTTGTCTTTAACTCAACAGAGTCCTCAAGACGAACTCTACACAACTCTATAACAATCTCCACAACTCTAAATAACTTTAAGTGACTCTAAATTACTCTAAAGTATTCTAAAATATTCAAAAGTACTCTAAAATGCTCAAAATACAACTTTGCATATAAAGATAACTTTTATGAACTTTATTGACTAGCGACCTGACTCAAATAATACTAAAACAATCCTAAGGTCACAATTTGATCTCAAACTTATCAAAAAGGTGGCGAAACGTCACTAAACTCAAAATTACTCAAAACTCAATAATATTTAATTCACTTAACACTCTAAACACATCAAACTAACTCATTGAGCACATTATAGTCAACTCAATCATTCCAAACTCAGCTCTAAACATGTCAGTGGTTCAAAATACAACACAAACTCACTACTCTAAACATATTTGAACTCAAATTCAACACTAGACATGTTAACAACTCTAAACTCATAACTACTTAACCCCCTTAATTTAATCAACTCTAAAACATATCAATAACTCAATTTTAAGTTATTTATAATTATGTTTAATTCCTTAAATTGTTAAAGGGTTTCCCAAAATTTTAGACTTAACTCTAGAGTTGTTTCACTTAAAAATAACACCAAATATTATAGACTTATTATAAATTTTTGAAAATCTCAAGTCTAAAATTTCTTTAAATTCTCTTTCAAACGCATTTAACCGCACCTCAAACAAAATTATGAAACTCAAGTTCTATTTGTTTCAGCTCAGCCCTATCGCAATAATCCATACATAAACTCTAAAACAGAATGTTTAACTTTAAAATAGGATATAAATTATATACTCCTGATAAAATTATGAAACTCTCCAATTTGAAATATCATTAAACCCTCTTTCTAACATAATTGACTGTATCCCAAACACACTTACGAAACTCAAGTTACACGTGAAACATGATGACCAACGTATGACTAAAATTGACTACATCTCTGATATAAAAACCAACAAACTGATACTATTGTAGCGCTTCTAGACCCAATTTCCCCACTTCAAAATAAATATTATTGCATTATCCTTCTAACACATCTGACGGCACTTCAAAAAGACTTATGAAACTCAAGTTATGCATGAAATAAGACGATTAATCATCTTCTATGTCTACCTGCGATTTTCTGTGTTTTCTCCCTATTGAACAAATTTGAAACTCACATGTTTCTTCTATTTGAATTCTAATTTCCCATAAAAATACAAAGATGAATCGCGAATATATATATATATATATAATATATATATATATATATATATATATATATATATATATATATATATATATATATATATATATATATATATATATATATATATATATATATATATATATATATATATATATATTAACAAATTACCCAAACAACACATGCACAAATTATTATATTACAACAAGTCATTCAACATGGATTCAAACAACAATAGAGTAAGAGAAGAAAAATCAATTCAAAAGGGTTAACACCAACACTTAGGCCACAAACATACAATTGCAAACATAGAAAAGAGAAGAAGATGATAGGAGGTTAATGACCTCTGACAATCCAGTTTCATAACCACCCATATGTAAAAAGTTTCTCTCCCCTTAACTAAAAATGTCCCATCAATTAAGCTTTTGACTTTGAGATTTTGTTTCTTCCCCTTTCCAAACGATCGCTCTCCTTAGATTTTTCTATTGTTTGTCATTTCCCAAATTTCTACGTTCTCCTAAACTTCCAACTTACTTATCTATTTATATTAACCTAATTCAATTATTTTATTTTATTATAAAATCATATCACTGCAAAATCTCCTTAATACACTATTTTATAAATCATTTCTATTTCTCATCCCAAATCACAAAATCTCTAATTTTCTAATTTATCTTATTATTTAATTAAATCATAAAATTCTAAATAATTTCTAAAAAAACTCTATTATTTCTAACTTAAATGTAATTTTCCCCCAACTCTAAAATATCTCTTTATTTTCTATTATTTTTAATATCAATTAAATTAACAATAATATTAATTAAATCTCTACCCCTCCTTAATAAAATTTTATTTATATAAATAAAGCAGCCAAATAAATATTATAAATTAAATAAAAAGAAATAATTAAAAATTGGGGTTTTACATGCTTCTCTCAAGTGATATTATATTACATCACATAATTCAATTTCGGGTGTGCTTCTCTTAAACGATACTGCGCCATATGGTCACTTCTCTCTAGTGATATTAGGTCAAATCCTGACGCTTCTCTCTACATGATATTGCACCATATCGACCTTATATGTTAGTTACTTCTCTAACATCAACTTAGGCTTACTATCATGCACGACCCATATGGTAACAAAATGACATCTACGTCAAAATTTCTAACGTCTAGTCCCTTCCCTCGTTGGTCGAGGTTACTCCTTAAGAGTACCATCTGCAACACGAGTTAGAACAATCGTTAATTCATTATCTTTGAAAAACATCAAATACTTTTACACCTCAATTTCACAACCATTATGTATTTCATATATTCAACCATCACTTAATATATATGCATCACAATTAGGTATATCAATTCAATTTAATCAATGGAGGAAAAATAATAATTATTATTATAACATACCAATCACAATCACAATATTTTCACAAGTAACTATATTTACCAATAATCATTCTTCAAATTAAGCCCTCATAATATCTCAATTTTATCACATCAAATTCATCATTTTTACATCATTTTTGTATACTTTATATTTTCACACATCACTTACCATAAAATACACAAATAAATAAACCAATTCATAATCTAACACACCAAGTATTCAAACGAAGTCAATCATAGTCTCAATATTGCAAGTAGTACAGTATTATGATTGTTTTGAAAAAACGATGCCGAAATAACAAAGTATAATCGGTTCCTTGATCGGAAAGAAACCCACAATGGTAGAAAAGAGGAAAGTAAGAAGAACACAATGAAATTGGTTATAATTATAAGTGTTACAGAGTAGCAAATAACCTCTTTCACCCTAATTAGGATTTGCATTATACAATGATGAGAGACTATTATGTTATTTATAAGAAAACTAACACACTAAACTAATAGGCTTTTACACACATGTCCACCACACAAGTTAACTTAGAGAATAAGCTGACTTAAACAATTGGGCATAACAAACAAATCCAATTCGACATGCTAACAATCCTAACATACTTCGGCTACTGTATGTAAACAGACTTCGATGGCATGATAATGATCTTGTCGAATTATCGAACCAAGAAGCTACCCTTTGACCATACTAGAGTTCGGTCCAATATCTCACAAATCCCTACCTTGGAACAAACTATATAACATCAAGGGAGTAAACTAGCCTTCTTCATGTAGCTTTATCAACTGCATACAACGGAAAAACTTACAACTTGGTAATGTCTTGGTGGTCATATCAGCAACATTGTAATCTTTCAAAAACTTCAACACTTGGACTTCTCCACACTCGATTATCCCTCTGACAAAATGCATCCTCACATTGATATGGTTGGTTTGCTCATGATAGGCTGGATTCATCGACATGTGTATAGCACTTTGACTATAACATTTAATAATGATAACTTGACCTTGAAGTTTCAGCTCCTTAACAAAATCTTCAAGCTATAATGATTATTTCACAATCTTCTGAAGTGTTGCTTTCCAACTAATTGATATGCCAAACATAGTGAACACATATCTAGAAATAGATTTTCTGGAATCCATACTACCTGCATAATCAGAGTCGACAGACCCTTTGATTTTTTATTTACTATTTTCACCATATGCTCCACCATAAATCAGGACTCTATTTAGAGACCCATTTATGTACCTTAGAATCCACTTCAATGCTTGTCAGTGAGCCTTTCCAAGATTCGCTATGTACCTGCTTACAAGACTTACTGCATATGTTGTGTTGGGTCTAGTACAGACCATAACATACGTCAAAGAACATAATATGTTAACATGTGGGATTTTATTCATATAAGCTCTTATGTCCTTAATTTTGGGACATTGATATGTACTTAGCTTGAATTGAGGGTTTGTCGGAGTCACAATAGGCTTTAAATTCGACATACCAAATTTTTCGAGAATCTTTCGTAGGTATGTCTCTTGAGATAAGCATAATTTCGACTGTTTTCTATCTCTTTAGATGTCAATCCCAAGAATCCTTGATGCAACTCTCAGATCCTTCATATCAAACTCCTTACTGAGTTCATTCTTCACCTTCATTACATCCTCGACATTGTTGCTTGTTATGAGAATATCATCCACATAAAGTAACAAAATAACAAATGAATCTCCAGGTCGAAATCTAAAGTAAACACATTGGTCGAACTGCTTCTAATGAAACCTGTGTGTACCATGAACTTGTCAAATCTTATATTCCACTATCAATGATATTTTTTTAGTTCATATAAAGATCTATTCAGCTTGCACACATAATCTTACTTACCCTTTTCTTCATACTCTTTAGGTTGCCTCATCAGGATTATTTCATCTAGATATCCATACAAGAAAGAAGTATTCACATCCATTTGTTCCAGTTTGAGGTCGAATTATGCCACCATGACAAATAACATTATATTGTAAATATGCTTCACAATAGGGGAAAACATATCGTTGAAGTCGACACCTGCTTTCTGAGTGAAACCCCTTGTGACCAATCTTGCCTTGCATCTCTTCGATGCCACTCCTTTGATTCCTTCCTTAACTTTGAAAATCAACTTACAACTAACTAACTTGGCTCCAGCAGGTTTCTTGGTCAGTTCCCAAGTATGGTTATCATAAAGAGACTTCATCTTATCATTCATGGCCTTCAGTTATTCAATATTATTTCGGCTCCTCATAACTTCCTTATAGTTTCTAGATTCTTCATCTAGGACCTAACTTGCAAAGATTAAGGCATAAGATATGAGATCTGCATTCCCAAGTCTTTGAGGTTGCTTGATGACTCTTCTCGGCCTATCTCTTGCCAATAGGTAGACATCGATAGTTTCCTAACTTCCTCAGTATCTTCAGCATCTTGTACTTCTTCTTCGACTTGATATTGGATATGCAATTCAACGTTGACATGCTCCACCTCAATAGAAATCTCTTCATGTTCTAGCTCTTCTTCAAATATTTGTGCACTTCGACTAACGTCATCAGTTTTCTTGACAGCCATCTTAGCTTCATTGAAAACTACACTTCAACTGGTGATACACCTCATGTGACCTGGCTCTAGGCACCATAGCCTATAAGCTTTGACTCCTTCGGGGTATCCCATGAAAATGCATCTCAGAGCTCTAGGTTCGACATTTGTCTTTCCTAATGTGAGCATAGACTATGTAGCCAAATACTTTAAGTTTGTCGATATCTAGTGGATGTCTCAACCAAACTTCTTCAGGTGTCTTCATATCTAACACAATCGAAGGACATCTATTTATCAGATATGTTATTGTCGAAATAGACTCTGCCCCCAACACCTTATTTAACCCAACACTAGTCAATATGCAACTAACTCTTTCTAAAATGGTTCGATTAAACCTTTCAACTAAACCATTTTGTTATGGAGTACATGTAGTAGTATTGTCCCTTACAACACCAGAGGCTGCACAAAAACTATTGAATGCCTCATTGCAAAATTCAAGGCCATTGTCAGTTCTTAATATCTTGACCTTTCTGTCAGTCCGATTTTTGACCAGAGTCTTCCAACTTTTGAAGTTCTCAAAAGTTTCAACCTTAGTCTCCTGGATGAATAACCATAACTTTCTAGAATAATCATTAACTATGGATAGAAAATACCTTGCTCCTGAATGTGATGTGCACCTTACAGACCTCCAAAGATCAGCATGGATATAATTAAGGGATCCATGTGTTCTTTGTTTTCCTTTATTGAACTTCACTCTGCAAGATTTTTCAAGTACATAGGGTTGATAAAACTTCATATTTTCAACTTTGTCTCCACCAAGTAGATTTTGTTTCCCCAATTCGACTAGACCATTTTCATCGACGTGGCCCAATCTCATGTGCCAAATTTTTATCTTCGACAAAGGTTTTGTTGATGCAACATCTGCACAACCACTGACAACTTCAACCTCAAGGGTATACAAGCCTTGTTTCTTCACACCTCTTAAGACTTCCTTCGACCTCTTCATGGATTTTAGAATACTTTTCTCTCCTTGGAAAACATATCCTTTCTTGTCGAGTTCACAAAGAGAAATCAAATTTCTCTTCAAATCAGGTGCATACCTTATTTCAGTCAACAAGCTTATTTACTCATGATGGAGCTTGAACATAGATCCAACACCTGCAATCTTGCAAGCTTTGTTGTTTCTAAGAAATGCAGATACACCATCTTAATCACATAGTTCCTCAAACAAATCTTTGTTTGGAGTCATGTGACAAGTGCAACCTGAATCCATGATCCACTCTTTACTTGAGTCGCCGCTTGAAACCACAATAACATCAGATGAGTCAAAATCATCTTGAACAATAATTATGTTTCCATTATTCTTAACTCCATGATCTTTCATGCGTTCATGGCACACTTTTCTTGTATGACCATCATTCTTATAGTGATAACATCGAATACCAGATGCATCACCAGTATAAGACTTTTGCTGACTTTTACCCTTCTTCTTGTCGAACTTTCCGTCTCTCTTTATGAATTTCGCCTTAATCGAAAGGCCTTTACCAGTCGAAGATAGCTTGTTCTCCTTTCGTTTGTTCAAATCTTTAGAATACAAGGTTGATTGAACTTATTCAAAGGTCAGAGACTCCCTTCCATAAAAGAGTGTTTCTTTGAAGCGAGCATGTGATATAGGCAAATCACACAACAACAACAACAACAACAACAATAATGCAAAATCTTTATCCTCGATCTTGACATCTATATTTTCAGTTCAAGAATCAATTTGTTGAACATTTCCAACTGCTCAGACAGAAATTTATCTTCATTCATCTTGAATGAATACAGAGCTTGCTTTAGGTAGAGGCGATTGACCAACGATTTGGTCATGTACAAACTTTCGAGTTTCACCCATAACCCCAACATCATCATCTCTTTCAAAACCTGTCAAAGAACCTTATCACCAAGGCTCAATAAGATGGAGACGTGGGCTTTCTCCATCATAGTCGTTTTCTCTTTGTCTGTTAACATAACATCCATGGCTTCAGCTTCTTTCAACACTTCTAAAAAAACTGCTGAACTAGTAGGGCTTTCAACTTCAAGCACCACATACCAAAATCGTTCACTCCGGTGAACATTTCAATCTCATACTTTATTGACAACGTCTTCTCCATGCTCACCGCGCCAATTTATTATGAAAAAATGATGTCAATCGGCTCCTTGATCAGCAAGAAACTCGCAAGGGTAGAAAAGAGGGAAGTAAGAAGAACATAATGAAATTGGTTATGATTACAAGTGTTACATAGTAGCAAATAATCTCTCTCACCCTAATTAGATTTTGCGTTATACAATATAAGAGACTCGTATGTTATTTATAAGAAAACTAACACACTAAATTAATGAGCTTTTACACACTGGAACATTACAAAAGCTAACTTAGAGAACAAGCTAACTTAAACAAGTTGGCATAACAAACATGCCATATTCGACATACTAATAATCCTAGCATACTTCAACTACTGCATGTTAATAGACTTTGACGGCATGCTAATGATCTTGTCGGATGTAGAACCAAGAAGCTACCCTTCAACCATACTAGATTTCGATCCAATATCTCACAATGACAAATTATCACATAAACTCATTCATCGCATATAATAAGCTTATAATTATATCAATTATCAAATCATTATGATAATTAGATAACTACAATATTTTACACATGAACATAATGAAACACAACCTTTCACAATAGCATCATTTATCACACATTCAACATAAAGTAAATCAATCAAGACCTTAATAAAATTTCTAGTTCCTCGTTTAACCTCACACTTTCATATTTGCACATTTTTTCAATTATCGCTCAAGGACTATAACTATCGCAGAAAGCCCAAAATTAATTTTAGGAAATAGGGTTCTCTCATTCATCTAACTTATTTTACACTCATTATTTGACCTCACTCTCACCTCATACATTATTTTGATACTTTTCACGTGAATCCATATCCACGATCAAGGATCTTCCATTCTTTCGACTCATCATCCTCTAATCGGTCTAACTCAATAATTTAGAGTAAATAAAAATAATAAATATATGAGAACTAATTCAAAAAAAAGTTAATTTCTGAATTTTGTTTAAAAAATGATCTCCAATTAGAAATTAAATTGAAGTATAATATTGTTAATATTATTATGGTCGTTTTGGCATTGATTTCATTGAAATCGAAATTAATGTGAGAAGGAATAAATTAAAATTGTGAGATTAATCAATCAGAGAAATCTGTGGGTTTAATGAGGTAACCGAATGTCTAAATATTTAAATAGATACATAAAATTCACTATCTCATTGGTAGAAAATACTTATTCAAATTTGGGATAAAACGAAGAAAGTATTTTGCACTTATATTTGACATCGGAGCCATTTTCTTTCTTCCATGCCTATACTCTGTTCTCTCACCACTTCTTACTTGTCATGGATTACTGTAGCGCAATCACTATTCATCTATAATTAAGTTTCTTTTTCTCTTTTTTTTTCTTCATCTACGTGGACTTATTCACACGGATTTGGCTATATATATTACACACTTGATTACTATTTAAATCCCTTTTTATTCCAACACAGTGTTTAATTAACTTAAACAAACATTTACTTATTTCATTTTATTTTCTAATAACTAAAATAAAAGTACTCATATATTTTAATTTATTACTTAAAAATAGAGAAAATTACACGCACCTCCTCTAAGATTTATTAAAATGACACTGACATTCCCTCTAGTTTTTAAATATGTTCTAACCTCCACTAATCTTACATAAACCAACGGATTTTATTAATGGCAAGCAAAAACTATAGGTAAATGTCATCTATACATACGGTGTTGACTGTCACTAAAAATTAGAGAGAGAGTCAATGTCATTTTAATAGACCTTAAGGGAGGTTTGTGCATATTTTAAAACTAGAGGGAGCGTAGTGTCATTTTAATATACCTCAGGAGAGGTGAGTGTAATTTCCCCTAAAAATAATATATTATCTCTAAAATAATATTCTTTCAAATAATAATTAAAGTAATGAAATAGATAAATATAATATTATCAATTTAATTGACCATCAAATCACTATGAATACATATAAAATAATCACTCTAGCAGATATACATGCACAAAATTTAACTATAATATCAAAATAATTATTTATAAAAACTTATTTAAAGTAAGACTATACTTGAAGTATTTAAAATCTAATTGTGCATAAATTTATCATTATTATAATTCACACGAAACCATATCAAATATTAATTCACACGTACATATAGAATCATCTTAAAATAATAACTACTAATTTATAAGGTGACATATTTATACATATATGAAAATTATATATTAAATTTGAGGTGTTGCATGACCAGTTAGGGTAAAGCGTAGTTTGTAGTGTACTTGAGTGCATTCTAGTTGGCGTGCATCTATGAGTGGAGATCTAGTCGTTGATCATATGATTTCCTTTTATAAATGATCTTGACTCTTTCATTTGTCATTGCTTATAAATAGGATGAGTCAAACATTTGGGAATTTTTTTCAACCTTTAGCATTCAAGCTTACAATGACCTATCAGAAAACATCTTCGCTTCTTTTTTATTGAGAGTTTCACTAAAAGATATTTTAGTGCTTTTTTAAAGCTTTCATCTTTTTTCCATTCTTCCTGCTTCGTCAGTCCCTCGTAACCAAGTACCCTTCTAATTCCAGCTTGTATCTTTAACATTTCCTATTTTCTTAGTCAAGATGAGCAATAATACGGTTGACCTAGTGAGTGATTATGAAGTTGAAATTTTAGCTGCCTCTCCAATGGGGATATCCCCTGATTCTCATCTTCCTTCTCTTGGTAGAGAACACATAGGGTCAACAATCATACTCATATATAATGATTCTGACTTTGAAAGGGTTTCAAGGTATTCCTTGGAGGAAGAAACTTCATCATCTGGTTCCTTATATGACCTTATATCAAACATGGACGGGGGAATAAATCTCGTTAAAATCTTAATGCCCATTCCCATTTTGTTA
The DNA here is from genome assembly GCF_024323335.1 of Lathyrus oleraceus. NCBI lineage: Eukaryota > Viridiplantae > Streptophyta > Magnoliopsida > Fabales > Fabaceae > Lathyrus > Lathyrus oleraceus. The sequence goes on from NC_066583.1 coordinate 387,942,911, forward strand.
GAAGATGAAGTACAATCCAACTTACTAAGGATTGAACATGCTAAAGATTACATTCAACTTCATCATGCCCGCTTAAATCTTCACAGTCGACCGATTGTTTCAGAGTATCACCAAGTAGATGAAAAAGAACAGGCACCTCCTCGGCTTTGAGCACTGAGGCCTCTATATATGAGATTGATATTGTAGTCGGTGATACCATAGAGTGGTTAGCCCTTCCGGTGATAGCATAAAAGAGGATATATAGTTATTTTGATGAGTGCACGGTCCCATTCTATGAATGATTGTTTACAAGAATGAGTCTTCGATTGCCTTTTTCTGAAATTGAGATAGTCGCCCTGAAATATTTAAAATTCTCTCCTTCCTAGCTTCACCCAGGGTCTTGGGCATATATAAGGGTATTTTAATTATATGTCGAGTATAAATCCTGGAAGCCTTCTCTTCTCTTATTTTTTAATCATTTCCATCTGAGGCATACTTCCCCAGATAACTTTTGTAATTAGGGACTCATTTACTTCCATTTGGTTAGCTCTTGGTTCGACCCCTTTGCTCTAGACTGAGGTGACTTCCTTGGAAGTTTTTATTGGTAAATCCCCTTACACATGCAGCCCATCTCATTTTTTTCTATCTCCCTGTTGATTCTCCTTACTTCTGTCGGATTTTATATCCAAAGTCCTAGTGTAAAATCCATTTTAACCGGGATGCTCACTCCTACTGTACTAAGTTGATTTCTATTTCTCCATACGACGTGATAATGGAAATGGAAATAAAGTCTTGGTTTTTGGGGCTTGTCTACGAGGATGGGTTCGACACTGGTGAGGTGTCTTTGTTAGATGATAGTCCTAGGTCTGGAGGGGGGGGTGAATAGATCACAAGTTTAAAACTTGAACCAAAATTGGTTCTAAAAACGTTTATAACGCAGAAACAATTTTCAAAAAAAACTTGAACCAAAATTGGAGTTCGTGCAATAAGGTAGCTACAATCGGAGGTTTGTTCGGAATGTTTGAAGCACTTGGTTCAACTCGAGTCAAGGGGAGAGAAGTGAATAGGATATACAATAACACTTAGGTTTGCTTGGTGGTGATTATTTCTTCTCTTGTATAAACTTTGCAATTGATAATAAATATCTCAATTCTAGTTTTAGAATTGGGGGCAGACGTACCCAAAGCAAGGACGAAAGGGGAACTGCCTAAACAAATTTGGTGTTGTTCTCTCTTTCTCTAACTCTTTCATTTCTACATAAATTGAATCTTATGTGAAACTTATTGGAAACTTCATCTCGCTTAATTGTTGTGCACTAAAGTTGTTTGATCAATTGTTGCAATCACTTTGGTTGTAACTAAGGAAAATTCTGCATAATCAATTCTAGTGAAATTAAGACTTGGTGTAGTATGCACACCAAGTGTTTGCTAAAATTAATTTCACACAAGTTTATCAATATTTTGCTTGTTTTCTCATTGTATTAATTCATCATTGGTGGTAGCTATATCAAGAACTTGTGTATTTGATCGATTGATTAAGATTGTTGTTGATTAGCTTTATCTTAGTCATTCCATTAGGTTTCACACATATTTGATCTTTCCAGCAATGAATCGTTTAGACGATCATGGTCTAGGGAGATTTCGAAACCTTTAAAAACAATTTTAAAAAGCACTAAATTTTTTAAATACTGGTATATTCAACCCCCCTTTTAGATAGGTACTATCGTCTAGCAAGTGGTATCACGAGCACCGGTTCATCTAGTGCTTCGCATATAACTTTTAGAAAATGGATAACAATCCTAAAGAGGCGTACAATAAAACGCCTATTTTCACAGGTGAAAACTATAATTATTGGAAAGATTGTATGCGTATTCATATCAATTTTATTGACATGAAGGTATGTAAAGTCATCCAAGATGGTCCTATGAAAATAACTATGACCAATAGGGATGGTGTTATTATACCTAAACCTGAAGCATAGTGGAATGAAGAGGATGAGAAAAAGTATAGCTATGATTGGAAAGCCAGGAATATGATCATCGTCGCCTTAGTTGTTGATGAGTATTATAGGGTTTTCCATTGTACTAGTGCTAAAGCTATATGGGACTCATTGCAAATTGCCCATGAGGGAACCAATGATGTCAAACTACCTAGAATCAACACTTTGACTCAAGAATTTGACCTTTTTCATATGAAGGATGGTGAAACCATTGCTGATATGCAAAAGCGATTTTCTCATCTAATCAATCGTTTAAATTATCTTGATAAAAATACCCTAATGATGTTGCTACTAACAAAATCGTAAGATGTCTTAACAGGGAATGGCAACCAAAGGTCACCACGATTAAGGAAGCCAATGATCTAAGAACATTGGACATAACAACATTGTTTGGTAAGCTTCAAGAGCATGATCAAGAGATCATGAACCTTGAGAAACATGAAAAGAGACAAAAGAAGGAAAAGAAGGAGAAAGCAAAGGACACCGAAAAGAAGTGTATCACTTTAAAGGATTCAAGTTCTAAGTCATCCATCAATGATACGTTTGATAGTGAATCAAGTGATGATGATAAAGATTTGAATGAAGACATGGGGTTGTTTGTAAGGAGGTATAACTGATACCTTAGAAAGAATGAAGTTCAACATTAGGATAACAATCAAGTCAACTATAGAAGACAATCAAAATTCTCAAATCAAGAAGAGAGTAAGACAACTAAGTCAAGAGGCTCATGTTACAATTGCGGAAAGGTCGGTCACTATAGGTCGGATTGTCCATTGTTGAAGAAAGACAAAGGAAAAGACAAACATCACAAGAGATCTAGCAAATCAAGAAGAGCATACATTGCATGGGAGAATGATAGTGATCCCTCAAGCAATGGTAACTCAAGTGATGAAGAAGAAAAGGTCATTCTTTGTCTTATGGCTCATCAAAAGAAGAAAAAGAATGTAAGTCATTCTAAATATGATCATGTTGATAAAATTTCTTATTTTGATTTGTAAAAAGCCTTTAGTACTATACATAATAAGGCCAAGGAAGCTTTTAAACGCTTAGCATCAAATAAGAAGATTTTATGGTGTTTAGAAAAGAAGGTTTCTGATTCCGAAAAGGAATTAGAAACTCTTAAGAAATCTATGATAAAGACTACTAAAGGCAAAACTGAAGATGATAGGGGATCTTGGTTTAGATGGTCTGGATGTGAAACTTGTCACATTTGGAAAAGAGATGTCAGTACTCTTCAAGCTAAATTAGACAAGGCTTTACAACCTGGAGTTATCTTTGCTATTGGTCAATCACATTTTAGAAGTAACATGAATAATCCTTATCAAAAATACACTTATGTGGTAAAAAATCAAGTTAGCAAAAGCAACTCTCATCCAAACTCAAATTGTCTATATTGTTACAAGAGGGGATACACTATTTCTAAATGCCGATTTAGGAGATTTTTGGTTCCTAAAGGCATTTTCTAATGGTTTCCCAAATGAAACCAAAGTTTCACTCACACACAAGGACCCAATGAAAATTGGGTACCTCCTTCCCTTGTTTAATTTGTAGGTGGAATGTCTTAAGGCTATAGAGAGAACATGGTTTCTCGATAGTGGATGCTCAAGACATATGACGGGTGACATTTCCTTATTCTTTGACTTTTTGTCTAAGAAGAAAGAATTTGTAACCTACAATGATAGTAACAAGGAAGTTATACTCAGAAAAGGTAGCTTAGATAATCCATTTTCTACTACTATCTCAGACGTCCTTTTAGTTAAAGGTCTTAAGCACAATCTTATTAGCTTTAGCCAGTTATGTGATAAAGGATATAAAGTATCATTTTAAAAAGATTATTGCATGATTGAACATAATGATAAAAAAAAATTATGTGCTTAAGGGCTTAAGGGTGAATAACATATACATGCTTGACTTGAATGAAGTATCTTTGACTAGCGCTAAATGTCTTGCCTCCATGAGTGAAGACTCTTGGCTTTGGCATAGGCGATTAGCGCATGTCAACTTTTAGTTGCTAAATAAAGTAGTTGCAAAAGATTTAGTAGTTGGTCTACCCAAAGTTAAATTTTCAAAAGATCACTTATGTGATGCGTGCCAAATGAGAAAGCAAACAAGGATCTCTTTTAAATCTAAAAACATTGTTTCTACAACGAGACCCCTTGAACTTCTCCATATGGATCTTTTTGGCCATCTAGAATTAAAAGTCTAGGTGGAAACTACTATGGTTTTTTTATTGTAGATGACTAATCTAGATTTTGTTGGACCATTTTCTTAGCAAGTAAAAGTGACACTTTTTCTGCTTTTGAATTTTTTTCCAAGATTTCTCAAAACAAATTGAACACTAGCATAGTTACTATTCGAAGTGATCATGGAGGTGAATTTGAAAACCATCTATTTGAGTAATTTTGTGAAACAAATGGCATTGATCATAATTTTTCCGCTCCAAAAACTCTACAACAAAATGGAGTAGTGGAACATAAAAACCGAGGTTTAGAAGAGCTTGGAAGGACTATGATCAATGAAAATGGCATTCCTAAATATTTTTGGGCCGATGTCGTAAATACGGCTTGTTATGTCTTGAATAGGATACTCATTTGTCCTATTCTTAACAAAACTCCTTATGAATTGTTAAAGGGAAGGAAACCTAATGTTTCATATCTTCATGTCTTCGGATGTAAATGCTTTATGTTAAATAATGGTAAAGAAAACCTTGGTAAATTTGACTCAAAAGACGATGAAGGTATATTTCTAGAATAATCTCAATCTAGTCAAGCATATAAGGTATACAACAAAAGGTTATGTAACGTTGAAGAATCCGTGCATGTTTCCTTTGATGAATCTTATCCGAAAATTGTCAGAGAAGGTATTTTTGTTGATGGTGCAAGTGTTCCTTCGGGAAAACATAATAAAAGATCAAGAAGAAAATAATGTTGAATCCAATCCAAAAAAAGTTGAGAGGGAGCCGTGTAAGACCCCAATTTTGACCCTAAGATCCCTCATGAAATTCCATCATAAGCATTAGCATTGGGATCATACCTTGGTATCCTCCTCACTCCCTTTCATTGGGTTTGTTTTGGGATACATCACCAAGCACTTTGTGATTATATCGCACTTGTACTTTATCATTTTTACTAACCAAAATACTAAAATATGTCTTTGTAGTTTTCTAACTCTTTTGTAGGCGAGGGACATGATTTCCTTGATTCATTGATCACATCTAGGGTTTAAGACCTTCATGAACAAAGATCACCATCAAGAGTTGATTCAATAATGGTTGTAAGCATCATGTATGAGTCCCAATTGTTTCTACATGTTATATTGATCAATTTTGCTTCAATATTTTGACTGGGTATCTTGAGTAACTTCTCCAACAAGCTATCTCACCAATTGATCAAATTTCTAAAGGTACACTTCAAAATTCATCATATTATGCATATATGATCTACCATGAGCCAAGAAAGTCAAGAGAATTAGAAATTAGCAAGTTGGTTGATGGTGGTTGGCCAGGTGAATTCATCTGATCAAAACTGGGTCTCCCTAGACCCTATCTCCTACAATTTTCACCATATGAAAATGATTCCAAGAGAAACGCTACTCTAACTGACATTATAAACAACTTTCATGTTTATACCTAGAGCTAGTTTTTCTTGGAAAATCATTTTCTATGTTGAAACATTATAGGTCATTTTGTCTAAACCCTAATTTGAAAGTCAACTTCCCAAGGCCATAACTTGTTCAATTTTTATGAGATGAAAGATTTCCAAGTTTCACAATCAAATTCAATGTGTCTAATTCAACTTTTATGTTTGTAGTGGGATCTAATTCAACTTCTTTGCACATGTGATATGAGGCTACATTATAGGTCACTTTTGACCTATACCATTGATCAAGTGATTTTGCCAAACTTCAAAAATGCATAACTCTATCATTTAAAATCCAAATTACATGAAATTGGTGACCACTTTTAAGGTATTTGAGAGAGCTGCAATTTTGATGAAGACATTTTTCTCATTTTAATCTCCCACAAAAAGTTGAGCAAGGTGGAATATTGAGACATATGGCTTGACACTTAGAAAATTTTCAATATGTCAATTTTTCCAAACTTCCACCTCAAATATCTCCAAGTTCCAAGCTCAAAATGAAAAAGTGTTCAACATCAAACTTGTTCCTCTTGATCTCACCTTTCCAAAGAGCTATAATTCATGCATTTTGGATGAGAAATGCATAGGCTGCACATGGCTTAAACAGACTGGTATCATGTGTCATGGATCAAACTTCAAATTCAAATTCTCAATTGCCTTGCATTCCAAGCTTGCTTCAACATATCTGAACTTCAAATTTGGACTTTTAGCAATCATTTGATGGGCCTAGGCGGGCCCATGCAGCTGCTTACCTCCCTTTGCCAATTTTAGAAACTTGAATGGAGTGTGCAATTAACACTTGAATCCTCTATAAATTGAAGCTCAATTGCTCATAATCAACACACACACTGCGCAAGCTTTGATTCCCCATAGAAAGCCCTTCATATTGAGAGGATAAACCTGAGAAATTCTTTTGAATTTGAGCTTGAATCTCAACTATTTTGGAATTCAATTCTCCATGAGTCCTTTGTTTCTAAGCCATTCCATTCCACTTCTGCAAGCAATTGGAGTGAAGCAAAGCACGATCCAGGTCAAGATCTAGCAAGCTCAGACCTCCATTAAAGGTATTTTGCAGAATTTTTCAATTCTTCGATTCTCCTTTTTTCTTGCTCAAGTCTCTTGATTATTGTGTTGGCTGAAGTCCTACCAATGTAGGCAAGGTGTTTAAGTTGTTTTGATGATGAATCGAAGCAACTCAGATCATGAACGTCATTTTTCAATTCCACATATCTCTCAATATAGTTGGAATTGGAAGAAATGGAGGTGATATTCGAGCTCAGTGATGTTTTCTTTTTAAAACCATATCCCTGTTTGAAATTTTGGTGATGGTTGATGATGACCAGTCCGGCGATGCTCGCCGGAGAAGACGACTGGAGCTCTGGCTCCGGTGGTGATGTGGTTGAGGTCTAGACCGTGTGATCCAATTCATGTGTTCTAATCTTGACCGTGCATTGTGATTAACAAGTTTACCACGCAGTTGACTTGCGCCTTGGTGGAATGCGCGTTGTGGATCATTAGATCTTCCACCTCAATTAATGAGGGCGATCTGATGGTCCACGTATTTTTGTAATTTCTGATTTTCCATTTAATTCTATTATTTTCAATAATTCATAATAAATTTAATATTGATCCAAAAAATATGGGACTTTCACCAAAAAATTTCAAATATTTTTCTTTCATATTTTGAATTAAAATTATTTTTTGGATCATTATTAGTATTTTTCATGAATTAATTAATTTTTCATTTGTTTTTAATTGTTTAAAAATATTTTCAAGTGTCCAAAAATTATGAAATTTTTTATCCAAGGTCCTTTGACCTTGTTTGACCTATGATAAATCACATGGCCATTTATTTGGTGTTTTGATGTGATTTTAGGATTTGGACAAAACATATTTGAATTTAATGCATTATTTTAATATTTTTAATTGAATAAATGCCATTTTAATTGTGTTGACCATTTGGATTGACTTATTTGAGTTTCTCATTTGTTGTTGGGCCTTGGTCAAGCTTGATTTGACTTTGTCAAGTTAATATTATTGGATTTAGGGGATTGATGGAATGTACATTCCATCTCCCAAAATAAATTAATAATATTAGTTTGGTAAAAATCCTCATTTGACCAATTTGTGATTCCATTCATCCCTTTCCCTCTTTATCTAATTCCCCTTCTTCACCCATTCATTTCAATTGGCCAATGATATCTCTAAGTCCTAATGCTAGTTGATTGAACGATTAACATGAGTATGGATGAGATTAGGCCACACCTTTGCATATTTTTTTTGTGTGGTATGTTAAATGAGCATAGTTCTTAATATTATGTCTCCAACATGCATTAACACCCAAAGTCTATTGCCCGGCCTCAAATAGTTGTGGCTTCTATATAAGTCCAATTACGATTGCTTAACATAGCGTTAAATTTGTGATACAAAAGGCATAAGCATTCTAGTTAGTGAGATTGTAAGTCTCCCATCTTCCATGGTATTGTGTGGAAACTTTGCCTTATTTCCTTCCTTTGGAAGATGTTTTGGTTCAAGGATCTATGCTTGTGGCAAGTGGGTTGAGTGTTCTCCAAAGAATGTCTTGATTAAAAAAGCAAAACAAAACTAACTATTAACTCACTAACCATTAACTTTTACTTTCAAGCTTCTACTTTTAATGCAATTTATTTTTATTATCATTTGTCTTTGTACATATCATTCTATTTGTTTATGTTTATGCAATTTTCACTTTGTCCACTTGGACCATATTGTGTGATATACTTTGTTGCCTTGTTTGTTTGTTTGGTCTTTGACCATTAATGCACATAATAATAACAAGAACCCTAAAAGACTTTTTTTGAGTGGACTGTTGTTTTGATCTCCCCAATTGGACTTAGAACTTAGGCAACATTCTTTTGCTAATGGACTTGGCCAATGCCAATTTGTTGAAGAACTAAGAACTTGCAAGATTGAATTCATCTGATACATCATTCTAAATCTATCCAGATTCATCTGCAATATTGATCCTTGTTAAGCTGTTATGTTGGACTTGTGACTTGTGGATTTCATCTGTTACATGGACCATGTTTGAAGGAGATCATTGAAGTTGATAAGCTTGGATGAGGCCATCTTTATTTGATGCCTTTGCTCTTCAAGATTGATATAATTGTGCATTTGTGTGTTGCTTTATCCTAAAAAGTCCAAGGGAATTCTGGGTTTCTATTGGCATACTTGTCTATTGGATTGCTCCCATTTTGGTCAGATGATTTCAACTTTAAACTTTTAAATTTCTTGTATCTAGGGTAGTCTCTTCAACTTCTCCCCACTTATTTAATTTCAAAATCTCTCCCTCCATTTTTAAAATCTTCTTTGTGTGAACTACTCTTTTGTTCTAAACCTTGACCACTTTCAAAAAAGGTAGACACTTTGGCCTTATGCCATTGCGTTTTCAAACTTACTTTCTTAAATCAAAAGTGTAAATGAACTTAACGATACTTGACTTAAACTTTCAAAAATGCCAAAAATAACTAAATCATTTAAACCATTTTTAGGCCCTTGTGCCCTTCAAACTCAATTTTTGTTAAAACCAACATACTCACTTTGAAATTTCTAGCACGAACTATGAGGTTTTGATCCCTCATTCATATGTTGGTACGTAGGCACGAGACCGAAGGTCTTGCCAAACACAAAAATATAATTAATCAATTCTTTTCTCACCCTCCATTCCATTTGTTTGTAAACATCACTTTATACCAAGTACATATGCACACAAAAAGGGCTCTCTAGGAGTACCTAGGACACTTTGGGTGCTAACACCTTCCCTCTGTGTAACCAACCCCCTTACCTGTGATCTCTGATTTTTATTAGTTTTTATTTGAAAACTTCTTACTATTTGGGTTTTGTTCGCATTTTTTTCCCTTTTCCCTTGGAAACAATAAAATCGCGGTGGCGACTCTTGTTAATTGATCTTTAGCTTGTCAATAGCTTAATGATCATGAATTTCCCGCTACAAAAATTGAGTGGCGACTCTGCTGGGGAGTAGTCTCCAGTGGGTTTAGCCTACTTTTTATGTGAATATATGTGATGTTTGTATATATGTATGTATGATATAATCTGCTTGTTGTGCTTGGTGATCTCTAAGTGGTGAGATAAGTTCTAACCCGAACTTGAGTGCAATTAAGATAGGAGGATGGTATAGTCATGTTCGACTTGTGTGGAGTAGTCCTTAACAAGTTGGCTTGAGATCCATCTGCTCGGTGGAGACTCCTTTGGATTTGGAAATGTCACACAAGCATTTGTGGTTAGGCATGACTATTTCTAATGGGTCTGAGAAGATGAGGACCTTAGAACACCTAACCCATCTTGGCCTATTTAGGACGTAGTGCGGAAACTGTTCAGGTGTAGACTTGATAACAGTTGCTACGCGATACTACACTCAGACGAGTTTCTCTTGAGAATATTATGGATCGATGAGTCAGTCATCTTAACCTGTAATATCCGATAGATGGAATTAAGACTCTGGGAACTTTTTAGAACATGATCTATAGGTTTTATCCTTAGTTAACTCCTTTGAGATGGTTCTAACCCAGACTCTGTGCTCGTGACTTGCAATAAACCCTTGATTCTTGGTTGATCCAATCAAGTCTTATCAATATCAATGGAACTTGGGTGTTGATAAGGTGCAAACCATAATCCACCAAAATGGATGATTGATCTTGACAATGACATGATTCATCCCTTGACCTTTGATTGCCTTGTGTGTGATCCCTTATTTGTGATTGTTGCATTCATGCATTCCATGCGCATCATAACATTCATCACACAAAATTTCAAGGAACTAAGGTATCATTTGCAAATATTTTCAGACCATGGATTATGGACGAAGGAACACTAAGAAGTACAGTTTCAGATCTCCAAACTTGAAAGAGTTAAGGAAGATAGCATCTTTTATATTAGATCCCTTGGACTTCAAGCAACATCATGGGAAGCTTCTGTCCATTTTGTCTGCTGATGTAGTGGAAGGATTGTTAAGTGTATTGTTGCAGTTCTATGATCCTCTCTACCATTGTTTCACTTTCCTAGATTTTCAGCTTGTGCCTACATTGGAGGAGTATTCTCATATTTTGGGGATACTTGTTTCTAGTAGAGTGCCTTTTAGTGGATTGGAGGAGATTCCTTAATCTAGTATTATTGTTGAAGCTCTTCACTTGAAGAAGTCTGAGATAGAGGCTCATTGGGTGAAGAAAGGAGGGTTATTTGGATTGCCATATGTTTTCCTCGTCAAGGAGGCTACCATTTTTGCTCAAGTTGGTAGTGTGGATGCTTTTGAAGCTATCTTTATGTTGCTCATCTATGGATTAGCTTTGTTCCCTAACATTGACGGTTTTGTTGATGTTAACGCCATTAGAATTTTCTTGATTGGGAATCCCGTGCCTACTTTGTTGGGTGATATGTATTTCTCTTTGCATCTAAGTAATTCTAAGGGTGGTGGAACGATTGTCTGTTACATTCCTCTTCTGTATAAGTAGTTTATTTTTCACTTGCCTCAGACGCCTGCTTTTGTGGAGAACAAACAATGTCTAAAGTGGTCTACGAGACTCATGTCTCTCACTAATGATGATATGGTTTGGTATGATCCGTTCTTAAGAAGTTTGGAGATTATTGATAGTTATGGTGAATTCTCTAATGTGCCTCTCATTGGTACACAAGGGAGGAATTAATTACAACCCTGCTTTGGCTCGTCGTCAACTTGGGTTCCCCTTAAGAGACAAACCTAATAACACTTTGTTAGAAGGTCTTTTCTATCAAGAGGGTAAAGATCCCCAACATTTGAAGCAGAAGATTGTGCATGCTTGGCATAATGTGTATAGGAAAGGAAGATCCGAGCTTGGTCTGTGCAACTGTGTAGCTTTGGAAGCTTACACTCTTTGGGTGAAGAAGAGAGCTATGGAGTTGAAGATGCCTTATCCTTGCAAAAGACCTATGTCTATGGTTGTGGCTGAGCCATTAACTCTCCCTAACCAAGATGTAGAGGAGTTGGAAGACGCGCTCGTCAAGATGAAGCAAGAGAAGGATATGTGGGAAGAGTGTTTCCATGCTTTGAGCAAGAAGCATGAAGAGTTGCAGTTGGAGTCTAAGGACAAAGACGCACTGATTGAGCTACTTGAAGACCAAGTGATGAAGAGGCAGAGAGAGCCAGAGGTTTCGTCTTCTAGCATGCCTTAGCCTTCCGTTGCTTGGAAGAAGATTGTTGACCAGCTTGTCCTTAAGAAGACTCAGTGAAGGCTTCTTTTGAGACCGAGATTCGTCGCATTCGAAGGAAGTACGCGCCTCACAGTTTTCGGAGGTTGAAGGTTTTCGATTACTTCTATTTTGGCTTTGTCTACTTCAATTCCTCTATTTGATATGATGTGTCCTAAAACAATTCCTTCTTGTACCATAAAGTGACATTTTTCCCAATTAAGTACTAGGTTTACTTTTACACATCGTTCTAGAACTCTTTCTAGGTTTTCAAGACATTCTTCGAAACTTTGCCCGCATACGGAAAAGTCATCCATAAAGACTTCCATGATGTTTTCGAGAAAATCGACGAATATTGCCATCATGCATCTTTGGAAAGTTGCAGGAGCATTGCACAAGCCAAACGGCATTCGTCGATAAGCGAAGGTACCAAAAGGACATGTGAACGTTGTCTTTTCATGGTTATCAAGATGAATTGGTATTTGAAAGAAACCTGAGTAACCGTCCAGATAGCAGAAATGAGAATGCTTGGCTAGTCGTTCTAACATCTGGTCTATGAATGGTAAAGGAAAATGATCTTTTCGGGTTACTTTGTTTAGCTTTCTATAATCAATGCACATTCTCCATCCTGATTAATTTCGTTTGGTTATAGTTTCTCCTTTTTCATTTTCGATCACTGTTATACCTCTTTTCTTTGGTACTACGTTTACAGGACTAACCCATTTGCTATCGGATATAGGATATATGATACCTACCTCTAATAACTTCGTTACTTCCTTCTTCACTACCTCACTCATGATCGGGTTTAGTCTCCACTGATGTTCCCTAGAAGTTTTACAGTCTTCCTCTAGCATGATGCAGTGAATACAAATAGAAGGACTTATCCCTTTAAGATCGGTGATGTTGTATCCTAACGCGGTTGGATATTTTCTTAAGATATGTAGGAGTTTTTCGGTTTCAAGTTTTCCTAGGTCTGTGTTGACTATTACTGGTCGTTCAAGTTCTAAGTCCAGGAATTCATATCTCAGACTTTTGGGAAGTGTTTTCAGGTCGAGGGTTGGTTTCTTAAGGCATTGCGTAGGGTCTGATGTTATTGCTAAACATTGGTTCAGTCTGTCTTCTACACGATAGTCGGACAAATCGTCATTTTCGAATTCTGTTTCTTTTATGCATTCATCATTGATATCCATGAAGTAACATGTGTCTTCTATCGCAGGTGCTTTCAAAAATTGGGAAAGAATAAACTCAATTTTCTCTTCTCCTACTTCGAAAGTGAGTCGTCCTCGTTTTACGTCTATGATAGCACCGGCAGTTGCTAAGAAGGGTCTTCCCAATATAATGGGGGTAACTTCATCTTCTCTTATGTCCATAATTATAAAATCAGTGGGAATGTAGAATTGACCTATGCGCACGGGAACGTTTTCAAGAATTCCTACGGAATATCTAACGGAACGATCTGTTAATTGCACAGACATTTTAGTTGGTCTTAATTCTCCCATTTCAAGTTTCTTGCATATGGACAAGGGCATAACACTGATACCGGCTCCTAAATCGCATAAAGCTTTGTCTATGACAAATTTTCCTATATGACAGGGTATAGAAAAACTACCAGGATCTTTAAGTTTAGGAGGCATATTTTGGATTATTGCGCTACACTCGGCAGTGAGTGTAACGGTTTCTTTATCTTCATGTTTCCTTTTATTAGATAAAATTTCTTTTAAGAACTTAGCATATGAGGGCATTTGTGTAATAGCTTCTGTAAAAGGAATTGTGACGTTTAATTGTTTCAGTAGGTCAACAAATTTTTTAAATTGGCCCGCGTCTTTGGTTTTAATTAGCCTTTGAGGATAAGGGATAAGTGGTTTGTAAGGCGGTGGAGGTACATAAGGTTCTTTTTTTTCTACGGTTTCCTTATTACACTCTTCCTTTTCCTTAGGTTTACCTTCTTCCTCAGTTGACTTTTAAGTGTTTTGGTTCTCAATCCTTGGGTCAGATGGTCCTTCTACCTCTGTACCACTTTGTAATATAATTGCATGAGCGTGGCCTTTCAGATTAGGTTGTGGTTGTCCAGGAAATGTACCAGTTGGGGCAGCAGTAGACGCTTGTTGTTGAGCTACTTGCGAGATTTGTGTTTCAAGCATTTTGTTATGGGTAGCTAGGGCATCTACTTTACTTGCTAGTTGTTTAATCTGTTCGCTAGTGTGTACATTCTGGTTTAAGAACTCTTTATTGGTTTGCTGTTGAGAAGCTATGAAGTTCTCCATCATGATTTCCAAGTTGGATTTCCTAGGAACGTTATTGTTAGGTGTAGATGGGGTCGGCTTTTGATATCCAGGTGGTACAGCTAGAGCTTGACTGGGAGCTTGCCCTGGTGCGTATAAAGCGTTATTACTTTTATACGAGAAATTAGGATGGTTCTTCCAGTTTGAGTTATAGGTATGCGAGTAAGGATTTCCTTGAGCATAGTTCACCTGTTTTGTTTGAATTCCTGTTAGGAGTTGACAATCTGTAGGAGTGTGACCTTGAATTCCACAGACTTCGCAATTTTGAGTTACGGCAACCACGGTGGCTGGAGGTGATACATTTAAACTTTCAATTTTTTGGGCAAGAGCATCCACTTTTGCATTAACATGATCAAGGCTACTTATCTCGTACATGCCACCTTTTGTTTGAGGTTTTTCTACCACTGTTCGGTCGCTTCCCCACTGATAATGATTTTGGGCCATGCTCTCGATAAGTTGATAAGCGTCGGTGTAAGGTTTATCCATAAGCGCACCACCGGCGACGGCGTCTATTGTTAACCTTGTGTTGTACAAGAGACCATTGTAGAAGGTGTGAATTACTAACCAGTCCTCTAAACCATGGTGTGGGCAAAGTCTCATCATGTCCTTGTATCTTTCCCATGCTTCGAAGAGAGATTCGTTATCTTTTTGCTTAAATCCATTTATCTGGGCTCTCAACATAGTTGTTTTGCTTGGAGGAAAATATCGGGCAAGAAAGACTTTCTTCAAATCATTCCATGTGGTAACTGAGTTGGAAGGAAGAGACTAAAGCCATCTTCTAGCTTTATCTCTTAACGAGAAAGGAAAGAGACGAAGTCGAATTTCCTCTGAAGTGACACCATTAGCTTTAACAGTGTCAGCGTATTGGACAAATACGGATAAATGAAGGTTTGGATCCTCGGTAGGATTTCCAGAGAATTGATTTTGTTGCACTGCCTGCAGCATCGAAGGTTTAAGTTTGAAGTTGTTCGCTTCGATTGCGAGCAATACTCGAATGCGGCTGATCCTGCGATGGAGCAGCGTAATCTCGAAGAGCACGAGCTGGTTCGGCCATCGCTGGTATCGTTAAAGGAAGGAGATTTTTGAGATCAGGAATTTCGATTGGAGGAAGATTGTTTCTAGCACGATACTCCCGAATTCGTCGTAATAATCGGAGATATCGTTCAACGTCGTTGATTCGTAAGTAGTACGGTTCGTCTTGTGAGCGAGTGTGTGGCATACAAATCAACGAAAAGGGAAAAAATAAAAATTGCCTTAGTCTCTACAGCGTAACAGAAGAGTTACGATATCGACTAAATAAAAGTCCCCGGCAACGGCGCCAAAAACTTGATCGTTCTTTATGAGTCTATCGGGGTACTAACTGCAAGCGCACAGTCTAATCGCGTAGTTTTAAAAGATATCGATCCCACAGGGACTTAATGAATCGATCTACCGTTTTTCTAGGGTTACTGCGTAAAGCTAAGGCGGATGATACTTTAATGATTAGGGGTAAAAAATAAAACTAAATTTGGATCTAGATAAAATATCAAATAATATGGATATCAGTATGTAGTTCGTCGTATTTGGGGAATCAAATCTTTGTTGGTCTTTTTCTTAATTTTAAAATAAGTCTTTTCAGTAGACACTATTAATTAAAAGTCTTTTCCTCAAACTCTCGCTCTGTTGAATTAGACTATGACTTTATATTTTAACGTACGCTCTCACTATTTCGTTAAATCTAAAATAACTTTTGAAAATAATAGAATCTATAGAAACTCCTTTTGAGAAAATACTAACCGTTTAAACACCCTCGTCTCAAACTCTCGCTCTGTTGACTTAGATTATATGATTAAACTTAAATGCTTAACTCTCGTCCTCACATTTAACTTTTAAAAATAATTTTTGAAAATGATTAGAATTTAATTAACCTTAAAAATTGATTTCGCCCTGATTTAAAGTTAATGTTCAATTTACACTGTCCAGTTAAAAACTCAAACCGTCATTCTATTGATTTTAACTTCTTTATGTCTTTTACTCTCGTACAAAAACCTTGGTATTAACTTTGTAAATTGAGACCAGAAAAAGAGTGACTATATTCTGAAATAAATTTAAACCAACTCAATTTTGATTCCTTTATTCCGCTTACTTTACATACCGATATCTAAATTAATTAGCCAGACATGATAAACATGCATAAACAATAATCATGCATAAATACGACCATATCAAACAAACAATATATATAAACAGCGGAACAAAGCATATGTAAATTAAAACGATAAATTAATTAATTAATGAACCTGGAAAATTACTAGAAATCTGGATTTTATCTCCTAGCTTCGATGCTCGAACACTCCACCACAAGTCGGTTGGATTTGTTCTTCACAATTCTCAATCAGAGAGGAAAGTAAAAACAAGGAAATAAAATACTATGATCTAACGTAAGGTTAGATCCAGTAAAAATTACACAATAATTTCCGGTGTAGAAACTATCGTGAGAAAATAAATTGTATGCTTCGGAAATTAAACTAGAAAAGAAAATAAAATAAATTGCCTGAAAATTTAGAGTGCTGGAAAAATAATGCTGGAAAAATTGTACGGAGAAGAGCCCTCTTCAATTGGCTTTTGTGAGGTTTATTTATATTCACCTCCCAAAATAACCGTTTCCTAGAATGGGTCTTCAGTGTGGTTCAAAACGTCTACGCGTGCACGAGAGAATTTAGGGGAAACCGTCCACTCTGTTACTCACGTAAAGCCTAAAATATAGGATGCAATGTGTGACGTCCGTCACACTATGTGTTACAGTCGTAACACTAGGTTTTAAGACGTGGCGACCGACACGTACTTGTTGCGGTCGTGACAACAAGTTTCTTTGTTCCAAACGTGGGCTGGGCTTTGGTGCTTCAGCTTGCTGCTTTTCCTAGAAAATCTTCTTTTTGCACCCCTTTTCTTTCTTTTTCACATGTGATTTAAATAATGATACCTGAAATAAATAATAAAAAAATACCGAGTAATATCGAATAATATGAAATAAATTGAATCAAATAACGATATAATTTAATTAAATCAAGTCTAAAAATGTGATATAGTTTCATGTTATCAAACTCCCCCACACTTAGACTTTTGTTTATCCTCAAGCAAGATGAAATTTCCAAACACACATCGATTCGTAATAGGTTGCAAGTAAATCTCGTTTAGAAATAACCTGAGTTTAATCTTAACATCAAAAACTACCGTAACAACACTAGATAACCCCACCTTATGCAAACCAGTTCGAGTCATGCTATTATAGCTCAGCCTAGTTTTTTTACTCTTATTTCACCCGTTTTCATTCGAGCGAAATCACATTAAGCCCTTTATATCGGTTAGCGATTCTGATCCCCTTTTAAGTAGAAGTTCTGGTACATAAGTTGGATAATTTCTTTATTTAGTCTATTGCAAATTGCGGGGGATCGGACCGTAGTCCGCCCTACCAAGTTCAGCACCAGAAACCGCTGAACCAACTCACAATGGATCGTTCATACTATGTTTTTGTAGGGTCCGCAACCTTTGGATTAAATGATCGCGTAAGGATCACCTAACTTAATTAGTGCATTTCTTGATTTTTAATATGTTGTTTTGGGAATCATTCACTTGTATTCATCGTCTCTCCACGTAGTTTGCTATTAAGATGGTGTCGACTTCTCGTATAAACTACTCGGGGTTACTATAAAACTAAAAGTTCAAGGAATTGGTATAATAGGTACTTAAACTGATCTAACATGCTGAGGTTTTTAGAGTGTTGGGGCGGTAATAATTTTGTCTTAATTTCACTCAAGTTTTATAAAATAAGCAACCTTTATACTTATTGAGTGTGTTGAATTTTGTTATGGCTCAAGAAAATTGAGGAGAATAGATAATAAAAAATTTCACACTAGGGACTTGACTTAAGAAAAAAAAAATATTATTGAAAGGGAAATAAACATGAATGAAACAAAGTGATCCCCCCTACACTTAAATGAAACATTGTCCTCAATGTTTCAAAAAAACGAAAAAAAGGAAAGAAAAAAAATGGTACGTAAACTCAATTCTGCCTGCGTCCTCTTGTTCTCAGACCCGATGATCGTTCACGTACTGCCAAGTCATCAAACCTGTTAAGCAAGTCAGTGAACCTCTGGTCGGTTATTGCATTCCTCTCTTGTTGTTGTTGTTGCATCTGGCGCATCAGTTGCATTACTTCGTTATTCTGCGCATGCATGGCATCAAGCCGTTGGCCTTAATGTTCAATAGCATCCATGATGTCATCATTCGTTACAGGCCTTCTTCTTCGACGACGTCGGGAGGATGGACCAGCTACATTATCGGAAGGATTATGTGGGGCAGAATGTTGTTCAGGATCTTGATCACCTTGCTCCATTTCATCAAACTCGTCTGGGAGCGGGTTTGCTTGTGTAGGCATGGTAGGTTCGGGAGCATTCAAATCGTAGATGAATTTGTTGGGGTTGGTAACATCGGTGAGTGCAATGTTGGGCAAAACGACGCTTGGGATTTCTTGGTTATTCACCATAAGATAATACTTCCCGCCTACCCTATTTTTAATTAAGCGGCAGGAGCGACAATAGCTGATATCCATAAACAGGGGTGGCAAAGATTGCAAATTCTGAAGTCGGTCCCCTAAATTTAAACCGAGTGCGATGGTGGTTATTAATCCTCCAATCACAAAAGTTTGATTGCCTCGAGCACAAAGGGCACGGATATGGTGAAGTAAGAAAGAGGCGGCGTTTACCTTTGTATTTGCTGAAAAGATGCAGTGTAGGAAGAATAATTCTTTCGCGTTAACTTTGTTGTTGTTGGCTCTTCCAAAGATGGTGTTTTGCAAAATACGGATAAAATACCGGATAGTGGGATTGTGTATGTGTGAAGCAAGTAATGCATCCCAATTGGTGGTTACCACACCGGATATTTTTCCAAAAAGGTCGAATGCGTTCGTGTTCCATTCTGAGTTTGGAGGGATTCTTGGGTGGACATCGTCTCCTTCAGGAAAACGTAGCATGGCACTCAACTGTTCTTGAGATAGTGCGTACTCAGTGTTGAACATACGGAATTTTGCGACACCGGTTAAGTACTCGTCCTCACCGGTTGGAGTGGTGTATGAATAAGACCTTAAAAACTCCAAGGTGAGTGATGGTTATTGTAAGACCCCAATTTTTGACCCTAAGATCCCTCATGGCATCATAACATCACATTGCATAAGACTCAAGGATCAATGAGCATCTTGCTTCCTTTACCTGTGGATGGGTTATCTTTAGTGAGTGATTCTTGATCACCAAGCATGTTTTGCATTGTATACCATTGCTCTTCTCATTTGTTTGCTAACCAAAAGCACCAAAATATGTCATTAACCTTTGTTACTTGCAGCTTAAGCAGTCAACAGGTCAAGCATACCAAGTGGATCCTATGAGCACAAGATAAGGCATCTCCTTGGGATGAGGACCATTTGATCATTCAAAAGAGCTTATATGAGCTAGGGTGTCATTTTGAATCAAATTCATCAAGTGATAGAGGCCCAAGTTCATCAGTGCATTTTCAGGTCATCTGAGGACCATACAATCAACTGTACAATCAATTGAGGGCTATGAGTTGAGGAATGGACTTTCTTCATCTTAATCATGTTCATACAAGGCCTATTCATCATGTCAAACATCAATGTTGAAGATTTTGAAGTCAAATCAAAAGTTTCCCAAAATGGAAAGTGACCTGTAATTTCAAGTTTCCAAAAATGGTAAGTTTTTGGTCCACATTCAACTTGACTTTCCAACATCAACGAAGCTTCAAATGAATTTTTGGTCAACATGAAAGTTGAAGATCTTTCTCTCCCATTTCCAAAAAGTCCAAGATCATGAGCATCTGATGAATGGTTAAGGAGTTATAATCCAATGATTGCAAAGTGTGCTTGAAACTTCAAAGTGCCATAACTTTTGATCCAAAACTCCAATTTGAGTCACTCTTTTTGCAAAATGCTTCTTATGACCTATATTTTCCAAATCCATCATTGCATTGCATGAAATTAAATCATATGATCATTTGCCCATGCATGTTCATTTTGGAGGGAAAATGGAGAATTTGAATTATATTGATCATACATGAAAAATACCATTGCCATTGTGTTTATTGGATAATTTTGAGTAAGTTTTGGTCATGCATGTGCACTGTTCACGTGCAAAATTCTCCATGCACCACACATTTGCCAATTTTGGTCATGCACCTCATTCTCATTAATCTTCCATTAACCAATACAAATTTTGATTAGCAGCATGATTAATACATAGTATAAAAGCCATTTTGCTAATCACAATAAAAAAGATAACAGAATTTGGATCAGATTTTTCACTTCCCTCTCAAATTTCTCTCTCTTCAATTTTCAAAATTCTTCACCTAATTCATCAAAATTCTTGTAGAATCGTGTTCATCATGTGTCATTGAGTAGGATTTGGCTATTGATTTGAAGAATTGGAGCCAAGATCAAGCTGCACAAGCTCAAGAACATGAAGATGGAAGTTGCAATTTGAGCTAGATCCAGTACATTTCAAGCATCAATTTCTACATCAAGCTTCATAACAAGAGTAAGGGAGAAGATCTGGACGCTTTTGATAGCTTGAATCCACGATTTCATCATTCTGTTCTTCAAGAGGTTAAAATTCGATCATCACCTTCCTTCATTTTATGCACATGATATTGTAGATCTTTTCATGCTGATTATCCTGATATAAGTAGAATTTGAAATGGACGAATATTGCATGAGATACGATAACTTGAAGTTTTGTGGATCAAACTGTTTTGCTTCGATCTGTTCTTATTAGGAAGAATTAATGTTAATTGAGCCTGGATTTGGAATGTACATTGAACAAGCTTTCGATTGGTATGCTTATTGCTTGATTCTGGAAAAAAAATTGATGATGTTACTGTAGCGCCACCGTCTCATTGAGGAAGACGGTGGAAACCACCATCCAAGCCACCGTCTGCAAAAGCGTTAGGGTTTATCCCTGTCACTGCCACGCGTGCGTCTTCATGGCGAAATGATAGGCTATGGTTTTGTTGACCATTTCCACGCATGCATTGACTCTGAGTTGGCTTGCCAACTCATTTAATGAAACGACAGTGTTTTGATCCAAACGCTACCATGACCTCGAATGCATTGGTTCGATTCCCTGGCATGTTGCTTTTGATTTATTTTTTCATGCGCTTGTTTTCACCATGCAAACCCTGGTTCGATACTTGGTTATGTTACTTTGTGAATTAATTTTTTGCCAGCGCTTCTATTAACCTCATGGTCCTGTGTTCAACACCTTGCCACAACAATTTCTGATTTAATTTTCATGCGCCTCATTTAACCTCATTGTCCTGAGTTCAACACTCACCTCCAGCATGTTTTCAAATTTAAGTCATCATTTCATTTTCCCTTCACATTATTTCATGCATTATTTCATATATTTTCATCAATTTCAAAAAATCACTAAAAATAGAAAATGATTCCAAATAAATCCAAATTTTTTTCTACATGTTCATTTGAATGTCTTTTATTTTGTGATGTGAATTTCTGGATTTGTGCCTTGCTGGAATTTTGAATGTGATTGATTATTTGAACATGGTGTAAATGTGACATGTTGTACTAATTTATTTGTGAGGTGCTCATACTTTCTCCAATTGCCTTGAAATTTTACATGCTCATTCATGACACATAACATGATCTCTTGGCTTTTGTTTGGAATTTTTATCACTCACCATCACTGTTTTAGACACATGGACATGTTGTGTAACATTTGGTGTCACATTCTTGACCTAATACTTGTGCATTTTCATTCACATGCCATTTGTTTGCTTCTGGACTTAATTTTTGGTATGATGCTTGTTCACTACATGTTGTATGCACACAAATATTTCCATGATCATTTGATTCATTTCTGTTTTAATGTGGATTTTATATCTTTGATGTCCAAATATGATCATCTTGCTTGTCTTTGCCTTATCTTGTTCAATTGATGGCTTTGCTTAATGATTTAGCTTTGATCCTTTTGAGGCCTTATTCTTGTTTGATTGAACATGCTTCATGTCAAATATTAGCTTCTATTTTGATTGTTTGCCTTGCCTTTGACCCTAGTCTTTACACTAGTGGTTTGTACTCACCATTTGAGCTTTGTGTTTCAGGTTTAGCATTAATGGTTGAGGTGGCCTCATTACTTGAGATTCCATTTGCTTTGATCACTAACTTTTGTTGTATTGTAGGTCCAATGAATGTGTTGAACTCACTTGAGTGATTACAATTGAGACCTTATCTTGTGTATAACTGTTGGATGTTCCTCTGTTGTTTGTTTGATTTGTCTGAATACAATATTAACTGTTTGGCTTTTGTACAGGTACATTAGTCGCTTTTAGCTCTTACGTGAGCTTTGCTTTGGAGTGTGGTTGATACACCACTTAGGTAGCCACTCTCTAACTCCATGTAGTCTGGAAGTCCTGTCACCTTTTTGGCAGGCATTTGGCTGAAGTCCTCCTTAAGAGGCCATATCTTTGAGTGTTTACATTTGTGCTCAAGACCTCCTTGTTGAGGCATACAGGTTAAGTCCTCCTAAGTGAAGAGGCAATTGACAGATAAAAGGTGTAGCACCTCAAATTTGCACCTATCATTGTACATACATTCTCATATTAGGTCATAGCATAACATGGTCCACTGCATAGCATTGCATTGTCCCATTTGCCTCAAGTGCAAGCCAGTCAAGAAATTAGGTCAAACTGATCAGGAGATTAGTCAACCAAGCAAGCAAGCACAATTCTCAAGGAGCCAAGGCCCTGGGGTTGGTCCAACATGTTCACATGACTTGGGGATCCATTTGAAGTGTTTAGGTCAAGGATTGGATGTTCAGAGGTCATCAGTCAATGCACAGTCAGTCAAAAACCCTAAAAGTCAACTGTTGGTCAACTGTCCATTTAATCAGTGATTTGATGATGGAAATTGGTTTGAGAGGTCTCATTCATGTCCATATAGTCCTCATATATCATGTCAAACACCATCATGGAAGAATTTGAAGCCAGATCAGAAATTTCCAAAAATGGAAACTGGACCTGTAACTGAAACTTACCAAAAATGGAAAGTCTTGATCCTCAAACTTACATCATGATACAAGCTTCAAATGAATTTTTGCCCAACATGAAAGTTGAAGATCTTGTTCTCCCATTTCCAAAAAGTCCAAGAACACTCAATTCCCATGTATGGTTGGCAAGTTATGATCAAATCGTTTTCAGAAATTCTTGAACTTCAAAAGGCCATATCTCTCAAACCATTTGGCCAATTTGGGTGGGGTTTTTTCCTACAAGTCACATTTGATCCCCTCTTTCCAAAAATGTAACTTTCATGTGCCAAAACTTCACCAATCAAAATGGCATTTTTGGATTTGCCTTAATTAATTTCAAGTGAGTGAAATGTTGACTTTTCAAAATAAACCTTTTCCAACCATTTGGCTAATTGAAATGGGTCTGAAATGTCATTTGAAACATGTTACAAAGCCCAAATTTATGCAGTACTTGCAGCCATGCTAGCTTGCTTGAAAATTGGAAGAAAGTACCATTTTTCAACCACCACATCCCACATATCCATGGACTGTGATCTGTACTTCTGATAGCAGATTTCTATCACCTTTTTTCTGTCAATTGCAAACACTAGAAGCAGCCATCAAACACATTGCCACAACAGAACTCACTCATGCTAAAAATCATCCTTTTTGCATTTTCCAATTTTCTGTCCAAAACTTCAAAAGAGCTTGACATTGCCTTGCCAAAAACAACATCAACACAACATCTTGGGCTCATTTCAACATTGTTTCTCCACCTGTAGAAGCCCCTTGCCCGACTGTTTTTCCAAGGTGACAGCCATGGCAGAGTTTGTTTGAAGCCAAGCCAAGCCATCTCAAGCCAAACTTTCTTAAGCATCCATCATTTGAAGGGCCATAGAACATCTGTTTCACCATTAAACACACAAACAACAACTGTTTCGTGGATTTCTTCAAAAACAAGTAAGGATTCGAGTCACTCTTTTATCCAAATCATGCAATGCTTCGTGTAGAACTTTTTATGCTGGTCATTTTGGAACTTGAACCACTAAAAATGGTTGGATATTTTGAAAGTTATGCCATGATAAAGTTTGATGTTTGAATATGCTTTTGCTTGTTTTTCTCTTAATAGCTCGAATCAATATTAATGGTTGTGGGAGTATTAATGTACGTGCTTAGATGAACATGCTGATATGTTGTTTGTTGATTTTGGTCATGAAATGCCCTTGCTGTTTTTTTTAAAATGATGAAGAAGATGATGCTGCTACAGTAGAAACCCTAGCCATTTCTGCCCAGAATTTTCTGTTTCACTCGCACGCGGCATGGCCCATTCCAGTAACAACCAATAGAAACATTTTATTTTCATGGCCAAAACGGCCGCGTTTTGATAAGTGGGTTCTGGAATTACAAAAATGCCACCCCCGGGCCCCATGTCACATTGGATTATGTTGTTTTGATATTTTTAATTTCACTTTTGATTATCAATCTTACAAAATTCATAATTCATCCAATTTTGATCCAAATTTCATGGGATTTTTTGCATCATGTTCATCACAATCTCTCGTTTTTTATCATAATTTTTCCAGAATTTGTTGATCATTGGTTTTTAATTGGTACTAGGGTTTGTGACATGTATGCATATTTTGTACACTTTGCCAAAACATTTGGGAAATGATGATACTTTATCCAATGGCTCCCAAATTTTTTGTGCTCAAACTAGACACACTCATAGTGATTTTGGTATAGAGTTTGTGCATTTATCATTTGTGGTTTGTGAGTTATGATTTTTTGAATTAGGGTGTGACAATTTGTGTCACACCATTGATGTCCAATTTGCTGATTTTTGTATCCATGCTTCTTGACCTCCAATTGATCTGATTTTTTGCATGAACCTACTCTTGTATGTCTAGTTTACATGTGAATTTTCTTGGAATTATTTGTGGCATTTCCCAATTGTTTGAGATTTTATCCCCTGCTTGGTCATATGTTGACTTTTTGTGACACATGTTCCCATTTCATTTGTGAAATTCTCATACTTTATTATATGGACATGAAATTTTACATGAGATAACTAGACATCCTAATCTTTGCCATGGTTTTGATCCCATTCATTTCTCATATGCTATCACTGATTTATGATTTTTCTAAGTTGATGCATGTTTGGTTGACTTCTTTGAGCATGTTCAAAATTGCTTTGACTTTCTGATTTTCATTGACTGCCTTCCACTTGTCCAAATGAGATGAAATTTGACATGCTTACCATGCTTTGGGTTGTGATTGATCATGATTTATTTGGTGATTTTTGGAAATGTTTAAGATTGCTTTTGATTCAAGTCTTGCTGTTAACTTCTATGAGCTTCTGTTTGCTATACCTTGACCTAAATTGTTCATGAAATGATGATGATGATTGATATGAATGTGAAACCAATTGGTTGTGTTTCTTAATTGTTTGAACATGATTTTGGATGATTGTCATTTGCTGTTTTGACTTTCTCATTCTCTTTTGGCCCTAGGCTTGTCCTAGTGGTCCTGTTACTCACCTTTGAGCTCATGTTTTCAAGTTAAGCCACAAATGCTTCAATCAGACCAATACAAATTGATTGAGTGTGCTTGTTTATCATGACTAACATGCTTGTTTTGTAGGTTGCTTGGCTCACATGCCTTGAACTTTGTGCCTTGCACATTCACTTGCTTGTGTTGACTGGTTGACATCTGTTTCATTTTGATTTAACTTTGACTTGTATACTAACTGTGCTTGACTGGTTTCAGGTACTTTAGTTGCTCAGTTCCTTGTGAACTTTTGCTTTGCTTTGCTTGTATAAGCAATTTGCATTGAGGTACAACTTCCTAACTTCATGTAGTCTGGAAGACCTGGCCTGTTACTTGGCCAGGCAACTGTCTGAAGTCCTCCTTAAGAGGCAATGTTTGTGATTGTTTACTTTTGTCCCTGTACATAGTCAAAGACCTCCTAAGTGAAGAGGAAATTGGCAGAACCCAAGGGATAAGCAATCTATCCCCTGCTATTCAGTGTGTCATCTGCCTTGCTCACACCACTGTGTTGATGCATTGCAGATACAAACCCAAGATCTTGTACAATTGTACAGTTGAGTCAGTTTTAAATGTGTAGAAGGGTTCCCACTTTCTGAACCCACACATTCTTGTCTTAAGCTCTCCCAGGCCAGGGATAAGAGCTGTGAAGTCTTATCTTCACTCACCTTTCATCTGCTTCACCTTAGTCTCTCAATGGCAAGGTTAAGAGCAACATTCACCCAGTTCCAGAGGTTTGTTTGTTGAGGTTGATATGACCCCTCGACTAAAACCTAACCCTTGTTTGAGCCACTTGCTTGTGTATAGTGTGTGCTATCTGTGCTTGTATGTTTGACTTGCTTCCTGTGCAAGTTAGGATTGTTTGACTTGCTTCCTGTGCAAGTTAGGTTTAGTTTAGACTTGCTTCCTGTGCAAGTAGGTTTTGCTTGGCTTGCTTCCTGTGCAAGTTAAGTGTGTGTGTGGCTTGCTTCCTGTGCAAGTCATGACTAGGATAGGCTGGCTCCCTGTGCCAGTTAGCTAGAAACCTTAACTTAGGGATGATTTTGCATGACAACATCTAGGCTCAAGTCGTAGTCTCCCTAGAGTTGTGTCTCCCTCTGTTATCTGGTTAGGCTAGTCCTTTTCCCTCCGTAGGGGAACTACGTCGCCCTGATCCTCATACCAGATGAGGTACGTAGGCAGGAGATGAGCAGATCTCTCCGGGCGCCTGTGTCTTTATTTTGTGTTGTCGTGTGCTTAGAAGCTGATGTAAGTCCATCGAGTGGCATTCGGGTTCCAGTGTGGGTTTGTTGGTTCGGATGCTGATGTAAGTCCAGTGATTGGCGTTCAGGCTCCACGTTTGCCTCTTTGTGTGCGTTTTGGTTCGGATGCTGATGTAAGTCCAGTGATTGGCAGTCGGGCTCCACGTTTGCCTGTGTCTTGTTTGTTTGTGTGCGTGTCAGCCGAGCTACGAATGCTCTGATTCTTCTCTCGTCCGAGAAGATACGTATGCATAGGATGCGATATCCTAGCGAGCACGTGTCGTTCCCCCAGTCCGAACTACTTCGACTCTGATGTCTATGCCTGATAGACTAAGTAGGCCCAGGATACGATATCCTGCCGAGTCAGTTTCAGTCAGTTTCTTTTGTCTCCTTTCAGCCAGTGTGTGTGAGTTTGAGCAGTGTTTTAGCAACCATTTTCCTTCCTTTTGTGCGTGGATCCCGTCGAGTACGACGGATGCGTAGGGGTGCTAATACCTTCCCTTCGCATAACCGACTCCCGAACCCATTCTCTTTGGTCGCGAGACCATGTTCTTTCCCAGGTTTACTCTGAGCGTTTCCTTTCCCTCTTTTGGGATAAATAACGCACGGTGGCGGCTCTGTTGTTCTTGTTTTCCCGCCGGTTTTTCGCGTGATGCGACAGCTGGCGACTCTGCTGGGGATAATAGAGAAGTTGACCTCTTGCTGGTCCATCTTCCCTAAGCGAGTCTCTCCTAGCGCTCTCTAGGTTAGGGTTTTGGTTGCTGTTTGCTGTTGTATTTATTGCATTCATTGTATATATGTGCACTTACTGTTTGCATTTATTATTTGCATTAATGTTTGCATTTCATTCATATTCATCTGCTGTGCTGTCTGTGTTTCTCTGTTTGGGGGTGGGAGTTACTTGAGGTAAAAGGCCCAATACCCAGGCTATGAGTGAAATCTAGGGAACCTAGGAATAGAGTGATTCATGGGAAGCGGGTGGTATTGCGCCACTTAGCGGAACATTGATATCACGAGCAGTTCAGACCCTGGTGGGATATTGTCGTTACATACTTCAGGTGTGTATATGATGGTATTCTGCGAAAGGTTATTTATGCTGTGTTTCTCTTCGACTTTACCCTGGCCTAGATAACACCCGTGAGTGGGGAGGGTTTGATCATTACAGGTACAGTTGCTGATTGGTTGGTGATTTGTTGGTGACTCTTGGTACTGATGGTGACTGTGAATTATGGGGCATTTATTCCTGGGACGCCAGAGTTCTGTCCGTGGTTTATCAGCGGGTTCCGTTTATTTCGGATCCCCGGGCTGAGTTGAGAGTACTTGTTCAGAGGATCCGTTTGTCACCCGTTCAGTGGTTGTTCCTGTGAAGATGGTGATGTAATCTCCGGTTCCGTTTATTTCGGAACTCCCCAAGTCGGATTTATGGTGACTTGATCCCACAGATATGACTGGTTCAGAGAAGTATTGGGCTCTCAGATGACTTGGTGGCACAAGGGCCTGCATTCATGCATTTGCATCATATCATCTCGCATTCATCTGCATTCAACTCATGTCTGTCCGTACTCAGGGTCCATTATTTTCTAACTAAGACTCAGGTTGAGAGACATCCGAATGTTAAAAAAATTGTTGATGAAATTTTATCTGTCTCAATGAAACCAGAAAAAAGAAAGGACTGAATATTCCTAGTACGGACAGACATTGCATGTGTGAGTCATACTAACCCATTTGCTGTTTTGTAGGTTTCAGTATTCAACCGGTGCGCATAGCTCATCTACTCAGATAACCTGCTGGGGGTCAACAGATCCAAGCTGATGGATCTTCCCAACGCCGACATCCTTGAACTAAAAGAGATGATGAGGGAGTTGTTCAGTGTTGTGCAAGGACTCGCCTTGGGGCAGAAAGCCATGTCTGAGAGATTGGAAAGGATTGAGAAATGGTTGATAGTGGAGAAAGTTCAGGAGAAGGCTCCGTCCTCCGAAGTGAACAAACCTTCTGGTACTGTAACAAGGAAACCCTCCGACAGTGGTCCATTCAAGAAGAAGGTTGAGCCAGTTGGTGTGCCTGCAAAGAAAGAACGTAGTAAAGATCGTTATCATCCTTATGCTGCCACTGTAACCACTCCTGTCAGCAATCCACCTGCTCAACAGCAACAACTGCCACCTCAACAGAAGACACCGAGAGCTAAGAGCCAGGTGAAGAAGAAGAAAGAGGATCGTCGGTTTGAGGAACCACCCGTGACTTATGCCCTTCTGTTCCAAAGGTTGATGGATCTTGCTTTAGTACGGCCAAGGATATTGATTCCCCTAGAACGGCAGAAAAGGCCACCAAACTATGATGAGAATGCCAAGTGCGAGTTTCACTCTGGGGCACCCGGACACAACATTGAGGGCTGTAGAGCTTTTAAGCATGTCGTCCAGGACATGGTGGACTCCGAGACCATTAACTTGGCCCAGATTATGAAGGGGGATGTCAACCCTGTGCCCAGAAAGGGTCCTGTAAAAGTCAAGATGGTGAAGAAGGCCAAGAAAGGATTGGAGATGACTGAGGAGGATCAGCTAAAGGTTCCAATGGCTGTGGTCCCAAAACCTCTGGAGCAGGATGGAGTTTTCCCTGTTAGTGATAATTCTTGTGCGATCGTCACCATAGAGGGAAGTGTATTGATGAAAGACACGACCCAGAAGATGAAGGAAGTAGAAATGGACGATGTAAGGTGTGGAGCACCCCGTCTGGCAGTTGAAACCGTCCAGGTAGAGAAGGCCTTTGTTGCTGAGAAAGAGAAGAAGTTGTCCATTTCTTCTTATAAGCAAGCTCTGGAAGTGGTGAAGAACAAAGAGGCGCAAGGCTGGGGAAGGATCATTGACATCGTGATAAAAGCAGACATGTTTGGGGTCGGTTATCAGCCGGATCAAGAGTCGTCTAGACCAAATAGAGGATGTCGCCCACCATACACTTTCGTCAGTGCAGGGATGTTGGATCCTGGTCATGCCCGTTCAGTGGGTGAAGATGTTGACAGCAACCGCGAGCTTGAGGCGTGGATAAAGTCGTGCGTACCAGGCAACTGGAAGGCCTCCAAAAGCATCACTGTCACTCATCCAGGAGTGTAGTATTTCTGTGTTTTAATCTTGTTTGCATGAAAGCCATACGTTTTGCCCGAAGCGTACTAGTCCATTGTAAGGGCCACCTCATGTGTTTCATTTTGCAACATTTTGCATCAGTAATAAATGGATGTTTTTTGTAATTAAAAGCAGCGTTCCCTGTTTTTCACTTTTTGCAGTTTTAAAAAAATAAAATAAAAATGGCAATGTTTTATTTTCCTTCCTTTTGATTCGTTTGGTTCCGACCACAAAAGTGATTACCCTCCTGATCTCATCGATAACAATTTGGTTATACCTCTATATGACTTCGACAATCCAAGCTATCATGCCGAAGAAGAAGGCGCAGAAGATTGTGATCAGCTGGAATTAGCCAGGTTGTTGAAACAAGAGGAGAAGGTGATTCAACCGCACGAGAAGCGAGTCAAGTTTGTCATCCCAGGTACCGCCGAGGTCAGAAGGGAAAGTGAAAGTTGAGGCCGCTTCAGAGGCAAGTCGAGAACAGAATGGTAGCCCTGTTAGAAGAGCAGGTTGATACGTATGCCTGATTGTATTTAGATACACCAGGGCGGAATACCAATGTCCTGGGGCACGAGCTACCCTTAAGAGAAGACTGTCCTCCAGTGAAGCGGAAACTGGTGCTGAAAGATGAGAAGGTGTATGGACCACCAAGATGTGAACAGAGCTCATCTGAGGGATGAATTCCCGGTACTTCACAATGAGGTATTGGTTGATTATATGGCTCAGGTCTCAGTGTTTATCTTCATGGATGGCTTCTTGGCCAAAACCAGATTGAATTGTTGCCATATGATATGAAGTAAACCAGATCCATCACACAAGGGGCACCTTCTTGTTCTAAGTTGATGTCGTTCCGTCACATGAGGCCGGTGCCACGTATCAGAGGTCTACGGTGACTTTGTTTCGTGATATGATTCATCGTGAAAGCAAATGCCATGTTGATGACATGATGGCAAAGTCCCAAGCAGAACAGGGGCATCCGGTAGACTTGGGGCAAGTTGTTTGACCAGTTGAGATAACTCATACTTTTGAGTCTGAATCAGTACACTTATGGAGTGTTGTCCATCAAGCTACCGAGGCTTGTTGTGAGCGAATCAGAGGAATCGAGGTCGATCCTGCTAAAAAAAAAAAAAAAAAAAAAAAAAAAAAAAAAAAAAAGAGAGGGTAAGTTGTAGGAACCTCTGATTCCGATACCTCAGTGAAAGAAATAACTGTTAATCCGGTACTTGATAACCCTCGAGGGGTCTACGAGGTGCGTATTGAGTCAGCATGACTAGTCTTGTCGAAAAGAGTATGCGATTTACCTAAGCAAAAAGTTTATCGACGGTGAAACAATACACTCACTGTTCGAAAAAACTTGATGTACTTTGGCATAGGCTGCTCGCCGACTGAGACAGTGTATGCTGATTCATACCACTTTGTGGATGTCCAAAATGGATCTGATTAGGTATGTGTTTGAAAAGCTAGTGGCAACCCATGGAAAGGTTATCAACCAAGGAAGTTTGAGGTCCCTGATGAGGACATCTCAAGGTACTCAAATCGAAAGATTGAGAGTGACTGATCCCGGAGGAGGGGTCTGACCCCGAATCCGAACGGATTCCGATGTCTGAGGGGGAAGGAGATGAGGTGAATAAGTTAGTGCTTCCCGGATCACAGTTGGTTGCACCAACAATGGTGGCTGAACATAAAGTCTGTATCCTGGATATTGAACCTAGGGATGTGCGTCTACCTGGGGCAGTGTCTTCCTCACAGAAATATGAGAAATCAGAGAAGACTGAATGGATAAAGACTCGGAATGACACGTTGAGCCCAGCTGAAGGAAAGGGCTGACAGTTACCTGGCATGGGGCAGTTGTACCCAGTGAACGAAGCATGTTGTTAACCAAGAAGTGTGACCTCGCGTGTACCACGCGGAAGAGTTGGTTGAAAAAGATCCTTCCTCCTCAAGACGATTGTGGGGCAAATGGATGAGCAGTTATGAGTGTCCATTTGTGGTCAAGAAGGTTTCCCCTGACAGAACCTTGTTGTTTATGACCACGGATGACGACGATTTTCCATTCCCTGTGAATGCGGACGCAGTTAGAAAATACTTCGTGAAAGAAACCCGCTGGACAAAAAGAATGAAAGAGTCCAGGCAAAAATGGGCATCCCGGCGAACCAAGAAAAAAGAGAAAGGTTCGGGCAAAAGTTAGGGATAAAAATAAAAGAAAAGAACTGTACACCCGGCAAGTTGAAAACCCGCAAGGGCGACTTGGGCAAAAAAGGGTATCCCGGTGGACTGAAGCCCGAAAGGGCGGTCCAGGCAAAAGAGGGAATGAAACGAACAACTGCGTCCAGCATGATCGTTTGTGCTCTTGATGACTTGGATAATCTCCGACAGAGACCGATCGGAAGCGCCTTGTTCAGAAGACAGGAGGTGCGGAAAGTCCTGAGGACATATGAGATGTAACTGAGTGGGAACCCGATGAGATCACAGTTTTCACGTTGCCACTAGGATAGATTTTTTATGTGTGCAATCACCTCTTTCCAGGGTTTGCTTCCTGTGTGTTGCTCAATTGTGAGCCATCTTTTATTCCAGTCAAATAAAGTGTGTGTTCAGTCAAATAATTTTGTTTTTGTGTCATTACTGTTTTGATTACGAAAACATCTATTCATTTTGATAAGGATATTTGCATTTTTGAAACATAGAGGTCCCTTCTGATGCATGCTTGTGAGATTGAAATTTGGAAATCTTACTTGGAAATCTGAGTGACCTAAGTGTTGAAATATCAGAACACCTGGGGCATACCTGGGGCACGTTTTTATCTAACGATCTCTTGTGCAGGTACTGTT
Source organism: Lathyrus oleraceus (assembly GCF_024323335.1). Lineage (NCBI taxonomy): Eukaryota > Viridiplantae > Streptophyta > Magnoliopsida > Fabales > Fabaceae > Lathyrus > Lathyrus oleraceus. Next base: position 387,975,818 of record NC_066583.1, read on the forward strand.
AGATATCCTCATTCACTTACCGGTGGTACTGTGAACCCCTGTTGACAAAAATCCCCCTCAGAGTCCAATCAGGGGCAAGGGATAGATGAACCGTGAAAAGACGGTGAAGGACTACGACAACGATCCTGGAAAGTTAATCAAGAAGACTCTTCAAAGTCTGATGATTGGAAAGTATGTATGAATCCCAGGAGTTCGATCTCCGTGAAGTACGGACGAGTTCGGAATACAAGATGATGGAGCAGAAAAGTCCAGAAGCGTCTGGAAGTTCGTAAAAGAGGAGAGCCGACACTATGGGTGGACGATGGATGCCGCTGTTCGGCGATTCGACAGGTGTTCCGTGGCTAATAAGCTGTATTTCCCCAGTAGGTGTGAGAGTGTTACCTCCATAACAGATTCGAGATCAGTGTCTCCTCAGCAAGCCTGAAGGTTGCCGTATCCCCAGCGGAGTTGTAATTGTTTTCCAAGTCTGAAGTTGTCTTCCCAGCAGAGGTTGTGTTGTTGGTTTTTCCCCAGCAAAAGTTTGTCTTTCCCCAGCAGGATGAAAGTTGACATGGTTATAGGATCCCCAGCACAGTTCCTGGAGTTCCCCGGTGTTGTCTCTGAAGGAGACGTGTGTTTATGCATTCATCATTTAGATAAGCATAGCATATCGCATCATTAGTGCATAGCATTTCCATAATCATGGGGCATTGTGTAAAGCGAGAAAAAACCCATGCATCAACATTGCAAGCATATCCATTAGCCCTAGGCCGTGGCGACCAGCCGAGGCTGGGTTGTTGGAAAGAGTTTGCATCGCGCCATTGGATCGGCTTCAGGATTGGGTTCATCAGCATGGTCGAGAGGTTGGTGTTTTTCCCTACAAGTGATTCCTCAGTCGAGTGGGTATCCCCAGCAGTGTTACTCCCCAATTGTTAGCGTCTTGTTAGCTTGGGTCTTTTCCCTTAAGCAGATATGGGTGTGTCTGATCTCTCCATGTAGAGTCTACCCCTTAAGCAGAAAGTGTCAATCTTTTCCTGCCATTTCCCCACTGAGATACATCCTCGTGGATGACGGTTGCTTCCGTTCCCTCCCTAATGGGATGGGTTTTCCCTATTGAGTTCTTTCCTCATTAGGATGAGTCTTGATTCAATCTGCCTTTTTGGATCGATCCTAAATTGGCTTCTTGTTGACTATCTCTTGTGCTTCCCTGGGGCATAAATGAATAGTCGCTCACTAACCGGCACTCATTCGTCTTATCCTCAGCGGAATTTGTTGGCCTCTACCTACAAACTGGTAGTTGTAAGTCCTATCTTTGTGGTTTTCTACCTACTAGTCGGTAGATGTAAAATCCCACTTTCATCCCCTTGTTGGAGTTAACCCTTTGTGCTCATCTTATCGATGACTGGTTACTTTTCCGTGGTTCTCTGCCTACTAACCGGTAGATGTAATCCCCTCTTTGCAGTTATCAGTATCCGGTTTGTGATATTGATATTCTTTCCCCTCTGGATATTTGCCTTGATCAAGCAGTATTGTCCCCATTGGGTCTTCCCCTTCTTTTTGGATACTTGCTCCGAGTAAGCAGCTTTATCCCCTTTTGATTGGTCATCCTTTGCATACCTAGTCTGGTACCCAGATGCCTTTCTTTTCGGTCGATTATTCATTTAACAACCTACAACCCGGTTATGGATAATCTTCCATGCGAGTGTATTATCTGCGTTTTGACGGCTATAGATAATATGTCTTATGTTTTTCCGGTATTCAGACCGAAGAAGTTTCCGACGATCAGGTCGATGCACTTATGTTTTTTCCGGTATTCAGACCGAAGAAGTTTCCGACGATCAGGTCGATGTACTTATGTTTTTCCGGTATTCAGACCGAAGGAGTTTCCGACGATCAGGTCGATGTACTCATGGCACTCAGGCCAATTTTCCGGTATTCAGACCGAAGTGGCGTTCAGGCCAATTTCCGATTTTCAGATCGAAGAAGTATTCTCCTCTCCGTTGGTGTCGATAAACGTCGAGTTTTTCCCGATCATCCGTTGATGATTTGGTTGTGTTCACTCTCCCCAGGAGAGTTTTCTCCTCTCCGTTGGTGTCGATAAACGTCGAGTTTTTCCCGATCATCCGTTGATGATTTGGTTGTGTCCTTCTTCCCTAGTGAAGTATTCTCCTCTCCGTTGGTGTCGATAAACGTCGAGTTTTTCCCGATCATCCGTTGATGATTTGGTTGTGTTCACTCTCCCCAGGAGAGTTTCCTCCTCTCCGTTGGTGTCGATAAACGTCGAGTTTTTCCTATTCGTCCTATGACGTCTAGTTATACTTATCCCCACGTGGATTTACCTCTCCGTTGGTCTTGGTAAACGTTGAGTTTTTTCCCATTTCGTCCGTTGACGTATGGTTGTATCCCTTCCAGTCATTCATTAATGTCTGGCTACCTCTCCGTTGGTCTTGGTAAACGTTGAGTTTTTCCCATTTCGTTCGTTGACGTATGGTTGTATCCCTTCCAGTTATTCAATAACGTCTGGTTACTTCTCCGTTGGTCCCGATAAACGTCGAGTTTTTCCTAGTTGTCCGTTGGCATTTAGTTGTGATTGTTGTTCCCATTCACCATCGTTGTGAAGTCTGGAAGTGGCCGTACTCTTTGAAAACAAAACAAAAAAAAATACCCAGTAATAAGTATAAGTCCCAGTGGACGTTTCCATTGGTGGATTCCTGTATTGTGCAAATTCTACGGTTCTTTGGTATTCAATCCCTGTTTACCCTGAAAGTCTGACAGCCGCTGCTATCATCCGTTCGGGTTCCCAACTGATTGAATAGGGGCAGCTGTAGCACCTCAAATTTGCACCTATCATTGTACATACATTCTCATATTAGGTCATAGCATAACATGGTCCACTGCATAGCATTGCATTGTCCCATTTGCCTCAAGTGCAAGCCAGTCAAGAAATTAGGTCAAACTGATCAGGAGATTAGTCAACCAAGCAAGCAAGCACAATTCTCAAGGAGCCAAGGCCCTGGGGTTGGTCCAACATGTTCACATGACTTGGGGATCCATTTGAAGTGTTTAGGTCAAGGATTGGATGTTCAGAGGTCATCAGTCAATGCACAGTCAGTCAAAAACCCTAAAAGTCAACTGTTGGTCAACTGTCCATTTAATCAGTGATTTGATGATGGAAATTGGTTTGAGAGGTCTCATTCATGTCCATATAGTCCTCATATATCATGTCAAACACCATCATGGAAGAATTTGAAGCCAGATCAGAAATTTCCAAAAATGGAAACTGGACCTGTAACTGAAACTTACCAAAAATGGAAAGTCTTGATCCTCAAACTTACATCATGATACAAGCTTCAAATGAATTTTTGCCCAACATGAAAGTTGAAGATCTTGTTCTCCCATTTCCAAAAAGTCCAAGAACACTCAATTCCCATGTATGGTTGGCAAGTTATGATCAAATCGTTTTCAGAAATTCTTGAACTTCAAAAGGCCATATCTCTCAAACCATTTGGCCAATTTGGGTGGGGTTTTTTCCTACAAGTCACATTTGATCCCCTCTTTCCAAAAATGTAACTTTCATGTGCCAAAACTTCACCAATCAAAATGGCATTTTTGGATTTGCCTTAATTAATTTCAAGTGAGTGAAATGTTGACTTTTCAAAATAAACCTTTTCCAACCATTTGGCTAATTGAAATGGGTCTGAAATGTCATTTGAAACATGTTACAAAGCCCAAATTTATGCAGTACTTGCAGCCATGCTAGCTTGCTTGAAAATTGGAAGAAAGTACCATTTTTCAACCACCACATCCCACATATCCATGGACTGTGATCTGTACTTCTGATAGCAGATTTCTATCACCTTTTTTCTGTCAATTGCAAACACTAGAAGCAGCCATCAAACACATTGCCACAACAGAACTCACTCATGCTAAAAATCATCCTTTTTGCATTTTCCAATTTTCTGTCCAAAACTTCAAAAGAGCTTGACATTGCCTTGCCAAAAACAACATCAACACAACATCTTGGGCTCATTTCAACATTGTTTCTCCACCTGTAGAAGCCCCTTGCCCGACTGTTTTTCCAAGGTGACAGCCATGGCAGAGTTTGTTTGAAGCCAAGCCAAGCCATCTCAAGCCAAACTTTCTTAAGCATCCATCATTTGAAGGGCCATAGAACATCTGTTTCACCATTAAACACACAAACAACAACTGTTTCGTGGATTTCTTCAAAAACAAGTAAGGATTCGAGTCACTCTTTTATCCAAATCATGCAATGCTTCGTGTAGAACTTTTTATGCTGGTCATTTTGGAACTTGAACCACTAAAAATGGTTGGATATTTTGAAAGTTATGCCATGATAAAGTTTGATGTTTGAATATGCTTTTGCTTGTTTTTCTCTTAATAGCTCGAATCAATATTAATGGTTGTGGGAGTATTAATGTACGTGCTTAGATGAACATGCTGATATGTTGTTTGTTGATTTTGGTCATGAAATGCCCTTGCTGTTTTTTTTAAAATGATGAAGAAGATGATGCTGCTACAGTAGAAACCCTAGCCATTTCTGCCCAGAATTTTCTGTTTCACTCGCACGCGGCATGGCCCATTCCAGCAACAACCAATAGAAACATTTTATTTTCATGGCCAAAACGGCCGCGTTTTGATAAGTGGGTTCTGGAATTACAAAAATGCCACCCCCGGGCCCCATGTCACATTGGATTATGTTGTTTTGATATTTTTAATTTCACTTTTGATTATCAATCTTACAAAATTCATAATTCATCCAATTTTGATCCAAATTTCATGGGATTTTTTGCATCATGTTCATCACAATCTCTAGTTTTTTATCATAATTTTTCCAGAATTTGTTGATCATTGGTTTTTAATTGGTACTAGGGTTTGTGACATGTATGCATATTTTGTACACTTTGCCAAAACATTTGGGAAATGATGATACTTTATCCAATGGCTCCCAAATGTTTTGTGCTCAAACTAGACACACTCATAGTGATTTTGGTATAGAGTTTGTGCATTTATCATTTGTGGTTTGTGAGTTATGATTTTTTGAATTAGGGTGTGACAATTTGTGTCAAACCATTGATGTCCAATTTGCTGATTTTTGTATCCATGCTTCTTGACCTCCAATTGATCTGATTTTTTGCATGAACCTACTCTTGTATGTCTAGTTTACATGTGAATTTTCTTGGAATTATTTGTGGCATTTCCCAATTGTTTGAGATTTTATCCCCTGCTTGGTCATATGTTGACTTTTTGTGACACATGTTCCCATTTCATTTGTGAAATTCTCATACTTTATTATATGGACATGAAATTTTACATGAGATAACTAGACATCCTAATCTTTGCCATGGTTTTGATCCCATTCATTTCTCATATGCTATCACTGATTTATGATTTTTCTAAGTTGATGCATGTTTGGTTGACTTCTTTGAGCATGTTCAAAATTGCTTTGACTTTCTGATTTTCATTGACTGCCTTCCACTTGTCCAAATGAGATGAAATTTGACATGCTTACCATGCTGTGGGTTGTGATTGATCATGATTTATTTGGTGATTTTTGGAAATGTTTAAGATTGCTTTTGATTCAAGTCTTGCTGTTAACTTCTATGAGCTTCTGTTTGCTATACCTTGACCTAAATTGTTCATGAAATGATGATGATGATTGATATGAATGTGAAACCAATTGGTTGTGTTTCTTAATTTTTTGAACATGATTTTGGATGATTGTCATTTGCTGTTTTGACTTTCTCATTCTCTTTTGGCCCTAGGCTTGTCCTAGTGGTCCTGTTACTCACCTTTGAGCTCATGTTTTCAGGTTAAGCCACAAATGCTTCAATCAGACCAATACAAATTGATTGAGTGTGCTTGTTTATCATGAATAACATGCTTGTTTTGTAGGTTGCTTGGCTCACATGCCTTGAACTTTGTGCCTTGCACATTCACTTGCTTGTGTTGACTGGTTGACATCTGTTTCATTTTGATTTAACTTTGACTTGTATACTAACTGTGCTTGACTGGTTTCAGGTACTTTAGTTGCTCAGTTCCTTGTGAACTTTTGCTTTGCTTTGCTTGTATAAGCAATTTGCATTGAGGTACAACTTCCTAACTTCATGTAGTCTGGAAGACCTGGCCTGTTACTTGGCCAGGCAACTGTCTGAAGTCCTCCTTAAGAGGCAATGTTTGTGATTGTTTACTTTTGTCCCTGTACATAGTCAAAGACCTCCTAAGTGAAGAGGAAATTGGCAGAACCCAAGGGATAAGCAATCTATCCCCTGCTATTCAGTGTGTCATCTGCCTTGCTCACACCACTGTGTTGATGCATTGCAGATACAAACCCAAGATCTTGTACAATTGTACAGTTGAGTCAGTTTTAAATGTGTAGAAGGGTTCCCACTTTCTGAACCCACACATTCTTGTCTTAAGCTCTCCCAGGCCAGGGATAAGAGCTGTGAAGTCTTATCTTCACTCACCTTTCATCTGCTTCACCTTAGTCTCTCAATGGCAAGGTTAAGAGCAACATTCACCCAGTTCCAGAGGTTTGTTTGTTGAGGTTGATATGACCCCTCGACTAAAACCTAACCCTTGTTTGAGCCACTTGCTTGTGTATAGTGTGTGCTATCTGTGCTTGTATGTTTGACTTGCTTCCTGTGCAAGTTAGGATTGTTTGACTTGCTTCCTGTGCAAGTTAGGTTTAGTTTAGACTTGCTTCCTGTGCAAGTAGGTTTTGCTTGGCTTGCTTCCTGTGCAAGTTAAGTGTGTGTGTGGCTTGCTTCCTGTGCAAGTCATGACTAGGATAGGCTGGCTCCCTGTGCCAGTTAGCTAGAAACCTTAACTTAGGGATGATTTTGCATGACAACATCTAGGCTCGAGTCGTAGTCTCCCTAGAGTTGTGTCTCCCTCTGTTATCTGGTTAGGCTAGTCCTTTTCCCTCCGTAGGGGAACTACGTCGCCCTGATCCTCATACCAGATGAGGTACGTAGGCAGGAGATGAGCAGATCTCTCCGGGCGCCTGTGTCTTTATTTTGTGTTGTCGTGTGCTTGGAAGCTGATGTAAGTCCATCGAGTGGCATTCGGGTTCCAGTGTGGGTTTGTTGGTTCGGATGCTGATGTAAGTCCAGTGATTGGCGTTCAGGCTCCACGTTTGCCTCTTTGTGTGCGTTTTGGTTCGGATGCTGATGTAAGTCCAGTGATTGGCAGTCGGGCTCCACGTTTGCCTGTGTCTTGTTTGTTTGTGTGCGTGTCAGCCGAGCTACGAATGCTCTGATTCTTCTCTCGTCCGAGAAGATACGTATGCATAGGATGCGATATCCTAGCGAGCACGTGTCGTTCCCCCAGTCCGAACTACTTCGACTCTGATGTCTATGCCTGATAGACTAAGTAGGCCCAGGATACGATATCCTGCCGAGTCAGTTTCAGTCAGTTTCTTTTGTCTCCTTTCAGCCAGTGTGTGTGAGTTTGAGCAGTGTTTTAGCAACCATTTTCCTTCCTTTTGTGCGTGGATCCCGTCGAGTACGACGGATGCGTAGGGGTGCTAATACCTTCCCTTCGCATAACCGACTCCCGAACCCATTCTCTTTGGTCGCGAGACCATGTTCTTTCCCAGGTTTACTCTGAGCGTTTCCTTTCCCTCTTTTGGGATAAATAACGCACGGTGGCGGCTCTGTTGTTCTTGTTTTCCCGCCGGTTTTTTGCGTGATGCGACAAAAGGGATTTGCAATCAATCCCCTGTTATTCAGTTGAGTCTTTCATTATGCTCGCACTACGTGCTGACGCTCTTGAATCTAACCCAAGATCTGTGTATAGAGTCAGTCATGTGGAATAGGGTCCCTCATTCTGGATCCCCGCACTTTCCTTGTCTTAAGCTCACCCAGGCCAGGGTTAAGAGCATGAGTTCATATCCTCATTTCCTTTCATCAGCTTCACCCTAACTCCGAATGTTAGTGGTTAAGAGCTCAAAGATACCCTCACAATTTTGGCTTGTTTGTCGAGGTTGGTATGACCCTTCTTGACTAAAGCCTAACCAATTGTATGAGCCTCTTGTTTGTGTATAGAGTGTGATGTTTGATTGCTTGTTTACCTTTTGTCATATTTCATGTGTTTGCTTTTCATGCATTATGTTTGCTAGGAGTCAAATGTAAGTCCAGCTATTGGCACTCTGTTTCTTATTTGTTTTGAGGAGTTAGATGTAAGTCCAATTATTGGCATTTTGTTTCCTTTATCTGTTTGGAGTCGGGTATAAGTCCATCTATTGGCATCCTATTTCCTATTCTTTGTTCAGGAGTTGGAAGTAAGTCCACCTATTGGCATTCTATTTCCGTTTTGTTGTGCAGGAGTTAGATATAAGTCCATCTATTGGCATTCCGTTTCCTCTTTATTGCTTTATTGCCTTTGCCTTGTGCTTGTTGCCTATTCCAAAGGATGGTACTTACTTGGATCATCTACATATGATCTCAAGAGAAGAACTCCTAATGAAGTTTTGCATCCCTTAACCTCCACCCTTTTGCTTAACTTGGAACCATACCTCCATTTGCATGTTAACCCAAACCAGAAAATATTGTGCAAACATTTGACTTGTTTTCAAAACTAGAAACCTAGGCCTTAGGCCTTTGATTTTCAAGCTTTCTTTTCATAATACTCATTTTGAATTGAACCCTAAAGCATACTTTGACCATCTTTGTGAATAATTCTAATTGGTTAATTCAACCCACTCAACTGCTTTTGTGGCCCAAGTCCACTTCTTAATTAAATTGTCATGCATTAGCCATAGATCTGAATTATCTTAGTGGTTGATGTGAATCTCACCTTTGTCCTTAGTGATCGAATTGTAAGCCTTCCATACTTATAACAGAGCTAACCTCTATAGTATGTCGAAGATATTCTCACATGGTGGACTTGTGGTTGTTCAGGTCGAGTTTTCTCCCTTTGATAATGAAAGACCTTAAGGCTTTTGTTTAAAATCAATTCACTCACATTTTGAAATTTGTTACCCGAACTACGGGGTTTTGATCCTTATCTTTCATGAGAGGGTACGTAGGCAATGGTCCATCCATCCAAACACAAAAATAACTAATTTGCACATTCTTTTCTCATCTCTTCAATCATGTTTGCACAATAAATATTTCATAAACAATAACTTTTTACAACAAGTTGTGAAAAGGGTTCCCTAGGAGTACCTAGGATGTTGTGGGTGCCTAACACCTTCCCATAGCATAATTACCCCCTTACCCAGATCTCTGTTTCTTTTATTAGTTTTCTCTTGCAAAACTTCTTAGGCTTTTGTTCGCTTTCTAGCCATTCCTTTGGATAAATAGAAGTGTGGTGGAGACTCTATCTTTGTATGATTTACCTTGGATCTAATTAATATTTCCAATGGTGACGATTACACCGCTACAGAAAAGTGGCGACTCTGCTGGGGATAAAGACCTTTCCTAGTGGGTTTGCCAACTTTTCACAATTGTTGTAATATATTGTTTATGACATATTTTTGGTGCTATTTGGGATTACTGTATTGTTTGTAATGATTGATTTGCTTGATATATCAATTGCTTGCATGATTTGGTGATCTGTGAGATGAGTTCTATACCCGAACTCGAGTGCACCTTAGGATAGGAGAATGGCATAGTCTCGTCGACTTGTGTGGAGTTATTCCTTAGCAAGTTGACTTGCGAGTCCATTCACTTGGTGGAGGTCATGTTGGGATCAATAATGTCACACAAGTCATTTGTGGTTAGACATTACTCTTTCCAATATGCGCCTTAGAAGCCAAGGACCTTAGTTCACCAAACCCATCTTGGCCTATTTTTAGGACGTAGTGCGGAGATCGTTCAGATGTAATATCTGATGCGATTGTTACGTGATACCTACACTCATAAGAGTCTCTCTTGAGAATATTTGTGGAATACGAGTATTCGTTCCTCCGATAATATTCGAAGGATGGGATGATGACTATGGGAACCTCTGGTAGAACATGCTTGGCAGGTTTAAACCCTAGTACACTCCCATTGGGTGGTTCTTAACCGAGACTCCATGCTCGTGACTCACAACAAACCCGTGATTCATGGTTGATTCGTTCACACATCCTTAATATCAATGGAACCTGGGTGTTGATAAGGTGTAAACCATAATCCACCAAAACGGATGATTGATATTAAGGAGGTTGAATCGTTCATGTATCGTTAATATCAATGGAACTTGGGTGTCGATAAGGTGAAAACCATAATCCACCAAAATGGATGATTGATATTAAGGATAATATGAACCATCCCATGACCTTTGTCTAGTGTGCTTTGCTTGATCCTTGAGTGTGATTGTTGCATTCATGCATTCATGCATTCATACGCATCCATATCATCAGAAAAAGGAAATTTTCAAGGAACTTAAGGGGTTTATTTGCAAAATTTTCAGATATGGAAAGACAAAAGAGGTATACAAAGAAGTACAGCTTCAGACAGCCCGATCTGAAAGAGTTAAGGAATCTGACATCTTATGTACTAGATCCCTTGGGTTTCAAAGCTCGTTTCGGGAAGCTTCTGCCTCTTCTGACTACTCAGGTTGATGAAGGGTTGATGGGTACTTTGGTGGAGTTCTATGATCCTCTGTATCGCTGCTTCACTTTTCCAGACTTTCAGTTGTTGCCTACCCTTGAGGAGTATGCTCATCTTGTGGGTATACCGATTTTGGATCAAGTGTCGTTCAGTGGCTTGGAGAGTATTCCTACTTCTCAAGAGATAGCTGACATGTTGCACATAGATGAATCCTTGGTTAAAGCTCATATGACGACCAAAGGTGGAATTCAAGGTCTCCCTTCTGAGTTCCTCATCGCTCAAGCTACCGCTTATGGGAAGGCCATGAGTGAGGATGCCTTTGAAGCCATATCCGTGCTTCTCATCTATGGATTGGTATTATTCCCCAACATCGACAAATTTGTGGATGTGAACGCTATTAGGATCTTCTCTGCTCTTAATCCCGTTCCGACTCTGTTGGGTGATACCTATTTCTCTTTGCACCTGAGGAATGCAAAGGGTGGTGGCGCTATTGTGTGTTGTTTGCCTCTGTTGTATAAGTGGTTTATTTCTCACTTACCTCAGACGATCGCCTTCAAGGAGAACAAGGGATGTCTATGGTGGTCTACGAGGCTTATGTCTCTCACTAATGATGATATCTCTTGGTACAATCGTGTATATGACACTGTGCAGATCATTGATTCTTGTGGTGAATTCTCCAATGTGCCTCTTCTTGGGACATGTGGTGGGATTAGCTACAACCCTATCTTAGCACGTCGTCAGCTTGGGTTCCCCCTAAAGGATAAACCTAATAACATTCTGTTAGAAGGTGTGTTCTTTCAGGAGGGTAAAGATCCCCAAGACTTGAAGGTCAGAATGGTCCGCGCTTGGCGCAAGATCCACAAGAAAGGCAGGAACGAGCTAGGTCCTAAGAATTGCATTGCTTTGGAGCCATACACTGCCTGGGTAAGGAAGAGAGCATCTGAGTATCTCATGCCTTATGATCATCCAAGAGCTACACCTTTGATTATGGTTGGGCCTTCAACCCTCCCTAATCAAGGCGTAGAGGAGTTGAGAGACGAAGACCTTTCACGTGCCTGGATCCGTGAGAGGGAAGAGTTTCTTCAGTAAATCAAGGAGAAGGATGCTATGATCGAGTTCCTCGAGCATCAGGTCATCGATGATCCTGATGATGCATGGACTTCTCTACTTCCTCAGTCTTCTAAGTTCTGGAAAAGGAAGTACGACAGACTCGCCAAAGAGAAAGCGGATATGGAAGCAGCATATGAGAGAGAAGTGAAGAGGCTTTGAGCAGCTTATCTTCCAGTGTCCCGAGCTTCTAGGGATCCATAGGATGTTTATTTTCCTTTTCTCTTGTAATATGCTTGACAATGTTGTACTTCTTTCTCAGATATATATGATGAGATATTTTCCATATGCGATAAAATGCTAAATATTTCAAAATTTGCAAATAATACCTTAAAGTTCCTTTAAAATAAAAAACAAAATCATATGCACAAACATTGCATGCATCATTTGCATAAGCAGGTTTTGTTTCAGCCTCCAGTCCTGTGGTCTAACTCTGTTTGCTCTTCATTTATTTTGAAGACAAGCTGACTCACTGGTACTTTACCAGAGCCAACTCTTCCAGAGTGATGGATCAACTTGAGCAAGAGAACCGTGAGCTCAAAGAGGAAGTCGCCAGACTGAGCGCTTTGATGGAATCGTTCTTGGCTGCCCAGAGCCAGTCGTCTCCACCACCTGCAACTCCTCCCCAGAGGACAGTCGTTTCTGAGATTGTCTCTCCTGCCGTGCCAGCTGCTAGTGCCCATTTTATGCCAACAGCCATACCGTCCGGGTTTCCGTGGGGGATGCCTCCCAACTTTATGCCCGATATTCCTCCTCCAACTTTTGCTTCGATGCCAGCATCTAGCCCAGTCCTTGCTATTCCTCTTCCTGTCGTGCATACCATGCCTAGGGTAGACGACACCATCTATCATTCTGAGCCGTCTGAGGGCCCAGATGTTAATGAGAAGATGGAAGCGATGAATGACCAATTTCTTGAACTCCACAAGGAATTGAAGACCATTCGAGGAAAGGATTTGTTCGGAAAGTCTGCGGCCGAGCTCTGCTTGGTTCCCAATGTTAAAATACCTGTAAAATTCAAGGTCCCAGACTTTGAAAAATATAAGGGGAACACCTGCCCTCTGAGCCACCTGGTCATGTATGCCAGGAAAATGTATACTCAAACGGATAATGATCAACTACTCATTCATTATTTTCAAGACAGTCTGTCCGGTGCTGCACTAAGATGGTACATGAGTCTGGATAGTGCGAACATCCGTTCCTTCAATGATCATGGTGAAGCCTTCGTCAAGCAATACAAATACAACGTGGATATGGCTCCCGATCGGGATCAGCTCAGAGCCATGTCCCAGAAGGACAAGGAAACGTTCAAGGAGTACACCCAGAGGTGGCGTGAGTTGGCAGCTCATATCACTCCTCCGCTAGAAGAGAAAGAAATGACCAAGATCTTTCTGAAGACCTTGATCTCATTCTATTACGAGCGGATGATTGCTAGTGCTCCCTCTGACTTCACCGAGATGGTGAACATGGGGATGCGTCTAGAGGAAGGAGTCCGGGAAGGACGACTATCCAAAGATGAAGGAAGCTCTTCTGCTAAATGTTATGGGGTGTTTACAAAGAAGAAAGATGGAGAGGCACATGTTGTGCAATCCCATGTCAAATCTAGAAGACCCTCTGCAAAGAGGAAGCCTGTGCGTTCAGCCAGCAACCAGCACCAGGTGGCTCACATAGCACCTGTTTTCAGAGATAATTCACAACATCAGCAGCAATATCAGCAACCAACTCAGCAATATCAACATCAACAACATCGTCCTCAACAACAGGCTTACCAGCCTCGCAATAGTAATCAAGCTAGTACGAGTTATGAGAGGAAGAAGATCACTTTTTATCCGATTCCGATGTCATATGCAGAGCTATATCCCTCTTTGATAGAGCGGAAATTGATTACTCCCAGAGACCCGCCGACTATATTCGTCAACCCCCAGTGGTGGTACAAGCCTGATCAGCATTGTGTGTATCATTCGGGTGCTCCTGGTCATGACGTGGACAATTGCTTTCAGCTAAAGAATAAGGATCAAGACCTTATGAGATCAGGTATTCTGAGCTTTGAGGACGTAGGTCCCAATGTTAAAAAGAACCCATTGCCCGAGCATGGGAAGTCTGTTAACATGGTCCAGGGTTGCCCTATCAAATACAAGGTCAAATATATTAGCCATATTCGACAATCGCTTGTTGAGTTGCACCGTCTGCTGTGTCAGTACAGCCATCTGGAGCATGATCATGATAAGTGCCGAATTTGCTCTGTTAACAGATTGGGTTGCCGCCTAGTGCGCATAGATCTTCAGGAACTGCTAGACGAGGGGACCATCGAGATCCTTCAGAACCGGAATGTTGACGAAGACGAGCCAGAAGTTAACGTCATTTCACCAGTGTTTCGAGTGCCAGAACATGTTATCATTAAATATGATGGTAGCAAGCAGAAGGTTTCTCCTTCCCTGATTATCAAGCCTGTCGGCCCTGTGCCTTATTCTTCCGACAAGGCCATCCCATTCCGTTACAATGCTATGGCTGTGGAAAATGGGAAAGAGGTGACTTTGCCATCCTCTGCTGTTGTAAATATTGCTGATTTGAGCGGGTTGACCCGTAGCGGTCGCGTGTTTTCAGCGCCGAAGCCTCAGGCTAAGGCTGACTCTGTTGAGCGTCCGGTTGGGAATGCAGTGAATTCTCCGAACCCGACACCTGTTGCTAAACCCTCCTCTGTACAAAAGACTCCTGCTTCCGTTGGCCCTAGTGGCAATTTGAATGAAGACTGTGATGAGATGTTGAGGCTCATCAAGAAGAGTGAGTACATTGTTGTAGATCAGCTTCTACAAACACGATCCAAGATCTCCGTGTTGTCATTACTTCTGAATTCAGAACCGCATAGAGAGGCTCTGCAGAAAGTCTTGGATGTAGCTTATGTTGATCATGATGTCACTATTGAACAATTTGATAGTATTGTTGCAAACATTACTGCTTGCAACACTCTGAGTTTCTGTGACTCTGATCTCCCTGAGGAGGGAAGAGACCACAACCTGGCATTACACATCTCTATGAATTGCAAAGACGACGCCATGTCCAACATGTTGGTGGACACTGGGTCATCCTTAAATGTATTGCCAAAATCCACTCTCTCTAGACTGTTATTCCAAAGGCCTCCCATGAGGCAGAGTGGAGTTGTTGTGAAGGCTTTTGATGGGTCGCGTAAAAATGTGATTGGGGAAGTTGATCTCCCAATCAAGATTGGACCAAGTGATTTCCAGATCACCTTTCAGGTTATGGATATCCACCCATCTTATAGCTGTCTCCTTGGTAGACCATGGATTCACGAAGCTGGCGCCGTGACATCCACCCTACACCAGAAGCTGAAATTCGTCAAGAACAAGAAACTGGTTGTGGTAGGGGGAGAAAAGGCTCTCCTGGTTAGCCACTTGTCTTCCTTCTCATACATAGATGCTAAGGATGAAGTTGGAACTCCTTTCCAAGCTTTATCTATAGTCGAGCCTGTTGAGAAGAAGACTCCTCCATTTGCTTCCTATCGAGATGCAAAACTGGCCATTGAATATGGTGCAGTTGCTGGTCTAGGAAAAATGATCGAGCTTGAAGACAACAAGTCCCGGGCTAGCATTGGCTTTTCTTCTGGGGTCTTCAACGAAAAAGGGATGTTCAAGAGTGGAGGTTTCATCCACGCCGATCAGAGTGAGGAAGCTGCTGCTATTCTAGAAGAAGATGCAGAAGATACTAGCAATTTTGTCATCCCTGGCGGGATCTGCAACAATTGGGTCGCTGTAGATGTTCCTACAGTCATTCATAAGTCAGCGTAATGCTTCACTTTGTTTAAAAACCCTTCTCCCATGCCAAAAGGAGAAGTAATGACATTGTTGGGAACATTTATACAATGATATTTCATTCAATAAATTCATGTTAAATGTTTGTTTTTCCATTTGTTTTCCCTTTTCGCTTTTTGCATGAAAATGGTGATCACAAAAAACCCTAAAAACAAGAATAAAAGCAATCTTGTCATCTGCATAATGATTGCCTTGTTTGGTTACTAAAAAGCTTTTATATCCAAATCATTATGCAGGTTGATTCTAAAACCCATTGAACATAATGATCCAACGCCATCTCCCAATTTTGAATTCCCTGTATTCGAGGCAGAGGAAGATGATGTTAAAGGGATTCCTGACGAGATTACCCGTCTCCTGGAGCACGAAAAGAAGATCATTCAGCCACATCTCGAGAACCTGGAAACAGTCAACTTGGGATCTGAAGATTGTGTTCGAGAGGTGAAGATTGGGGCACTCCTTGAAGAATCTGTCAAGAAGGGGTTGATCAGTTTGCTATGAGAATATGTCGACATCTTTGCTTGGTCGTATGAAGACATGACGAGTCTAGATACAGATATCGTGCAACATTTCCTGCCTTTGAAGCCTGAGTGTGTGCCTGTGAAGCAGAAGCTCAGAAGAACTCATCCTGACATGGCAGTGAAGATCAAAGAAGAAGTTCAGAAGCAAGTTGATGCGGGGTTTCTGGTGACTTCTACATATCCTCTATGGGTGGCCAACATTGTGCATGTGCCCAAGAAAGACGGAAAAGTCCGAATGTGTGTGGACTATCGAGATTTGAATAAAACTAGTCCGAAAGAGGATTTCCCTCTGCCACATATTGATATGTTGGTAGACAATACAGCTAAGTTCAAAGTCTTCTCGTTTATGGACGGATTTTCCGGATATAACCAAATCAAGATGGAACTCGAGGATATGGAGAAGACAACATTCATCACACCATGGGGAACATTCTGTTATCGAGTGATGCCCTTCGGTTTGAAGAACGCCGGAGCCACGTATCAACGCGCTATAACTACCTTGTTTCATGATATGATGCACAAGGAGATCGAAGTATATGTTGACGATATGATTGCTAAGTCTAAAATGGAAGTTGAACATGTTGAACACTTGGTGAAGCTTTTTCAGCGTCTGAGGAAGTTCAGGCTTCGTCTGAATCCGAACAAGTGTACATTTGGAGTCCGTTCCGGTAAGTTATTGGGCTTCGTTGTCAGCGAAAGAGGTATTGAGGTTGATCCTGCAAAGGTCAAAGCAATACAAGAGATGCCTGCGCCCAAAACTGAAAAGCAAGTCTGAGGTTTTCTTGGCCGCTTGAACTATATTTCCATATTCATATCCCACATGACTGCCACATGTGCGCCGATATTCAAGCTCCTCCGGAAAGATCAGTCTCATGATTGGACCGAGGACTGCCAGAAAGCTTTCGACAGTATCAAGGAATATCTGTCTGAACCTCCGATCTTGTCTCCGCCTGTAGAAGGAAGACCTTTGATCATGTATCTGACTGTTCTTGAAGACTCCATGGGTTGTGTCCTTGGTCAGCAAGACGAACTTGGAAAGAAAGAATCTGTTATCTACTACCTGAGTAAGACGTTCGCTGATTGTGAGTCTCGATACTCAATGCTAGAGAAGACATGTTGTGCTTTGGCTTGGGCTGCTAAACGTCTACGCCGGTACATGACAAATCATACAACTTAGTTGATATCCAGAATGGATCCGATCAAGTACATCTTCGAGAAACCTGCTTTAACCGGGAGGATTGCCCGTTGGCAGATGTTGTTATCTGAGTATGATATCGAGTATCAAGCTCAGAAAGCTATCAAAGGTAGTATCTTGGCTGACCACTTGGCCCACCAACCTATTGAAGATAATCACTCAGTTCAATACGACTTCCCAGACGAGGAGATTCTGTATTTGAAGATGAAAGATTGTGACGAGCCTACACTCGACGAGGGGCCAGAGCCTGGTTCCCGATGGAGTATGGTATTCGATGGCGCTGTAAATCAGTACAGAAATGGAATTGGGGCAGTAATCATCACTCCTCAGGGCACACATTTTCCTCTTACAGCAAGGCTAACTTTCAAATGGACGAATAATATGGCTGAGTACGAAGCCTGTATTATGGGATTGGAAGAATGCATCGATCTGAGGATCAAGCACCTCGACGTGTACGGTGATTCGGCCCTCGTTGTCAATCAGATCAAGGGTGAATGGGAGACGAATCAACCTGGCCTTATTCCATACAGAGATTATGCGAGGAGGATATTAACGTTCTTTACAGAAGTTGACTTCCACCATATTCCTCGAGATGATAATCGGATGGCAGATGCTCTTGCTACGCTCGCCTCGATGATTGTGGTCAAATATTGGAATGAAGTTCCCAATATCACTGTGATGCGCTTGGACAGACCAGCTCATGTATTTGCGGTTGAAGAAGCAAAAGATGATAAGCCGTGGTATCACGATATCAAGTGTTTCCTTCAGAGCCAGATTTACCCGCCTGGAGCATCTGTGAAAGATAGGAAAACTTTGAGGAGATTGTCAGGCAGTTTCTACCTCAATGGCGAAGTGCTTTACAAGAGAAATTTTGACATGGTTCTGCTCAGATGCATGGATATACACGAAGCAGACCTGTTAATGACTGAAGTCCATGAGGGTTCATTTGGTACTCATTCCAATGGACATGACATGGCTAAGAAGATGTTGAGAGCAGGCTACTATTGGCTGACAATGGAGTCTGACTGCTGCAAATACGTAAAGAGATGCCACAAGTGTTAGATTTACGCGGATAAGATTCATATTCCTCCGACACTTCTGAATGTGATTTCATCACCATGGCCTTTCTCTATGTGGGGAATTGACATGATTGGCATGATTGAACCGAAAGCGTCCAACGGACATAGGTTTATTCTCGTAGCAATTGATTACTTCACCAAATGGGTTGAAGCCGCATCATATGCGAATGTGACCAGGCAGGTGGTCGTGAAGTTTGTCAAGAATCAGCTTATATGCCGTTATGGTGTGCCTGATAAGATCATTACTGATAATGGATCTAACTTGAACAACAAAATGATGGAAGAGCTGTGCAGTGAGTTCAAGATTGCGCACCATAATTCTTCTCCCTACAGACCCACGATGAATGGGGTTGTTGAAGCTGCTAATAAGAATATCAAGAAGATTATCCAGAAAATGACAGTTACGTACAAAGATTGGCATGAGATGCTGCCATTTGCTTTGCATGGATATCGTACATCTGTCCGCACTTCAACAGGGGCAACCCCTTTTTCTCTTGTTTACGGCATGGAGGATGTACTCCCAGTAGAGGTGGAGATCCCATCAATGAGAGTCTTGATGGAAGCCAAGTTGACTGATGCTGAATGGACTCAGAGTCGTTACGACCAACTGAATCTGATCGAAGAGAAGAGGTTAACTGCCATGTGCCATGGTTAGTTATATCAGCAGAGAATGAAGAAAGCATTCGATAAGAAGGTCAAGCCTCGTGTGTTCCGAGAAGGTGACCTCGTACTCAAGAAAGTATTGTATTTCGCGCCCGA
This sequence comes from Lathyrus oleraceus, assembly GCF_024323335.1. NCBI lineage: Eukaryota > Viridiplantae > Streptophyta > Magnoliopsida > Fabales > Fabaceae > Lathyrus > Lathyrus oleraceus. Next base: position 387,994,838 of record NC_066583.1, read on the forward strand.
TTCCAGGGGCAAGTGGACTCCAAACTATGAAGGTCCATATGTTGTCAAACGAGCCTTTTCAGGCGGTGCTTTGATGCTTACGACAATGGATGGAGAGGATTTCACTCGTCCTGTGAATTCAGATGCAGTCAAGAAATACTTCGCCTAAAATAAAAATAGAATAGCTCGCTAAGTTGAAAACCCGAAAGGGCGGCTTAGGCAAAAATGAGCGTCTCGGTGGATTGAAAACCCGAAAGGGCGATCCAGGCAAAAGTTAGAGACATGAAAAAAAGAATTTGCATCCCGCTAGATTGAGGACCTCACCCTGGGGCAATCTAGGCCAAAATTAGGGATTTGGCAAGTAACTGCATCCTGACAAGACTATGTTTTACATCTGTCATCCGCCAGAAGTTCTTGATTCGTCGTCAACTAAAGCTTCGAATACATCGAAATTCGGAATTGGTGGAGAAATGGTCATTATGTTCAATATAGCCCTTTTCCAATATATATCACTAATTTCAAACTTGTACAGATCTATGGAGTCTTGCCATTTGCAGACTACCATTCCATCAAATAAGTTTGAGCTTTTATCCAATTATTTGCACTCTTATTTGTTTCTATTCAACAAATGTTTTGCATGTTTTAATTGATAAAATATCATTGTTTTCAAAATAAACAAATCTTTCATAAAATCACTTTTAAACAAAGTGAACATTCACAATGATGAAAGATACTTAGGAGATCCGCAGTGCTCTCCCAAGGGTAGTATGATTTCCAACAGGGTAAGATATTTGTTCATATCTCGAGCATAACTGTATCTTTTTCCTGTATTTGGAAGATTCAGTATTTGGTGGATTGACATCCCAGTACTCCGTCATTTCCTCTGGTAGATTCCTCGGCGGAGTTGTTGGCATGATGAGCTTTATCTATGCCTATCTATCCCCATCAGAGATCTGGTTGCTCCCTGATATCTCTGATCCCTAGCATGAGTTGTTGTTGTGGCAGTGTTTGCCTATGCTATGAACTCTTTTCTCCGGTTGTGACTGACGATCCCTCCGAAAGCCTTCGGTGACCTTCCTCCTCTACAAGGATGTTGTTGTCCTCTGATATCCCAGTCTCTGGCAGATCTCTTTTGCTCTCTGGTGATCTCTTTGGCTTTCCCTCTGGAAGAGTAGTACCGGGTGGTCAATTCCTGGACTTATGTGTGTTAGACATGTCTGGTTGTCAGCATTCATCATACATAAATCATGCACATACGCATAATCATAACACTCAGATATTCATGTTGCATTCTTTTGCCATATATCTTTTGATTGTTGTTTCCTGCTAATTGGTGATACAGATCTCCCCTAGTAGATCTCCCCCAAGCAGATGTTGGTGTGTCTGATCTCTCCATATAGAGTCAGCCCCTTAAGCAGAAAGTGTCTACCATTTCCTTCTGCACTCCCCACTGAGTTATATCCTCGTGGACGACGGTTGTTTTCGTTCCCTCCCTACACACATAATGGGATGGGTTTTCCTTATTGAGTTCTTTCCTCATTAGGATGAGTCTTGATTCAGTTTGCCTTTTGGATCGATCCTAAATTGGCTTCCTTGTGGCTGTCTCTTGTGCTTCCCTGTGGTATAAATGAATAGTTGCTCACTAACCGGCACTCATTTATCTTATCCTCAGTGGATTTTGTGGCTTCTACCTACTAACCGGTAGTTGTAAATCCTATCTTTGTGGTTTTCTACCTACTAACCGGTAGTTATAAATCCTACTTTCATCCCCTAGCAGAGGTAACCTTTGTGGTTCATTCTGGTTGTTGGCGGATTTTGCGGTCTTCTACCTACTAACCGGTAGTTGTAAATCCTACAATCTTTTTCTCCCCATCGGAGTTTGTGCTTCCTCGTGGTATAGATGATTAATTGCTCACCAACCGACAATCATTCACCTTATTCCCAGTGGAGTCTGTGGTCTTCTACCTACTACCCGATAGTTGTAAATCCTATTTTCTCACTCTGTTCCTCAGCAGATTCTTTTGTGGTCTTCTACCTACTACCCGGTAGATGTAAACCCTATTTTCTCCCCTTTGCGGAGTTAACCCTTGTGCTCATCCTAGTCGATGACGGTTGCTTTTCCGTGGCTTTCTACTTACTAACCGGTAGATGTAATCCCCTCTTTGTGGTTATCATTATCCAGTTTGCGGTATTGATATTCCTTTTCCCTTTGGATATTTGCTTTGATTAAGCAACTTTATCCCCAGCGGGTCTTCCCCTTCCTTTTGGATAATTGCTCTGAGTAAGCAATTTTATCCTCAGCGGGTCCTCTTTCATTCACTGTTTGCCGGTAATGTTTGTTGTTTCCCCTTTTGATTGGTCATCTTTACATACCTAGTCTGGTATCTCGATGCCTTTCTTTTCGGTTGATTTATCATGTAACAACCTACAACCCGGTTATGGATAATCTTCCATGCGAGTGTATTATCTATGTTTTGACGGTTATAGATAATACATCTCATGCACTCTTCAGTCGAAGCCTTTCGTGTTTCCCCAGTCGAGTAAGATTCGTTGTCCCTTTGCGGAATCGAATATTCATTCTACCCCATTTTGTTTGGATAATTGCCGTAGGCTTGCAATTTATCCCCAGTGAGTCATCTCTCGTCTACCCTTTGGTTGCTGGTAACGATTGTTTCTCTTTTTGATTGATTTATCCTTTAACAACCTACAACCCGGTTATGGATAATCTTCCTTGCGAGTATATTATCTACGTTTTGACGGCTATAGATAATATATCTCATGCGCTCTTCAGTCGAAGTTTTGTCCTTCCCAGTTGAGTAGGATTCGCATTCCTCATGGAATCGAATGTCCATCCTTTAACAAGTTTGCTTTCGCTCTCTTCAGGATGATGAGTGTTTTGGAACACACACCAATTCACGATTTCGGTCGATTTATCCTTTAACAACCTATAACCCGGTTATGGATAATCTTCCTTGCGAGTATATTATCTACGTTTTGACGGCTATATATAATATATCTCATGCACTCTTTGGTTGAATCCTTTGTTTGTTTCCCCGACTGAGTAAGATTCGTATTCCTTGCGGAATCAAATGTCCTTCCTTAAACAAGATTGCTTTTCTAGCTCTCTTCAGGATGATGAGTGTTTTGGAACACACACCAATTCACGCCTTGGTCAGTCACCTATTCCATGCCTACAACCCGGTATCCTTGGTGTTCCTTCCTGTCTGCTCCCTATCATGACCATGGTCCCCTGTGGAGTCAGATTTTCCTGAGTCGAATTATGCCTTTTCCAGGTTTTCCTCAGATGTCTTTGGTTGATTGATATCTCTCACCCGTACACCGGTCTTAGATATTCTTTCTTCCCGAACTTGTTACCTACTAACCGGTAACACCTCACTCTTTCTTGCTTCCCCAGGAGAGTCTTTTCTAGACAACCCCCAGTGAGGTCCTTCCTGGATAGTTGTTGTTGTGTTGGCGTTTTCCCCAATACATGCATGTTCTCGGCATGGATATCTTGTTCAGTTCTTTCCCCAGTCCGAGTCCGGATTTTTATTCGAAGTTTTCTCCGCTTGAGTCTTTCCATTGGATTTATCCCTATTGGAATTCTTTTCTTAGTTTCAAGTCGTGACCTGCTCACGCATTTTTTCTTTACTCCTCGGTAAAGTCTCCATCTTTGAGTCGTGACTTGCTCACGCTTTGTCTTCCTCTTATCCCCATGAGAGTCCCCGTTAGAGTCTCTATTCCTGGTGAGTGTACTACTCCGATGGATTGTCTTTTCTCCAGATTTCTTTTCTTCTTTGTGGACGCATGTTCCCCACAGAGTTGTTTATCTTACATGCATACATCTGCATCATGAGGTCTCTTAGGGACCAAAATTTGTCTCATTGTTGTTATTTAAGCCCATTCTACCGCGTCGAGATGAAGATTTTAACCTTCATTTCTCCGGCTAGAATGATCTTAAATAGGGGCATCTGTAAGACCCCAATTTTTGACCCTAAGATCCCTCATGGCATCATAACATCACATTGCATAAGACTCAAGGATCAATGAGCATCTTGCTTCCTTTACCTGTGGATGGGTTATCTTTAGTGAGTGATTCTTGATCACCAAGCATGTTTTGCATTTTATACCATTGCTCTTCTCATTTGTTTGCTAACCAAAAGCACCAAAATATGTCATTAACCTTTGTTACTTGCAACTTAAGCAGTCAACAGGTCAAGCATACCAAGTGGATCCTATGAGCACAAGATAAGGCATCTCCTTGGGATGGGGACCATTTGATCATTCAAAAGAGCTTATATGAGCTAGGGTATCATTTTGAATCAAATTCATCAAGTGATAGAGGCCCAAGTTCATCAGTGCATTTTCAGGTCATCTGAGGACCATACAATCAACTGTATAGTCAATTGAGGGCTATGAGTTGAGGAATGGACTTTCTTCATCTGAATCATGTTCATACAAGGCCTATTCATCATGTCAAACATTAATGTTGAAGATTTTGAAGTCAAATCAAAAGTTTCCCAAAATGGAAAGTGACCTGTAATTTCAAGTTTCCAAAAATGGCAAGTTTTTGGTCCACATTCAACTTGACTTTCCAACATCAAAGAAGCTTCAAATGAATTTTTAGTCAACAGGAAAGTTGAAGATCTTTCTCTCCCATTTCCAAAAAGTCCAAGATCATGAGCATCTGATGAATGGTTAAGGAGTTATGATCCAATGATTGCAAAGTGTGCTTGAAACTTCAAAGTGCCATAACTTTTGATCAAAAACTCCAATTTGAGTCACTCTTTTTGCAAAATGCTTCTTATGACCTATATTTTCCAAATTCATCATTGCATTGCATGAAATTAAATCATATGATCATTTGCCCATGCATGTTCATTTTGGAGGGAAAATGGAGAATTTGAATTCTATTGATCATACATGAAAAATACCATTGCCATTGTGTTTATTGGATAATTTTGAGTAAGTTTTGGTCATGCATGTGCACTGTTCACGTGCAAAATTCTCCATGCACCACACATTTGCCAATTTTGGTCATGCACCTCATTCTCATTAATCTTCCATTAACCAATACAAATTTTGATTAGCAGCATGATTAATACATAGTATAAAAGCCATTTTGCTAATCACAATAAAAAAGATAACAGAATTTGGATCAAATTTTTCACTTCCCTCTCAAATTTCTCTCTCTTCAATTTTCAAAATTCTTCACCTAATTCATCAAAATTCTTGTAGAATCGTGTTCATCATGTGTCATTGAGTAGGATTTGGCTATTGATTTGAAGAATTGGAGCCAAGATCAAGCTGCACAAGCTCAAGAACATGAAGATGGAAGTTGCAATTTGAGCTAGATCCAGTATATTTCAAGCATCAATTTCTACATCAAGCTTCATAACAAGAGTAAGGGAGAAGATCTGAACGCTTTTGATAGCTTGAATCCACGATTTCATCATTCTGTTCTTCAAGAGGTTAAAATTCGATCATCACCTTCCTTCATTTTATGCACATGATATTGTAGATCTTTTCATGCTGATTATCCTGATATAAGTAGAATTTGAAATGGACGAATATTGCATGAGATACGATGACTTGAAGTTTTGTGAATCAAACTGTTTTGCTTCGATTTGTTCTTATTAGGAAGAATTAATGTTAATTGAGCCTGGATTTGGAATGTACATTAAACAAGCTTTCGATTGGTATGCTTATTGCCTGATTCTGGAAAAAAATTTGATGATGTTACTGTAGCGCCACCGTCTCATTGAGGAAGACGGTGGACACCACCGTCCAAGCTACCGTCTGCAAAAGCGCTAGGGTTTATCCCTGTCACTGCCACGCGTGCGTCTTCATGGCGAAATGATAGGCTATGGTTCTGTTGACCGTTTCCACGCATGCATTGACTCTGAGTTGGCTTGCCAACTCATTTAATGAAACGGCAGTGTTTTGATCCAAACTCTACCATGACCTCGAATGCATTGGTTCGATTCCCTGGCATGTTGCTTTTGATTTATTTTTTCATGCGCTTGTTTTCACCATGCAAACCCTGGTTCGATACTTGGTTATGTTACTTTGTGAATTAATTTTTTGCCAGCGCTTCTATTAACCTCATGGTCCTGTGTTCAACACCTTGCCACAATAATTTCTGATTTAATTTTCATGCGCCTCATTTAACCTCATTGTCCTGAGTTCAACACTCACCTCCAGCATGTTTTCAAATTTAAGTCATCATTTCATTTTCCCTCCACATTATTTCATGCATTATTTCATATATTTTCATCAATTTCAAAAAATCACTAAAAATAGAAAATGATTCCAAATAAATCCAAATTTTTTTCTACATGTTCATTTGAGTGTCTTTTATTTTGTGATGTGAATTTCTGGATTTGTGCCTTGCTGGAATTATGAATGTGATTGATTATTTGAACATGGTGCAAATGTGACATGTTGTACCAATTTATTTGTGAAGTGCTCATACTTTCTCCAATTGCCTTGAAATATGACATTCTCATTCATGACACATAGCATGATCTCTTGGCTTTTGTTTGGCATTTTTATCACTCATCATCACTGTTTTAGACACATGGACATGTTATGTAACATTTGGTGTCACATTCTTGACCTAATAATTGTGCATTTTCATTCACATGCCATTTGTTTGCTTCTGGACTTAATTTTTGGTATGATGCTTGTTCACTACATATTGTATGCATACAAAAATTTCCATGATCATTGGATTCATTTCTGTTTTAATGTGGATTTTATATCTTTGATGTCCAAATATGATCATCTTGCTTGTCTTTGCCTTATCTTGTTCAATTGATGGCTTTGCTTAATGATTTAGCTTTGATCCTTTTGAGGCCTTATTCTTGTTTGATTGAACATGCTTCATGTCAAATATTAGCTTCTGTTTTGATTGTATGCCTTGCCTTTGACCCTAGTCTTTGCACTAGTGGTTTGTACTCACCATTTGAGCTTTGTGTTTCAGGTTTAGCATTAATGGTTGAGGTTGCCTCATTACTTGAGATGCCATTTGCTTTGATCACTAACTTTTGTTGTATTGTAGGTCCAATGAATGTGTTGAACTCACTTGAGTGATTACATTTGAGACCTTATCTTGTGTATAACTGTTGGATGTTCCTCTGTTGTCTGTTTGATTTGTCTGAATACACTATTAATTGTTTGGCTTTTGTACAGGTACATTAGTCGCTTTTAGCTCTTACTTGAGCTTTGCTTTGGAGTGTGGTTGATACACCACTTAGGTAGCCACTCTCTAACTCCATGTAGTCTGGAAGTCCTGTCACCTTTTTGGCAGGCATTTGGCTGAAGTCCTCCTTAAGAGGCCATGTCTTTGAGTGTTTACATTTGTGCTCAAGACCTCCTTGTTGAGGCATATAGGTTAAGTCCTCCTAAGTGAAGAGGCAATTGACAGATAAAAGGGATTTGCAATCAATCCCCTGTTATTCAGTTGAGTCTTTCATTATGCTCGCACTACGTGCTGACGCTCTTGAATCTAACCCAAGATCTGTGTATAAAGTCAGTCATGTGGAATAGGGTCCCTCATTCTGGATCCCCGCACTTTCCTTGTCTTAAGCTCACCCAGGCCAGGGTTAAGAGCATGAGGTCATATCCTCATTTCCTTTCAGCGGCTTCACCCTAACTCCCAATGTTAGTGGTTATGAGCTCAAAGATACCCTCACAGTTTTGGCTTGTTTGTCGAGGGTGATATGACCCCTCTTAACTAAAGCCTAACCAATTGTATGAGCCTCTTGTTTGTGTATAGAGTGTGATGTTTGCTTGCTTGTTTACCTTTTGGCATATTTCATGTGTTTGCTTTTCATGCATTCTGTTTGCTAGGAGTCAGATGTAAGTCCAGCTATTGGCACTCTGTTTCTTATTTGTTTTGAGGAGTTAGATGTAAGTCCAGTTATTGGCATTTTGTTTCCTTTATCTGTTTGGAGTCGGGTAGAAGTCCATCTATTGGCATCCTGTTTCCTATTCTTTGTTCAGGAGTTGGAAGTAAGTCCATCTATTGGCATTCTATTTCCGTTTTGTTGTGCAGGAGTTGGATATAAGTCCATCTATTGGTATTCCGTTTCCTCTTTATTGCTGTATTGCCTTTGCCTTGTGCTTGTTGCCTATTCCAAAGGATGGTACTTACTTGGATCATCTACATATGATCTCAAGAGAAGAACTCCTAATGAAGTTTTGCATCCCTTAACCTCCACCCTTTTGCTTAACTTTGAACCATACCTCCATTTGCATGTTAACCCAAACCAGAAAATATTGTGCAAACATTTGACTTGTTTTCAAAACTAGAAACCTAGGCCTTAGGCCTTTGATTTTCAAGCTTTCTTTTCATAATACTCATTTTGAATTGAACCCTAAAGCATACTTTGACCATATTTGTGAATAATTCTAATTGGTTAATTCAACCCACTCAATTGCTTTTGTGGCCCAAGTCCACTTCTTAATCAAATTTTCATGCATTAGCCATAGATCTGAATTATCTTAGTGGTTGATGTGAATCTCACCTTTGTCCTTAGTGATCGAATTGTAAGCCTTCCATACTTATAACAGAGCTAACCTCTCTAGTATGTCGAAGCTATTCTCACATGGTGGACTTGTGGTTGTTTAGGTCGAGTTTTCTCCCTTTGATAATGAAAGACCTTAAGGCTTTTGTTTAAAATCAATTCACTCACATTTTGACATTTGTTACCCGAACTACGGGGTTTTGATCCTTATCTTTCATGAGAGGGTACGTAGGCAATGGTCTATCCATCCAAACACAAAAATAACTAATTTGCACATTCTTTTCTCATCTCTTCAATCATGTTTGCACAATAAATATTTCATAAACAATAACTTTTTACAACAAGTTGTGAAAAGGGTTCCCTAGGAGTACCTAGGATGTTGTGGGTGCCTAACACCTTCCCATAGCATAATTACCCCCTTACCCAGATCTCTGTTTCTTTTATTAGTTTTCTCTTGCAAAACTTCTTAGGCTTTTGTTCGCTTTCTAGCCATTCCACTCCTTGATGTAATCCCAATTCTTGTAAGCAATTGAAATCTGGGTATCTGGTAGATGTGACACCGCGTTGCTGGAAACGAACGAACTGCTCCCGTTGATAGTTACTATCTTCAGATCGGAAAATAATATTTCCAAATTGCATTTCTTAATGTTGGTTCTCCGCCATTTTGATTGGTAGGTAGAAAAAAAAAAGGAGAAAGGAAAAGAGGATGAAATCTTTTTTGTATATAATGGTTTTTTGAATGATGTGGTGTAGGAAGAAAGATGTGGTGAAGGTATTTAAAGGAAAAGTTTTGAAATTTGGGAGGAGAAGTTGGTGAGGAAGGAAATTAATGGGGATAAAGAGGTGAGTTGAAGGGAATAACGGTCATGACAACGGTCAAAAACATTTTACGAGGAAGCAAATTGTCACGCTCGTGACAGCATGCGTGACGGGCGTCATGGGGTGTGTGGCGACCGTGACAGCATGCGTGACGCTCGTCACACCTCTGAGTTTGCAACGGTCAAAGCGTTCGTGACAGCATGGTGGCAGCATGCATTGGCTAAAATTTGTGACAAGTTTTTGTTTTATTATTATTTTTTTATTATTTCATTTTATTATTTCATTTTATTATTTCATTTTGAATTTCCATGACTATAAATATCAATGCTACTTTGACTTTATAAATTTTGTCATGGATGCTACTTTACTACACCGTAGAATATATATTTTTTCTCTAATAAGCCATGTAAGTAGTAGCATACAATATATATCAGCATTGGTAATTTTAGACAGTGTATAAATCAAAATGAAATTTAATTTAACCAATAATGCGAGTAGCTTCATAAAAATAAACATAATGTAATATTCGACTGAAGATAAAATAAAACATGCGAAAAAAAAATCCTAAGATTAAAAATGTTGTCAAACGAAACTATAAATTTCCTAAGAATAAAACTAGTTAACTGCAATTCTTCTAGCCACTTGTAGAATCTCTCGTCGGAGGAGCAAAGGAATTGACACGGTGTAGCAACTCGTGAAATTGATTTGTCATTCTACTCATGTGTTCCATAAACTCATGTCCCATCATAGTTAACTCTTCTCTAATGGCATCTTGTTCTGACATCAAAGCTTGAATAACGGTATTATAATCAGTTCCGGGCATATGATGTCTAAGATCAGGTACTGCCGATTCTGCGGACGGGATAGGATGAGGTGGAGAGGCAACATCATGGTAACCAGTTGGTGTCTGCGGATCAGACTCAGCATTAGGAATCTGGTTGTCAAGAATGTCATAATCTTAGATGGTTTCAACAGATCTAACAGGAGAAGGCATTCCATCCAGGTTGTAGAGCCAATTATTTCGGTTATGGACACTAGTCATCGGGCTAGGCATGGTGAATAGGTAAAAAGCTTGGTTGTTAATTAATAGTTCAAACTCTTCAGGTCCAAGGTTTCCTATAAACATAGTGTTGAAAAGGAAATTTATATTCATAGGCTGAATACCGCAAAAAGGGTTCAAATCAAGCATGGGTTGGCGCAATCCAATAGCATTAGAAATCATAGTTATCAATCCCCCTATTTGAGTCGGTGCACGGTCATCTTGAATAAGGAGGTCAAAACTCGCCAATATATAAGTGGCACCATTCACTGGACAATTCTGGGAAGCACAAAATATTATGAAAAGTTCATCACGTGATACTGTGGTAATGTTTGAACTTTTCCCAAAAAGAGTGTGTGCTAGGATCTTGTGGAAATAACGAAAAGCTGGGTTACGTATGTTTCCAGAAAGAAACTCATGTTCCTCAGGTTCGTCATTTCCCGTCAAACTTCCCCAAAAATGCTCAAGCTCTCGATATTCAAAGAGGTCCTTTTGGTTCATGGTGAATGTGTCAAAAGAAGTAGGGAACCCTAAGAGGTTAGTAAATTCTCTAATGTTATACCGATACTCCATATTGAACATCCTGAATTGAATGAAACCTCGGTTTATTCCTTTTCCATGGTTCGGTAAATAAATCAGGGAGCTAATGAATTCTAGAGTTAGCCTCCGGTAAGTAACAAATTTTCTCCGAATAGGAGTGGTTTCCCACCCTATTTGATTCAGCAGATATAGGACACTATCTCTTAGCCCAAGTACGGTCATTGCACAATCATCAGCATAAAATTTTGGGTGCATCTCTCTCTCAGCAAGTTCTTCAAATTTTTGTCTCTGAGCTCTCCCTCAGAAATTAATACCCATGTGATCAATATGTGCCATTAGGTCAGTGTTAACTAAAGAAAAGAAAAACAAGAATTTTCGTCAGGATTTGACAAGATGCCGAAAGAAGAAAAGAAGAAAAATTTAATAAAATAAAAAAAATGAATAAAATCAAAAGAATAATCAAAGAAAAATAAAAATTTTGTGGGTTGTCTCCCACGAAGCGCTTTGTTTAATGTCGCAAGCTCGACAGAAAACTATTAAATGTTAATCTATTAATTTTGGAGACAATATGTCTAAGTGCAGGACTTGCGAGTCTTCATTGTTTTCAGCATAATGATAATGTTTTAGACGCTGCCGGTTTACGATAAATGATTCAATAGATTTTCCTTTAATTTCTACAGCCCCACTAGAAAAGACATTAGTGACTTTGAAAGGGCCAGACCACCTAGAGCATAGTTTTCCTGGGAATAACTTAAGTCTAGAGTTAAACAATAGGACTACATCGCCTTGTTTGAAAGTTTTCCTTGATATACGTTTATCATGCCATTTTTTCGTTCTTTCCTTGTAGATTTTGGCATTTTCGTATGCATCCTGTCTAAGTTCCTCTAATTCGTTTATATCTAGAATTCGCTTTTCACCGGCGGCCTTATAGTTTAAATTTAAATTTTTAATAGCTCAATAGGCCTTATGTTCTAACTCCACTGGGAGGTGACACGATTTACCATAAATAAGCTTAAATGGGGTTGTTCCTATGGGAGTTTTGTAAGCGGTTCAATATGCCCATAAAGCTTTGGGTAATTTTGATGACCAGTCTTTCCTCGATGTAGCGACAGTTTTTTCCAATATCTGTTTAACTTCTCTATTAGACACTTCCACTTGTCCACTAGTTTGAGGATGGTAAGGTGTTGCTACTCGATGTTTTACACCATACTTAAACAATAATTTTTCGAGTATTTTAGATATGAAATGAGATCCACCGTCACTGATGACTATTCTTGGGACACCAAATCTTGGAAAGATTATATTCTTAAAGAGTTTAATTACTACTCGTGTGTCGTTTGTTGGAGAAGCTATAGCCTCAATCCATTTTGATACGTAGTCAACCGCTACGAGTATGTATTTGTTACCAAAAGAAGGTGGAAAAGGTCCCATGAAATCTATTCCCCACACATCGAAAATTTCTACTTCCAAAATGCCTTTTTGTGGCATTTCGTCACGTCTAGATATGTTTCCTGTGCATTGACACCTATCGCATTTCTTGACAGCGGTGTGTACATCCTTCCATATGTTTGGCCAATAAAGACCGGCTTGTAGGATTTTAGAGCAGGTTTTGGATGTACTTGCATGTCCACCATAAGGAGCGGAATGACAATGTTGGATTATACTTTCTACCTCTTCTTCAGGTATACAGCGACGGAAAATACCATCGGAGCCTCTTTTGAAAAGTAAAGGGTCGTCCCAGTAATAATGTTTTATGTCATGGAAGAACCGTTTCTTTTGTTGGTAGGATAAATCAAGTGGAACCACTCTGGCGGCTAAATAATTGACAAAATCAGCGTACCATGGTGTAACGTATATAGCCAAGGTGGTCTCTACTTGTTTGTCAGCTCTATTTTCTTCCAAATTAGCTATAAGTTTATCGTACGAGAAATCATCGTTGATCGATGTTCTTTCCGGTTCCAGGTTTTCGAGTCTAGAGAGATGATCTGCTACTACGTTTTCAGTTCCTTTTTTATCTTTGATTTTCAAATCAAATTCTTGTAGCAACAAGATCCACCTTAGGAGTCTAGGTTTAGCGTCCTTCTTTGTTAAGAGGTATTTAATGGCAGCGTGATCAGTGTAAACGATTATTTTAACTCCGACCAAGTAGGAACGAAATTTATCTAGTGCAAATACTACTGCTAAAAGTTCTTTCTCGGTCGTGGCGTAATTCATTTGCGCTTCATCTAGAGTTCTACTCGCATAATATATGACGTGAAGTTTTTTATCCTTTCGTTGTCCTAAAACAGCGCCTACGGCGTAGTCACTTGCGTCACACATTATTTCGAAAGGTTCATTCCAATCTGGGGTCTGCATTATGGGCGTGGAGATCAATGCTTGTTTAAGTGTTTGAAATGCTTCTAAACATTTATTGTCGAAGATGAATTCAGCGTCTTTCATTAATAGTTCGGTTAAAGGTTTAGTTATTTTAGAGAAATCTTCAATGAATCGTCGGTAAAAACCGGCATGTCCTAAGAAGCTTCGTATTTCCCTCACAGTTTTCGGAGGTTGAAGGTTTTCGATTACTTCAATTTTGGCTTTGTCTACTTCAATTCCTCTATTTGATATGATGTGTCCTAAAACAATTCCTTCTTGTACCATAAAGTGACATTTTTCCCAATTAAGTACTAGGTTTACTTTTACACATCGTTCTAGAACTCTTTCTAGGTTTTCAAGAAATTCTTCGAAACTTTGCCCGCATACGGAAAAGTCATCCATAAAGACTTCCATGATGTTTTCGAGAAAATCGGCGAATATTGCCATCATGCATCTTTGGAAAGTTGCAGGAGCATTGCACAAGCCAAACGGCATTCGTCGATAAGCGAAGGTACCAAAAGGACATGTGAACGTTGTCTTTTCTTGGTCATCAGGATGAATTGGTATTTGAAAGAAACCTGAGTAATCGTCCAGATAGCAGAAATGAGAATCCTTGGCTAGTCATTCTAACATCTGGTCTATGAATGGTAGAGGAAAATGATCTTTTCGGGTTGCTTTGTTTAGCTTTCTATAATCAATGCACATTCTTCATCCCGATTCAATTTGTTTGGTTATAGTTTCTCCTTTTTCATTTTCGATCACTGTTATACCTCCTTTCTTTGGTACTACGTGTACAGGACTAACCCATTTGCTATCGGATATAGGATATATGATACCTGCCTCTAATAACTTTGTTACTTCCTTCTTCACTACCTCACTCATGATCGGGTTTAGTCTCCTCTGATGTTCCCTAGAAGTTTTACAGTCTTCCTCTAGCATGATGCGGTGCATACAAATAGAAGGACTTGTCCCTTTAAGATCGGTGATGTTGTATCCTAACGCAGTTGGATATTTTCTTAAGATATGTAGGAGTTTTTCGGTTTCAAGTTTTCCTAGGTCTGCGTTGACTATTACTGGTCGTTCAAGTTCTAAGTCCAGGAATTCATATCTCAGATTTTTGGGAAGTGTTTTCAGGTCGAGGGTTGGTTTCTTAAGGCATTGCGTAGGGTCTGATGTTATTGCTAAACATTGGTTCAGTTTGTCTTCTACACGATAGTCGGACAAATCGTCATTTTCGAATTCTGTTTCTTTTATGCATTCATCGATGATATCCATGAAGTAACATGTGTCTTCTATCGCAGGTGCTTTCAAAAATTGGGAAAGAATAAACTCAATTTTCTCTTCTCCTACTTCGAAAGTGAGTCGTCCTCGTTTTACGTCTATGATAGCATCGGCAGTTGCTAAGAAGGGTTTTCCCAATATAATGGGGGTAACTTCATCTTCTCTTATGTCCATAATTATAAAATCGGTGGGAATGTAGAATTGACCTATGCGCACGGGAACGTTTTCAAGAATTCCTACGGGATATCTAACGGAATGATCTGCTAATTGCACAGACATTTTAGTTGGTCTTAATTCTCCCATTTCAAGTTTCTTGCATATGGACAAGGGCATAACACTGTTACCGGCTCCTAAATCGCATAAAGCTTTGTCTATGATAAATTTTCCTATATGACAGGGTATAGAAAAACTACCTGGATCTTTAAGTTTAGGAGGCATATTTTGGATTATTGCGCTACACTCAGCAGTGAGTGTAACGGTTTCGTTATCTTCAAGTTTCCTTTTATTAGATAAAATTTCTTTTAAGAACTTAGCATATGAGAGCATTTGTGTAATAGCTTCTGTAAAAGGAATTGTGACGTTTAATTGTTTCAGTAGGTCAACAAATTTTTTAAATTGGCCCGCGTCTTTGGTTTTAATTAGCTTTTAAGGATAAGGGATAGGTGGTTTGTAAGGCGGTGGAGGTACATAAGGTTCTTTTTTTTCTACGGTTTCCTTATTACACTCTTCCTTTTCCTTAGGTTTACCTTCTTCCTCAGTTGACTTTTTAGAGTTTTGGTTCTCAATCCTTGGGTCAAATGGTCCTTCTACCTCTGTACCACTTCGTAATATAATTGCATGAGCGTGGCCTTTTGGATTAGGTTGTGGCTGTCCAGGAAATGTACCAGTTGGGGCAGCAGTAGATGCTTATTGTTGAGCTACTTGCGAGATTTGTGTTTCAAGCATTTTGTTATGGGTAGCCAGGGCATCTACTTTACTTGCTAGTTGTTTAATCTGTTCGCTAGTGTGTACATTCTGGTTTAAGAACTCTTTATTGGTTTGCTGTTGAGAAGCTATGAAGTTCTCCATCATGATTTCCAAGTTGGATTTCCTAGGAACGTTATTGTTAGGTGTAGATGGGGTCGGCTTTTGATATCCACGTGGTACAGCTGGAGCTTGACTGGGAGCTTGCCCTGGTGCGTATAAAGCGTTATTACTTTTATACGAGAAATTAGGATGGTTCTTCCAGTTTGAGTTATAGGTATGCGAGTAAGGATTTCCTTGAGCATAGTTCACCTGTTCTGTTTGAATTCCTGTTAGGAGTTGACAATCTGTAGGAGTGTGACCTTGAATTCCACAGACTTCGCAATTTTGAGTTACGGTAACCACGGTGGCTGGAGGTGATACATTTAAACTTTCAATTTTATGGGCAAGAGCATCCACTTTTGCATTAACATGATCAAGGCTACTTATCTCGTACATGCCACCATTTATTTGAGGTTTTTCTACCACTGTTCGATCGCTTCCCCACTGATAATGATTTTGGGCCACGCTCTCGATAAGTTGATAAGCGTCGGTGTAAGGTTTATCCATAAGCGCACCATCGACGGCGGCGTCTATTGTTAACCTTGTGTTGTACAAGAGACCATTGTAGAAGGTGTGAATTACTAACCAGTCCTCTAAACCATGGTGTGGGCAAAGTCTCATCATGTCCTTGTATCTTTCCCATGCTTCGAAGAGAGATTCGTTATCTTTTTGCTTAAATCCATTTATCTGGGCTCTCAACATAGCTGTTTTGCTTGGAGGAAAATATCGGGCAAGAAAGACTTTCTTCAACTTATTCCATGTGGTAACTGAGTTGGAAGGAAGAGACTGAAGCCATCTTCTAGCTTTATCTCTTAACGAGAAAGGAAAGAGATGAAGTCGAATTGCCTCTGAAGTGACACCATTAGCTTTAACAGTGTCAGCGTATTGGACAAATACAGATAAATGAAGGTTTGGATCCTCGGTAGGATTTCCAGAGAATTGATTCTGTTGCACTGCCTGCAGCAGCGAAGGTTTAAGTTCGAAGTTGTTCGCTTCGATTGCGGGTGGAGCAATACTCGAATGCGGCTCATCCTGCGATGGAGCAGCGTAATCTCGAAGAGCACGAGCTGGTTCGGCCATCGCTGGTATCGTTAAAGGAAGGAGATTTTTGAGATCAGGAATTTTGAATGGAGGAAGATTGTTTCTAGCACGATACTCCCGAATTCATCGTAATAACCGGAGATATCGTTCAACGTCGTTGATTCGTAAGTAGTACGGTTCTCCTTGTGAGCGAGTGTGTGGCATACAAATCAACGAAAAAGGGAAAAAATAAAAATTGCCTTAGTCTCTACAGCGTAACAGAAGAGTTACGATATCGACTAAATAAAAGTCCCCGGCAACGGCGCCAAAAACTTGATCGTTCTTTATGAGTCTATCGGGGTACTAACTGCAAGCGCGCAGTCTAATCGCGTAGTTTTAAAAGATATCGATCCCACAGGGACTTAATGAATCGATCTACCGTTTTTCTAGGGTTACTGCGTAAAGCTAAGGCGGATGATACTTTAATGATTAGGGGTAAAAAATAAAACTAAATTTGGATCTAGATAAAATATCAAATAATATGGATATCAGTATGTAGTTCGTCGTATTTGGGGAATCAAATCTTCATTGGTCTTTTTCTTAATTTTAAAATAAGTCTTTTCAGTAGACACTATTAATTAAAAGTCTTTTCCTCAAACTCTCGCTCTGTTGAATTAGATTATGACTTTATATTTTAACGTACGCTCTCACTATTTCGTTAAATCTAAAATCACTTTTGAAAATAATAGAATCTATAGAAACTCCTTTTGAGAAAATACTAACCGTTTAAACACCCTCGTCTCAAACTCTCGCTATGTTGACTTAGATTATATGATTAAACTTAAATGCTTAACTCTCGTCCTCACACTTAACTTTTAAAAATAATTTTTGAAAATGATTAGAATTTAATTAACCTTAAAAATTGCTTTCGCCCTGATTTAAAGTTAATGTTCAATTTACCTTGTCCAGTTAAAAACTCAAACCGTCGTTCTATTGATTTTAACTTCTTTATGTCTTTTACTCTCGTACAAAAACCTTGGTATTAACTTTGTAAATTGAGACCAGAAAAAGAGTGACTATATTCTGAAATAAATTTAAACCAACTCAATTTTGATTCCTTTATTCCGCTTACTTTACATACCGATATCTAAATTAATTAGCCAGACATGATAAACATGCATAAACAATAATCATGCATAAATACGGCCATATCAAACAAACAATATATATATACAGCGGAACAAAGCATATGTAAATTAAAACGATAAATTAATTAATTAATGAACTTGGAAAATTACTAGAAATCTGGATTTTATCTCCTAGCTTCGATGCTCGAACACTCCACCACAAGTCGGTTGGATTTGTTCTTCACAATTCTCGATCAGAGAGGAAAGTAAAAACAAGGAAATAAAATACTATGATCTAACGTAAGGGGTGATCCAGTAAAAATTACACAATAATTTCCGGTGTAGAAACTATCATGAGAAAATAAATTGTATGCTTCGGAAATTAAACTAGAAAAGAAAAGAAAATAAATTGCCTGAAAATTTAGAGTGCTGGAAAAATAATGCTGGAAAAATTGTATGGAGAAGAGCCCTCTTCAATTGGCTTTTGTGAGGTTTATTTATATTCACCTCCCAAAATAACCGTTTCCTAGAATGGGTCTTCAGTGTGGTTCAAAACGTCTACGCGTGCACGAGAGAATTTAGGGGAAACCGTCCACTCTGTTACGCACGTAAAGCCTAAAATATAGGATGCAATGTGTGACGTCCGTCACACTATGTGTTACGGTCGTAACATTAGGGTTTAAGACGTGGCGACCGGCACGTGCTTGTTGCGGTCGTGACAGCAAGTTTCTTTGTTCCAAACGTGGGCTGGGCTTTGGTGCTTCAGCTTGCTGCTTTTCCTAGAAAATCTTCTTTTTGCACCCCTTTTCTTTCTTTTTCACATGTGCTTTAAATAATGATACCTGAAATAAATAATAAGAAAATACCGAGTAATATCGAATAATATGAAATAAATTGAATCAAATAAAGATATAATTTAATTAAATCAAGTCTAAAAATGTGATATAGTTTCATGTTATCATGTATGCCCACAAGATGTCAACCCAGACAGATAATGATCAACTACTGATTCACTATTTCCAAGATAGCCTGACAGGTGATGCGCTCCGTTGGTATATGGGGCTAGATAGTGCAAGCATCCGCACTTTCAATGATCTAGGAGAGGCTTTCGTGAAACAGTATAAATACAACGTGGATATGGCGCCAGATAGGGACCAACTGAGGTCCATGTCTCAGAAGGACAAGGAGACATTCAAGAAGTATGCCCAGCGTTGGAGGGAGTTGGCTTCCCGGATTACTCCTCCTTTAGAGGAGAAGGAGATGACGAAGATCTTTTTCAAAACCCTGAGTTCATTTTACTATGAACGTATGATCGCCAGTGCCCCCAGTGATTTTACCGAGATGGTAAATATGGGGATGAGACTTGAAGAATGGGTCCGTGAAGGACGATTGTTGAAAGAAGAGGCGTCAACTAGCAAGAAGTATGGGAGCAATTTTAGCAAGAGGAAAGAAAATGAAACAAATGCAGTAAGCAGTGGGAGGCAGAGGAGGTCCCCAGCAAGAAGGAACTTACCACCCCGTCAACATCATCATCATCAAGTATCTTCTATTATTCCAGTATTTTCCAATCAGTCAACAATACCAATTCAACAACAACAACATCAGTATCAAAATCAATGTCAGCAATAACAACCACAACAAAGAACAAACACCTACAACAACAACAATTCTAGCAATAATCATCACCAGCAACAGAACTTCGAGAGGAAGAAGGTCTCTTTCGACCCCATTCTTATGTCATATGTCGAGCTGTATCCATATTTAGTCCTCAAGAATTTGATTCAACCGAGGAATCCACCACAGATCCCATAACCACTTCCATGGTTGTACAAACCTGAACTCCGTTGTGCTTTTAACCAGGGTGCACCTGGGCACGATATTGAGAACTGCTATCCGTTGAAGTATGAGGTGCAAAAGCTTATGAAGAATGGCATGGTGTCTTTTGAAGACCACGCGCCTAATGTGAAAGCTAATCCCTTGCCCGCTCATGGGAATACCTCAGTGAACATGGTGGACAGCTGTCCAGGTGAATTCAAGGTTTTCGATGTCCGGTTTATCCAAAGATCTTTGGTGTAAATGCATAAAGATATTTGTTTGGTGAGTGAATGTGAACATGATCACGAAGGCTGTGATATTTGTAGTGTGAACCCAAGAGGGTGTGTTGTTGTGAAAAGGGACATCCAGCGTCTGATGGATGAAGGCATGATCTAGATCGTTCAATCCCGTCATATAGATGACGATGTCAACGTCATTGTTCCCGTTTTCAAGTAACTAGAGCGGTTGGTGATGCAGTATGATAGCAGCAAGAATGTCAGCAATAGATCAGTTTTGCTGTTGGTAATACGGTTGGCGGGCCCAGTCCCGTATGCATCTGATAAAGTTGTACCGTATCAATACAATGCTACGATGATTGAGAAAGGTCAAGAGGTCTCATTACCTACGACCAGTTCAGTAGTGAGCATTACAGACGTTACGAAGGTGACCCACAATGGTCGAGTTTTTGGGCCGGTTGTCCCTAAGAGTAAGGAAGAATTGATTGTTGGTAAGAAGGCGGAGGTGCCTTTGGTAGATCCTGTGGGTTGTTCAAGAGATAAGTCTGGTGAATCCAGCAATTTAAAAGCCAATAGTGATGATGATGAGGTACTCTGGCTGATCAAAAGAAGTGAATTCAACATGGCTGAGCAGTTACTTCAGACTCCCTCAAAGATTTTCGTGTTGTCTCTGCTTTTAAACTCTGAAGCGCACAGAGAAGCACTCCAGAGAGTTCTCGAACAGGTGTACGTGGAGAAAGATGTTATTGTGGCTCAATTTGACCATATCGTGGCTAACATCACTTCATGCAACAATTTGAGCTTTTGCGATAACTCCCTGAGGAGGGAAGAAATCACAATCTGACTTTGCACATCTCGATGAATTGCAAGGAAGATGCTTTGTCAAACATGCTAGTTGACACTGGGTCATCACTCAATATGCTTCCAAAGTCAACATTGTCAAAGTTATCTTATCAAGGAGCTCCCATGAGATATAGTGGAGTAATTGTCAAAGCCTTTGATGGCTCGCGCAAGACTGTCATTGGAGAAGTGGACCTCCCAGTCAAGATAGGTCCGAGTGATTTTCAGATTACTTTCCAGGTAATGGATATTCACCCGGCCTACAGTTGTTTGTTGGGAAGGCCATGGATTCATGAAGCAGGGGTTGTTACTTCCACTCTGCACCAGAAGCTTAAGTTTGTCAAGAATGACAAGTTGGTGATTGTGAAAGGTGAAAAAGCATTGTTGGTCAGCCATCTGTCATCTTTTTCATATGTAGAAGCTGAGGATGAGGTTGGAACGCCGTTCCAAGCATTGTCTATTGCTTCCGAGAAGAGATTAGGGCACCTATGTCCTCTCTGAAGGATGCACAAAAGATTGTTGAAGAAGGTCATGTTGATCAGTGGGGGCGCGTGGTAGAGGTCGCCGAGAACAAAGGAAGAACTGATTTGGGGTTCCAAAAGGGATCATCAACCGTTAGATCTGAAGAGATGCAACTCAGTTTCCATAGCGGAGGGTTCATTCATGGGAGTGAACAACACTTAGTTGTTGTTCTAGAGGATAATGAAGAGGAAGACTACACCAACTATGTGACGCATGGACAGACACGCAACAATTGGACTGTTGTTGATATTCCTGTTATTTTGCATCGATCTAAGTAATTGATTTTATATTTTAAAATCCTTCTCCTATGCCTAAGGGAGAAGTGAACATTTTGTTTGGGCATTTTAAATTGATCATCAATAAAATTAATACTATTCATCCACATCTTTGATGTTTATTTTTACTTTTTGCTTATTTCTGAAAATGGTAATCACAAAAAACATAAATAAACAATATAATTGTCCATCTGCATAATATTTGGTCACAAATTCACTTCTCTGAAATCAAAATATCAAATCATTATGCAGGTTGGTTCCTAACCCCATTGAATACAATGATCCTTCTCCTTCTCCAAATTTTGAATTCCCTGTGTTTGAAGCTGAGGAGGAAAGTGATGAAGAAGTGAGTGAAGAATTGTCTCGTCTTCTTGAACAAGATGAGAAGATTATTCAGCCATTTGAAGAGTAGATTGAGCTAGTCAACTTGGGTTCTGAAGATGATGTGAAGGAATCAAGATTGGGTCTCGATTGTGTCCAAATGCTAAGAAGGGGTTGATTGATCTTCTTCGAGAGTATTCAAATGTGTTTGATTTGTCCTATCAAGACATGTCTGGGTTGGATTCTGATATTTTGGAGCATAGATTGTTGTTGAATCCAGAATGCCCTCCAGTCAAGCAGAAGTTGAGAAGATCGCATCCTGATATGGCTGTGAAAATCAAAGAGGAAGTTCATAAGCAGATTGATGTCGGTTTTCTTGTAACTGCTGAGTATCCACAATGGGTGGCCAATATTGTGCATGTACCGAAGAAGGATGGAAAAGTCAGCATGTGTGTTGACTATAGAGATTTGAATAAGGCCAGTCCGAAAGATGATTTCCCTCTGCCACACATTGATATGTTGGTAGACAATACTGCTAAATTCAAATTCTTTTTGTTTATGGATGGATTTTCCGGATATAATCAGATTAAGATGGCACCCGAGGATATGGAGAAGACCACATTCATTACACCCTGGGGAACATTTTGTTATAGAGTGATGCCTTTCGGTCTAAAGAATGTTGGTGCAAGTTACCAGAGAGCAATGACTACTCTTTTTCATGATATGATGCATAAAGAGATAGAAGTGTATGTCGATGACATCATTGCTAAATCAATTGATGAAGAGGAACATGTTGAACATTTGTTGAAGTTATTCCAGCGTTTGAGGAAGTATAAACTCCGCTTGAATCCCAATAAGTTTACTTTTGGTGTTCGTTATGGTAAGTTGTTGGGTTTTATTGTCAGTGAAAAAGGTATTGAAGTTGATCCTGCCAAGGTCAAAGCAATACAAGAGACGCCTGGGCCAAAAACAGAGAAGCAAGTCAGGGGTTTTCTCGGCCGCTTGAATTATATTTCCAGATTTATTTCCCACATGACTGCCACATGTGCGCCTATATTCAAGCTTCTTCGGAAAGATCAGTCTTATGATTGGACCGAAGACTGCCAGAAAGAATTTGACAGTATCAAAGAATATCTGCTTGAGCCTCCGATTTTGTCTCCACCTGTTGAAGGAAGACTGCTGATCATGTATTTGACTGTGCTAGAAGATAGTATGGGTTGTGTTCTTGGTCAGCAAGATGAGACTGGGAAGAAAGAATTTGTAATTTATTACCTCAGTAAGAAGTTCACCGACTGTGAGACTCGGTATTCAATGCTTGAGAAGACTTGTTGCGCATTGGCTTGGGCTGCTAAGCGTCTACGTCAGTATATGTTGAATCATACCACTTGGTTGATATCCAAAATGGATCCAATCAAGTACATATTTGAGAAGCCTGCTTTAACTGGGAGGATTTCCTGTTGGCAGATGTTGTTATCAGAGTATGATATCGAATACCGATCTCAGAAAGCGATCAAAGGTAGTATCTTCGCTGACCATTTGGCTCACCAACCAATTGAAGATTACCAGTCAGTACAATATGATTTTCCTGATGAAGAGATTTTGTACTTGAAAATGAAAGATTATGATGAAGCATTGCTAGAAGGAGGGCCAGAACCTGGTTCCCGTTGGGGCATGGTATTTGATGGAGTTGTTAATCAATATGGTAATGGTATTGGGGAAGTGATTATTATTCCTCAAGGCACGCATCTACCATTTACAGCTAGATTGACTTTCAAGTGTACAAACAACATGGCAGAATATGAAGCTTGCATTATGGGGCTTGAAGAGGCCATGAAACTCATAATCAAGTATTTGGATGTCTTCGGTGATTCAACTTTGGTTTTGAATCAGATCAAAGGTGAATGGGAGACGAATCAACCCGGTTTAATACCATATAGAGATTATGCAAGGAGGATTTCAACTTTCTTTACAAAGGTTGAGTTTCATCATATTCCTCGAGATGAAAATCGGATGGCAGATGCTCTTGCCACGTTGGCACCAATGATTGTAGTGAAGTATTGGAATGAAGTTCCCAACTTGTCCGTGATGCATGTTGATAGGCCAGATCATGTGTTTGTTGTTGAAGAGGTCAAAGATGAGAAACCGTGGTATTATGACATCAAATGTTTCCTCCAAAGTCAGATTTACCCGCCTGGGGCATCTTTGAAAGATAAGAAGACTTTGAGAAGATTAGTCGGTGATTTCTACTTGAATGGTGATATACTATACAAGAGAAACTTCGACATGATTTTGCTCAGATGCGTGGATAGACGCAAAGCAGACTTGCTGATAACCAAAATGCATGAAGGTTCCTTTGGTACTCATTCCAATGGATATGCAATGGCGAAGAAGATGTTGCGAGCAGGCTACTATTGGCTGACAATGGAATCTGACTGTTGCAAGTTTGTGAAGAAATGCCACAAATGTCAAATCTACACTGATAAGATTCATGTTCCTCCGAAACTATTGAATGTTATCTCTTCCCCATGGCCCTTCTCCGTGTGGGGAATTGATATGATTGGGATGATTGAGCCCAAAGCTTCAAATAGACATCGTTTCATTTTAGTGGCAATTGACTACTTCACAAAATAGGTTGAAGCGACATCGTATGCAAATGTGACCAAGCAAGTTGTTGTAAGGTTTATCAAGAATCAGATTATATGTCGTTATGGTGTGCCAAGTAAGATCATTACTGATAATGGATCGAACTTGAATAACAATATGGTGGAAGATATTTGTAAAGACTTCAAGATTGCACATCATAATTCTTCTCCCTATAGACCCAAGATGAATGGGGTTGTTGAAGATGCGAACAAGAACATCAAGAAGATTATCCAAAAGATGGTTGTCACATATAAAGATTGGCATGAGATGCTCCCGTTTGCTTTGCATAGGTATTGTACATCCGTCCGTACTTCAACATGGGGCAACCCCTTTCTCTCTTGTTTATGGTATGGAAGCAGTGCTCCCTATAGAGGTTGAGATTCCTTCATTGTGTGTGCTCATGGAAGCCAAGTTGACTGCAGCTGAATGGTGTCAGACCAGGTTTGATTAGTTGAATTTGATTGAAGAGAAAAGATTGGCTTCCATGTGTCATGGTCAGTTATATTAGCAAAGGATGAAGAAAGCTTTTGATAAGAAGGTTAGACCCCGTGTGTTCAGAGAGGGTGACCTTGTGCTCAAGAAGATTTTGTCGTTCAAGCCAGATTCCAGAGGAAAACTCCTAATTATAAAGGCCCATATGTTGTTAAGAGAGCCTTTTCAGGCGGTGCTTTGATTCTTACAACTATGGACGCAGAAGAGTTCACTCGTCCTGTGAACACAGATGCAGTCAAGAAATACTTCGCCTAAAATAATAAAAGAACAACTCTCTAAGTTGAAAACCCGAAAGGGCGGCTTAGGAAAAAATGAGCGTCTCGGTGGATTGAAAACCCGAAAGGGCGATCTAGGCAAAAATTAGAGACATAAAAACAGAATATAATTTCCCGATAAGTTGAGTACCCCACCTTGGGGCAACTTATGCAAAAGTTAGAGATTATGGCAAGTAACTGCATTCTGCTGATCTTCAGTGATTTTTGAAGACTTGTTCGAGCATAAGGGTTGACATTAGTTCATCTTCAGCAGCGGTCGAAAGCACAGTGGATATCAAGATTTGGTAGAAGGATTAAGGATCATTTGTATTCAAAGTAACCCTTTTCCATGAAAATTACCATTTTCAACTTTGTAAAATCCATGGAGTCTTGTCATTTATAGACTACCATTTTATTAAATAAAGTTGAGCTTTTATCCAATTGTTTTGACTCTTATTTTACTTCAGCCAATAGTTTTATATTTTATTATGATCATTTTGAAATTAAATTTTTAAATCAAAATCAAGTTTTCTTTAAAATATAAATGCAAAAACTTTTCCAAAGCAATTAACAGTAATATCAACAACATTCCAGTAAGAAGCAAGTTCTTAAGTGTGAAGCATCTGAGGTTCCCCAAGCAGTAACTCTTCGGGTATCTCTAGTCATCAGTGGTGATTCATGTCCTCAATAGAATGTTGTTATTCCCAGCTAGCGGATTCAGTTCCCCGGTAGAGTTTCTTTCTGTTTCCCCAGCTGAGTTAGTTGATTCATATACTTCATGGCATATTTATTTTCCCCAGTGAAGTTGATAAGATGCTTGTACTTCCCCAGCGGCGTGTCCTGGTTCCCGACAGTTTCGGCCTTCCCAGCAAAGTTCGTATTTCTTCAGTAGGTAGATCGTCATCAAAAGATGTTTGATCTCTCCCCAGTAGATCGTTTTGGTATCTCCACCAATCATCGTACCTTTTCTCCCAGTCAGAGTCTCCTCCTGGTTTATGAGTGTTGTTTGTTTCTTCCCCAATAGGGTTGTCTCCCATTTTTATGGTGTTGACCTAAAATTTCCTACAGTTGGATGAGTTTTCTCCTCAACAGATCTCCTCCTTCCCCGGCTAGGGTTTGAGCTTTTGGATGTTGATCTCTCTGTTCTTTAGCAGTTTGTCTCCATTCATTTTTTTTGTGGTTTGATTGAGGATTATATCGGTGGTTCAAAATTCTTTATGACACCTCTGTATCTTTCGCGATCGTTTTGTCAACATAATTACCACATATACATATACATATACATTCATATAAATTCATGATTTGCAAATTCTGCATATTTGATTTGTTCGAGATTCTCATTCTCTGTTATGGCGATACTTTATCCCTATACCAAAGCTGGTGTCTGTCCTCCTTCAATCATAGAGTGTCAGCCCCTAAGCAGAAAAGACTTTAACCTTTCTCTATTTCCCCACTGAGTTTGTTTCCTCGTGGATGATTGTTATTTCAGTTTCCTCTCCGGCAAGATTACTGGATGGAATTACTCCCCTTGAGTTATGTCCTCATTGGGTTGAGTCTTGATTGATCGTTTCTTTCTACCTCTTACCTATATAGTTACTTTGGTCCCTCTAAGAGTTTATCACCCAGTAACTGGTAATATTCTTCTTAGTTTATGGTCTGTTACTTTTTGCCCAATACCCAGCAAAAGTACCCCTTTTCTCCAAATGGAGTCCCCGAAAGTATATCCTTGATATGTTCATCTTACCCAGGTGACGGATATCTTTCCTTTCCCCATAGGAGTATATCCTTGATATGTTCACTTTAACCAGTGACGGATATTCTCTTCTTTGGTATTCTATCCAGTAAAAAGGTAGTCGTAATTCCTACTTTGTTTCCCCAGAGAGTCTATCCTTGATATGTTCATCTTAACCGGTGAAAGATTTTCTCTTCTTTGGTCTTCTACCCAGTGACCGATAGTTGTAAATCCTATTTTGTCCCCGCGTAGAGTTTAATCCTTGATATGTTCATCCTAACCGGTGACAGATTCTCTCTCCTACGGTTTTCTATCCAATTTTTGATAGATGTAATTCCCTTTTCGTTCAGTTGGTATATCCTTGATATGTTCATCCTAACCAATGACGGGTATCCTCCTTGACATTCCCAGGAAAGTCTATCCTTGATATGTTCACCTTAACCAGGTGACGGATTTTCTTCCCTGTTGAGTTTATCCTTGATATGTTCATCTTAACCGATGACGGATACTCTCACATTTGGTCTTCTGCCCAATATCTGGTAGTTGTAAACCTTTTTTTTGCAGTTTTCCCCAGCAAGGCTATTCTTACCCAGTAATCGGTAATGAATACTTCCTCCTGGCGGTCCTCAGCGAGTCATCCTTGATAGGTTCATCCTAACCGATGGCAGATGTCCTCTCTGTTAGATCTTTATTATCTCTTTACCCAATAACAGGTAATAGATAATAGACTTCTGCTCCTCCTGTGTTGAAAGTTTATTTTATCCCCAATTGAGTTGAGTGCGCATTTCCTTAGTGAAATCATTTTTCCCTGCACGAGTCGAATACTTCAATTTTATCTTGACTTATTCGTATCCCCTGCATATGTGTTTGTTTCCCCGACTGAGTCTTTCCATTTTATATGGATCCCCTCGAGTCCCCTAGTAGTTTTAAGTCGTAGTTTGGCCTACACGTAACTCCTTTTATCCCCCAGAATATTTGTCTCCCCGGTGAGTTTTCCTTATGGAATGCATTGTGCTCCTGTGGACTTTCAGACTCTCTGATTTCTTTTTCCTTTGTGGCAATATTTCCCCACAGAGCATTAACTTTTGCATTCATATCATATACATCATGAGGTCTCTTAGGGACCAAAATTTGTTTCTCTATGTTGTTATTTAAGCTCATTCTACTGAGTCGAGTCGAAGATTTTAACCTTCACCTCCTCAGTTAGAATGTCCTTAAATAGGGGAAGCTGTAAGACCCCAGTTTTGACCCTAATATCCCTCATGAAATTCCATCATAAGCATTAGCATTGGGATCATACCTTGGTATCCTCCGTGCCCCCTTTCATTGGGTTTATTTTGGGAGACATCACCAAGCACTTTGTGATTATATCACACTTGTACTTTATCATTTTTACTAACCAAAATACCAAAAATATGTCTTTGTAGTTGTCTAACTCTTTTATAGGTGAGGGACATGATTTCCTTGATTCATTGATCACATCTAGGGTTTAAGACCCTCATGAAAAAATAGCACCATCAAGAGTTGATTCAAGAATGGTTGTAAGCATCATGTATGAGTCCTAATTGTTTCTACATGTTATATTGATCAATTTTGCTTCAAGAGTTTAAGGGTGATTTGCCTTGGAAACCCTAGTTTGACTGGGTATCTTGAGTAACTTCTCCAACAAGCTATCTCATCAATTGATCAAATTTCTCAAGGGACACTTCAAAATTAATCATCTTATGCATATATGATCTAACATGATCCAAGAAAGTCAAGAGAATTGGAAATTAGCAAGTTGGTTGATGGTGGTTGGCCAGAAGAATTCATCTGATCAAAATTGGGTCTCCCTAGACCTTATCTCCTACAATTTTCACCATATGAAAATGATTCCAAGATCAAAGTTACTCTAAATGACATTATAAACAACTTTCATGTTGAGACATAGATCTAGTTTTGCTTGGAAAATCATTTTCTATGTTGAAACATTATAGGTCATTTTGTCTAAACCCTAATTTGAAAGTCAACTTCCCAAGGCCATAACTTGTTCAATTTTTATGATATGAAATATTTCCAAGTTGTACAATCAAATTCAATGTGCCTACTTCACCTTTTATGTTTGGAGTGGGAGCTAATTCAACTTCTTTGCACATGTGATATGAGGCTACATTATAGGTCACTTTTGACCTATACCATTGATCAAGTGATTTTTCCAAACTTCAAAAATGCATAACTCTATCATTTCAAATACAAATGACATGAAATTTATGACCATTTTGAAGGTCTTTGAGATAGCTATAACTTTGATGAAGACACTTTTCTAATTTGAAGCTCTCACAAAAAGTTGAGCAAGATGGAATATTGAGACATCTGATGGTCCACGTATTTTTGTAATTTCTGATTTCCCATTTAATTCCATTATTTTCAATAATTCATAATAAATTTAATATTGATCCAAAAAATATGGGACTTTCACGAAAAAATTTCAAATATTTTTCTCTTTCATATTCTGAATTAAAATTATTTTTTGGATCATTATTAATATTTTTCATGAATTAATTGATTTTTCATTTGTTTTTAATTGTTTAAAAATATTTTCAAGTGTCCAAAAATTATGAAATTTTTTATCCAAGGTCCTTTGACCTTGTTTAACCTATGATAAATCACATGGCCATTTATTTGGTGTTTTGATGTGATTTTAGGATTTGGACAAAACATATTTGAATTTAATGCATTATTTTAATATTTTTAATTGAATAAATGTCATTTTAATTGTGTTGACCATTTGGATTAACTTATTTGAGTTTCTCATTTGTTGTTGGGCCTTGGTCAAGGTTGATTTGACTTTTTCAAGTTAAATTATTGGATTTAGGGGATTGATGGAATGTACATCCCATCTCCCAAAATAAATTAATAATATTAATTTGGTAAAAGTCCTACTTTGACCAATTTGTGATTCCATTCATCCATTTCCCTCTTCATCTAATTCCCCTTCTTCATCCATTCATTTCAATTGGCCAATGATATCTCTAAGTCCTAATGCTAGTTGATTGAAAGATTAACATGAGTATGGATGAGATTAGGACACACCTTTGCATATTTTTTTTGTGTGGTATGTTAAATGAGCATAATTCTTAATACTATGTCTCCAACATGCATTAACACCAAAAGTCTATTGCCCGGTCTCAAATAGTTGTGACTTCTATATAATTCCAATTACGATTGCTTAACATAGCGCTAAATTTGTGATACAAAAGGCATAAGCATTCTAGTTAGTGAGATTGTAAGTCTCACCTCTTCCATGGTATTGTGTGGAAACTTGGCCTTCTTTCCTTACTTTGGAAGATGTTTTGGTTCAAGTATTTATGCTTGTGGCAAGTGGGTTGAGTGTTCTCCAAAGAATGTCTTGATTAAAAAAGCAAAACAAAACTAACTATTAACTCACTAACCATTAACCTTTACTTTCAAGCTTCTACTTTTAATGCAATTTATTTTTATTATCATTTGTCTTTGTACATATCATTCTATTTGTTTATGTTTATGCAATTTTCACTTTGTCCACTTGGACCATATTGTGTGATATACTTTGTTGCCTTGTTTGTTTGTTTGGTCTTTGACCATTAATTCACATAATAATAACAAGAACCCTAAAACACTTTTTTTGAGTGGACTGTTGTTTTGATCTCCCCAATTGGACTTAGAACTTAGGCATTATTCCTTTGCTAATGGACTTGGCCAATGCCAATTTGTTGAAGAACTAAGAACTTGCAAGATTGAATTCATCTGATACATCATTCTAGATCTCTCCAGATTCATCTGCAATATTGATCCTTGTTAAGCTGTTATGTTGGACTTGTGACTTGTGGATTTCATCTGTTACATGGACCATGTTTGAAGGAGATCATTGAAGTGGATAAGCTTGGATGAGGCCATCTTTATTTGATGCATTTGCTCTTCAAGATTGATATAATTTTGCATTTGTGTGTTGCTTTATCCTAAAAAGTCCAAGGGAGTTCTGGGTTTCTATTGGCATACTTGTCTATTGGATTGCTCCCATTTTGGTCAAATGTTTTCAACTTTAAACTTTTAAATTTCTTGTATCTAGGGTAGTCTCTTCATCTTCTCCTCACTTATTTAATTTCAAAATCTCTCCCTCCATTTTTAAAATCTTCTTTGTGTGAACTACTCTTTTGTTCTAAACCTTGACCACTTTCAAAAAAGGTAGACACTTTGGCCTTATGCCATTGCGTTTTCAAACTTACTTTCTTAAATCAAAAGTGTAAATGAACTTAACTATACTTGACTTAAACTTTCAAAAAAGCCAAAAATAACTAACTCATAAACCATTTTTAGGCCCTTGTACCTTTCAAACTCAATTTTTGTTAAAACCAACATACTCACTTTGAAATTTCTAGCACGAACTACGAGGTTTTGATCCCTCGTTCATATGTTGGTACGTAGGCACGAGACCAAAGGTCTTATCAAACACAAAAATATTATTAATTAATTATTTTCTGACCCCCCATTGCATTTGTTTGTAAACATCACTTTATACCAAGTACATATGCACACAAAAAGGGCTCCCTAGGAGTACCTAGGACACTTTGGGTGCTAACACCTTCCCTCTGTGTAACCAACCCCCTTACCTGTGATCTCTGATTTTTATTAGTTTTTATTTGAAAACTTCTTACTATTTGGGTTTTGTTCGCATTTTTTCCCTTTTCCCTTGGAAGCAATAAAATCGCGGTGGCGACTCTTGTTAATTGATCTTTAGCTTGTCAATAGCTTAATGATCATGAATTTCCCGCTACAAGCCGGATCATGTATCTGAAAAGAAAGAGGAGGATCATCCAATTAATAACAATGATTTCCCTTTGGAATGGAAATCTTCTAAGGATCATCCCATCGATAATATTCTAGTATATGTCTCAAAGGGAGTCACCACACGGTCAAAGATAAGTAACTTTTGTTATCATTTTACTTTCGTCTCTCAAATTGAGCCTAAAAACTCCAAAGATGCATTACTCAATGAACATTGGTTTTTAGCAATGCAAGAGGAACTTAATCAGTTCAAGAGAAATGATGTGTAGGATCTTGTCCCCCCTCCGTGAGGACATCGAGTAATTGGTACTAAATGGGTGTTTAGAAATAAGTTAGACGAAAATGGAGTTATAACTTGCACAAGGCTCGCCTTGTTGCTCAAGGTTATAACCGAGAGGAAGGCATCGACTATGAGGAGACTTATGCTTTTGTCGCCCGACTCGAGGCTATACGCTTTTTGCTGGCCTGTGCTTATTCTCAAAACTTAAAATTATTTCAAATGGATGTTAAGACTGCTTTTCTAAATGGATACATTAACGAAGAGGTTTATGTATCTCAACCTCCCGGTTTTGAAAACTATGAGCATCATAACTATGTTAATAAGCTTAAGCATGCTTTGTACGGTCTCAAACAAGCCCATGGGGTTTGGTATGAGCGTCTTAGCAAGTTTCTACTAGAACAAGGATTCTCAAAAGGGAAGGTTGACACAACCCTTTTTATTAAGCTTCAAGGAAAACACTCTATTTTAGTTCAAGTTTATGTAAATGACATTATTTTCTGGATCTACTAACATAAATTTGGTCAAGGAATTCTCTAAGTTGATGCAAAGAGAATTTGAAATGAGCATGATGGGGGGTTAAATTACTTCCTCGGACTTCAAATTAAGCAACTTGAAGAAGGAACTTTTGTGAGCCAAAGAAGTATTGCAATGAGTTACTCAAGCGTTTCGATATGGAAAACTCCAAAGCAATCAACACTCCAATGCCTACTGCGGTAAATATGGACTGGGATGAAAATGGTAAGGTCGTATATATAAAAAGGTATAGAGGTATGATAGGTTCCCTCCTCTATCTTACCGCATCTCGTCCAAATATTATGTTTAGTGTATGTATGTGTGCTAGGTACCAATCATGTCCCAAAGAATCACACTTAAAGGTCGTCAAGTGCATACTTAGATACCTTTGTGGTACTTCAAAGTATGGGATTTGGTTTTCTAAAGGAAGTGATTGTTATTTGGTTGGCTACTCTGATTCTGACTTTGCTGGTTGCAAATCGGATAGGAAAAGCACTAGTGGTACTTGTCATTTTTATTCAAATTCCTTAGTGAGTTGGCACAGTAAAAAGCAAGTTTTTGTTGCTTTGTCAACAACCGAGGCGGAATACGCTGCAGCCGGTAGTTGTTGTGCCCAAATCTTATGGCTTAAACAACAATTACTCGACTTCATTGTTCAACTTGAACGTATTCCCATTTTGTGTGACAATACAAGCGCCATTAATCTAACCAAAAATCCTATACTACATTCACGCACTAAACATATTGAAATTCGGCATCACTTCCTTAGGGATCATGTTGAGAAAGGTGATATCATTTTTGAGCACGTTGATAGCAAAAATCAACTTGCCAATATTTTCAAAAAACCACTTGCGACATAACCTTTCTTCCACATCCGTAGGGAACTTGGTGTTCTCGATATCTCTGATCGCTTTTAAATTTATATATGATGCTTGCTCTATATCTATGTTTTTCTATTCTTTGATTAATCACATTGATAAGTGTGAGCCATGTGAGGGAATTCATCGTTTGTCGTCATTGGAGGTAATATCGTTCATATCTATTTGAACTATCTTGATCATTTATATATGTATGTAATTGTTCTATATAATGCACTTTCTTAATGTTTATTTTATGGTTTGCTCTAAGCTTAATCCATCTCTATGTTTGAAATATGTATAAACTTGCTTAGTAATCATATTTAACATGCATTTATCATTATGACCATTGTTGCACTTCATGTTTGCATGTTATTGTGTTTAATTTATTTTTCTTGGAACTTATGTTGAACAAATTTGGCTATGTAGTGTACTAAATTTCTTTTTCTAGTTTCGTGTCTTATTTATGATTATATTTCTTACATTAACTTCATTTTATGTGAATGATTGTTGATGTTAATCTGTTGCAAAGTGGTTGATTACGTGCTTATGAATATATTTTGATTTCGGTTGACCTTGTCCTTGTCTCTTTTTGATGTTGTTAAAGGGGAAGAAGTAATGGAAACACAACTTATGATTATGATAGCAATTTTTTCAAAGGAATGCATAAAATCAGGGGGAGGATGTCTATCAAAGTACGTTATATATGAAAGATTGTGCCACGGTTTGCCATCATCAAAAAGAGGGAGTATGTGAGGACAAAGGTTCTTAGTCCTTGTTTTAATGATGTCAAACCTTTTAGTAGCTCATACTGTGTACTTTGGACGGTGTCATCATATCGTAGAGTTCACTCATTCTTTAACATGCTCAAAGTATCAATTCAATATGTCTATGCATATAGGAGCATCTCATATATGTCAATATTGCACTTGATCATTGTTGGTACCTTAGGTCCATAAGAGAATGGTTTAGATTGACTAAAATACATCTTAAAAACTCATTTTTGACCATTTAAAATCTTTGAGTCGACTCATGCTTTGGAGTGGTCGACTCATTCATGCAATGCATTTTCTTTATAACTCACGGGTCTGAACAGGTCAAGTCTTTGAGTCGACTCATTTCTCGAAAAACAAGATGAGTCAACTCATCTCCTATTTGAGTCGACTCATAACCTATTTTATTTGAATTGTGTTACTGCGGGTTTGAACAGGTCGAGTCTTTGAGTCGACTCATTTATGGAAAAATAAGATGATTCGACTCATCTCCTATTTGAGTCGACTCATAACCTATTTTATTTGAATTGTGGTGCTGCAAGTCTGAACAGGTTGAGTGCCCAGTGTGAACAGGTCGAGTGATCTTTGATTTTACTCATTTTTATGTTGTGTATTTTTGCTATAATTTTTGTTGTGTTTTTCACTTGGTTCATACATCATCATATATATATATATATATATATATATATATATATATATATATATATATATATATATATATATATATATATATATATATATATATATATATATATATATATATATAATATATATATATATATATATATATATTATATATATATATATATATATATATATATATATATTATATATATATATATATATATATATATATATATATATATATATATATATATATATATATATATATATATATATATATATATATATATATATATTCTTGAGTCTCATTTTCATCATAAAAAACAAGAAAAATGAAAGATATACACTAAAGTTCCTCTTCATCTTCATTCTTCGGTGCATGTTTCAACAACTACATAATAATTTTTGTTGATCATAGTACATTATTATGGTGATAATGTCTAAATAGGATTGTGTATCTTGGTTTGGGTAGAGGTTTTTAGTGGGTTTTTCTTGAATAAAATCTTAGGGTTTTGTCCTTCAAGATTTAGGGTTTTTTACACAAATCTTTGCTTCATAGATTCAACCGAGTGAAAGGTTTGAAGAACGGTTGGTTCATTCGAACGAGTAACAGTAACCTGAGGATTATGAATAAAGGTTTGGGTTCAAGCGTGTCATGATTGAAATCAGTCGAGCTAGAGTTTTGGAGAACTTGGAGTTCTTGCAATAAGGTAGCTACAATCGAAGCTTTCATCGGAACGTTTGAAGCACTTGGTTCAACTCAAATCAAGGGGACAAAAGTGAATACGATCTACAACAACACTTAGGTTTACATGGTGATGATTATTTCTTCTCTTGTATAAA
Source organism: Lathyrus oleraceus (assembly GCF_024323335.1). NCBI lineage: Eukaryota > Viridiplantae > Streptophyta > Magnoliopsida > Fabales > Fabaceae > Lathyrus > Lathyrus oleraceus. The sequence goes on from NC_066583.1 coordinate 388,030,417, forward strand.
CTTTGCAATTGATAATAAATATCTCAATTCTAGTTTTAGAATTGGGGGCAGACGTACCCGAAGCAAGGACAAAAGGGGAACTGCCTAAACAAATTTGGTGTTGTTCTCTCTTTCTCTAAATCTTTAATTTCTGCATAAATTGAATATTGTGTAAAACTAATTGGAAACTTCATCTCGCTTAACTGTTGTTCACTAAATCTGTTTGATCAATTGTTGTAATCACTTTGGTTGTAACTAAGGAAAATTCTGCATAGTGATAGGTCTGATAATCAAGAGGATGATAGGTCTGATGATCAAGAGGATAGCTTACTTCAACACTTAAAGCCTAGTGTGGCTAAGCGTATGAAGACTAGAAAAGGAAGATCTGTGGCTGAAATGATGTCAGCTAAAACTGCTAAGAAGACTGCTGGTGTTGGTCCTTCTAAATCCTGAAGCAAGGTTGATGTGAAGAAGAGGAAGGTTAGAGAAGCTTCTGAGTCTGATGAAGATGTTGAGGAAGATGTCCCTGACATCTCCCATGTAAAGAGGACCACTGTGAGGAAGTCCCCTGTGAAAGTTGTGTTTGTGCATTTGGATAATATCTCTTCCCATCTCGAAGATGGAGCTGCCAAATGGAAATTTATGATTCAAAGAAGGGTGGCTGTAGAGAGGGAGTTAGGAAAGGATGATGTTGAAGTCAAAGAGGTCATGGACCTAATAAAGAATGATGGGTTAATGAAGACTGCGGTTGGGTTATCTCAATGCTACGAGGGATTGGTTAAGGAATTCATTGTCAATATTCCTGAAGATATTGCTGATAAGAACAGCAACGAATTTTGCAAAGTATTTGTGAGAGGTAAGTGTATCACATTCTCTCCCACTGTCATTAACAATTTTCTGGGAAGAAGAGTAGAGGGTGCAGGTGAATTGGAAGCTACAGATAATAAGGTCTGTAGAGAAATTACAGCAGGGCAGGTGAAAGAGTGGCCTATTAAAAAGCATCTTCCTGCTGGGAAGCTGACTGACAAATAGGCTATATTGCATAAAATAGGATCTGCAAATTGGGTGCCTACCAACCACATTTCCACAATTTCTAATACCCTTGGAAGATTTATCTTTGCTATTGGAACCAAACTAAAATTTGACTATGGTAGATTTATGTTTGAACAAATAGTCAAGCATGCATCTACTAATGCAGTGAAACTGCCTATAGCCTTTCCCTCCATGATTTGTGGGATTATCCTGAGTCAACACCCTGGAATTCTGAGTACTAATAACCTATCAAGTAGAAGAAAACCTGCCCTGTCAGTGCACTATAAACTATTTGAAGGCAGACATGTCGAAGACATTGTCATGACATCTGCTATGAAAAAGCCAACCTCAAAAGTTGGACTTATTGCTGAGCTGAAGGAGACGTGTAAAGAACTGGGTGAAGGGATAAGGGTAGCAACAGCTAGGAAGAAATCGTTAGAAGCCCTGATTGCAAGCTTGGAGCAAGCTGAAGGTGAGAATATTGAACATGGTAAGGAAGTTGAAGCCCACACCTCTAATGAGAGGTCTGCAACTAATGATGAGACAAGTGGTAATTTTGTTTTTGATGTTGATGAAGCTGCAAGCTCAAGCTCCTCTGATTAGCTCCTTCGAATTTGGCCCTCATTGATGTGATGATTTTTGTTGCTGTTTTGATGGATTTTCTTGATTTTGGCAGTTATGTTCTGCTGTTTTGATGCTTAGTTGCTTACTTTGTTGGTTTGCATCTCAGCTTGTTTAAAGTTGTTTATGTACTTCGTTCTGTAACCCTTAACTTTGATATTCTGGTTTTTGACTGAATAGACATTTATTTTGTCTCTTTGGTCTCTTTTGGATAAAAAGGGGGAGAAATAGCTATAACTATAGATGATGTTATAGATGATGTTATAGATGATGTTGGAGATGATGTTTGATACAAAGAGGGAGAAAAGGGGGAAGTGTTATGTCTATGTAAAGCAGATTGGTGCTAGCTAAAGGGGAAGGTGGTGTGCTCTGAACACAAGCGCATGTGTGTTTACTAGTTGCTATTTTTGCTAGTAAGGTGTGTATGTGTACTTCTGCTGCTGAACTAATAATGTGATTGTTATCTTGTGAAACGTATGATCTGATGTATGTTTTAGCCAAAATTTTCCAAAGGGGGAGTTTGTTGGTTCTATGTGTTGGCATCAATTTTGGTAAAACCTAGAGTTATCACAAGTTATCATGCGTGTTGTCTTGACATGTGACATCAGTTTCCTGCAGGATGTTTAAATATGGTTGTGCAGGATTTAGCTAAGATGTCAGACTCGATGTTAAGACATATGTATGCAGAACATTCAGTCTGAATGTTATGTATCTTAAGATTGCGCTTTTCATGCAAATCTTTGTGTGATTATGTGGAGATTGAATGCGCTATTCAAGGAGTAATTTGATTTAAAACCAGAATGATTTATTTTCCAATAAGGGATGATTAGCTGTCGTTAATAAGAAGATACGCAAGGAAAATAGATTTAGGGTTTTATGATGTCCATGCCCATTCAAAAGCTTCTATTTAAAGGCCATGTAAAACTTGGTTTTAACGCACAAGAAACGAATGAAATAGTGAGAGAGTGTTAGGGTTTTAGTCTTGTGTGAGCTTGTGTATTATGAGCAATTCATTCATCTTGTTGATGTTTGAATTGGACTGACTTTTGTGATGTAATTTGTCCACTCCAAGCTTTGAAGCATGAGTGCGTGTTTACTAGGTTGAAGCTTTTAAGCAAGATCAAGTATGTGTTCTTGAAGAGTGTTTTCTTTCTTTGTAATATTTGTTTTTATATCACTGTTGTGATTGATGGGGAGTGAGTAGGGTCTCATATCTAAGAGTTCTTAGATAGAAGTCACATGGGTAGAGATTAGGTGAAAATACTGTAACTTAAAGTTGTTTATTGAGAGTCTTTGAACTAATTCTGTTTAGTGGATTTCCTTCCTGACTTGGTATCCCCCAGACGTAGGTGAGTTTGCACCGAACTGGGTTAACAATTGCTTGTGTCACTTGTTCAATTGTTTCTTTGTTTTCTATCTTGTTTATATTTTAGTTGTTATTCAGATATTAGTGTCGTGACATTACCTTCGAAGTCTCATATCTGATACCAGAATTTCATCATCAAATAAAGATAGCCACATCCAAGCTTAGCAACTTCATGATCCTCTTCAAATTTTCCCATGTAGCAAATGAATTCCACAATGCACTAAGTCGCAGGTTCAAAATAACAGCTTTATAATGATCATGTTGCAGATTAACTCAAATGGATCTTCAATAATGTATCAGATAAAGTTGCAAATCACAAGCATTTGGTTACATGAAAGTTGGCATTGGCCAAGTCCTTTGCATAGGGAGTGTTTCCTAAATTCTAAGTCCAATTCTTTCAGATCAAACCAACAGTCCACACAAGATATGTTTTAGGGTTTTTGTTCTTGTTATGTACATTAATGGTCAAAGACCACACAAACGAATACAAGTATACACAAACAAAATATATCACAAAATATGGTCCAAGTGGGCAAAGTGAAAATGACATTAACATAAACAATTAGAATGGTATGAATAATGGCAAATGAATAGAGCTTAAAAATTAAATTGCATTGAAAGTAAAAGACTTGAAATTAAATGTTAGTTGTTAATGAGTTAGAAGTTAGTATTGCTTTTGCTTTATTTTTGTTTAAGTCATTCTTTGGAGAACACTCAACCCACTTATCACAAGCATGTATCCTTGAACCAAGACATCTTCCAAAGGAAGGAAAAAGGCCAAGTTTCCACACAATACCATGAAAGAGGGGAGACTTACAATCTCACTAACTAGAATGTTATGCCTTTTGTGTCACAAATTTAGCGCTATGTTAAGCAATCGTAATTGAACTTATATAGAAGTTACAACTATTTGAGGTCGGGCAATAGAATTTTGGTGTTAATGTATGTTAGAGACATAGTATGATGAACTATGATCATGAAACATACCACACACAAAAAGAATATGCAAAGTAGGGAACCTAATCTCATTCATAATTATATGGATTTTGCAATCAACTAGCCTTAGGATGTTGAGATACCATAGGTCCATGACATGAATGCATAAAAAAGGGGAATGAGATGAAGAGGGAAGGGAAATAGATCAAACTCAAATTGGACAAAGGAGGACTTTTACCAAGTTAAGATCATTCATTCATTTTGGGAGATGGAATGTACATTCCATCAATCCCCTAAATCCAATGATCTTCACCTAACAAAGTCAAATCAACCTTGACTAAGGCCCAACAACACAAGTTAAACTCACAAAGTCAATTAGAATGGCTATACACAATTAATTTGGCATTTAAATAATTAAAAATAATAAAAATAATACATTAAATTGAATATGGTTGGTCAATTTCCTAAAACCTCATCAAAACACCAAATAAATGGCCATGAAATTTAGCATAGGTCAAACAAGGTCAAAGGACCTTGGAGAAAAAAATTCAGAATTTTTGGAAACTTAAAAGTATTTTTAAACAATTAAAAATATTCAAAAAATCAATTAAATCATGAAAAATATTAATAGTGATCCAAAAAGATAATTTTAATTCAGAAAATGAAATAGGATTTTATTTAATTTTTTTTGTGAAACTCACATATTTTTCGGATTAATATTAAAATTAATATGAATTAATGAAAATCAAAGGAATAAAAAATAAAATCAGATAATCAAAAATCGTGGACCACTTGATCTGCCTCATTAATTGAGGTGGCAGATCAAATGGTTGAGCGCGCGCGTTCCATGATGTGCTTGAGTCAACATGATGTACCAATGGTAATCACAATGTACGCTCATGATTAAAACGATTTAAATAAGATCAATGGCTCTGGACCACGCCACATCATTGCCGGAGCAAAGCGCCGTCAGTCGTCTTCTCAGGTGACCTTGGTCGGACTGATCCACTCATCACCATCATAAAAATTAAAAAGGAGGACATGATCTGAAAGATAAAATGGCGTAGATCACGAATATCACCTCAATTTTAACTAACTCCAAATATAGAGAGAGATACGTGGAGTTGAATTTTGAGGTGTGTCAACTGAGTTGCTTTGATTTGACCTTAAAGCAACTCAATCTTCTTGCCTACATTGGTAGGACCTCAGACAACCAAGGATACAAGAGAATTGATGAGTATTAAGAGAGAATTAAAGAGAAGAAAAATCTGGAAAATTACCTTCATTATTGTGCAGAAATGGATCTCTTTTGCTTCAATCCGTGCTTGATCTTGCTTATGGAGCTTGTGGAAGTGGCTTAAGAACAATGCAAAGCTTTGGATCCTGGAATTTTTGAATCTCCAAACAGCGAGATTCAAACTCAAATTTTAAATGAAATTTCTCAGGTTTTCCTTTGAATTTAGAGGGTTTGAAAGGTTGGGGGCAAAGTTGGCGCGCAAGGTCCTTTGAATTGATGCATCGGACCTCTATTTAAAGCCAAGAGAAGTGTTATTTGCACACTTGAAAAACTATCCAAATTTGGTAATGCAATGTACATGCTTGCATGGGCGTGTACAGGCCCATGAAGCAATCCAATTAGGTCCATAATCAACTAAAATGAGGTCTGCATGAAGCTTGAATGGCAAGGCAAAGTTATTTGAGCATTTGGAGTATTGATCTTGCCAACTGATACAGGCTTGTTCACACCACTCGCAGACCTATCAAACTTAGTCCAAAATGAATGAATTAGGACTCTTTGGAAAGCTTAGATCATGAGGAACAACTCTTATGTTGAACACTTTTCTATTTGGAACTTGTATCATGGTGAACTTTGAGGTGGAAGTTTAGAAATTTCAACATGTTGAAAAATTTTCTAAGTGTCAAGTCACATATTCAATCATTCCACCTTGCTTAACTTTTTATGTGAGCTCCAAATGAGAAACGTGTCTTTATCAAAGTTTTAGCTCTTTCAAATACCTTCAAAATGGTCACCAATTTGACATCATTTGGATTTATAATGAGTTAGTTATTCATTTTTGAGGTTGAGGAAAAATCACTTGTTCAATGGTATTGGTCCAAAATGACCTATAATGTATCCAGATATCACATGCTCATAAACGTTGATTTAGCTTTCACTCCAAACATGAAAGTTGATGTATACATCTTTAATTTGACTGTGAAACTTGAAAATCTTTCATCTTGTAAAAATTGAGCAAGTTATGGCATTGGGAAGTTGACTTTCAAATTAGGGTTTAAACAAAATGACCTATAATGTTCCAACATATAAAATGACTTTCCAAGCAAAATTAGCTCTAGACCTCAACCTGAAAGTTGTTTATAATGTCATCTAGAGTAACGTTTCTCTTGTAATCATTTTCATATGATCAAAATTAGAGGAGATGGGGTCTAGGGAGACCTAGTTTTGATCAAATGAATTCATATGGCCAACCACCATCAACCAACTTGCTAACTTGCAATTATATTGACTTTTTAGGCTCATGGTAGATCATATATGCATAAGATGATGAATTTTGAAGTGTCCCTTGAGAAACTTGATCAATTGGTGAAGAAACTTGCTGAAGAAGTTACACAAGATACCCAGATGAACTAGGGCTTCCAAGGCAAACCAATTCCAAACTTTTGAAGAATACTTGATCAAAATAACATGTAGAGATCATTGGAACTCATATATGATGCTTAGAGCTCTTGTGGTTCATTCCTTGGTTGTGCTCTTAGCAATGAGGGTCTTAAACCCTAGATGTGAACTTGATAGATCAAGGTGATCATGCCCTACCTACAAAAGAGTTAGGCAAATGCAAAGACATATTTTTGGTATTTTGGTTAGTAAAATGATAAAATACAAGTATGATACAATCACATGGTGCTTGGTGATCTCTCCCAAAACAAACCCAATGAAAGAGGGGTAAGTAGGATGCCAATGTATGATCCCAATGCTAATGCATATGATGAAATTGCATGAGGGATCTTAGGGTCAAAATTGGGGTCTTACAGCTGTCCCTATTTAAGAACGTTCTAGCTGAGGAGATGATGGTTAAAATCTTCGTATCGACTCGGTAGAATGGGCTTAAATAATAACATATAGAAATAAATTTTGGTCCCTAAGAGACCTCATGATGCTTGTGATATGAATGTAAAAACAAATTCTCTGTGGGGAAATGTTGCCACAAAGGAAAAGAAATCAGAGAGACCGAAGGTCCGCAGGAGCATAATGCATTCCGTAGGGAAAACTCGCTGGGGAGACAGAGACTCTGAAGGGATAAAAGAGGTTATTCGTAGGCCATGCTACGACTTAAAATTGCTGGGGGACTAGAGGAATTCCATAAAAAATGGAAAGACTCAGTCGGGGAAACAAAAGAACACTCTGTAGGGGAAACAAATAGATCAGAATAAAACTGAAGTACTCGAATCATGCAGGAAAAGCGATTTCACTAAAGAAATACGCACTCAACTCAACTGGGGAAGAAATAAACTTCAACACAGGAGGAGCAGAAGTTTATTATCCACTACCTGTTACTGGGTAAGGAGATAATAAAGACCTGATAAAGAGGACACCCATCATCGCTTAGGATAAACATATCAAGGATGACTCACTGAGGGCCACCAGGAGGGTGTATTCATTACCGGTTACTGGGTAAGAATAGCCTTGTTGGGGAAACAAAACTGCAGAAATAGGATTTACAACTACCGATTACTGGGCAAGAAGACCGAAAGGAGAGAATATTCGTCACTGGTTAAAGTGAACATATCAAGGATAGACTCAAAGGAAAGAAAATCCGTCATCGATTAAGATGAACATATCAAGGATAGACTTGCCTAGGGACGTTAAGGAAGATATCTCTCATCGGTTAAGATGAACATATCAAGGATAAACCTCCTAAACAAAAAGTAGGAATTACATCTAACGAATGCTGGATAGAATACCAGAAAGAGAATACCCGTCATCGGTTAGGATGAACATATCAAGGATAGACTCCGAGGAGAGAAATAGGGATTACATATACCAGTTACTGGATAGAAGACCATAAAGAGGATATCCATCACTGGTTAGAGTGAACATATCAAGGATAGACTCATCAAGGGGAATAAGCAGGATTTACAACTACCGATTACTGGGCAAAAGACCGCAAAGAGAAGGAAACCCATCATCGGTTAGGATGAACATATCAAGGATTAATTCTCTGGGGAATAAAAATAGGGATTACAACTACCTTTTTATTGGGTAGAATACCAAAAAATGAGAATATTTGTCATCGGTTAAGATGAACACATCAAGGATAAACTCAGAACACGGGAAGAAAATATTTGTCACCGGTTAGGATGAACATGTCTAGGATATACTTCTTGGGGAATCATGAAAATGAATCCGCTGGGGAGAAAAAGGTTGCTTATGCCGGTTATTGGGCAAGAAGTAACAAACCACAAACTAAGAATAATATTATCGGTTACTGGGTAATAAACTCTTAGGGGACCTAAAGCATCTATCTAGGTGAGATCTAGAAAGAAACGGTTAATCAAGACTCAACCCAATGAGGACACAACTTAAGCGGAGCGGTTCCATCCAGATAATCAACTGGGGAGGAAACTGAAATAATAATCAGCCACGAGGAAATAACTCAGTGGGGAAAAGAGAAAGGTTAGAGTCTTTCTACTTAAGGGGATGACAATTTACAATTGAAGGAGGGCAGACACCAAACTTGTATGGGGATGAAGTACCACCACAACAGAAAATTAAAATCACAAGAATGAATCAACAAGTGTGATGATGCAATAATGAAATTATGTGAGTGTATATGTATATGTATACGTATATGTATATATGATGATTATGCTGACAAAACGATCGCAAAGGATACAAAGGTGTCGCAGATTTGAATCATCGATACAATTCTCGGTCAATACACAAAAGAGGGAGACAAATGCTGGAGAAAAGAGATATCAATATCCCAAATGCTCAATCATAGCTGAGGAAGGAGAATATCTGCTGAGGAAACCGTTATCGAGTTTGTAGGGAATTTTAGGTCAACACCATATCAAATGGGAGACAACCATGCAAAGGATAAACACAAATAGCTGCTCAGAAACCAGGAGGAAACTCTGACTGGGAGCGGATCTAATGGCGATTGGCAAGGAAAACCGAAATTTCTGTTGCAACCACGCCAATTGCTGAAAACCTACTCTTACTCCGCTGGAGACCAAAATTGGTTGGGGAATAAACACTCTGCATGAGACTAAACAATCAACTCAGTTGGCTACTTCACAGGGGAAATGGTGAACAAAATTGTCCGGAGAAATCAACAAACACTGAGCGCTGAATAATGTTGTTGGGAATGAAAGAGAAAATGTGCCTACTGCTTGGGGAGGACCAACAATGCTCCATACTTAGGGCTTACTTCTTTCGAACCTCTGTTGATATTCCTTTAAAATGAAATAGATTGCTTAAAATTCATGCTTTTATATATTTAAGAAAAATGATTTTGATTTTAAAAAAAAATAATTTCAAAAATGATCATAATAAAAATTTAAATCTACTTGGCTGAAATAAATGAGAGTAGAAACAATTGAATAAAAGCCCAACTTTATTTAATAGAATGGTAGTCTGTAAATGACAAGACTCTATAGATCTTTACAAAGTTGAAAATGGTAATTTACATGGAAAAGGGGTACATTGTATACAATGATCACTAATCCTTCCACCAACTCTTGATATCCACGGTGCTCTTAGCTACTGCTAGGGACAATGGATCGACATCAACTGTTGTGCTCAAGAACGTCTTCAAAACTAAGGATCAACAGGATGTAGTTACCTGCCATAATCCCTAATTTTGCATAAATTGCCCCAAAGTGGGGTACTCAATTTATCGGGATAATTCTTTTCTATTTTATGTCTTTAACTTTTGCCTGGACCGCCCTTTCGGGTTTTCAATCCACCGAGACGCTCATTTTTGCCTCCCTTTCGGGTTTTCAACTTAGCGAGCTATTCTTTTATTTTTTAGGCGAAGTATTTCTTGACTGCATCTGCGTTCACAGGACGAGTGCACTCTTCACTATCCATAGTTATAAGAATCAAAGCACCGCCTGAAAAGGCTCTCTTAACAACATATGGGCCTTCATAATTAGGAGTCCATTTACCCCTAGAATCTAGTTTGAAAGATAGAATCTTCTTGAGCACAAGGTTACCTTCTCTAAACACACGAGGTATGACCTTCTTGTCAAAAGCTTTCTTCATTCTTTGTTGGTATAATTGTCCATAACACATGGCAGTCAACCTCTTCTCTTCAATCAAATTTAGCTGATCAAACCTAGTCTGGCACCATTCAGCCTCACTCAACTTGGATTCCATCAACACACATAATGAGGGTATCTCAACCTCTATTGGGAGTACAACTTCCATTCCATATACAAGAGAGAAAGGGGTTGCCCCTGTTGAAGTGCGGATGGATGTATGATACCCGTGTAAAGCAAATGGGAGCATCTCATGCCAATCCTTATATGTTATAACCATCTTCTGAATAATCTTCTTTATGTTCTTGTTTGCAGCTTCAATAGCCCCATTCATCTTAGGTTTGTAGGGAGAAGAATTATGAAGTGCAATCTTGAAGTCTTTACAAAGAGCTTCTACCATATTCTATTCAAGTTCGATCCATTATCAATAATGATCTTACTTGGCACACCATAGCGGCATATGTTCTGGTTCTTGATAAACCTCACAATAACTTGCCTGGTCACATTCGCATACGGTGCCGCTTCGACCCATTTTGTAAAGGATTCAATTGCCACCAAAATGAAACGATGTCCATTCGAAGCTTTGGGCTCAATCATGCCAATCATATCAATTCTCCGCATGGAGAAGGGCCATGGGGAGGAAATGACGTTCAATAGTGACGGAGGAACATGAATCTTATCCGCATATATTTGACACTTGTGGCATTTCTTCACAAACTTGCAATAGTCATATTCCATTGTCAGCCAATAGTAACCTACTCTCAACATCTTCTTCGTTATTGCATGTCCATTAGAATGAGTACCAAAGGAACCTTCACGGACTTCGGTCATCAGCAGGTCTGCTTCGTGTCTATGCACGCATCTGGGCAGAACCATATCGAAGTTTCTCTTATACATCATATCACCATTCAGGAAGAAGTTTCCAGCTAATCTTCTCAAAGTTTTCTTATCTTTCAAAGATGCCCCAAGCGGGTAAACCTGACTTTGGAGGAAACACTTTATATCATAATACCACAGTTTTTCATATTTGATCTCTTCAACAACAAACACATGAGTTGGCCTATCAAGACGCATCACAGTCAAGTTGGAAACTTCATTCCAATATTTCACTACAATCATTAAAGTCAGTGTTGCAAGAGCATCTGCCATCCGGTTTTCATCTTGGGGGATATGATGAAACTCAACATTTGTGAAATTGGAATCCTCCTTACATAATCTCTATATGGTACCAAACCGGGTTGATTCGTCTCCCATTCACCTTTGATTTGATTCACCATCAAAGCTGAATCTCCATAGATATCCAAGTACTTGGTTCTGAGATCAATGGCCTCTTCAAGCCCCATAATGCAAGCTTCATATTCTGCCATATTATTTGTACACTTGAAAGTCAATCTAGCTGTAAACGAAAAATGCATGCCTTGAGGAGTAATAATCACTTCCCCAATGCCATTACCATACTGATTAACAGCTCCATCAAATACCATGCCCCAATGAGAACCAGGTTCTGGCCCTTCTTCAAGCAATGGTTCATCACAATCCTTCATTTTCAAGTACAAGCTCTCTTCATCAGGAAAATCAAACTGCACTGACTGGTAATCTTCAATCGGTTGGTGAGTCAAATGGTCATCCAAGACACTTCCTTTGATCGCTTTCTGAGATCGGTATTCGATATCATATTCTGACAATAGCATCTGCCAATGGGAAATCCTCCCATTTAAAGCAGGCTTCTCAAAAATATACTTGATTGGATCCATTTTGGATATCAACCAAGTAGTATGATTTAGCATATATTGATGCAGACGCTTAGTAGCCCAAGCCAATGCACAACAAGTCTTCTCAAGCATAGAATACCGAGTCTCACAATCGGTGAGTTTCTTACTGAGGTAGTAAATTGCAAATTCTTTCTTTCCAGTCTCATCTTGCTGACCAAGAACACAACTCATACTATCTTCAAGCACAGTCAAATACATGATCAACGGTCTTCCTTCAACAGGTGGAGACAAAATCGGAGGCTCAAGCAAATATTCTTTAATACTATCAAAAGCCTTCTGGCAATCTTTGGTCTAATCACAAGACTGATCTTTCCGAAGAAGCTTGAATATAGGTGCACACGTGGCAGTCATATGCGAAATGAATCTGGAGATAAAATTTAAGCGGTCGAGAAAACCTCTGACTTGCTTCTCAGTCTTGGGAACAAGCATCTCTTATATTGCTTTGACATTGGCGGGATCTACTTCAATACCCTTCTTGCTAACAATAAAGCCCAACAACTTACCATAACGAACACCAAAAGTACACTTATTGGGATTCAAGCAGAGTTTATACTTCCTCAAACACTAGAATAGCTTCAACAAATGCTCGACATGTTCCTCTTCATCAATGGATTTAACAATCATGTCATCAACATAAACTTCGATCTCTTTATGCATCATATCATGAAAAAGAGTAGTCATTGCTCTTTGGTAAGTTGCACCAGCATTCTTCAAACCGAAAGGCATCACTCTATAATAGAATGTTCCCCAAGGTGTAATGAATGTGGTCTTCTCCACATCTTAGGGTGTCATCTTGATCTGATTATATCTGGAAAATGCATCCATAAATGAAAAGACTTTGAATTTAGTTGTATTGTCTACCAACATATCAATGTGTGGTAGAGGGAAATCATCTTTCGGACTGGCTTTATTCAAATCTCTATAATCGACGCACATGCGGGTTTTTCCATCTTTCTTCGGTACAGGCACAATATTGGCCACCCATTGTAGATACTCAGCGGTCACAAGGAAACTGACATCAATCTGCTTCTGCACTTCTTCTTTGATCTTCACTGCCATATCAGGATGCGTTCTCCTCAACTTCTGCTTGACTGGCGGGCACTCTGGCTTCAACGGTAATTTATGCTCCAGAATCTCAGAATCCAAACCAGGCATATCTTGATAGGACCAAGCAAACACATTTGAATACTCTCGGAGAAGATCAATCAACCCCTTCCTAACATCTGGACACAGTCGAGATCCAATCTTGACTTCCTTCACCTCATCTTCAGAACCCAAGTTGACTAGCTCAATCTGCTCTTCGAATGGCTGAATGGCTTTTCCTTCATGACCAAGAAGACGAGACAATTCATCACTCACTTCTTCATCACTTTCCTCCTTAGCCTCAAACACATGGAATTCAAAATTTGGAAAAGGAGAAGGATCATTGTATTCAATAGGGTTAGAAACCAACCTGCATAATGATTTGATATTTTGATTTTAGAGAAGTGAATTTGTGACCAAATATTATGCAGATGGACAATTATATTGTTTACTTATGTTTTTTGTGATTACCATTTTCAGAATAAAGCAAAAAGTAAAAACAAAACATCACAAATGAGGATGAATAGAATTATATTTTATTAATGATCAATTTGAAATGCCCAAACAATGTTCACTTATCCCTTAGGCATAGGAGAAGGATTTTCAAAAACAAATAAAAGCAATTACTTAAATCGATGCATAATAACAAGAATATCAATGGCAGTCTAACTGTTGCAAGCCTTTCCATGCGTCATAAAATTGGTGCAATCTTCCTCTTCGTCATCCTCTAGCACATCAGTTAAGTGTTGTTCATTGCCATGAATGAACCCTCTGCTACGAAAACTGAGTTGCACACCTTCTGATCTAACAGTCGACGAACCTTGCTGGAAACCCAAACCGGTTATATTCTTGTTATCGGAGACCTCTACCATCTGTCCCCACTGATCAACATTTCCTTCTTCAACAATCTTCCTTGCATATTTGAATGAGGGCATGGGTACCCCGACTCTCTTTTCAACAACAATAGATAAGGCTTGGAACGGAGTTCCAGCCTCATCCTCAGCTTCAACATAAGAGAAAGATGACAGGTGGCTGACTAGCAGTGCCTTCTCCCCGCCAATAATGACTAATTTTCCATTCTTAACAAACTTGAGTTTCTGATGCAACGTGGAGGTAACGGCTCCTGCCTCGTGGATCCATGACCTTCCCAATAAAAAACTGTAGGCCGGGTGGATATCCATTACTTGAAAAGTAATATTGAAGTCACGCTGACCTATCTTCACCGGAAGGTCCACTTTACCAATCACCGTCTTGCGCGAAACGTCGAAAGCCTTGACGATTATGCCACTATATCTCATAGGCGCTCCTTGATATGACAACTTTGACAATGCTGACTTTGGCAGCACATTCAACGAAGATCAAGTGTCAACTAGTACATTGGATAAAGCGTCATCTTTGCAGTTCATGGAGATATGCAAAGCCAAGTTATGGTTCATACCCTCCTCGGGGAGTTCTTCATCACATAAACTGAGATTACTACAGGAAGTGATGTTAGTTACAATATGATCAAACTGATCCATAGTAACATCATGTTCCACAAAAGCTTGCTCTAGAAATCTTTGCAGTGCCTCTCTGTGTGCTTCAGAATTCTTTAATAGAGACAGTATTGAAATTTTTGAGGGGGTTTAGAGCAGTTGCTCCACCACGTTGAACTCGCCCTTCTTTATTAGCCTGAGTACCTCATCATCATTGTTAGGCTTCAAATTGATGGATTCACCAGACTAACACTTTGGAGCGTTAACTGGATTTACTACGGGCACTTCCACCTTCTTACCAACTGAACAATCTTCTACATTCTTTGGGAACACTGGCCCAAACACACGACCATTGCGGGTCACCTTAGTAACATCAGCAATGCTTATAATAAAACTGGTCGTAGGTAACGGAACCTCTTGACCATCTTTCACCATAGTTGCATTATACTGATAAGGAACAGCTTTATCGGATGCATACGGGACTAGACCCACCAACCGTATAACCAACGGTGATACCGATCTCTTGCTGATACTGTTACTACTGCTTCTATCAAATGAAATCACAACTTTCTCTAGTGTTTTGAATACTGGCACTATTACATTAACATCATCATCTATGTGACGGGATTGAACAATCTGAATCAAGCCTTCATCCATCAACCGTTGGATGTCCCTTTTCACAACCATACAACCTCTAGGATTGACACTGCAAATAGCACAACCATCATGGTCATGCTCACAATCGCTCATTGAGCAAAGATCCATATGCATCGTCACCAAGGACCTTCTAATGAAGCGTAGATCGAATACCTTGAACTCCCCTGGACAACCGTCCACCATATTAACAGGTGAACTTCCATGGGCAGGCAGTGGGTTAGCTTTCACATTGGGTGCACGGTCCTCAAAGGACACCAATCCACTTTTAACCAACTTCTGAACTTCGTATTTCAGGGGGTAACAGTTCTAAATATCGTGTCAGGGGGCTCCTTGATGAAATGCACAACGGAGTTCTGATTTATACCACCAGGGAAGTGGTCCGGGTATTTGTGGAGGATTTCTTGGTAGTAGTAGGTTCTTGAGAACCAGTGAGGGATATAGTTCTGCATATGTCATCGGAGTAGGGTCGAAAGAGACCTTCTTCCTCTCAAAATTTGATTGCTGGTGATTGTTGGTATTGTTGTTGTTGTAGGTGTTTGTACGTTGTTGTGGTTGCTATTGTTGACGTTGTTGTTCTTGTTGTTGAATTGGTGTCGACTGATTTGCTGAAAATACAGGAATTATGGAAGATACTTGATGATGATGTTGACAGGGTGGTTGACTTCTTCTAATTTGAGGCCTCCTTTTCCTCCCAACTAAAACCGCATTAGTTTCACTGCCCTCCTTCTTGCTAAAGTTGTTGTCATGCCTCTTCCTGGACGACACCTCCTCTCTAGACAATCGTCCTTCTCGGACACATTCTTCTAGCCTCATCCCCATGTTTACCATTTTGGTAAAGTCACTGGGGGCACTGGCAATCATTCGCTCATAATAAAATGAGCTTAGGGTCTTCAAGAAAATCTTGGTCATCTCCTTTTCTTCTAAAAGAGGGGTAATCTGAGCAGCGAGTTCTCTGCACCTCTGTGCATACTCCTTAAATGTCTCATTGTCTTTCTGAGACAACGATCTCAACTGATCCCTATCGGGAGCCATATCAACATTATACTTATATTGTTTCATAAATGCTTCGCCCAAATCATTGAACATGTGGATGCTCGCACTATCCAACCCCATGTACCACCTCAGCGCAACACAGGTCAGACTGTCTTGAAAATAATGGATCAACAACTGATCATTATCGGTTTGAGTAGACATCTTTCGGGCATACATCACCAAATGACTGAGTGGACATATATTCCCCTTATATTTTTCAAAGTCAGGCACTTTGAACTTTACTAGAATCTTCACATTGGGAACCAAACACAATTCAACAACACTCTTTCTAAATATGTCCTTACCCCTCAAAGTTTTCAACTCCTTGCGCAACTCAAGAAATTGATCCTTCATCTCATCCATCTTCTCATACACATTTGGGCCCTCATACAGCTCGGAATGATAGATGGTGTCTTCCACTCGAGGTAAGGTATGCACGACAGGCAGTGGCACATACATGACCGGGCTAGATGCCGACATGGAAGTAAAGGTAGGTGCAAAGCCTTCGGGAATGAAGTTCGACGGCATTCATCATGGGAATCTGGAAGACATATTGGGTGTGAAGTGAGCAGCAGTTGCGGGAACAGTAGAGGTAGCCACCTCTAAAATAACGGTCCTCTGAGGAGGAGGAGGAGGAGTTACAGGCGTTGGAGAAGACTGGCTCTGTGCATCTAACACTGACTCCATCATGGCAGTTAGGAGTGTGATCTCCTCTTTCAAGTCTCTATTCTATTGCTCAAGATGTTCCATGATTCTGGAGTGATTGGCGCGAGTATTGTATCAATGAGTCAGCTTGGCTGAAGCACAGAAGAAACATCAATGAGACATCTGGCGAAAGAGAAACATGTTTATGCAAATGATGCATGAAATGCAATGCTTTATTGTTTTTATTTTCAAGGAACTTACTATATTATTTGCAAATATATATTTTTAACAACAATTGCAACAATTTGATATGACCATAAAAATCTCTTTTATTTATATAATTGGAAGGATTACACTGAGTACAATTTCAGAAACCAAATGAAATATACAAGAGAAAAGGAGACTAGTCATCCTAAGGATCCCTAACAACAATGTCAGAAGATCTGGTTGTAGGCGCGTACTTCCTTCGAATACGTCGGATCTCGGTCTCAAAAGAAGCCTTCATCTGAGTCTTCTCGAGGACAAGCTGATCAACAATCTTCTTCCAAGCAACGGAAGATTGAGGCATACTAGAGGAATATGAAACCTCTGGCTCTCTCTGTCTCTTCGTCACTCGGTCCTCAAGTAGCTCAATAAGTGTGTCTTTGTCCTTAGATTCAAGTTGCAACTCCTCATGCTTTTGGCTTAAAGCATGGAAACGCTCTTCCCATATACCTTTCTCTTGTTTCATCTTGGCGAGTGCGTCTTCCAACTTCTATACATCTTGGTTAGGGAGAGTTAATGGCTCAACCACAACTATAGACATAGGTCTCTCACAAGGATAAGGCATCTTCAACTCCAAAGCTCTCCTCTTCACCCAAAGAGTGTAAGCTTCCAAAGCTACACAATTGCGTGGACCAAGCTCAGATCTTCCTTTCCTATGCAGATTATGCCAGGCATGCACAATCTTCTGCTTCAAATGTTGGGGATCTTTACCCTCTTGATAGAAAAGACCTTCTAACACTTTTGTCTCTCAAGGGGAACCCAAGTTGATGATGAGCCAAAGCGGGGTTGTAGTTGATTCCTCCTTGTGTACCAATAAGAGGCACATTAGAGAATTCAACACAACAATCAATAATCTTCAAACTACTCAATGAAGAATCATACCAAACTATGTCATCATTAGTGAGAGACATAAGTCTCTGAGACCACCGTAGATATTGTTTGTTCTCCATAAAAGCAGACGCCTGAGGCAAGTGCGAAATAAACCACTTGTACAGAAGAGGAATGTAACAGGCAATAGTTCGACCACCCTTAGAATTCCTTAGATGCAAAGAGAAGTATATATCACACAACAAAGTAGGCATGGGATTCCCAATCAAGAAATTTTCTTATGGTGTTGACATCAACAAAACCTTCAATGTTAGGGAACAAAGTTAATCCATAGATGAGCAACACAAAGATATCTTCAAAAGCATCCACACTATCGGCTTGGGCAAAAGCAGTAGCTTCCTTGTTGAGGAAATCATATGGAAATACAAACAATCCTCCTTTCTTCACCCAATGAGCCTCTATCTCATACTTCTTCAAGTGAAGAGCTTCAGCAATAAGATGGGATATGGGAATCTCTTCTAGTCCACTAAAAGGCACTTTGCTAGAAACAGGTATTCCCAAGAGATGGGCATACTCCTCAAATGTAGGCACAAACTGATAATAAGGAAAAGTGAAGCAACAGTAGAGAGGGCCATAGAACTGAACCAACACACTTAGAAGTCCCTCAACTACATCAGCAGACAAGATAGACAAAAGCTTCCCATGGTGTTGTTTGAAGTCCAAGGGGTCTAATACAAAAGATGCTAGCTTCCTTAACTCTTTCAAGTCAGGACATCTGAAATTGTACTTCTTAGTTTTCCTTCGTCCACAATCCATGGTTTGGAAATATTTGCAAATAATACCTTAGTTCCTTGAAATTTCCGTGTGATGAACGTTATAATGCATATGAATGCATGAATGCAACAATCACAAATAAGGGATCACACACAAGGCAAACAAATAAAGGTCAAGGGATGAATCAAGTCATTTTCAAGATCAATCATCCATTTTGGTGGATTATGGTTTTCACCTTATCAACACCCAAGTTCCATTGATATTGATAAGACTTGATTGGATCAACCAAGAATCAAGGGTTTGTTGTAAGTCATGAGCATGGAGTCTGGGTAAAAACCATCCCAAGGGAGTGAACTACGGATAAAAACCTGTAGATCATGTTCTAAAAAGTTCCCAAAGTCTTAATTCCATCTATCAGATATTACAGGTTAGGATGACTGACTCATCAACCCATAATATTATCAAGAGAAACTCGTCTGAATGTAGTATCGTGTAACAACTGTTATCAAGTCTACACTTGAACAGTCTCCGCACTACGTCCTAAATAGGCCAAGAGGGGTTAAATGTTCTATGGTCCTCAGCTTCTCGGACCCCAAATCAGAGATAGTAATGCCAAACCATAAATACTTGTGTGACATTTCCAAATCCAAAAGGGTGTCCACTGAGTAGATGGGTCTCAAGCCAACTTGTTAAGGACTACTCCACACAAGTCGAACATGACTATACCATCCTCCCATCTTAATTCCACTCAAGTTCGGGTTAGAACTTATCTCACCACTCAGAGATCACCAAGCACAACAAGCAGATTATATCACACAAATAAATATACATACATCAAATATACAGTTATATACATACAAAAAAGTAGGATAAACCCACTGGAGACTACTCCCTAGCAGAGTCGCCACTTAATTTTTGTAGTGGTAAATTCATGATCGTCAATCTATGGATAAGCAAGATATCAAATAATAAGAGTCGCCACCGCGCTTTTATTGTTTCCAAGGGAAAAAGGGAAAAAGTACGAACAAAACCCAAGAGTAAGAAGTTTTCAAATCAAAACTAATAAAATGCCAGAGATTACAGGTAAGGGGGTTGGTTACACAGAGGGAATGTGTTAGCACCCAAAGTGTCCTAGGTACTCCTAGGGAGCCCTTTTGTGTGCATATGTGTTTTTGTACAAATGATGTTTGCAAACAAATAGAATTGGGGGATGAGAAAAGAATTCATTAATTATATTTTTGTGTTTGACAAGACCTTCGGACTTGTGCCTATGTACCAACATAAAAATGAGGGATCAAAACCTCGTAGTTCGTGGTATAAATTTCAAAGTGGATGCATTGCTTTTTAACAAAAATTTAAGTTTGAAAGGCACAAAGACCTAAAAGT
Source organism: Lathyrus oleraceus (assembly GCF_024323335.1). Lineage (NCBI taxonomy): Eukaryota > Viridiplantae > Streptophyta > Magnoliopsida > Fabales > Fabaceae > Lathyrus > Lathyrus oleraceus. The sequence goes on from NC_066583.1 coordinate 388,050,549, forward strand.
GGTTTGAATGAGTTAGTTCTTTTTCGCTTTTGAAAATTTTAGATCAAGTATAGTTAAGTCTATTTACAAGTTTGATTAAGAAAAGAAGTTTGAAAATGCAATGGCTTAAGGCCAAAGTTTCTAGTTTGTAAAATGGTCAAAGTTTGGAAAACAAGCACAAACAAAGAAGTATTTTTAAAAGGATAGAGAGATTTTGAAATTAAAGAAGTGAGGAGGAAGTGAAGAAATTAATCCTAAGCATAAAAATTAAAAGTTAAGAGTTGAAAAGATCTGACCAATGGGCTGCAATCCAATAGACGAGAATGTCATATAGAAACCCAAATTTCCCTTGGACTTTAGAATCGAGCAACAAACAATGCACAAAATATCAACTTGAAGAGCAAGGCATCAAATAAAGATAGCCACATCCAAGCTTAGCAACTCCATGATCCTCTTAAATTTGCCCATGTAGTAGATGAATTCCATAATGCACTAAGTCGCAGGTTCAAAATAACTGCTTCATAATGATCATGTTGCAGATGAACTCAAATGGATCTTCAATGATGTATCAGATGAAGTTTCAAATCACAAGCATTTGGTTACATGAAAGTTGGTATTGGCCAAGTCTTTTGCATAGGGAGTGTTTCCTAAATTCTAAGCCCAATTATTTCAGATCAAACCAACAGTCCACACGAGATATTTTTTAGGGTTTTTGTTCTTGTTATGTACATTAATGGTCAAAGACCACACAAACAAATACAAGTATACACAAACAAAATATATCATAAAATATGGTCCAAGAGGACAAAGTGAAAATGACATTAACATAAACAATTAGAATGGTATGAATAATGGCAAATGAATAGAGCTTAAAAATTAAATTGCATTGAAAGTAAAAGACTTGAAATTAAATGTTAGTTGTTAATGAGTTAGAAGTTAGTATTGCTTTTGCTTTATTTTTGTTTAAGTCATTCTTTGGAGAACACTAAACCCACTTATCACAAGCATGGATCCTTGAACCAAGACATCTTCCAATGGAAGGAAAAAAGGCCAAGTTTCAACACAATACCATGAAAGAGGGGAGACTTACAATCTCACTAACTTGAGTGCTATGCCTTTTGTGTCACAAATTTAGCGATATGTTAAGCAATCGTAATTGGACTGACGTAGAAGTCATAACTATATGAGGCCAGGCATTAGAATTTTGGTGTTAATGCATGTTAGAGACATAGTATGATGAACTATGTTAATGAAACACACCACATACAAAAAGAAAATGCAAAGTAGGGAACCTAATCTCATCCATACTTATGTTGATTTTGCAATCAATTAGCCTTAGGATATTGAGATACCATAGGTCCATAACATGAATGCATAAAGAAGGGGAATGAGATGAAGATGGGGGGGGGGGGGGTATATCAAACTCAAATTGGACAAAGGAGGACTTTTACCAAGTTAAGATCATTCATTCATTTTGGGATATGGAATGTACATTCCATCAATCCCCTAAATTCAATGATTTTAACCTAACAAAGTCAAATCAACATTGACCAATGTCCAACAACACAAGTTAAACTCATAAAGTCAATTAAAATGGTTATACACAATTAATTTGGCATTTAAACAATTAAAAATAATAAAAATAATACATTAAATTAAATATGGTTGGTCAATTTCTTAAAATCTCATCAAAACACCAAAGAAATGGCCATGAGATTTATCATAGGTCAAACAAGGTCAAAGGACCTTGGAGAAAAAATTTCAGAATTTTTTGGTAACTTATAAGTATTTTTAAACAATTAAAAATATTCACAAAATTAATTAAATCATGGAAAATATTAATAATGATCCAAAAAAATAATTTTAATTCAGAAAATGAAAGAGGATTTTATTTAATTTTTTTGGTGAAACTCTCATATTTTTCGGATTAATATGAATGAATGAAAATCAAAGGAATAAAAAATAAAATCAGATAATCAAAAAAACGTGGACCACTTGATATACCTCATTAATTGAGGTGGCAGATTAAGTGGTTGAGCGCGCGCGTTCCATGAGAATTGATGAGTATTAAGATAGAATCGAAGAGAAGAAAAATATGGAAAATTACCTTCACTGCTGTGCAAAAATGGATCTCTCTTGCTTCAATTCATGCTTGATCTTGCTTATGGAGCTTGTGGAAGTGGCTTAAGAACAATGCAAAGCTTTGGATCCTGGAGTTTTTGAATCTCCAAACAGTGAGATTCAAACTCAAACTTCAAATGAAATTTCTCAAGTTTTCCTTTGAATTTAGAGGGTTTGAAAGGTTGGGGGCAAAGCTGGTGCGCAAGGTCCTTTGAATTAATGCATCAGACCTCTATTTATAGCCAAGAGAAGTGTTATTTGCACACTTGAAAAATTGTCCAAATTTGGTAATGCAATGTACATGCTTGCATGGGAGTGTATAGGCCCATGAAGCAATCCAACTAGGTCCATAATCAACTTAAATAAGGTCTACATGAAGCTTGAATGGAAAGGCAAAGTTATTTGAGCATTTGGAGTATTGATCTTGCCAACTGATACAGGCTTGTTTACACCATGCGCAGACCTATCAAACTTAATCAAAAATGAATGAATTAGGACTCTTTGGAAAGATTAGATTAAGAGGAACAACTCTTATGTTGAACACTTTTCCATTTGGAACTTGTATTATGGTGAATTTTGAGGTGGAAGTTTAGAAATTTCAACATGTTGAAATTTTTTCTAAGTGTCAAGTCACATATTCAATTATTCCACCTTGCTTAACTTTTTATGTGAGCTCCAAATGAGAAACGTGTCTTCACCAAAGTTTTATATCTTTCAAAGACCTTCAAAATGGTAACCAATCTAACATCATTTGTATTTATAATGAGTGAGTTATGCATTTTTGAAGTTGAGGAAAATCCCTTGTTCAATGGTATTGGTCCAAAATGACCTATAAGGTATCCTTATATCACATGCTCATAAAATTTGATTTTGCTTTCACTACAAACATAAAAGTTGAAGTAGACATATTGAATTTGACTGTGAAACTTGAAAATATTTCATATCATAAAAATTGAGCAAGTTATGGCCTTGGGAAGTTGACTTTCAAATTAGGGTTTAAACAAAATGACATATAATGTTCCAACATAGAAAATGACTTTCCAAGCAAAATTAGCTCTAGACATCAACATAAAAGTTGTTTGGAATGTAATTTAGATTAAAGTTTCTCTTGGAATCATTTTCATATGATGCAAATTGTAGGAGATAGGGTCTAGGGAGACCCAGTTTTGATCAGATGAATTCATCTGGCCAACCACCATCAACCAACTTGCTAACTTGCAATTCTCTTGACTTTTTAGGATCATGGTAGATCATATATGCATAATATGATGAATTTTTTGAAGTGTAAATTGAGAAACTTGATCAATTGGTGAAGAAACTTGTTGAAGAAGTTATATAAGATACCCAGATGAACTAGGGTTTCCAAGGCAAACCAATTCCAAACTTTTTAAGAATACTTGATAAAAATAACATGTAGAGACCATTGGGACTCATATATTATGATTAGAGCTCTTGTATATCATTCCTTGGTTGTGCTCTTAGCAATGAGGGTCTTAAACCCTAGATGTGAACTTAATAAATCAAGGTGATCATGCCCTACCTACAAAAGAGTTAGGCAAATGCAAAGACATATTTTTGGTATTTTGGTTAGTAAAATGATAAAAATACAAGTATGATACAATCACACGGTGCTTGGTGATCTCTCCCAAAACAAATCCAATGAAAAAGGGGTAAGGAGGATGCCAAGGTATGATCCCAGTGCTAATGCACATGATGAAATTGCATGAGGGATCTTAGGGTCAAAATTGGGGTCTTACACTTGTATAACAACCTTTACAACCTATTAGGATTCAAGTATGGAGAACAGTTAAAGACGCAAGCAGACGAACTATGGGTTGGTGATCAGTGCAATCTTCCTCAGATAATGGTACTCATCTTGAAGAAATTGCCTCATATATAAGAATATTCAAGCAAGCATCTACATAATTGTTTTACTTGACAAGTTTTGAAGCTTCAAAGTATGAAAGAAAAGAAGTGTGAAAGCTCACCCAATCGCGTCTAAGTGAATCATGTTTTGTAAGAACACATGGGCTTTTTCATAAAGTTATACTGCTAAATCACACAGACACACACTGACACACACAATCACACTGATACACACATAAACATACACATACACAAACAAGTTTTTAAGCCTCCATTTTAAGAATAATATCCCAAAAGAATTTTTTGGTGTCGTGCTAGTTGATTCAGGAACTGTCATAATAGTGTTGAACAAAATTTTGTATTGTCCAGTCAATTGGGTTAGTGCAAGCAACGTCCATAAACGATTGTGATAGTGTCTTAATGAAGGGTAACAACTATGTATCTATTATTTACATTTTTAGCTCAAGCAAGCAATTATTTTGGCCTTCTAATCAATTACCCAAGGTTCCAATTGATTGGATCATTAATTTTGGCCCATGGATATTTCCTTTTTTATGCCAACCTTTAGCATATAATAGATGTATTTCCCTTCACATTTTTACATCCAGAAATGTTAGTTCTATCTCACTTCTCATTCTCTCTAAAATATTTTTCACTTTCTCTCATATAATTTTAGTCGTAGCTCTTCGAGAAAGTTTTTGCGTTGGTGAGGAATTTTATATTCTGGGAAGGGAATTATTCTAAATACACCAAAGAGTGTTTTCTCTTGGTTGAATAATTTATCCTTAAGGCAATTGTTGGTTGGGTTCAAAGCTAAACTCTTTAAAAGCTTTGGTTTTGAGATTTAGTTTCTAAGTTGTTGATTTGGTTCGTAAGCTCAACCTGTGTTAAAAGATTACTTTAGTTCAAGATCATCCTAATTTAAAATCACAACTCATTTCAATATCAACCTAGTTTAAAATCACATTTTGGTTTGTGGCCAGCCTATTCAAAACCTCCAGTTTGGTTTGTGTGTTTAGCTTGGTTCAAAGCTCACTCTGATTTAAGATAAGTTTGTAGAAAATTTTGGTTTAACTCGAGGATTAACCGCTTCACATTCGTGTTTGGAAGGAAGACTAACATCTTCTCTCTGCAAGTTTGTATTTGGAAGGAAGACTAATCGTTTATCTCTTTTATTCGTTGTTTGGTTTGAAGTTAGCCTAAAACTTATTTTTTACCTTGTTTAAAGGGTTTGAGAGTTTAAGTCTTATTGGATACTCTCACGATTGTAGAAAATTTCGGTTTAACTTGAGGATTAACCGTTTCACGTTCGTGTTTGGAAGGAAGACTAGCATCTTCTCTCTGCAAGTTTGTGTTTGGAAGGAAGACTAATCGCTTATCTCTTTCATTCGTTGTTCGGTTTGAAGTTAGCCTAAAACTTATTTTTTTTTACCTTGTTTAAGGGGGTTTAAGAGTTTAAGTCTTACTGGATACTCTCACGATCAATTCTTGGGGACAATATTAAGTCTTCTTGACTGAACTTGTATAAATCCCTGACGTCATTTCTCTTTCCCTTAACTCTTTATTTTCCGCGTATTTACTTTCTGTAATGCCCCAGACTGCTTTAGAGATTATCAACTGACCCCACAAACCAACACATGTCTTTTCAGCATGCTTTGTCCTAACTCACACACTTTTCGAGAAACTTCCCAGAAGGCCACCCATCCAAATACTACTCCAAGTCAAACACACTTAAATATGGAGTTCTTATTTCTTAGGCTACCGAAAAGAAGATGCATCTTGTTGGTATAGGTAATACCAATCAATCCTTATAAGCCTTCCTTCAACCGTGCAGACTCATCTTTGCACAACCTTAGGATTCCTATCATTCCGATGTAAATTCAGTGACCACCCTTTCTCCTCTTCAACCTCAAGTGTTACATCCACTCTCATCCCTCTTCGACCTCGTATGTTACATCCATTATCCGCCCTCTTTCGCCTTGGGTGTTACATGCCCACTAGCTTCCGCTTGGTTCATCCTCAAACTATATCATACTAGGAGAGGTATGCTATAATACCATTTGTAATGCCTCAGGCTACTTTCAGAATTAACGACTGACCCCGCAAACTAACACAGGTCTTTTCAACATGCTTTGTCTTCACTCACACACTTTTTGATAAACTTCCTATAAGGTCATCCATCTAAATACTACTCTAAGTTAAGAATACTTAACTGTGGAATTCTTATTTGTTAGGCTACTAAAAAGAATATGCATTTTATTGGTATAGGTAGTACCAATAATTCCTTATAAGCCTTCATTCAACCATGCAAACTCATCCATGCACAACCTCTGGATCTCTCTCATTCTGATGTGAATTCGACGACCAAACTCCTCCCTCTTTTGTATTGAGTGTTACAACCATTCTCCTCCCTCTTCAGCCTCGTGTGTTACACTTTTCGTTGCTAATTTCTATTTTTTTTATCAAAATGGTTTTAAACTCTAAAAATGATAACACAAGTTTTTCAAACTATCGATTTTTACCCCTATCTTATGTGTCGAGTCACATGTCTAACAAGTCGTATCATATCCTAACTCCTGTTCAAAGACTAACCGTCTTAGGAGGAAGATGACTCCCAACACCTTTTCTAACAAGAGTTCTTTGCTAAAAACACCTCCACTATTTAATGGTGCTATGTTTGAATTCTGTAAAACTAGATTTAAAATCTTTATTCAAGTCCTTGATTTAGAATTATGGAAACAGTACACTAATCAACAATCTGTTTATCCTTACTCACCAAGTAAATGGAGAAGTAGTAGATAAACTCGATTTCCTTTGGACCGTAAAGGAAAATATAAAACTGGAAATTGATTTCAAAACCAAGAGTTTTCTAGTAATGTCTTTAGATGATAACAACCTTCTTTATATTTATGATTGCAATTCCACCAAGGAAATTTGGGATAATCTTAATATGATATATGGAGTTTCTTGAAGTATCGAGCAAGAGCAAATGAACACACACAGTGAAGAAAAATGTTTTGGTCATAAATGTTTTTCTAAGTTTAGTAAGGTTAAAAATTATATTGGAATATTATTTACTAATCAATATATAATAGTTATGAATTGGAATTCTAGTCCAATCCTTAAATCAAAAGATTAGGGTATCTATGAATTTCAGGAAAAATCAAAGAATGATGAAATCATGGAAAAATTGGACGAATTAGTCCAATTACTCAAAGATTAAGGTATAAGCTCAAAGGCTGGAGAATCTTCAACTTCATAAAAATCTTATCAAACATCTCATATGATTTCCTTCAAAAGAACAAACTAAGTAGTTGAATGATCCTTAGAGGATTCAACACCAAATGAAGGAACATCATCTATGAGAGGATGTGAAGAAGAAGCATTATCCAGTGGAGTATTCAAAAGAAAAATAGAAAATTAAGCCTCTACAAAGAAAAGAAAAGTCAACCTCATAAAGATCCATAAAAGATTCCTCTTCCAACGAAGAATATCCATTATACTTGAAAGTATCTCACGAGGAAGATGCTTATGAGGGAATAAAGCCATATTACAAATAATTGTTTAAAATAATTACTAAGTTAATTGAAAAAATCATAAAATTAAAAAACATGACTTATACCTTGAGTAATATCTAGAGTTTCTTGAAGAAAACAATAAAACGCTAACGTTAGAAATGACTAATATTAGAAACTCGGCTGAAACATGTGAGACTTGCGTCTCGTTAAAAAAGGAAGTGACAACTTGCATGAAACCTTAGGCAAATTTAATAAGTGGAAAGAAAATATTGAATTGATCTTATCAAGTCAAAGGCCTTCCTTAAATAAAAGAGGATTAGGGTTTAAATATGAGAGATCATATAATAAAAAGATAAATAGGAAGAAAATGAATTATCTTGTTTATAAATGCTCACATTGCAATATATTTAGTCACTTAGATCCCTTTTGTTTTAATAAATTGAAAAGGACTAAAGGTAATAACACTAGACTTTATATAAGCACTAACACACTTGGACTCAAGAAATTTGGGTGCCAAGGGCGAAACCCTAGTATGTTTTGCATGGATGTTTTGCATCTCAAAGCCTTAGCGTATAACAAATAAAGTTGTGCAAAGCAAAAAGTATAATCATTAGTATACAATGATTTGTGAGTCTTAAGTCCCTGGTCCAGGAATGATCACTGATGGTGGATATCAACGATGGTGATCAAAGCAAAGTTTTCATTGAGGATATCTCAACATATCTGATCTTTAGTGATCGGCTAGCCTTATAATAGGTTGAGTGGATACGTCTATGGTGGACATATATGTCTCATTTTTTAACCAACTCTCACATCCAACGATCCATAGATAAGGACACGCCATAATGTGTTGGTGTTCCCTTTAAAAAAGGGAGTTTTTATCAAGGCTTCTTGATATTTGAGGTAGTATACTACTTTGAAGTTGAAATTATCGAGAAGCTCTGCTAACCCTTTAAAATAGTGCATTTAATTTTTCTCACCAATTAAAAGATTTTTGCTAACCCAATAGATGAGTTTTTTAGGCTTTTATAGAAAGGAGATGCAAATAAAGTTGTCCATGGGTGCAAAAAATTAAAAAAAGTCAAAGCAAATCCAGTACAAGACCCAAATAGCACCAAGGAGGTTGAAACATGTAAGCCTAATGGATTGGATCCTTAAGTCATTCAATTGCCATTGTTAGGCATGCATATTTTCTAATTGAATCTGAGTGAAACATATCCTTCAAGTTAATCAGATATATGCATTGATGAAAATTGATAAAAGTCTATGAAGATATGATCACCCAATCGATTGGAGCATTAACCAAATTGATTGGGACACCACTTTTGGAATGATTTGGCTCTGATTTCGATTATGCACAATCTACATTATTTACTTATAATGTTTACACACTCAAATTCATCAGAAGCCTTATTAAAATGAGTAGTCATTCCTCACTCTTTTGCATTGCATATTTTAACTTCTATCTAGTTATGTATGAGATTTTTCCTTCAAAATAACTATCATGGCTCCTAGAAGGCTGAGATTTTCCTATAGTCCTCTCTCTGGCGCTTTCACTTCTCAACAACAAGAAGAAATATTCCTCTAAGATTTCTCCAAAAGAACCATCCTAAGAATTCACACCCTAGATTCAAAAGATTTTACATAATGTGAATTCTTTAAGACTTTTGAAGAGCTAAATTTGTCCACCTTCCTCTACAACCCCCAAGAATTCATCATTAGTTAAAATGTTCTTCCTAAATATTTACTTTATTGATGGGATAATTTATTCTGAAGTAAAAATGAATATGATATCTCTATCATTGAAAGAGTTTACAAACATCCTGAATCTTCTCCATGAAGATGATGTCCTCGAGCTAGGAAATAAATTATACAACTTCAACCACAAGACTGATGCATCATCTCTGTTAAAAAACCCATCATCCTTAATAATAAATCCATTCATTGTTGGATACATTCACCCTGAGAGTCATATAATTTTTCTCAACTTGATTTTCCAAAAACCAAACTGCAGGAGCATCTAATATTTGGATGGTGCTAAAGTTGTTTTCCTTGGGAAAAGAATATGATTCATTGTATAGTGAATCATTCTACTGTCTGGGTGTACAAGGCCATGATTGAATGGAGATGGAATTCCATAAGATGGATCAATTAGAAGTGTGTGAGCATAGAGGCCAAAACTACATTCATTAACTTCCTCATTTTTTATATATTATATTCTCGATGGATAAAGGATGGATTGCAAGCTTTTGCAAACCCTTTAAGAGATAGAGCAATGGGATTCTTCTTGACTTCCCATCTAATGACACCATTTTGGTAGTTGAGGTTTTAAGAGAACATTTTCACTAGTTAGGGATACCTCTCTTGAGGGTTTTCAAATATGAAGTTTCTTAGGCCGACAAAGTTGAAGGCTTCTATGAAGGAGCAATCCTTGAAGATTTCTCCATCTATGTTGTGAGAGATGTACACCTCTTTATTGTCATAATATCGACTTAAGGTGTTCTCTTACTCTTGAGTGGATAATTCTTTAGAGAAGTAGAATGGTGATGATTGAGAATATTCGGTTCTTTTTGTGCCATTGGAGGTGATAGTGGATGATTTAGAGAGATAAAGTGTTTCTAATGCAATACACAAGAGAATATGGGATAAAACAAGAAAGAATAAAAGGTTACCTCTATTTATAGCCTTTGTCCAATCAATTGGATGAATGTGGCAATTGATTGGCAACTTCGAATTTTGAGAATTAGCAGTTGCAAATAGTTTTTGAATTTATGTCTCATCTAACTAATTGTTATAGTGTGCTCCAACGTTCAAAATTACGAGTTTTAAGATGATTTGGTCGATTGGACCATAGTGCCAATCGGTTGATTTTGTGATTTTATGATGCACCTTTATTTAGTGTTATTTACAGCTCATTTCTATAAATAACTTAGAAACTCATATTTTTGGTTAGCGAACATAATTTATCAAGATGAGCAAAATTAAATCCAACATTTTAAAGTATTAATTAGAGTTTTCAGATCATTTCAACCATAAAGTAGTATACTACCTCTAATTATCAAGAGACCTCGATAAAATTTCTTGTTTAAGTGGAACGCCAATATACGTTGGTATGTTTTTCTTTACATATCATTGGAGGCAAGAGGTGCTTAAAAATTAATATGCATTATAAACATATGTATTCAATTGATCACTAAGGATCATAAATATTGATATATCCTCAAGAACACTTGCTTTGATTACCGTCATTGATATTCACCATCATTGTACATTCTTGGATCAGAGACTTCGTAAATACTATATACTTGGAAGTATATTTTTTGCTTTGCAAAACTCCATTAATAACCATCAAAGCTTCCATATGCAAAACATACCAACAAAACACTAAGGTTTCACCTTTGGTACACAAATTTTTTGGGTCCAAGTGCGTTAGTTTTTCCAGAAGGCTCGGGGTTATTACCTTTATACCTTTTCAATTTGTCAAAACAGAATGGCTCTAAATGGAAAAGTCTCTTGCAGTGTGTACTTTTATAAGCTATACTATTATTTTTCTTGTGTTTTGAACCTTTACTAGGTTTTCTATTTGGTTTGAATCCTAATCCATTTTTATTTACAAAAGGAATTTGACTTGATAGGATCAAGTCAAGGTTTTCTTTCCCTTTGGTAAATTTCCCTAGGATTTCATGCAATCCAATTACTTCATTTTTCAAAGAGACACGAGTCTCATATGTTTCTCTTGAGTTTCTAATTTTAGTTATTTCTGACTTAAATAATTTATTGCTTTCTTCAAGAAATCCTAAATAATCTATAAGATCTAAGTTGTGTTTTTTAAGTTTATAATTTTCTTCAACCAACTTAGTGCTAACTTTAAATAATTGCTTATAGGATGATTTAGTTACCTCAGCGTCATCTTCCTCGTAGGATGCCTTTAAGAAAACTTCTTCTTCGTTGGAAGAAGATTCTTCTATGTTTCTCCCCAAAGTTGATGTCTCTTCTCCTTTTCTTCTTTCGAAGATTCCACTGGAAGACACTTCTTCTTCACGGTTTCTTACACATGAGGTTCCTTCATTCGATGTTGAATCTTCCAAAGATCGTTCAACTACTGCGTATGTTCTTTAGAAGGAAGTCATCATAGTCATTTGATAGGAGTTTAATGAAGTTGGTGGTTTTTTAGTTTTTGAGTTTGCTTTTTCATCTTTGAGTAATAGAACTATTTTGTTCAATTCCTCTATGATTTCCATCTTCTTTGATATTTCCTGAAATTTATGAAGACTCTCATCTTTCGATTTAAGGGTTGGATTAAAATTAAACTCCCAATTCTAAAATTTTAGACATTACACTACTATAAAATAGACCTTTCATAATACCCATTTTACAATGGTCTTCTTGTTAACCGTGGTAACAATTTTTGGGGGGCATTTTTTTTGTATTAATTAAAAGATATTTCACAATGGACATCGGTACCAACCATGGTGAAAAGTTGCGCCTAGCCATGCGTTCAAATCTTAGCACCTACAATTTTGTTTTTTATTTATTTTTAAGCCACTTTTTATCATGGTTGGAACTTCCAACTATGGTGAAAAGTGGTGGTTAGTCATGAGTTCGAATCCTAGCACCTACAATTTTGTTTTTATTTATTTATTTATTAAAAGACATATAACAACAATTGTTTAAAGTACCTGTTGTGATAGGTTTGAACCTACAGTTTTTATTTATTTATTTTTAAGCAACTTTTCACCATGACTTGAACTTCCAGCCATGGTGAAAAGTCACTCAGGGTCATGGAGAAATATAAGTGTATTTATTGAGTTTCTTCACCATTCTTAAAGAAATCTTTGTCACTAATTTAGTGAGTATCAACACTCAAGACACTACCATTAATGACCCGCGTGAAACCTAAAACTTAGATGAACCTCCAACTTAGACGAACTTCATATTCTACCTCCAAACATCTCCTTCCATTTACAACACTCTATTTCTCCACTAAACCAAGCTTGAAAACATAATTTCTTTCATAAATAAAACTCGAAAACATCATTTCTTTCATTAACAAAATTCATAACTCCATCTCCTTTTCTGCAACATGAATGAGATAAGGAAAACATGGATTCAAGTTAGCAATATTAGTTATTGTTGTTCTTGTTATTCTTTTTGTTGTTGTTGTTGTTGTTCTTGTTCTTGTTATTATTCTTGTTGTTCTTATTATTGCTCTTATTGTTGTTCTTATTGTTAATATTGTTGTTGTTGTTGTTGTTTTTTTTTTTTCCGGTAGCCTAACAGATAAGAACTCCATAGTTAAGCGTGCTTGAGTTGGAGTAGTATTTGGATGCGTGACCTTTTGGGAAGTTTCCCGGAAAGCGTGCGAGTGAGGAAAAAACATGTTGAAAAGACTCGTGTTGGTTTTGGGGTCAGTCGGTAATCCTGAAAGCAGTTTGGAGCGTTACAAATGGTATCAGAGTTATACCTCTCCTAGTATGATATTGTTCAGGGACGAACCGAGAGGAAGTTGGTGGGCATGTAACACCTGGGACCAAAGAGGCCAGAGAGTGGTTACATGTTACACCCGAGGGCGAGGGAGTGGTTGTTGGTGCACGAGGCATGACAATGAGACACTTCTAGCAACTTCTAGGGAAAAACTGATTTCACATCAGAATGAGAGGGATCCTAGGTTATACAGGTATGGGACTGCATGGTTGAAGGAAGGCTTATAAGGATTAATTGGTACTACCTATACTAACAAGATGTGTCTTCTTTTCGGTAGCCCGTTCCATAAGAACTCCATAGTTAAACGTGCTTGACTTGGAGTAGTATTTAGATGGGTTCCCTTCTGGGAAGTTTCTCGGAAAGTGTGTGAGTGAGGATAAAGCATATTGAAAAGACTCATGTTGGTTTGTGGGGTCAATCGGTAATCCTGAAAGCAGTCTAGGGCGCTACATAGGGTCCTCGTCTTAGGCTTTCACGCAGACGAACTATTCTATATTTATATAGAGACATTTTAGTCAAATTCTATTAATTATTGGGCATGGAGATAAACGCAGGAGTATGAGTGATATTTCATGCCCTTAATTACCTATTTTTTTCCTTTTTCTATTTTCTTTTCTTTTAAGCTTTTATTAATAGTATATAATTTATTTTACTATTAAAAAAATTGCCTAGACCATATCATTATAATTGTTTTTCCGATTATTCAAAGTGAATCGACAATATGCTATTTTCTATTTACAAAGATATTATGTATTAGATAATTAGTCATTTTATCTTGAATTTTAACTTCAAAATACGATTATCAATCTTTTGGCATTTATATGTGTTTATGTTCTAATGTAATTTTAGATAATTAATAGGCTCAAATAGTTAATTGGTCCCTCTAAGTATGCATATTTTTTATTTTGGTCCCTATATTTTTTTTGGATGAAGTCCTTAAATGTTGATTTCCAGGTGGTTTTAGTCTTTGAGGTCACCCATCCGTTACAAAAACGGTGATGTGGCTAACATCGCTGACGTGTATTTTTTTTAAAGTTTCAATTACTAATGAAGATTTATTCTTTTAACTTACAGTTACTGATGTGGCTTTGCTCTATTGTTCCCCCCAAAAATCACCAATAGTGTTTCACTTGTAGTCCTTGTAATTAGGATTGAAATAAATATTATAATCAAAGGGAGGCATTTGTGGTAGACACGGGGAGATTGTCACCGAGGTAGAAGAAGACATTCATCCATTATCCACGCCTCATCCATTCTTCGTGTTCAATGTTTTCTTCAACAAATGTAGACAAAGAAATCTATTGACCTAGGTAACATTAGTTCCTTTCATCCTTTTTTGGTGTTTATTCGTCAAAATTAAAGGTGAAAATTGAAATATGAGTTTTAGTTTGAATTTTTATTATAGGGGTAGATTTGTTAGGGACTGTGTATTCTATTACAAATGGGAACATGAACAGAAATTAGAGGATATTGATCCTGATACGTGGAGTTACTTTGAAGCTACAAGAATATTAAAAGACATTAATGATCTTAATCCTTCAAAATATAGGTTATGTTGGTATAAAAATGATGAGGATAAGTACAAGGGAATGATGAACAATAAATGTTGGTTCTAAGTGTTGGCAGCAATTTTGGTAAAACAAAGAGTGTTCACAAGATGTTGTGTGTGATGTCTTAGCATGAGATATCCTATGTACCTGCTGGAGTTTAAATGGAAAACATAATTATGCAGGATTGTTTCAGAATGTCATACACGATGTCATGACATCTGATATTATGTACCTGCTGAAAATTATTAAAGGAATTATGGAGTTATACAGGATTGTTCCAGGATGTCAGACCCGATGTCATGACATCCTGTACAGAGAACATTCAGTATGAATGTCTGGTGTTATGTAATTGCGCATTTAATGGAAATCTATGTATAATTGAAGATCTGATTTGCAGGCGCATTCAATCATTGATTACAACCTGATTTACTTATTTTCCAAGGAGATCTTGTTGGTGTAAGCCCTAGAGGCCAATACTTTTGGTACTTGTATCGAATTATTTATTAATTAATAAAAGACTTTTTCTTTATTATGTTTGATTAATAAAGTCCCTAGAATAGCTAGTCCGTTTAATGTATCAAGTATGACTTAATCATGAGATCACATTAAACATAAGGACACTATTCTTAAAATATCCGTAGTCGAGCTTTATTGTGAAGTGGGATAACATTAAAGCATTAAGACTATTATGTTTGTAGACTGATGATCACATCTCATGGATCATGGATAAAGAGCTGTCAAGTCTTAAACATAGGTATGAATATTAAGCGTAATATTTATACCGGATTGACCCGCTATGAGAATACTATATAGAAAGTTATGCAAAGTGTCATAAGTTATTCTCATGGTGATAATGGTGTATACCACTCTTCGACCTGAAACCACTATGGATCCTAGATGTAGAGTAGAGTGCTTTGTTGTTGATCCAACGTTGTCCGTAACTGGATAACCATAAAGACAGTTGATGGGTACTCCACAAAGCATGCTGAGGGACATGAGTGACCTAGATGGAATTTGCCCATCCTGCGTAACAGGATAAATGTCTATGGGCCCAATATTGAACTGGACAAGGATGACACGGTCTATACCTTGTGTTCAATATAGACATAAGGGCAAAGGGGTAATTATACACATAATTATTATCACAGGAGGTTTTGTCAGATCACATGACATTTTCGTGACTTGGGTAGCAGTGATGTGTTACTAGATACCGCTCAATGTTTATTATGTTAAATGCGTGATTTAATATAATTGCCAACGTCGCGAAAACCTACAGGGTCACACACAAAGGACGGATTAATGAGAGATAGAGTAACTAAGGAACATCGTAAGGTACGGTGTACTTAAGTAAAATACGAAATATGGTAAGGTACCAAATACTTAAGTGATTTTGGCATATTATGAGATATGGGCCAAAATACACTTAAGTGGGCTTTTTAGCTTGAAGCCCACACAAGTGGTTCTATAAATAGAACCCTTGGGTAGAAGCATTATCACTCAGACTGACACTCAGGTGAAGACTTGGAATTTCGTTTCCCTCTCTCTCTCACTCAAAGCCTTCATTCGTACCAGCTAGCACTGAGATTGAAGGAACCCGTTCGTGTGGACTGAGTAGAGACGTTGTCATCGTTCAACATTCGTGATCGTTCCGTGGATTTGTATCCAAGGTTTTAATCGTTAAAAGAGATCTGCACCAAAGGTTTGAATCACCATAAGAGGTAACGATTCTATCACTGATCATGCCCATTCGTAAGGATCACTAAATGGAGAAAATTTTAAATTCCGCTGCGCCTTGGATGGCAATTCTCCTACAGATCTAACCAGCTGTTATGAGAAGATTTAATTGGAAAATAGTTTAGGGTTTTCAAGATGTCCAAGCCCAGCTGAATGCTTCTATAAATAGGACATGGATAACCTGATTTGATACACAACCAATATTGAGCGAAATACTGAGAGAGAGCTAGGGTTTGTGCCTTGTTTAGTCGTGAGACTTGTAAGCCATTCAAGTCATCCTTAGATGATTGAATTGGTCTGATTTATGGTTGTAATTTGTCATTCAAAACTTGTAAGCAAGAGTGTGTGTCTACTTGATCAAAGCTGTTAAGCAAGATCAAGTGTGTGTCTACTTGATCAAAGTTGTTAAGCAAGATCAAGTGTGTGTCTACTTGATTGAAACTGTGAAGTAAAATCAAGCGTGTGTTATTGAAAATTGTTTTCTTTTCTCAAGGAATTGTTGTTTAAAATCACATGTGTGATTGTAGGGAAGTGAGTGGGTTCTCATATCTAAGAGTGCTTAGGTAGAAATTGCACGGGTAGAGATTAAGTGAGAAAGACTGTAACTTGTTGAAGTGTATGGAGAGTCTTTGAACTGGTTCTATTTTAGTGAATTTCCTTCATGGCTTGGTAGCCCCCAGATGTATGTGAGTTGGACAGAACTGGGTTAACAATTGCTTGTGTCTCTTGCATTACTATTCTCTATCTTTATCCTATTTGCATTACTCAGATATTAGTGTCGTGACATTACCTTCGACATCTCATATCTGATACCAGAATTTCAATTGGTATCAGAGCAGGCATCCTGCTCTGGTTCTGGGTGAGATCTAGGGACAATACTTTCTGGTACAATGGACAGAGATGGAGGATCTATTCACATGCCACCAATTTTGGATGGATCTAACTATGACTACTGGAAACCTAGAATGGTAGCCTTCCTAAAAACTCTTGATAATAAGGCTTGGAAGACTGTGTTAACAGGCTGGGAACATCCAGTAATTACTAAGGAAGGAGAAGCCACTGCTGATAAGAAGCCTGAAGAATAATGGTCCAAGGAGGAGGATGACCTAGCCCTTGGAAATTCTAAAGCATTGAATGTTATTTTCAATGGAGTAGACAAGAACATCTTCAGATTAGTAAACAACTGTGAATTGGCTAAAGATGCTTGGGACATTCTCAAAACCACTCATGAATGCACCTTGTAGCGGTGTATTCGTCCCTTTATGATTTATTGATTAAACCAAAAGCAAAGCATACAAAGAATCGAGTCGCCACCGCACTTTTATTTATCCAAAGGAATGGCTAAAAAGCGAACAAAAGCCTAAGAAGTTTTACACGTTGAAAACTAATGAAAAGATCAGGGATCTGGGTAAGGGGTTAATTACGCAATGGGAAGGTGTTAGGCACCCAAAACGTCCTAGGTACTCCTAGGGAGCCCTTTTCATAACTTGTTGTATGACATGTTATTTGTTTATGAAATATTTATTGTGCAAACATGGATAGAAGGGATGAGAAAAGAATATACAAGTTATTTTTTTTGTGTTTGAACGGATGAACCCGTTGCCTACGTACCTTTCCATGGAAGGTAAGGATCAAAACGCCGTAGTTCGGCTAAAAGATTTCCAAAATATGAGTGGATTCATTTTAAAACAAAAGCCCTAAAGTCTTTCGTTATCCATGGGAGAAAACTCAACCTAAACAACCACAAAGTCCACCATGTGAGAAAAGCTTCAACTTGCTAGTGAGGGGTTAACCCTATAATAAGCAAGGAAGTCTTACAATTCAATCACTAAGGACAAAAGGTGAGATTAACATCAACCAACTAGGATAAATCAAACCTATGGCTAATGTACGAAAACTTATCAAGAATGGACAAAGCCACAAAACAATTGAATGAGTTGGATTAACCAATTAGAATTATTCACAAAAAGATGGTCAAAGTATGATTAGAATTCAATTCAAAAAGAAGTATTAGGAAATGAAGTTTGAAAAGTCAAAGGCTTAAAGCCTAGGTTTCTAATTTGAAAAGAAATGAAGATGTTTGCACAATAGTTTTCAGGTTTGGATTAACATGCAAATGGAGGTTTAAAGAAACAAAAGGTGGGAGGGTGGGGAAGTAAAACTTCTTAGGTGTTCACCTCTTGAGATCATATATAGATGATTCAAGTGATTCCTTTGGAATATGCAACAAAGCAATAAGCAAATAACAAAATGGATACCAGATGCCAATCAATGGACTTATACCAATCTCACAACACAAAGAGAAACAGGGATACCAGATGCCAATCTATGGACTTACACTAGTCTCACAAAGCAAAGAAACAAAACATGGATATCAGATGCCAATCTATGGACTTACACCAATCTCCTAAAACAAAGAGAAACCTGGATACCAGATGTCAATCTATGGACTTACACCAATCTCACAAAGCAAAGAAACAAAGATACCAGATGCCAATCAATGGACTTACACTAGTCTCCCAAAGCAACACAAAATAAAACATGGATATCAGGTGCCAATCAATGGACTTATACCAATCTCCCAGGAATGATCATAGGAAACAACTGCCAATAAATGGACTTACAATTGACTCCTCATATACAACAAGCAAAACAAATGCAATAAGCAAAAGGAAACAAGTTGCCAATAAATGGTCTTACACTCGACTCCAAAGAAATAGGATGCCAATCAATGGTCTTAGTCCCAACTCCTTCCAGATCATAGGAAACAACTGCCAATAAATGGACTTACAATTGACTCCTCAATGGACAAACAAAGATGTCACAAAGATATGAGCAATCATTATGCAATGATATACAATTAATGATGATAAATGCACAGAGGCACACATAAGCAAACATGCACAGATGAATCAAGTAAGCAAGCAAACAAGTCAATTAGCACACACTATATATAATCAATTAGGCTCAAGCAAGGTTAGGCTTTAAAGCCAACTGGAATGGGGTGTATTGAGCTCTTAACCCTAACATTGAGAGTTAGGGTGAAGCAGATGAAATAGATATGAGGGGTGTGCCTCATAGCTCTTATCCCTGGCCTGGGAGAGCTTTAAAAGAAAGTGTGGGAGTTCAGAAAGTAGGAACTCTTCTCCACATATGATTGACTCTATAAGATCTTGGGTTAATATTCACAATGCATCAACACATTGTGTGAGCAAGGGAATGACACACTGAATAGTAGGAGATGGATTACACATCTCTTTTATCTGCCAATTGCCTCATAAGAGGACTTTTCCTGCTTGGCACAAAAAGTAAACAATCACAAGCATTGCCTCTTAAGGAGGACTTCAGACAGGTGCCTACCAATAACAGTAGGTCTTCCAAACTACATGAAGAAGAGGGATTATACCTAAATGGTTAAGCAACCAAGCAAATCAAAGTTCAAAATGAACTTAAAGCAACTTATGTACCTGTGGAAACACTAAACAAATCAGTACAATACTCAGACAAACAGACAAACATCAATAAGCAACAGACAATCCCAATATGCAAAAGATGTAAGCCAAAAGCAAAACTCAAATGAGTTGCAACAACCTACAAAACACACAAGTTCAAAAGCGAACATCAATGCTTAAATGATAGAGCATCATCAATTATGGAAACTTGGATGCTCAACCTGAAATCAAAGCTCAAATGTAAGAGGCAAACCACTAGGTCAAAGCCTAGGGTCAAAGATGGAGAAAAAATCCAAAACAGAAGCTGAAATTTAACATGAATCAACTTCAAACACATCTTGACACATTCCAAAAAGTCTCACATCAAGATCAATTACCAAAAGCATTTCATGATCAATTGAAGTTCAAGGCAGTTTTAAAGCTCAAATGTGATCAACCAGAATGAAAAATCTCAATTAAATCAGAAATGATTCAAATAATTCCAACAAAATTCATGAGCAATCAAGACATTCATAACATGCATCACACAAAAAATAAGAAGCATAGGACATCATTTGGCATGGCAAACACATCATATAAGTTTAACATCAAAAGGTGTGACACAAATTGTCACACCAACTTAGCACAATCATAAAACAGAATTGGTAATTGATAAAAATACCAAATCAACACCAAAATGTCAAGCAATGAGTCTAGTTTCATCATGCAAAATTTCACATTCATTGGATAAGAATCAAGCATTTCACAAAGGTATAAGCATGGCAAGGTCAAATAAGCATACATGTTCAATCATTCTAGCACAAAAAATAATCCAGCCAAGCACAACTTGTAAAATCATGATCAAAAAATAATAGACAGAAAAAGGAACACAATGCAAAAAACCTGGTAATTTTTGGATTAATATTCAAATAGATATGAATTTTACAAGTTAAGAAAAAAATAAAAAAATGCATGTGAAGCAATGTATGGAATATATGGAGGGAAAATGAAAAAGAATGAAAGCATTTGAAATTATGCTGCAGCCAAGAATCGAACTAGGCGCAAATTTGAATGAAAGAAACGCCAAGGTGCAACGCACCGTTTCATTAAAACCATGTGGCAAGGTCAAAGCTGACGCGTTCAAGTCAAAACGTTTTGAGCCAAATAAAATGCCAAGCAAGCGCATACGTGGACCAATACATGATCAACCCTAAGCTAACACATGCAAACCAGCAAAAGCGTTTTCCAAAGATCAAAACCGTGGCCGAAGCTTGAGCTTCATCTTCTTCATCGCGCAGCACATGAACAGTAGCATGCATCAAGAACATTTTCTCCAGAAATCAAAATTAAAGACATCATCATGTAGCATTTTCATCATAGATCACAAATCCATGCATAACTAAGCTTAAATCCAAGTATCATGATCAAATCGAACCAAACAAAATTCATGCATGAAACTTTAATTCAACCTAACTCAGTCAATTTTGCACCAAAAATCATGATTCAAAGCTCAGAATAACCAGCACAAAGAGATCTACAACAACATCATAATAGATTTCAAAATTAAGAGGATCGATTTGTAACCTCTTGAAGTGCAGAATCTGGAATTCGCGATATCCAAGCCTTGAAATGATCAAAAGCTTCCTTGTGATGCTTGTATAGATGATTGGAAGAGAGATTGAAGCTCAAACACACTTGAATCTAGCAGAATTTGGAATCACCATGAATGCTTCCATTTTCGAGTATGCTTCAATATGGCACTGTTTCTCTTGGTTCCACATCCAAACTTGCTCAACAACACCTCAGGATCAAGAATCAAGCAATGGAATGTGCTTTTGTTTGAAGAAATTGCAAAAAAGTTTGAGAGAAAAGTTTGGAGATTTTGATCTAGATCTGAAAAAATGAATGTTAATTCTGCTGAAAACAGTTATGCTTAGCCTTATATAGGTCTTACTAATCATGCTCAAATCATGCTTAAGCCAATTGCTAATGAGATTAATCAAGTTTTAAGGTGTATGTGCAAATTGGTTTTTCACCCTCATGCATGGAATGCATGTATGAACAGTGCACGAAATCCCTTCATTTTTACTTAAAACCCCATTTTAAAATCAATGGCAATGGCAAAAAGTTCAACCAATGCACCAAATTTGAATTTTGAGAATTCCCTCCAAAAAAACAATGGATTAACAAGTGATCATATGAATATAATTTGTGCAATGCAATGCATGTTTTGGAAATTAGAGGTCAAGAGGAGAATAATGCAAAAAGAGCCATCCATTTTGGAGCTTTGGTTGAGGAGTTATGCTCATTTAAAGTCCCATGCATACTTTGCCATGATTTGATCATATCTCCTTAACCACACATGAGAAATTCTTGATCTTGGACTTTTTGGAAATGGGAGAAAAATATATACAACTTTCATGTTCAACAAAATTTCATTTGAAGCTTTCTTGATAATGTACTCTTGAGTTGAAGTTGGTTTAAAACCTTTCCATTTTTGGCAAATTCAAATTATAGGTCACTTTCTATTTTTGGAAATTTTTGACTGGACCTCAAATTCTTCAATGTGAGTGTTTGAAATGTCAAATGAGACTTGTTTGAACATGAATGAAGTATTTCTAATCACTTCCCACCTCCAAATCCACAGTTGACCTTGTAGTTGACTTTCTAGGTCTTCAGATGACTTGACAATGTTCTGATGAATTTCAAGCCCCTACCACTTGGGATTTTGCTTCAAAATGACATCATAGCTCATATGAACTCTTGATAATGATTGTGGGGTACAAATCTCAAGAATGACCACCATCTATTGCTCAATGACTGCCTTTGATTGCCTTGACCTGTTATTGCTTCATCTGCAAGACAAAGGTTAGATGACATATTTTTGTACTTTTGGTTAGTGATAGAAAGAAAAGCAATGATATACAAATGCAAGGAATGCTTGGTGATCAAGAATCACTCTCACAAAGATGACCCACCCACAGGGAAGGAAGCAAGGTGTCCAATGATCCTTGAGGCAATGCAATGATATGATATGATGCCATGAGGGATCTTAGGGACAAAATTAGGGTCTTACAGATGCCCCTATTTAAGGTCATTCTAGCCGGAGAAGTGAAGATTAAAATCTTCATCTCGACGCGGTAGAATGGGCTTAAATAACAGTAATGAGACAAATTTTGGTCCCTAAGAGACCTCATGATGCAGATGTATGCATGTAAAAGAAACAACCTCTGTGGGGAATATGTGTCCACAAAGAAGAAAAGACGATCCATCGGAGTAATACACTCACCAGGAACAGAGACTCTAACAGGACTCTCATGGGGATAAGAAAAAGAATGCGTGAGCAGGACACGACTCTAAATTAGGGGAATAAGAACTAGACTGGAGACCTCACTGGGGAGTAAACGACTCAAACTGGGAAGAAGAAAATTCTAGAGGGACAAATCCAATGGAAAGACTCAAGCTGACTCAAACTATCCATAAAGGACACTTCGGATGAAAATCCGAACTCGGACTGGGGAAAGATTCACACAGAACCTCCCTGCCAGGGAAAATTGCATATATTGGGGAAAACGCCAATACAGCAAAAGGGTAAAATCACAACAGGAACTCCACCGGGGAATGTCTAACAAAGACTCTCCTGGGGAAAAACAAGGAGTGATGAGGTGTTACCGGTATAAGGGTAACAAGCTCAGGAAGAATGAATATCTAAGACCGGTATAAGGGTGAGAGATATCAATCAACCACAACATCTGAGAAAGACCTGAAAAAGGTACATCAACTCAGGAAAATTTGACTCCACAGGGGACCAAGGTCATAATAGAGAGCAGAAAGGAAGGAACACCAGGGATACCGGTTACTGGGTAAATAATAGGTGATCGACCGAAGCGTGAATTGGTATATATGCCAAGACACTCATCATCCGAAAGGAGGGCTTTGAAAAAGCAAATCGACTTACAGGATGGACATTCGATTCCGCAACGGGAAAACGAATCTTACTCAACTGGGGAAAGACAAAAAAAACTTCAACCAAAGAGCGCATGAGATACAATACCCATTACCGTCAGAACGTGGATAGTATACTCGCATGAGATATATTATCTATTACCGTCAGAACGTAGATAATATACTCGCATGGAAGGAAACACAAGGGATACCGGTTACTGGGTATATAATAGGTGACCTACCGAAAAGAGAGACAATCGTTACCAACAACAACAGGGTAGACGAAAGATAACTCACAGGGGATAAATTGCAAGCATCCGGCAATTATCCAGGAGACATACAAATATTTGATTCCGCAAAAGGAATATGAATCTTACTCGACTGGGGAAATACAACAGGCTTCGACTGAAGAGTGCATGAGATACATTATCCATTACCGTCAGAACGTGGATAACATACTCGCATGGAAGATTATCCACAACCGGTTACTGGGTTAATAAAGGATAAATCGACCGAAAAGAAAGGCATCGGGATACCAAAACTAGGTATATAATGATGACCGATCAAAGGGAGCAACAATCATTACCAAGCAAAAGGGTAAATGAAAGGGAACTCACAGGGATACATTGATAAACATCAATGATCCGGGGAACAAATCACAGGCATACGGTGAAAAGACCCACTGAGGATAAAATTGCTAGCATCCGGCAATTATCCACAAAAAACTTGTTGGGGATACAATTGCTTACTCAAGAGCAAATACCAAAAAGCAAGGAGGGAATATCAACATCGAATACCGGATGAAGATAACCACAAAGAGTAACCATCATCGGTTAGGATGAACAACAAGGTTAACTCTGCAAAGGGGAGAAATTAGGATTTACAACTACCGAACACGGGGTAGAAGACCACAAACTCTGGCGGAGGATAAAATTGCTAGCAAACGGCAATTATCCACAAGCAAGCCCAGACTCCATTAGGGTAATAACAATAACATAGGGTTTACAACTACCGAATACTGGGTAGAAGACCACAAAATCCACCATCAACTAGAATGAACCACAAAGGTTACCTCTGCTAGGGGATATGAGTAGGATTTATAACTACCGAATACATGGTAGAAAACCAACAACCCTGCGTGGGGAGTAAAAATCACAACTCCGCACGGGAAACAAAATAGGGTTCATAACAAACCACAAACTCTGCTGGAGAGTAAAAAAATAGGATTTACGACTACCGACTACTGGGTAGAAAACCAACGACTCTCCTGAGGAATAAAAGGTACATAACCACAAATTCCGCCAAGAGGGAAGAGAAACATAGGACTTACAACTACCGGATACTAGGTAGAGGCCCAAACTCCGCTGGGGATAACAAGAATTATTGTCGGTTACTGGACAATTCATTCATTTATTCCACAGGGAAGCATAAGAGACAGTTGAAAAAGGCCAATTCAGGATCGAACCAAAAAGGCAAACTGAATCAAGACTCGTCCTAATGAGGATAAAACTCAATAGGGAAACCCATCCCAATATATGTGTTGGGAGGAAACGGAAAAAACCGTCGTCCACGAGGATATATCTCAGTAGGGAATTGCAGAAGAAAAGACAGACGCTTTCTGCTTATGGGGCTGACTCTATATTGAGAGATTAGACACCCGACATCTGCTTGGGAAGACCTACTGGAAAGATCTATATCACCATAGCAGGAGACAACAAACAAAAGATATATGGCAAAAATGCAACATGAATATCTGAATGTTGAAAGTATGCATGAATATGCGTGATTTATGTTTGATTAATGCTGACAAAACAGACATATCTAACACAAACAGGCCCAGGAAATCAAACGCCCGGTACTACACTTCCAGAGGAAAGTCCGAAGAACTCCAACTGGAAAGCCAATCTGCTGGAGATCTGAATGCTAAAAAGCAAAGATCTACTAGAAAGCAAAAGATCAGAGATATCAAAGAAATCACCAAATCTCCGAGTGATGGATCATCAATCAACCCAACTGGGGAACAGAAGTCTACAACAGGCAGCAAAGGCCACAAAGACAAATCTGTTGGGGAAAAGGAGAAATCCCGAGACTTCTGCATGGAATCCTCAGTATCAACTGGGAAACAAGAGTTCACTACACAAGCAAGAACTGCTGAAGAGAACAGAACAGACAAGTAGAATCTATCTGCACAAACAACTCTATTGGGTACTGTCAGCCATTCCATTGGGGATAAACCCACTGAGGGGAAAATAGATCACACACAAGTAGATTCTGCCACAAGCCACTCTACCGGGGATCACAACATCAGGAAATCAACCAAGCCAGAACTGCTACGAAAGCAAACTCTGTCGAGGATACCAACTCTGTTGGGGAAAAACCAACTCTGTTGGGGAAATAGAGCATTGATGAAGTATATCATACCAGCCACTCTGCTGGCAACTTTACTGAGGAAACAGACGAAGTACCGGGATGTCAACCCACCAGCTATCGAATTATCCAAAAGGAAAGCACCCATGATGGGGAGAGAATATTGTTGGAGAGGACTGTGAAGTTCTCAACAAACACTCTGCTTAGGGAACAAAAACTCAACAGAAGCTCTGCTCGGGGAACAACCCCAAAAACAATCTGGAGAAAGAGGATACAACCATGCCAGGAATATGAACAAATGTCTTACCCTGTTGGAAATCATCCCACCCTTGGGAGAGCACTGAGAAATTCTTAAGTATCCTTTTATCATTGTGAATGTTCACTTTGTTTAAAAACAATTTTTTTTTGAATTTTTTTTATTGTTTAAAACAATGATATTTTATCAATTAGAACATGCAAAACATTTGTTGAATTGAAACAAATAAGAATGCAAATAATTGGATAAAAGCTCAAATTTATTTGATGGAATGGTAGCCTGCAAATGGCAAGACTCCATAGATCTGTACAAATTTGAAATCAGTGATATATATTGGAAGAGGGCTACATTGAACATAATGACCATTTCTCTACCAATTTGAATTTCGATGTATTCGAAGCTTCAGTTGACGAAGAATCGAGAATCTCTGACGAAAAGACAGCTGTGGAACAGAAAGTCTTATCAGGATGCAGTTACTTGCCAGATCCCTAATTTTTGCCTAGATTGCCCCAGGGTGAGGTACTCAATCTAGCGGGATGCAAATATACTTTTTTATGTCTCTAACTTTTGCCTGGATCGCCCTTTCGGGTTCTCCACCGAGACACTCATTTTTGCCTAAGCCGCCCCTTCGGGTTTTCAACTTAGCGAGCTATTCTGTTTTTCTTTCTTTAGGCGAAGTATTTCTTGACTGCATCTGAATTCACAGGACGAGTAAAATCCTCCCCATCCATTGTTGTAAGCATCAAAGCACCGCCTGAAAAGACTCTCTTAACAACATATGGACCTTCATAGTTTGGAGTCCACTTGCCCTTGGAATCGGGCGTGAAAGACAAGACTTTCTTGAGCACAAGGTCACATTCTCGAAACACATGAGGCTTGACCTTCTTATCGAATGCTTTCTTCATTCTCTGCTGATATAACTGACCATGGCACATGGCAGTCAATCGCTTCTCCTCAATCAAATTCAACTGGTCATAACGACTTTGGATCCATTCAGCATCAGTCAACTTAGCTTCCATCAAGACTCGCATTGATGGGATCTCCACCTCTACTGGGAGAACAACTTCCATGCCATAAACAAGAGAGAAAGGGGTTGCCCCTGTTGAAGTACGGACAGATGTACGATAACCATGCAGGGCAAATGGCAGCATCTCATGCCAATCTTTGTACGTAACTGTCATCTTCTGGATAATCTTCTTGATGTTCTTATTAGCAGCTTCAACAACCCCATTCATCTTGGGTCTGTAGGGAGAGGAATTATGGTGTGCAATCTTGAACTCAGCGCACAACTCTTCCATCATCTTATTATTCAAATTAGATCCATTATCAGTAATGATCTTATCAGGCACACCATAACGGCAAATCAGCTGATTCTTGATAAACTTCACGACCACTTGCCTGGTCACATTCGCATATGAAGCGGCTTTAACCCATTTGGTGAAGTAATCAATTGCTACGAGAATAAACCTGTGTCCATTGGACGCTTTCGGTTCAATCATGCCGATCATGTCAATTCCCCACATAGAGAAAGGCCATGGTGATGAAATCACATTCAGAAGTGTCGGAGGAATATGAATCTTATCCGCATAAATCTGACACTTGTGGCATCTCTTCACATATTTGCAGCAGTCAGACTCCATTGTCAGCCAATAGTAGCATGCTCTCAACATCTTTCTTGCCATGGCATGTCCATTGGAATGAGTACCAAACGAACCCTCATGGACCTCAGTCATCAACAGGTTTGCTTCGTGTCTATCCACGCATCTGAGCAAAACCATGTCAAAATTTCTCTTGTACAGCACTTCACCACTGAGGTAGAAACTGCCTGACAACCTTCTCAAAGTCTTCTTATCTTTCACAGATGCCCCAGGCGGGTTCACCTGGTTCTGGAGGAAATTCTTGATATCAAAATACCAAGGCTTGTCATCATTTATTTCTTCAACTACAAATACGTGAGCTGGTCTGTCCAAACGCATCACGGTAATATTGGGGACTTCATTCCAATACTTGACCACAATCATGGAAGCAAGCGTAGCAAGAGCATCTGCCATCCGATTATCCTCTCGAGGAATATGATGAAAGTCAACTTCTGTAAAGAACGTTGAAATCCTCCTCGCATAATCTCTGTATGGGATGAGACCAGGCTGATTCGTCTCCCACTCTCCCTTGATCTGATTGACAACCAGGGTCGAGTCACCATAAACATCAAGATGTTTAATCCTTATATCAATGCATTCTTCCAAACTCATAATGCAGGCTTCGTACTCAGCCATATTATTCGTGCATTTGAAAGTTAGCCTTGCTGTAAAAGGAATATGCGTGCCCTGAGGAGTAACAATTACTGCCCCAATTCCATTTCCGTACTGATTTACAGCGCCATCAAACACCATCGTCCATCTGGAACCAGGTTCCGGACCTTCATCAAGTGTAGGCTCATCACAATCTTTCATTTTCAAATACAGAATCTCCTCATCTGGGAAGTCAAACTGCACAGACTGATGATCTTCAATAGGCTGGTGCGCTAAATGGTCAGCCAAGATACTACCTTTGATAGCTTTCTGAGCTCGATACTCGATATCATCCTCATATAGCAACATCTGCCAACGGGCAATCCTCCTAGTTAAAGCAGGCTTCTCGAAGATATATTTGATTGGATCCATTCTGGATATCAACCAAGTTGTATGATTTATCATGTACTGGCGCAAACGCTTAGCAGCCTAAGCCAAAGCACAGCACGTCTTCTCAAGCATCGAGTATCGAGACTCACAATCAGTAAACTTCTTACTGAGGTAGTAGATAACAGATTCTTTCTTCCCTGATTCATCTTGTTGACCGAGTACACAACCCATCGAGTCTTCA
Source organism: Lathyrus oleraceus (assembly GCF_024323335.1). Taxonomy (NCBI): domain Eukaryota; kingdom Viridiplantae; phylum Streptophyta; class Magnoliopsida; order Fabales; family Fabaceae; genus Lathyrus; species Lathyrus oleraceus. The sequence continues at coordinate 388,079,659 of NC_066583.1, forward strand.
AGAACAGTCAAATATATGATCAGAGGTCTTCCTTCTACAGGCGGAGACAAGATCGGAGGTTTAGACAGATACTCTTTGATACTGTCGAAAGCTTTCTGGCAATCCTCAGTCCAATCAAGAGATTGATCTTTCCGGAGGAGCTTGAATATTGGCGCACATGTGGCAGTCATGTGGGATATAAACCTGGAAATATAATTCAAGCGGCCAAGAAAACCTCGGACTTGCTTCTCAGTTTTGGGCGCAGGCATCTCTTGTATTGCTTTGACCTTTGCAGGATCAACCTCAATACCTCTTTCGCTGACTATGAAACCCAATAACTTGCCGGAACGGACTCCAAATGTACATTTGTTCGGATTCAGACGAAGCTTAAACTTCCTCAAACGCTGAAAAAGCTTCAACAAATGTTCAACATGCTCAACTTCCATTTGGGACTTAGCAATCATATCATCAACATAGACCTCTATCTCCTTGTGCATCATGTCATGAAACAAGGTAGTCATAGCTCTTTGATACGTGGCTCCGGCATTCTTCAAACCGAAGGGCATCACTCGATAACAGAATGTTCCCCATGGTGTAATGAATGTTGTCTTCTCCATATCCTCGGGTGCCATCTTGATCTGATTATATCCGGAAAATCCGTCCATAAACGAGAAGACTTTGAATTTAGTTGTATTGTCTACCAACATATCAATGTGTGGTAGAGGAAAATCATCTTTCGGACTAGCCTTATTCAAATCTCTGTAATCAACACACATACGGACTTTTCCGTCTTTCTTAGGCACAGGCACAATATTGGCCATCCATAGAGGATATGTAGAAGTCACCAGAACCCCCGCATCAATTTGCTTTTGAACTTCCTCTTTGATTTTCACTGCCATATCTGGATGAGTTCTTCTGAGCTTCTGCTTCACAGGCACGCACTCAGGCTTCAAAGGCAGGAAATGTTGCACAATATCTGTATCTAGACCCGGCATGTCTTCATACGACCAAGCAAAGATATCGGAATATTCTCGTAGCAAACTGATCAACTCCTTCTTGACAGACTCTTCAAGAAGTGCCCCAATCTTCACCAATCGAACACAATCTTCAGATCCCAAGTTGACTGTTTCCAAATCTTCGAGATGCGGTTGAATGATCTTTTTCTCGTGCTCAAGGAGACGGGTAATCTCGTCAGGAATCCCTTCAACATCATCTTCCTCTACCTCGAATACAGGGAATTCAAAATTGGGAGATGGCGTTGGATCATTATGTTCAATGGGTTTTAGAATCAACCTGCATAATGATTTTGGATAATAAAAACTTTAGAATTTAAACAAACAAACCATTATGCAGATGAAAAGGTTGCTTTTATTATTGTTTAGGGTTTTTTGTGATCATCGATTTCATGCAAAAGCAAAAAGTGAAAACAAATGGAAAAACAAATGTTTAAACATGAATTAATTGAATGAAATATCATTGTATAAATGCTGCCAACAATGTCATCACTTCTCCTTTTGGCATGGGAGAAGGGTTTTTGAACAAAGTGAACAAATTACGCTGACTTATGGACGACCGTAGGAACATCCACAGCGACCCAATTATGGCAGACACCACCAGGGATAATAAAGTTGCTCAAATCCTCTACATCCTCTTCCAGAATAGCAGCAGCTTCTTCTGCTTGATCAGCATGGATGAAACCTCCACTCTTGAATAGACCTTTCTCATTAAAGACCCCAGAAGAATAACCAATGCCAGCCCGGGATTTATTGTCTTCAAGCTCAATCATCTTCCCCAAACCAGCAACTGCACCATATTCAATGGCCAGTTTTGCATCACGGTAGGAAGCAAATGAAGGAGACTTCTTCTCAATCGGCTCTGCAATAGATAAATCTTGGAACGGCGTTCCAACTTCATCCTCAGCATCAATATAGGAGAAAGAAGACAAGTGGCTAACCAGGAGAGCCTTTTCTCCCCCTACCACGACCAGTTTCTTATTCTTAACGAATTTCAGCTTCTGGTGTAGGGTGGATGTCACGGCGCCAGCCTCGTGAATCCATGGTCTACCAAGGAGACAGCTATATGATGGATGGATATCCATAACCTGGAAGGTAACCTGGAAATCACTTGGTCCAATTTTGATTGGGAGATCAACTTCCCCAATCACGGTCTTACGCGACCCATCGAAAGCTTTCACAACAACACCACTCTGCCTCATGGGAGGCCCCTGATATGACAATCTTGAAAGAGTGGTCTTCGACAATACATTTAAATATGATCCAGTGTCCACCAACACGTTAGACATGGCATCATTCTTGCAGTTCATGGAAATATGTAAAGCCATGTTGTGGTCTCTTCCTTCCTCAGGGAGATCAGCGTCACAGAAACTCAAAGTGTTGCAAGCAGTAATGTTTGCAACGATACTGTCAAACTGCTCAATCGTGACATCATGATCAACATAGGCCAGGTCCAATACTTTCTGCAGAGCCTCCCTATGGGGTTCTGAATTCAGAAGCAAAAATAGTACGGAGATCTTGGACGGCGTTTGTAGAAGCTGGTCTACAACGTTGTACTCACTCTTCTTGATGAGCCTCAGCATCTCATCACATTCTTCATTCACAACGCCACTAGGGCCAACAGAAGAAGTAGGAGTCTTTTGTACAAAGGAGGGTTTGGCAACAAGTGTCGGATTCGGAACATTCACCGCAGTCCCAACTGGACGTTCAGCAGAATCAGAAACAACATGAGGCTTCGGGGGTGCAGAAAACACACGACCACTACGGGTCAACCCGCTCACATCAGCAATATTTACCACGGAGGTCGAAGGCAACGACACTTCTTTCCCATCCTCAACAGTAACTGGATTATAGCGGAAGGGAATTGCTCTATCTGAAGCATAAGGCACAGGGTCTGCAGGCTTAATCACCAAATAGGGAGATGCTCCCGGCTTGCTACCATCATAACGAATGACAACAGGCTCAGGTAATTTGAACACAGGGGAGATCACATTTACTTCAGGCTCATCTTCGTCAACATTTCTGTTCTGAAGGATCTCAATGGTCCCCTCATCCAACAGCTCTTGCAGCTCTCTTCGCACCTGGCGACAACCCAGACGATTGACAGAGCAGATACGGCATTTGTCATGGTCATGCTCCATATGACTGTATTGACACATCAGACGATGCGACTCGACCAATGACTGTCGAATATGGCTTACATATTTGACTTTATATTTGCCAGGGCAACCCTGGACCATGTTAACCGACTTCCCATGCTCGGGCAATGGGTTCTTCGTAACGTTGGGGCCTGAGTCCTCAAAGCTCAGAATGCCGCATCTCATAAGGTCATGAACCTTAGTCTTCAAGGGATAGCAGTTCTCTATATTGTGTCCCGGAGCACCGGAATGATAAACACAATGTTGGTCAGGCTTGTATCACCACTGCGGGTTAGCAGGTACAACCGGAGGATCCCTCGGGGTAATCAGTTTTCGCTCTATTAAAGAGGGATATAACTCAGCATATGACATAGGAATGGGATCAAAAGTGATCTTCTTCCTATCATAATTCAGATTGGCCTGATTACTGGTGCCACGAGGCTGGTAAGCCTGTTGCTGTGGACGATGTTGCTGTTGATACTGAGGTTGTTGCTGATTGCTGTTGTCTCTGAAGACAGGTGCTATATGAGCCACCTGATGCTGGTTGTCGGCATGACGCACATGCTTCCTCCTGACAGAGGGTCTTCTAGGTTTAACATGGGATTGCACAACATGTGCCTCCCCATCTTTCTTCTTAAACGCCCCATATCGTTTAGAAGAGCCTTCATCCTTAGTCAAACGTCCTTCCCGGACTCCTTCCTCCAATCGCATCCCCATGTTCACCATCTCGGTGAAATCAGAGGGAGCACTAGCTACCATCCGCTCATAGTAAAATGAACTAAGAGTCTTCAAAAAGATCTTAGTCATCTCCTTCTCTTCCAGCGGAGGAGTAATCTGAGTTGTCAGCTCTCACCACCTCTGGGCGTATTCTTTAAATGTCTCTTTGTCCTTCTGGGACATGGCTCTGAGTTGATCACGGTCAGGAGCCATATCAATATTATATTTGTATTGCTTGACGAAAGCTTCGCCAAGATCGTTGAAGGAACGAATGTTTGCACTATCAAGGCTCATATACCAACGAAGAGCCGCACCAGACAAACTATCCTGAAAATAATGAATCAACAGTTGATCATTATCTATTTGAGTAGACATTTTCCTGGCGTACATAACCAGGTGGCTGAGAGGGCAGGTGTTCCCCTTATACTTCTCAAAGTCAGGGACTTTGAATTTGACGGGAATCTTAACACCGGGAACCAAGCACAATTCGGCAGCAGACTTGCCGAACAAATCTTTTCCTCTGAGGGTCTTCAATTCCTTGCGGAGTTCAAGGAATTGGTCATTCATAGCATCCATCTTTTCATTAACATCTGGGCCCTCAGATGGCTCAGAATAATAGATGGTGTCGTCTACCTTGGGAATGGTATGCACGACAGGAGGAGGCATTGCAAGGACCGGGCTAGATGCCGGCATGGAAGCAAAGGTAGGAGCTGGAATATCAGGCATAAAGCCAGGAGGCATACCCCACGAAAACCCGGTTGGCATGGCTGGCGCGAAATGAGCACTGGCGGCTGGCACTGTAGAAGATACCACCTCAAATATAACAGTCCTCTGGGGAGGAGTTGCAGGAGGTGGAGAAGGTTGATTCTGTGCAGCTAGAAATTGCTCCATCAGAGCGCTTAATCTGGCGACCTCTTCCTTCAGCTCACGGTTCTCTTGTTCTAACTGATCCATCACTCTTGCTGAATTAGCTCGGGTGTAGTACCGGTGAGTCAGCTTGTCTTCAAAATAAATGAAGAGCACAGAGATTAGGCCACAAACAAGAAGACCAGAACAAGACACCTGCTTATGCAAAATGATACATGCAATGCTCGTGCATATGCTTTGTTTTTATTTCAAGGAACTTTCAGGGTTCTATTTGCAAATTTTGAAATTTTAAACATTTAATCGCGTATGGAAAATATCTCATCAAATATATATATTCAAGACAAAGAAGTACAGCATTGTCAATCATATTACAAGGGAAAAGGAAAATAAACATCCTATGGATCCCTAGAAGCTCGAGAAGCTGGAAGACGAGATGCACAAAGCCTCTTGATCTCTCTCTCGTATGCTGCTTCCATATCCGCTTTCTCCTTAGCAAGCCGATCATACTTCCTCTTCCAGAATTTGGAAGATTGAGGAAGCAGAGAAGTCCAGGTATCATTCGGATCATCTATCACCTGATGCTCGAGGAATTCGATCAGAGCGTCCTTCTCCTTAAGCTGTTGAAGCAACTCTTCTCTTTCACGGATCCAGGCACGTGAAAGGTCTTCTTCTCTCAACTCCTCTACGCCTTGGTTGGGGAGGGTTGAAGGCCCAGCCACATCCAATGGTGTAGGTCTCGGATAATCATACGGCATAAGATACTCAGATGCTCTTTGTCTAACCCAAGAAGTATACGGCTCCAAAGCAATACAGTTCTTCGGACCCAACTCATTTCTACCCTTCTTGTGAATCTTGCGCCAAGCGCGAACTATCCTGGCTTTCAGGCCTTGGGGATCTTTACCCTCCTGAAAGAACACACCTTCTAACAGAATGTTATGAGGTTTATCCTTTAGGGGGAACCCAAGCTGACGATGTGCTAAGATAGGATTGTAACTGATCCCACCACATGTACCAAGAAGAGGCACATTAGGGAATTCACCATAATAATCAATAATCTGAACTGTATCATACACGCGATCATACCAAGAGATATCATCATTAGTGAGAGACATAAGTCTCGTAGACCACCGTAGACATCCCTTGTTCTCCTTGAAAGCAACCGTCTGCGGTAAGTGAGAAATAAATCACTTATACAACAGAGGCAAACAGCACATAATAGCTCCTCCACCCTTTGTGTTCCTTAGATGCAAAGAGAAATAGGTATCACCCAACAGAGTAGGAACGGGATCAAGAACAGAGAAGATCCTAATGGCGTTCACATCCACAAATTTGTCGATGTTGGGGAATAACACCAATCCATAGATGAGCAGCACAAATAAAGCCTCGAAGGCGTCCTCACTCATGGCCTTCCCATAAACAATAGCTTGAGCGATGAGGAAATCAGCAGGAAGACCCTGGATTCCACCTTTGGTGGTCATATGAGCTTCAATCAGGGATTCATCTATGTGCAACAAGTTTGCGATCTCTCGAGCAGTCGGAATACTCTCAAAGCCACTGAACGGCACCTGATCCAGAATTGGAATGCCCACAAGATGAGCATACTCCTCCAAGGTAGGCAACAGCTGAAAGTCCGGAAAAGAGAAGCAGTGATACAGAGGACCATAGAACTGAACCAGTGTTCCCATCAACCCTTCATCAACCTGAGTAGTCAACAGAGGTAGAAGCTTCCCATAACGAGCCCTGAAACCCAAGGGATCTAGTACATAAGATGTCAGATTCCTTAACTCTTTCACATTGGGCTGTCTAAAGCTGTACTTCTTTGTATGCCTCTTTGGTCTTTCCATGTCTGAAAATTTTGCAAATAAACCCTTTAAGTTCCTTGAAATTTTCTTTTTCTGATGACATGAATGCAGATGAATGCATGAATGCATGAATGCAACAATCACACTCAAGGATCAAGCAAAGCACACCAAACAAAGGTCATGGGAAAGCTCATATCATCCTTAATATCAATCATCCATTTTGGTGGATTATGGTTTTCACCTTATCAATACCCAAGTTCCATTGATATTAACGATACATGAACCGGCTCAATCATCCTTAACATCAATCATCCGTTTTGGTGGATTGCGGTTTACACCTTATCGACACCTAGGTTCCATTGATATTAGGGATGTCTGAACGACTCAACCATGAATCACGGGTTTGTTGAGAGTCACGAGCATGGAGTCTCGGTTAAGAACCACCCAAAGGGAGTGTACTAGGGTTCAAACCTGCCGAACATGTTCTACCAGAGGTTCCCATAGTCATCATCCCATCTTTCGAATATTATCGGAGGAACGAATACTCGTATTCCAAAAATATTCTCAAGAGAGACTCTTATGAGTGTAGTATCGCGTAACAATCGCATCAGATATACATCTGAACGACCTCCGCACTACGTCCTAAAATAGGCCAAGATGGGCTTGGTAAACTAAGGTCCTTGGCTTCTTAGGCACATGATTGAAAGAATAATGCCTAACCACAAATAACTTGTGTGACATTATTAATCCAACATGACCTCCACCAAGTGAATGGACTCGCAAGTCAACTTGCTAAGGAATACTCCACACAAGTCGACAAGACTATGCCATTCTCCTATCCTAAGGTGCACTCGAGTTCGGGTATAGAACTCATCTCATAGAGATCACCAAGCAAACAACAATTGTATATCAAGCAATTCAATCATTACAATCAATACAGTAATCCCAAATTGTACAAAAACATGTCATATAACAAATAAACAAATATCACACAACAAGGGTGAAAAGTAGGAAAAACCCCCAAGGAATTTCGATCCCCAACAGAGTCGCCACTTTTCTGTAGCGGTGTATTCGTTACTTTATGATTTATTGATTAAACCAAAAGCAAAGCATACAAAGAATCGAGTCGCCACCGCACTTTTATTTATCCAAAGGAATGGCTAAAAAGCGAACAAAAGCCTAAGAAGTTTTACACGTAGAAAACTAATGAAAAGATCAGGGATCTGGGTAAGGGGTTAATTACGCAATGGGAAGGTGTTAGGCATCCAAAACGTCCTAGGTACTCCTAGGGAGCCCTTTTCACAACTTGTTGTATGACATGTTATTTGTTTATGAAATATTTATTGTGCAAACATGGATGGAAAGGATGAGAAAAGAATATACAAGTTATTTTTTTGTGTTTGAACGGATGAACCCGTTGCCTACGTACCTTTCCATGGAAGGTAAGGATCAAAACACCGTAGTTCGGCTAAAAGATTTCCAAAATATGAGTGGATTCATTTTAAAACAAAAGCCCTAAAGTCTTTCGTTATCCATGGGAGAAAACTCAACCTAAACAACCACAAAGTCCACCATGTGAGAAAATCTTCAACTTGCTAGTGAGGGGTTAACCCTATAATAAGCAAGGAAGTCTTACAATTCAATCACTAAGGACAAAAGGTGAGATTAACATCAACCAACTAGGATAAATCAAACCTATGGCTAATGTACGAAAACTTATCAAGAATGGGCAAAGCCACAAAACAATTGAATGAGTTGGATTAACCAATTAGAATTATTCACAAAAAGATGGTCAAAGTATGATTAGAATTCAATTCAAAAAGAAGTATTAGGAAATGAAGTTTGAAAAGTCAAAGGCTTAAGGCCTAGGTTTCTAATTTGAAAAGAAATGAAGATGTTTGCACAATAGTTTTCAGGTTTGGATTAACATGCAAATGGAGGTTTAAAGAAACAAAAGGTGGGAGGGTGGGGAAGTAAAACTTCTTAGGTGTTCACCTCTTGAGATCATATATAGATGATTCAAGTGATTCCTTTGGAATATGCAACAAAGCAATAAGAAAATAACAAAATGGATACCAGATGCCAATCAATGGACTTATACCAATCTCACAACACAAAGAGAAACAGGGATACCAGATGCCAATCTATGGACTTACACTAGTCTCACAAAGCAAAGAAACAAAACATGGATATCATATGCCAATCTATGGACTTACACCAATCTCCTAAAACAAAGAGAAACTTGGATACCAGATGCCAATCTATGGACTTACACCAATCTCACAAAGCAAAGAAACAAAGATGCCAGATGCCAATCAATGGACTTACACTAGTCTCCCAAAGCAACACAAAATAAAACATGGATATCAGATGCCAATCAATGGACTTATACCAATCTCCCATGAATGATCATAGGAAACAACTGCCAATAAATGGACTTACAATTGACTCCTCACATACAATAAGCAAAACAAATGCAATAAGCAAAAGGAAACAAGTTGCCAATAAATGGTCGTACACTCGACTCCAAAGAAATAGGATGCCAATCAATGGTCTTAGTCCCAACTCCTTCCAGATCATAGGAAACAACTGCCAATAAATGGACTTACAATTGACTCCTCAATGGACAAACAAAGATGTCACAAAGATATGAGCAATGATTATGCAATGATATACAATTAATGATGATAAATGCACAGAGGCACACATAAGCAAACATGCACAGATGAATCAAGTAAGCAAGCAAACAAGTCAATTAGCACACACTATATACAATCAATTAGGCTCAAGCAAGGTTAGGCTTTAAAGCCAACTGGAATGGGGTGTATTGAGCTCTTAACCCTAACATTGAGAGTTAGGGTGAAGCAGATGAAATGGATATGGGGGGTGTGCCTCATAGCTCTTATCCCTGGCCTGGGAGAGCCTTAAAAGAAAGTGTGGGAGTTCAGAAAGTAGGAACTCTTCTCCACATATGATTGACTCTATAAGATCTTGGGTTAATATTCACAATGCATGAACACATTGTGTGAGCAAGGGAATGACACACTGAATAGCAGGAGATGGATTACACATCTCTTTTATCTGCCAATTGCCTCATAAGAGGACTTTTCCTGCTTGGCACAAAAAGTAAACAATCACAAGCATTGCCTCTTAAGGAGGACTTCAGACAGGTGCCTACCAATAACAGTAGGTCTTCCAAACTACATGAAGAAGAGGGATTATACCTAAATGGTTAAGCAACCAAGCAAAGCAAAGTTCAAAATGAACTTAAAGCAACTTATGTACCTGTGGAAACACTAAACAAATCAGTACAATACTCAGACAAACAGACAAACATCAATAAGCAACAGACAATCCCAATATGCAAAAGATGTAAGCCAAAAGCAAAACTCAAATGAGTTGCAACAACCTACAAAACACACAAATGTTAGTAATCAAAAGCCAACATCAATGCTCAAATGATAGAGCATCATCAATTATGGAAACTTGGATGCTCAACCTGAAATCAAAGCTCAAATGTAAGAGGCAAACCACTAGGTCAAAGCCTAGGGTCAAAGATGGAGAAAAAATCCAAAACAGAAGCTGAAATTTAACATGAATCAACTTCAAACACATCTTGACACATTCCAAAAAGTCTCACATCAAGATCAATTACCAAAAGCATTTCATGATCAATTGAAGTTCAAGGCAATTTTAAAGCTCAAATGTGATCAACAAGAATGAAAAATCTCAATTAAATCAAAAATGATTCAAATAATTCCAACAAAATTCATGAGCAATCAAGACATTCATAACATGCATCACACAAAAAATCAGAAGCATAGGACATCATTTGGCATGGCAAACACATCATATAAGTTGAACATCAAAAGGTGTGACACAAATTGTCACACCAACTTAGCACAATCATAAAACAGAATTGGTAATTGATAAAAATGCCAAATCAACACCAAAATGTCAAGCAATGAGTCTAGTTTCATCATGCAAAATTTCACATTCATTGGATAAGAATCAAGCATTTCACAAAGGTATAAGCATGGCAAGGTCAAATAAGCATACATGTTCAATCATTCTAGCACAAAAAATAATCCAGCCAAGCACAACTTGTAAAATCATGATCAAAAAATAATAGACAGAAAAAGGAACACAATGCAAAAAACCTGGTAATTTTTGGATTAATATTCAAATAGATATGAATTTTACAAGTTAAAAAAAAAAATAAAAAAATGCATGTGAAGCAATGTATGGAATATATGGAGGGAAAATGAAAAAGAATGAAAGCATTTGAAATTATGCTGCAGCCAAGAATCGAACTAGGCGCAAATTTGAATGAAAGAAACGCCAAGGTGCAATGCACCGTTTCATTAAAACCATGTGGCAAGGTCAAAGCTGACGCGTTCAAGTCAAAACGTTTTGAGCCAAATAAAATGCCAAGCAAGCGCATACGTGGACTAATACATGATCAACCCTAAGCTAACACATGCAAACCAGCAAAAGCGTTTTCCAAAGATCAAAACCGTGGCCGAAGGTTGAGCTTCATCTTCTTCATCGCGCACACATGAACAGTAGCATGCATCAAGAACATTTTCTCCAGAAATCAAAATTAAAGACATCATCATGTAGCATTTTCATCATAGATCACAAATCCATGCATAACTAAGCTTAAATCCAAGTATCATGATCAAATCGAACAAAACAAAATTCATGCATGAAACTTTAATTCAACCTAACTCAGTCAATTTTGCACCAAAAATCATGATTCAAAGCTCAGAATAACCAGCACAAAGAGATCTACAACAACATCATAATAGATTTCAAAATTAAGAGGATCGATTTGTAACCTCTTGAAGTGCAGAATCTGGAATTCGCGATATCCAAGCCTTGAAATGATCAAAAGCTTCCCTGTGATGCTTGTATAGATGATTGGAAGAGAGATTGAAGCTCAAACACACTTGAATCTAGCAGAATTTGGAATCACCATGAATGCTTCCATCTTCGAGTATGCTTCAATATGGTACTGTTTCTCTTGGTTCCACATCCAAACTCGCTCAACAACACCTCAGGATCAAGAATCAAGCAATGGAATGTGCTTTTGTTTAAAGAAATTGCAAAAAAGTTTGAGAGAAAAGTTTGGAGATTTTGATCTAGATCTGAAAAAATGAATGTTAATTCTGCTGAAAACAGTTATGCTTAGCCTTATATAGGTCTTACTAATCATGCTCAAATCATGCTTAAGCCAATTGCTAATGAGATTAGTCAAGTTTTAAGGTGTATGTGCAAATTGGTTTTTCACCCTCATGCATGGAATGCATGTATGAACAGTGCACGAAATCCCTTCATTTTTACTTAAAACCCCATTTTAAAATCAATGGCAATGGCAAAAAGTTCAAACAATGCACCAAATTTGAATTTTGAGAATTCCCTCCAAAAAACCAATGGATTAACAAGTGATCATATGAATATAATTTGTGCAATGCAATGCATGTTTTGGAAATTAGAGGTCAAGAGGAGAATAATGCAAAAAGAGCCATCCATTTTGGAGCTTTGGTTGAGGATTTATGCTCATTTGAAGTCCCATGCATACTTTTCCATGATTTGATCATATCTCCTTAACCACACATGAGAAATTCTTGATCTTGGACTTTTTGGAAATGGGAGAGAAATATCTACAACTTTCATGTTCAACAAAATTTCATTTGAAGCTTTCTTGATGATGTAATCTTGAGTTGAAGTTGGTCTAAAACCTTTCCATTTTTGGCAAATTCAAATTATAGGTCACTTTCTATTTTTGGAAATTTTTGACTGGACCTCAAATTCTTCAATGTGAGTGTTTGAAATGTAAAATGAGACTTGTTTGAACATGAATTAAGTATTTCTAATCACTTCCCACCTCCAAATCCACAGTTGACCTTGCAGTTGACTTTCTAGGTCTTCAGATGACTTGACAATGTTCTGATGAATTTCAAGCCCCTACCACTTGGGATTTTGCTTCAAAATGACATCATAGCTCATATGAACTCTTGATAATGATCGTGGGGTACAAATCTCAAGAATGACCACCATCTATTGCTCAATGACTGCCTTTGATTGCCTTGACCTGTTATTGCTTCATCTGCAAGACAAAGGTTAGATGACATATTTTTGTACTTTTGGTTAGTGATAGAAAGAAAAGCAATGATATAAAAATGCAAGGAATGCTTGGTGATCAAGAATCACTCTCATAAAGATGACCCACCCACAGGGAAGGAAGCAAGGTGTCCAATAATCCTTGAGGCAATGCAATGATATGATATGATGCCATGAGGGATCTTAGGGACAAAATTGGGGTCTTACACACCTCTAGAGTGAAAATGTCTAGACTACAGTTGCTCACCACCAAGTTTGAAAACTTAAGGATGAAAGAAGATGAAAATATTCATGAATTTCACATGAGTATCCTTGAAATTGCCAATGCCTCTGGAGCTTTGGGAAAGAAGATGTCAGATGAAAAGTTAGTAAGGAAAATACTCAGATCACTCCCTAAGAAATTTGCTATGAAAGTAACAGCCATAGAGGAATCTCAAGACATTTTAAATATGAGAGTTGATGAGCTAATTGGATCCCTCCAAACATTTGAGATGGGAATATGTGATAGATCTGAAAAGAAAGCAAATAGCATAGCCTTCATGTCAAACACTGAAGAGGAAAATGAGGAAGGTGGTCAAGATATTGATGAAGATTTAGCAAAAGAGGTAACAATGCTGGGAAGACAGCTCAACAAACTCATGAAAAAGATTGATGTGAGATCTAATGTCAAGAACATCACATTTGACATCAGTAAATCCAACAGTTTTGGTAGAGGAACAAGGTCTGAAGAAAAGCCCAAAGAAGTTCAGTGTTATGAGTGTAATGGGTATGGTCATATTAAAACTGAATGTGAGACCTACCTCAAGAAACAAAAGAGGAGTCTTGCTGCCTCTTGGTCTGATGGAAGTGAAACAGAAGAAGTTGCAAATCATGTGACTGCATTGACAGGAAGATGGGGTTCTGATGAAGAGTCAAGTGATGATGAAGTAACCTTTAAAGAGCTGGCAACTACCTACAAAGAGTTGTGCCACAAAAGTGCAGTAGTGTGCAGACAAGTTGAAAGCCAGAAGAAAGTGATAACTCAGCTGGAAAATGAAAAGGAAGAATACGTGGAGACCATCTCCAAGTTAAAGACTGAAGCAATACTCTTAAATTCCAAACTAGATGAGATGACCAAGTATGTAAGAATGCTTAACAATGGATCTGACGTCTTAGATAAGATTCTCCAGACTGGTCAAATAACAGGGGATAAATCTGGCATTGGATTCAGTGAATCTAAGGATGAGTGCAGTTACACTGGTTGCAAACCAAAATCCAAACCTAAGTGCAGCCATGTTAAAAACAAACCTGAGATGTCACATCATATGTCACAACATCATAAGGGAAGACAGCAGAAAGGGAAGCATCAAAGATGGAGATGCCATTACTGTGGAAAATTTGGCCACCTGAAGCCCTTCTTCTATAAGCTATATGGTTATCCTAGCCCTGATCAGACTCAATATCAATCAAGACCCAAACCTCACAGACCTGTCAACAAAAAGCAATGGGTTCCTAAGACAAATGTTACAAGTCTAATAGCTCACACTTCCTTTAGAGTTTCAGCCAAAGAAGATTGGTATTTTGACAGTGGTTGTTCCAGACACATGACTGGAAACAAAAACCTGCTAACTGACCTTCATTCTCATGCCATGAGTTATTTTACCTTTGGTGATGGAGCAAAGGGTGAAATCAAGGGAATGGGTAAGCTGGATTGCCCTAGAGTTCCTGACCTTGACAGTGTCCTACTTGTTAAGGGATTAACTGCTAATCTAATAAGCATCAGTCAACTGTGTGATCAAGGTCTGAACGTAAACTTCACTAGAACTGAATGTCTGATTACTAATAAAGAAAATGAAGTGATCATGAAAGGAGTTAGGTCCAAAGACAATTGCTACATGTGGAGTTCTCAAGAAATTGGTTACTCTTCAATGTGTACCTTAGCCAAAGAGGAAGAAGTGAAGATATGGCATCAAGATTGGGCCACCTGCATCTTAAAGGTATGAAGAGGATCATATCCGTTGAAGCTGTTAAAGGAATTCCCAACTTAAAGATTGATGAAGGAAAAATCTGTGAAGAATGTCAGATTGGAAAACAGACAAGGATGTCACACCAAAAGCTCAGACATGACACCACTACCAAAGTTTTGGAACTCCTTCATATGGACTTGATGGGACCCATGCAAGTAGAAAGCCTTGGTGGGAAGAAGTATGCATATGTGGTGGTGGATGATTTCTCCAGATACACCTGGATCAATTTCATAAGAGAAAAATCTGATGTGTTTGAAGTCTTCAAGGAGCTTTGTCTAAAACTACAAAGAGAAAAGGAAAGCCCTGTCATCAAAATTGGAAGTGATCATGGGAAGGAATTTGAGAATAGCAAATTTGCCGAATTCTGCTCTTCAGAAGGAATTCATCATGAGTTCTCATCTCCCATTACTCCCCAGCAAAATGGTGTGGTGGAAAGAAAAAATAGAACTCTTCAAGAATCAGCCAGAGCTATGATTCATGCTAAGAAATTGCCCTACCATTTTTGGGCTGAAGCCATGAACACAGCCTGTTATGTTCACAACAGAGTGACATTGAAGAAAGGGACTCCCACAACCCTATATGAAGTCTGGAAAGGAAGAAGACCTACAGTCAAATACTTCCATGTATTTGGTAGTAAATGCTATATCCTGGCTGATCGTGAGCAAAGACGGAAGATGGATCCCAAAAGTGATGAGGGAATATTTCTGGGCTATTCTACAAACAGCAGAGCTTACAGGGTCTTTAATTCCAGAACTAATGTATTGATGGAATCCATAAATGTTGTGGTTGATGACCAACAGACTGATGTCATAGACGATGTTGAGACATATCTGGATGATTCCCCAGCTGACTTCTCAGACAAAAATAAGGAAAGTGAACCTCCTCAAGCTGAACCTGAAGATGACAAAATCAACAAGGGACCCTCTATCAGAATTCAGAAGGATCATCCCAAAGATCTTATTATAGGAGATCCAAATAAAGGAGTCACTACTAGATCAAGGGAAGTGATCTCACATGGCTGTTTTGTGTCAAAGATTGAACCTAGGAATGTCAAGGAAGCCTTGACTGATGAGTTCTGGATCAATGCCATGCAGGAGGAGTTAGGTCAATTCAAAAGGAATGAAGTATGGGAACTGGTTCCTAGACCTGAAGAAGTAAATGTCATAGGTACAAAGTGGGTATATAAGAATAAATCTGATGAACAAGGGGTTGTTACTAAAAATAAAGCAAGATTAGTAGCTCAAGGATATACTCAAGTTGAAGGGATGGACTTTGATGAAACATTTGCTCCTGTAGCTCGCCTTGAGTCCATTAGATTATTGCTTGGAGTGACGTGTATTCTGAAATTCAAACTGTTCCAAATGGATGTAAAAAGTGCCTTCTTGAATGGCTACTTAAATGAAGAAGTATATGTTGAATAGCCTAAAGGATTCACAGATCCAAATCTTCCACAACATGTGTACAGATTGAAGAAAGCCCTCTATGGGATGAAGCAAGCTCCTAGTGATTGGTATGAGAGACTCACAGTGTTCCTCACTAACAATGGTTACAGGAAATGAGGTATTGACAAAACTCTATTTGTGAAGAATGAAGGAGGAAAGCTCATGGTGGCACAAATATATGTAGATGACATTGTATTTGGTGGGATGTCGGATCAGATTGTTGAACATTTTGTTAGACAAATGCAGTCTGAGTTTGAGATGAGCCTTGTTGAAGAACTGGCATACTTTCTTGGGCTACAAGTCAAGCATATGTAAGACTCTATCTTTCTATCCCAAAGCAAGTATGCCAAGAACATTGTTAAGAAGTTTGGCATGGAGAATGCAAGCCATAAAAGGACTCCTGCTCCTACACATGTGAAAATCTCCAAAGATGAAAATGGTGTCAGTGTAGATCAAAGTCTATACAGAAGTATGATAGGTAGTCTGCTATATCTCACAGCAAGCAGACCTGACATTGCATTTGTTGTTGGTGTTTGTGCTAGATATCAAGCTGAACCAAAAGTCAGTCACATAAACCAAGTGAAGAGAATATTGAAATATGTCAATGGCACCAGTGACTATGGGATGTTATATACTCATGGATCTGGATCTATGCTGACTGGTTACTGTGATGTTGACTGGGCTGGAAGTGCTGATGATAGGAAGAGCACATCAAGAGGATGTTTCTTCTTAGGGAACAATCTGATATCATGGTTTAGCAAGAAACATAACTGTGTATCTCTATCCACTGCTGAAGTTGAGTACATAGCAGCTGAGAGTAGTTGTTCTCAACTGGTCTGGATGAAATAAATGTTGTCTGAATACAATGTCTCACAAGAAGTCATGACATTATACTGTGACAATCTGAGTGCTATAAATATTTCCAAAAATCCTATTCAATACAGCAGGACAAATCACATTGATATTCGTCATCACTTCATTAGAGAACTTGTGGAAGAGAAGATCATAGCACTGGAGCATGTTACTACTGAAAAGCAATTAGATGACATATTCACAAAAGCTTTGGATGCCAATCAATTTGAATGTTTAAGAGGGAAATTAGGGATTTGTATTCATGAGAATCTATAGCAATCAAAGGAGTGTGTGGTTAATATCCCAGAGGATATTTCTAACAAAAATAGCAAGGAGTTTCGCAAAGTGATTGTAAGAAGAAGATGTCACTTCCTCAGACTGAGCTGTGAAGGTTCCCCTGGTATGAAGACGGTGTGTGATGAATGCTGTTCTGGTGTGGCTGTTGTGCTGTTATAGAAGCTGGTCCCCCTTGCGCAATCACATCCTGAATGACGTATGTGATTGCGCATTTAATGGCAATCTATGTATGATTGAAGATCTGATTTGTAGCCGCATTTAATCATTGATTACAACCTGATTTACTTATTTTCCAAGGAGATCTAACCAGCTGTCATGAGAAGATTTAATTGGAAAATAGTTTAGGGTTTTCAAGATGTCAAAGCCCAACTGAATGCTTCTATAAATAGGACATAGAAAACCTGATTTGATACATAACCAATACCGAGCGAAATACTGAGAGAGAGAGCTAGGGTTTGTGTCTTGTTTAGTCGTGAGACTTGTAAGCCATTTAAATCATCCTTAGATGATTGAATTGGTCTGATTTGTGGTTGTAATTTATCGCTCAAAGCTTGTAAGCAAGAGTGTGTGTCTACTTGATCAAAGTTGTTAAGCAAGATCAAGTGTGTGTCTACTTGATTGAAACTGTGAAGTAAAATCAAGTGTGTGTTATTGAAAAGTGTTTTCTTTTCTCAAGGAATTGTTGTTTAAAATCATAGATGTGATTGTAGGGAAGTGAGTGAGTTCTCATATCTAAGAGTGCTTAGGTAGAAATTGCACGGGTAGAGATTAGGTGAGTAAGACTGTAACTTGTTGAAGTGTACGGAGAGTCTTTGAACTGATTCTATTTTAGTGAATTTCCTTCCTGGCTTGGTAGTCCCCAGATGTAGGTGAGTTGGACCGAACTGGGTTAACAATTTCTTGTGTCTCTTGCATTACTATTCTCTATATTTATCCTGTTTGCATTACTCAAATATTAGTGTCGTGACATTACCTTCGACATCTCATATCTGATACCAGAATTTTAATAAAGATGCTAATGAGATTTATAAATATGCAAATGAAATGAAATGTGTAGTGCACTTATATGTTGATCATTCAATTAGAGGTGTAGTTATAGTTAATATTGAAGAAGAGGAACAAGAAGTTAATGAAGTCAATGTTGAAGAAGAGGAATAAGATGGTGATAAGGTTAATGTTGAAGAAGAGGAACAAGATGGTGTTAAGTTAATGTTTAAGAACATGAACAATATGATGTTGCAATGTTGAATAAGATGCATAACGTGATGAGAGAGTTAATATTGAAGGTGAATATAGTGATGATAATGATAATATTGATTATGAAACCATTAATGTAACATTTGATGATAGTTAGGAAGATAAGGCTCTAGGGTTGGATGATGGCTTTGACATGAAGGATAAACAACATGATGATAATGGCAAAATAGGTAAGGTAAATGTGTTGCAAATGAGCACAAATAAACTCCAAATAAAATTGTGAAGGGTGTCAAAAATGTAAGTTCATCAATTTGTGTGGGTGTTGATAATGAGATGGAGACTAACTATTATAGTGATGAGCTTGGTAGCAGTGGCGATGATGCTTTAAATAATGAGAAGAGACCAAAATATGATAAGTTTAGGATGAAGGAGTTAGATAATAATTATAAATTATCACTGGATGAATTTAAGGAAACAATTACTAAATGGTCAGTCTTGAATGAAAGAAAGATATAATTTGTGAAAAATGACAAAGTTAGACATGATTGAGTTCCCAACAGAGGAATTAAACATGTTTCAATACGCAAAAATGAAAAAGAAGAAGAAGATAAAGTAGAAATGGAGGAAAGAAGAAGATGACGCAGGCGCATGAGCGAGGAAAAAGAAAATGATTTTGAAATCAACAATTTTTTATTTATTTTGTTCTTCCCTTTAATACCACAAAACAATTTAATCCACATCATCATTTGATTCATCAATTAAAATTTTAAAAATAAATTAACGTCAAAAATGTTAACCACATCACCGTTTTTGTAACAAATGATTAAGGTCATCGTAGACTAAAATCAAATAAAAATTAAAATTTAAAGACTTCATAAAAAATAATAAATTACAAAGATCAAAGTAAAAAATACCGAAACTAATCGACTATCTATTTAATATAATTATTTTTATCAAAGTAATTCTTATTTTATTTTATCTATTTTAATAAATAAAAAATTATCTTTAAATTTTTTATTTTATTTTAATTATTTAATTTTTTAAGGATTTAATTGATATACATTGACAGGGTAAAAAGATTTTACACCGTCAGTTAATCTTATCCGTTAGATATTGAAATAAATTTGACTTTTATTTTAAAAATCTATAAAATAATGCAAACTAGTGATGGTGATGAATCGACGGTGTAAATCTTACATTGATAGTAATTAATCTTATTTTTTAATTAATAATTAATATATTTTTAATAAACTTGATCGTAATCAACAATAAATAAATAGATAAATAATAAAATTTAATGAAAGAAAACATAAGTGGGAAGTTGAGGAACGAAGTGATTGTTATTAGGGTGTCTCTCAACTCACACAAATCCCCTCACTGTTCCACCAGCCTCCAGCGCCCCCAACGCCCGCCGGTAAATCTCTCTCTCCCTCTCTCTCTCTGAATTTTCTCTTCAATCTCTTTGCATATGCAATTGAACCATACCTAGATCGTCTTCTTCTTTTTCTTCACACTGTATTGCTTCTCTTCAACTACCCTATGTTTCAGATTACCTTCTCCCACTGATTACAACCTTTAACAACAACTCTTATAATGAATTAATCATTTTTTTGCATGTGTTGTTTTCTTCTCATGTTTGTCTCTTATATGTTCTAATGCTATTGCTAAATCCCTTTGATTTAGTTGCTTTTGGAGGGTATATTGTTTTCGTTGATTATTTTGGTTATAATAAACTCAAGGATGTTGGGTTTGCAATGGTGAATGATTATGTTTTTTTTTACCATGATAATGATGTGATTGCAGTTATTAGGGATTAAATTTTTTCATTAGGAGTAGAAAGATTAGGAGAGTTGACCTAAATAAAACACTCATACAGACATAAGACACTATACATTAACACGTTGGCAACTACTCTATCCGGTCCTATTTATAAAAAAAGTTTGTTTTGTAGATTCATTGAATAAACAATGTGTCTGGACAAAATATAGAACCACATTAGTTATTAGTTATTGAATGAATATAAAAAGCAAACTTTTTCTTATAAATAGGACCGGAGGTAGTATAATAATTTGAGAAAATGGACCTATTTGAATATAATCACATTTGAAGGTTTCAGATATCGGACACACCTTTAATCTGAAGTGTCTATGCTACATAGGTAGATATCGGACACACCTTTCATCTGAATTGTCTGTGCTACATAGCTAGAAATCGAACACACCTTTCATCTGAATTGTCTGTGCTACATAGATTGACCCTACTTTTAACGCGGTGACTTATGAGGCATGATGAATTAAGGAGGCTTATATTTATTATGATTATGATAATTACTAGTTAAATTTTTCTGTGTTCATATATGTACTGTATTCATTCTCTCCATCTGTTTGTTCAGCTTTATCAATCTTTGCAACACTATATTTTTTCAAAGATCGATGATTTCAAGCAATCCATTTAATGCGATTTCTGATATAGATTATTTGCTATGCTGGTTAATATTATACTTTTAACATTTTTTCTGTGTTATTGTAGTTGGTTGATTATTGTGAGGAAAGGATTGACTTTGTTATGTTCTGAGTTTCATCACCATATACAACAAAAGTTTTAACTAGAATGGCAACTGAAGAGCATAGTGTTGCAAAGGCTGAAGAGTTTAAAGTCCTTGCTAATGAAGCATTCAAAGGTAATTAATAATCATACAATGATTATTGACTTGCTTTAACATGACAATTATTTTTGTGGTAAATTAAACTTAAGCCGAATCTTGGAACCTGATTCAATTTGATGAGTAACACTTTCATACTTCATTGTCGGTTATCACGTAATTATAGAAAATATCATATGTGATTTAAGATTATGCTTCTCTCTACATATTATCGATTAGGTGATGCTACATATAATAAAAAGAGATTGTGAATCTTGTTTGCAATGACCTGCTTTAACACTTCTATAGGCCAACATTTGCTGATTCCGTGAATTTCTTTTTTCAGATCGGAAATTTTCCCACGCCATTGATCTATATACACAAGCAATTGAGCTAAACAGTCAAAGCGCAGTTTACTTTGCTAATCGTGCCTTTGCCCATCTCCGGCTTGAGGAATATGGTAGCGCGATATTAGATGCTACAAAGGCCATTGAAGTTGATCCTAAATATTCAAAGGTTCTCCAACTCTTAAAACTTTAGACCCTCTCTTGTATTTAATCATCTTTAATAATAATATTTGTTTCAAACAATTATGCTTTTTTGTTATAGGGATATTACAGGCGAGGTGCTGCTCATCTTGGGCTGGGTAAATTCAAGGAAGCACTGAAGGATTTTCAGCAGGTAACTAACATATTTCTAATCAGTTGCAATGCATTATCGGAGAACATTGATAGATCATGGTTAATCAGTTTCTCGGAGAATGTAAAATCAGTTTCTCTAAACTAAATCTTTTATAATATTTTATAAACATTGTTAATTTTAGCTTTTTAGAGAAACTAACAATAACGATAGGAACTTATGTGACAAGAAATAGGTATAATTCATTGTAAATATGTTCAGTAGTTTTTCCTGGTGTAATATCAGTCCAAAAAAGGGTTACAGCTACCCTGGTTGATGGAAAATAATGAACAGCGAAAGAAAGAGAGATATTGCAGGCAATATTTTCAAAAGTGTCAAGAAGGTGTAGTTGAGATGTATAAATATAAATAAGGAAGGGAGGTTACAAATCCTCAAAGATGTGCATTCTATCTATAACCATCGGAGATTTTTTTCCCTTGATATTCTAATAAAATACAATTTCCAATCAATTGCTATTGGAACTCTTATCTTGGAGCTGTGGGTATTGCATCTAGAAGATGATTACAAAATTGATTGGAAATGAGGTTTATTGGTGGCTTGTCAATGGAATCAATATTTAGAAGCCATCAGAGTACTTGAGGAGAAGCAATCACTGGTTGTGATGCCGCCGCTGAGAGGGGGAGATCTCAAATGGTGGTTTTGTTGGGAAGACATCAGCCAAAGTGCAACATGAAGGGCTTTTGAGAAAGAATTTCTCAAGCGGTTTCAGCTGGAATTTGATCCACATGTTCTAGTATAGGGTAAATACGAGGACTCCTAGGTGGAGCAGAGGCATGCGGGGTTACTCTTAACGCGGTGTCATTTTTCTGTACAATGGTTGTGCGATTGTTTCAGTTGCTACCACCGACCTCTGAATGTAGTGCAAAACTTAGAGATGGGACTGTGGTTTGAAGGATAGAGGTCTTGACTTATGCTGACTGTAGAAATTGCAAACTATCAATTCCTATCTTGATTTTATACATCAATGCAGTCCTTTAACTTTTGTGTGTCTAGGTTAGTTTTTTTCAAAATGTCAAGTTAGTCTTTTATGTTTAAAAACGTCAACGATGTTGAACCAAACCTCATTTTCATGTCTGTATCCAATTGAGCATTAAAAAAGGTAAACTACATCAGCAATCCATCAAAATAACATCTAAATTACCTCAACTAGTCAGTTACAACTCCTAATTCATTAAGATTAACACACTTATTTTCCCTTTTTATTTAAGTTTGTGGCGGCCTCCTTGTTGTCGACTTGGGCCTAACAATGGTGTTGAGTGTTGAAACATTCTTTTTAGTAGATCATTAAAAGATTGTATATACAAATCTGTAACAAAACTGGATGGAGAATGAAAGTCAATCCAATGGTGTTCACATTTTTAAATGCGAAAGGACTATAACTTGACACAAGAAAAAGAAAATACTACATTGGTACAAAGAATTAGGATGTAAAACCCCTGGTGCAGTTTTTTCTAAAAAATTACTTACTACTTGCTAATTCTTGTTTAAATTGTTAGAATCTGACAGTTTTTCTTCCAGAAACCTTATTGAAATGTTTTTACACAAAAGTCATCTGCTCGCAGAAGCAGACAGTTCTTCGATCTCATTTGGAATATCTTTTAAGCCAATAACTCTAGTTTTTTTTTTTTACTTCAAAATAACTTTGACTACCTCGCTTTTGTTTGTTTGTTTTGTTTTGTAATATCTACTTGTTTCAAACTATAAACATGTTTGATATGATATATACTTATACTGACCAGGTCAAGAAAATGTGTCCAAATGATCCTGATGCAACAAAAAAATTGAAGGAATGTGAAAAAGCAGTTATGAAACTGAAATTTGAAGAAGCTATTGCTGTACCAGGATCCGTGAAACGTCCAATAGCTGAATCCATAGATTTTCGTTCAATAGGTACTATTTTGAATATGTTTCTTATGCTAATATCTTTGTTTTATATTTATTTTTCTTCTTCTAAGCCTCCCTCCTTTTGTGGACCACTCTTTTGTTGTAAATAGCAAGCCCTTAGAGGAGTAGCTGTAGTTTTTTAAATTGTTTGAAAGTTTGGTACAAGGTCTCAAGTTATAAATATCTTATGACCTCGAGTTAGTGTTCATTCATATATGAACACATGTTTTCAAGGATCCTGATATCTTTGATGTGAAAAATGAAGCAATTATATTTAGGGACGTGACTTTCAGTTTTTCATGAGATTGTTCGGTTGGTCTCCTGATTTAATTGTGATATGGATGGATGTCATTTCCATCTTTTAACTTGTTCATTTTCACGGGGTAGATTAGATTGTAAGATGTCAATTAATATCTAGTTTCAATTTATAGTTTTAATTCATTTGCATCCCTTTTGGCAATATTTGAATAAGTTATGTGTATTATTTCTTTGAGTAAGTAGTGTTGATGATAGTGGTCTGAGTAGCAATGAGAGCAGTTTAGCGGACCATTTTCCTATGAATTTGGGGATTTGATTTGCAACTTATCAAGTTCTTTTCTTGGCTGCATATGTAAATCCTTGGTGGATTTTTTTCATTCTTAATCAGAAATATATGAAATGCAAAGTTGATAAGAAGGGCTAAATGGGTGAATACAATCTCAGTATAATAATGAAATAGGAAACTTCACTCAACGCGTAAGATTTTATCTTTGTTTTGTATTGGTTGCTTGGAAGGTTGGTGGTTGGGCTGATATGACAAACATCTTTAAAATACGTATAAGTGTATGACCTCATCTACTCTGACGTCTTCCTTTTTTCAGATTCGCGTCTATCATTGACTATATATCCATCTAGTTTCTGTGTTTATTCGCATATTGTTTTCACATTGTTTCCTCTTTTTAGTAATTATAATTAGTATTTGCCAAGGCTCAAACTAATTCTTGCAATAGTAAGTACGTTATTATTATACTTGGTTAACTATAAGTAAGTAATGATTGAATTAGCTGGATACTTGGTTGTCCAATATGTGAACTAAAACAGAAAACTTCTTATCGACGATATAGATATAGATGATTTTTGCTTCCTATCTTTCGTCTACTTTAGACTTCTGCCTTCTGTTTCTTTCTCCTTCGTCCTTTTAATTGGTATTTTAGATTTTAGAAGGCAGAAAGATAAAAATAAAAATAAAAAATTAAAAGGAAATTTATCAATAGTTGAGTCTTATGTTTGAAGAACCTACCTTAAAAATGATCACATTAACCATTTTTTATCACCTCTTATTGATACATAGGGTTTTATTTTTTCCCCAAGTCAGTAGTCGTTCTCCCATGTTCCATGACATATTTTAATCATCCATTTTTTTCCTCTACAAACGTTTTCATAAGTTCTAGGGCCATTTTATGCATATCAGCATTGGATGTTTGCATACTTCACTATAAGTTATCACTCTTCATTATAGGAAAGGGCCGCAATTCTTCGGTGCCAACCGAAGTTGCCATGGCAGCAGTGACAGTAGCAGTTATGTCAGTGGTGGTTATGTTGTTCAGGACATCAAAGACCACATTAGCAGCTGCAATTGTTGTGGTCGGTTTGCTGTTGGTCCTTTGGGCATTTTGGTGGAATGGCTACAATACTGGTACATTTAGGAGTCATTTACAAGACCCTAGTCTAAGCTTAAAATTAATCAAGACCTAAAACCAATTAATCATAGGACGGTTGATCTTAATTCAATTGAGAATTTTGATACAAGTCAAGTGAAATCATTATCGACAATGCATAAGAAATAAACTGTTTTGTAATGCAATACAATTCTTTGTATTTTTTTTTTTTTGCATCAAGTTACAATTCAACCTAAGAAAATAAAGACCATCTTGTGTGTCTTAGGTCATTAGAATTTTGAGTATAGGAACATGCTTTTGCACATTGCTGTTGGGTTCCAAATTTTGGTTTATTTTTCTAAATTTAGAAAGTAATAAGCATTATGGATGCTGCGTGCTTTTAAATTTACTTGTTGGGGTATATTTAATTTGAAACTGTAAGAGAAAGTGGATCATAAAGAAAAGATATATGTTATGTCTAATACTTGTTGTTTTCTCCAGCTGTTTGCAAGTTTGAACTTTTCTTTTGTGCTGTTAAATGCAATTATTATTAAGCTAATTTTATTTTCATAGCCTTTTTCATGTTCCATTGAAGCATTTGATTTCACTCATGACCATGATTTATTTTCGGTGTTTTATTTCAAAAATAGATGTTGAGCCACAGTATTCTGGAGCAAGAATAGAGGGAGATGTTATTACTTTGGATTTTGTAAAGAAAATGATGGATGATTTCAAGAAACAGCAATGCTTGCATAAACGGTATTGAAGAAAGAATTTTTGTTGTATGCACGCTTTTTTCTTTCTTAAATGTACTCAAATTTGTTATGCTTCAATGTTTTAGGTATGCATTCCAGATTGTATTGCAAACAAAAGAAATGTTGCAAGCTTTGCCTTCTCTTGTCGACATAACGGTTCCAAATGGAAAACACTTTACTGTTTGTGGTGATGTGCATGGTCAGGTAATTGATTTTATTATACTTTTTTAACTTTAAGTGTATGTTCGGGTCTTATACCTGCTTTTGATTCTAAGCATTGCTGAAGTTGCTAGGTAATTGATTTTATTATACTGTTTTAACTTTTAAGTGTATTTTGTTTTTATTTTATTCTTAACCCTTTCAATTTTATATTTCATGACTCCTGCAGTTTTATGATCTTATGAATATTTTTGAGCTCAATGGTCTTCCTTCAGAAGAAAATCCATATCTCTTTAATGGTGACTTTGTGGATAGAGGATCATTTTCTTTGGAAGTCATTCTCACTTTGTTTGCATTTAAGTGCATGTCTCCATCAGGTAAACCTAGCTCTTTATTAGCGTGTTAGGTTTCGTTTATTATTATTTTTGATAGGAAATGAATTTATTTAATTTATTCTCTCTTAATCCTTTTTGTGCTATTGGATTTTACATAAATATTTATATACTTGTTTCTCACTTCACTTAGTTAACTTGGATGCTGTAACTTGTTTTGTTGCTATATTATTTTCAGCCATATATCTAGCTAGAGGAAATCACGAGAGCAAGAGCATGAATAAGATATATGGTTTTGAGGGTGAGGTGCGCTCAAAGTTGAATGAAACGTTTGTTGAACTATTTGCGGAAGTATTCTGCTGTTTACCTTTGGCTCATGTGATAAATGAGAAAGTTTTCGTAGTCCACGGTGGTCTTTTTAGTGTTGATGGGGTCAAACTCTCTGAAATCCGATCAATTAATCGGTTTTGTGAGCCTCCCGAGGAAGGTAAGATTCATCATAATCTTTTTTTAATCATTCTCCTAAATCCATGTATGTTTTGTAGTTTTAATTATGTATGTATGTTTTGTATGTGTAGGGTTGATGTGTGAGTTGCTATGGAGTGATCCACAACCTCTCCCTGGAAGAGGCCCGAGCAAGCGTGGTGTAGGACTTTCTTTCGGTGCAGATGTTACGAAAAGGTTCTTGAAGGGAAATAACTTAGGTATGTTTTCCATTCGTCTAATACTTTATTTCTTCTTTCAACAGCGACTTCATGTGAATTATCATTTTACAGATTTAGTCGTCCGATCACATGAAGTAAAGGACGAGGGATATGAGATTGAACATGACGGTAAACTCATAACTGTGTTTTCTGCTCCAAATTACTGCGATCAGGTAACCAGATCCCTTTTGTTACAACATTCTTTCTTGAATAACTTTATATCGTGACTGTGCCAAGCATGCTTCTTATATTAATGTATCTAAGTAATCACTTATCCTCGCATGAAATATACATGTGCTGATTTTTCATTGTTTTCTTTCTGTAGATGGGTAACAAAGGTGCCTTTATTCGATTTGAAGCGCCTGATTTGAAACCTAACATTATTACATTCGCATCAGTGGTTAGTATCTCTCGGATTTCGAAGTCTGCCAATATTATATTATGTATTGTAATGATAATAGAAAATGAAAAAGGAAAAGAATTAGTGCTGTCAAATATCAGCTATCATAGATTTTCATAACTGTCAGACAGAGTTGTCAATAGCGGTGCTATCCCGCTATAGCGGCCGGCCTCCGCTATAGTGCGATAGCGCCGCTATTGGAAGAGCCTTAGTGGTGCAGAAAACTAGTTGCAGAAAATATAGCGGCCGCTATAGGGTAACTAGCGGGTAGCTGGGGGGAGTGGTTCCCGGTCCTGAGCGGTTTCTGTCCCCTTTGAAAACCGAAATTACCCCTTAAATTAAAAATGTTTTAAGGGTAATTTTGGGTTTTTCATTCAAATTTGAGTTGAGACTCAATCCTTACCTTCCTTCACCGATGCTTCTGCACTTCAGCCTTTCCAAAGAAAAATCACAAGTTCCTCCTCCCTCACCTTTCTCTGCACTTCATTCATCCCTCTGTACTTCATATGTTTATAATTATTATTCATGTAATTTGTTCAAAAAATGATTAAATAGCGGCCATCCCGCCATCCCATTTTTGGGGTCGGGTGCTCCACACCGCTATCCAGGATTGACTACTATTTTGTAAAGGATGGCCGTGCCAGGATGTTTTATGACAGACATGACAGCTTAAAATGTTGGATTTTTTTTGCATTTCACCATAGTCGGCCATCCGCAATCGATAACACTGAAAATAATGAACAAAAATATAACTCTTAATTTTATTACACATACATTCTTCTGCTGCATTGTGAATGTATTTTACATATCTTCATTCAATTTATGATGCTTTGTGGTGTTGATATGCATTCTTGATTTTGCAGCCACACCCTGATGTTAAGCCAATGGCTTATGCAAACAACTTCCTCAGGATGTTCTCATAAATTATTACTACAAAAGCTGACTAGAAATCTAGAACTGCCAATGGTTGATGCTGCTTTAAAATGTCTTAGTTTTAAGCCCTAAGGGCAACAACATTTTGGAAGGTGGCTAGAGAAGATTTGGTACATGGTGATAGCACTCTTGTTTTGTATAATATTTTTGGTTTAAAACATTTCATTGAAATTCATTTTTCCCTCCTCACCAAATGATGCCACTTTCTTTTGTACTTTTTGTCTTTTTTTGGTAAACAAGTGTAAGGAAACTTGCATCTTCATTGGCTTCATGAGACAAGCAGTGATTATGGTTTAGTTTATTTAAACTGGTTACATAAATGGCATAGATAGATTGAACCTTTTACTTATCTGTGATTTGGTTTTCTTTTTTGAAAATGTTGGCTTGATTTTTACATTGCAACAAAAATGATTGAACCATTTTTCTTTTAATTATAGAGATCACTTGTACTATTTTTTTGGGATAGAAATCACTTGTACTATTTTACGTTAACAGAAATAATAATTCTATGTGGTTATGATACTTGTTAATTAATCAGATTACCCAAATACATCTTCTAATACTCACTATCGATACAGTACTCTTGAAATTAAAATGTATTTGTCGCACTTGTTGTAACAGTAAACAAACAAACTTATTTCTTTGAAGAGTCTTCATTTGAGTTATCTTCATTATCTTGCCTTGAAGGTCGAGAGGTTTTTAAGAAAATGCTTATTTTCTCTTCTTTCATTTTCTCTTGTGTTTGGAGTCACTTGTTCAATACATCAGAGCATAACTTCTCTTAAGATTAACCGTCTTGGGAGAAATAACTTCTCTTAAGATTAATCGTCTTGGGAGAAATAACTTCTCTTAAGATTAATCGTCTTGGGAGAAAGGAAATAACTTAAGGTGACTCACTAAACGAATTGTCATTATTCAATGGAGAAGGTTATAGTTTGTGGAAAGAGAATATGAGAATCTTCGGACGAATTGTGGTATTTGAAAGGTTATGAAAAAAAGTTCATTTGTTCCCACACATAAAGTTAATGGTGTTATGGTGAACAAAAATAATGAAGATGATTAGACCAAAGAGGAGAAATAAAATATACAATGCAGTTTGAAAGTTAAAATAATCATCACTATTGATCTAAGTCTTGATGAGATTTTGCATGTATCTCACCGTGTATCTACAAAAGAAATGTGGGATATCCTCCAAGTTACCCATGAAGGTATTACTGAGCTAAAGAGGTCGATGTTGAACACATTGACCCATGAGTTTGAGCTTTTCAAAATGAAACCTGAAAAGAACATTTATGACATGCAAAAATGATTCACTCATATTGTGAGTCACATGAGAATTCTTGGAAAAACTTTTCAAAAGAAGATTTGATTGTAAAAATCCTTAGATGCCTAAATCGTGGCTGGCAACCCAAAGTCATTATGATTTCTTAATTTAGGGATTTATCAACCATGAATATGACAACATTGTTTGATAAATTGGAGCAACGTGAGATAGAGTTAAAAAGGCTCACTGATAACAAAGAAGGAGACAAGAAGAAGAAGAGTCTAGCTCTCAAGGTTGAAGAAGAGAAGGATTCTGACTCCAATGGAGAGACTCCAATGGAGAAATGATGGTGATAGTGCGAAACTTCAAGAAATTCATGAAGCATGAAAGACAACAAGAAGGCCAAAACAAAATCGAAGGAAGATATTCATTCACTCATACATGCTTTCTATGTGGGAAGAAGGGGGCACACAAGACCAAATTGCCTTCAAAATAAAAATCAAAGAAGGAACCAATGTCAAAATCAACAGAAAGAAGAAAAGAAAGCATAATTTGTCTGGGATGACAACGACATGGATTTCTCAGATGAAAAAATCAACATATTATCTCATGGAAAAATGAGGTAACTACACCCTTATGCTATCATGATTTATTTAATATTTGTAAAAAGTTAAAACTAATTGTCTCTAAATTCCAAAGACATTATTGTATTCTCTGAAACTTAAATCTAAAAATATTTTGGGAGAAATAAAAGATCTTAAGAAGATACAAAATGTTATAACTCAAATCTCTCCCATCTACCGTGAGGTCTTAGATGAATCTAACAAGTATGAAAAATGTGCCATTTTTGAAAATAAAGTTAACGATCTTCAAAACACACGTGAAAGATTCACTAAAGGAAGAGACAACTTGAATCTTGTAACCAAAGACTTATAATAAGGCTGGTCTTTATTATAAACCTTAGAACAACAATTAGAATTTCGATAGTGCAATCATGATCCTAAAGTGAGTTCTAGTGATGAAATTGTTTGTCAAACTAACATTAAAGGATCCAAAATGATTTGTGTACTTAAAGTTAAAAATCAAGTTCTTGGTGCAGGAATACTTTACAATATCTAATGTTAAGTGGTACCTTGAGCGGTTGTTCAAAGCATATGACTGGTGATGAAACTCTGTCCTCATCCTTTACTCCTAAGAAGGAAGGTTTTGTATTTTACAATGACAACAATAAAGGAAAGATCTTGGGTATTGGAATTGTTGGTATGTCCCCCCGTCCAATGATTGATGAAGTTCTTTTGGTTGAAAATTTGAAGTATAATTGATCTATTATCAGTCAATTATACGACAAAGGTAACAATGTAACCTTTCATTCTTCTGGATGCAGGGTTATAAAATCAAAGTTAAATCAAACCCTTTTTTCTAATTCAAGAAGTGGAAACACCTACAAAGTGAATTTAAATAAAATTCCTTCAACTAATGTTTGTCGGTCTTCTAGACTTACATTTTTAAAACAACACATTATGCGATGTGTGCCTAAAAAGGAAACAAGTAAAGGGTCTCTCTTAAGGAGAAAATGTTGTTTCTACAAGTTGACCCTTACAACTCTTACATATGGATCTTTCTTCCCCATCCAAAATTGTATGTCTTGGTGGTATGACTAATAATTTGTAGTTATGGATGTCTACTCCCGTTATACCAGTACCTTATTCTTATCTCAATAAGAGACGTGTTTGATGCTTTATGAAAACTAGCCAAGGTTATCCATAACAAGAAAGGACTAAGCATTGCGTCGATCCGTAATGATCATGGTGGCGAGTTACAGAACGAGAAAATAAAAATATATTATGATGAGAATGGTATTCAACACAACTTTTCCATTCCACAATCTCCCTAACAAAATGGGATATTGGATAGGAAAAATAGATCTCTTGAAGAGTTAGCTACAAAGATGCTCAACAAGGTAGATCTTACTAAGTACTTTTGGGTTGATGCAGTAACATTGCCTACTATGTGATGAATTGTGTCTTTATAAGACCGATTCTAAAGATGACGACCTATGAGTTATACAAGGGAAGAAAACATAATATTTCTCACTTACAAGTGTTTGGGTTCAAATGCTTTGTTCTTAACAACGGGAAGGATAATCTTTGAAAATTTGACGTAAAAGTTGATGAATGCATATTCATAGGCTATTCCACTTCTAGTAAAAAATTTCGAGTTTATAACAAAAGAACCATTTCGAAAGAAGAACCAAATCATGTTACCTTTGATGAAACTAACCCAAAGCTTGTAGAAGTAGAAGTTGTTGATTATGTAGGTATATTGGAAATAATGCTTCGAGAAGACAAAAATTAAAATGAAGTAGATAAAAGTCAAAGTGAAGAGACTCAAAATGAGGAGATAAATATGGGTCATCAAGATCTTCCCAAAGATTAGAGGACGACTAAGGACCATTCGATCCAAAATGTTATTGAGGATATTTCTAGGGGAGTTACAACTCGACATTCTATTTGCAAGGTATGTAACTTTATGGATTTTAGTTCCTAAATTGTGTCAAAGGGAATCAAAAAGGCTCTCATCAACGAACATTTGTCGCTTACTATGCAAGAGGAGTTAAATCAATTTGTGAGAAGCAATGTTTGTTAACTTATTCCAAAAGCTTCATATAATCATGTGATTGGTACCCGATGGGTCTTTCACAACATACTTGACAAGGATGGAAATGTTTGACAATACTTGTTGCAAAAGGATGAAGGCATACATTATGATGAAACCTATGCCCGTGTAGCTTGATTAGACTCCATAAGGATGCTTCTTGTTGCAGCAACCTGAAAAATACAGTGTGCGAAAAAACAATCGGCGAAAGAAAATGACAGAAGAGTCGCCACCGTGCGTTATTCATCCCAAAGGAAGGAAAGGAAATGCTCGAAGTAAACCTGAAAAAGGAAAGGACAAGACGGGGTCTCGCAACCAAATCTTGAGTTCGAGAGTCGGTTATGCGAAGGGAAGGTATTAGCACCCCTACGCATCCGTAGTACTCTACGGGATCCACTTTTGTAGTTCTTGTCTAAAGGGTGTGAGTTTATCTTGTGTTGTTTACCAAAAAAAAGGGTTAAATGAAAATGACTCGCGCGGATGTCGCATCCACTGCATACGTATCTCATCTGAATATGAGAATCAGAGTCTTCGTAGTTCGGCTGACCTATGGGTTGGGGGGATGTGTGCTCGCCAAGACATCGCGTCTTATGCCTACGTATCTCATCTATAATGAGAATCAGAGCAAGCCGTAGTTCGGCTAACTACGGGGTTATGGAGTGGGTTTTGGAGGCGGACGACGTTACTACGCAATCTACCGGATGCTCGACCTTTGGAGACTTACTCACCTATAGTAGAAGGAGTAAACGTGTGTTTAGGAGAAGAAAAATCAATGAAGGGTTAGGGTTTGGTGAACTCATGCCAAAAGGCAGTCCTTGACGAAGGAACCTGTTAAAAAAAAACACACAAAAACATTGCCTCCTATCGAGGTCTTCCAGCTAGGAAAGCAGTAAAATGCGGGAAAAATGTAAAAGGTACCACGCGGATAAAGATCCGAAGTAACAGCAATTAGAGGAACGGGAAACCCTGAGATCCTTCCAAGCTAACACCATCAAAGAAAGTGAGTCAGTACAGGTAATCAGAATGAACCTCTAGGGGGTATCCCACAAATAAAGTGGAAAACCACACAAGTTATCCATGCAAAAGTCATGTGAGCCCTCACAAAAACTCAACAAACAGGGTTAGTGAAACACGATAAGCATTTTTTTCATGGATAACAGTATGGTTTCAGAAACCTCAAACCCTGTGGCATACACTTCAAAAATTAAACGATTAAGCATTCAAGACATTATTTATACATTCATACATAATTATAAACCCGTGGGCAAAAATCTAATGAAATTCATCCATCATACCTCAAACATTCAGAGTATTCAACTTCAAAGCAAAAAGGTAATGGGAATAAGGGCAAACCTGATTGGAGAGCTTGATTGAAATTGAGTTGCACCCGTGAGGTTTACAAAACAATCTTTAGGGTTTATGTGAGGCAGAGGTGATTCTGTGTAGTTGAGTTCCCTTCAGGGTTTGGAGGCTGCTCTGAACTTCGTTAGGTCTTCTCTCACTATCTTTTTCCTCAGGGTTTTGTTCCAAGGAAACCTCAGAGTGTTTTGCTTCTCTTCCTTTTTCTCCTTTTGTTTCAATGAAACTCTAGTATTTATAGGCTAATATTGGTAGCTTAGTGGGCTTTTGAGAGAGGTCCAAGTCTGAGATTTTTTCTTTTATTTATTTATTTATTTATTTGTTATTATTTTTATTTATATATATATATATATATATATATTTTAAATAAAGTTTCTTGGATCTAATTCTGATTGACATGATGAAATGCAATGTATCTAATGTTAAATGACCTAAAAATGAATGCATGCATGAGGTGTAAAGCGTATGCTTCCAGGAAAAATGAAGGGTAAATTTTGGGGTATTACAGCTGCCCCTATTCAATCAACTGGAGACCTGGAAAGAAGATAGCAGCGGCCTTCGTGCTTTCGAGGTATCAAGGGATTGAATACAATAAAAGCCCAAAAATTTGCACTGAAGTGAAGTGCAGTAACAATGTCTGTCAGAATCAGCAAAGAGGTGGTCTTGAAAGAATAATCCGTCTGGTATGGTGAGAGTCAGTCTGAATACCGAAAAAGGAATGTTAACTTGGATACCAAAATAAATGGTAACACAGAAATAACCATGGCCTGAGTGCCGCTCATCAGTCTGAATACTGGAAATGACTTCGATCTGAACATCGGGAGATATGAGATTATTAATATCGGTCTGAACACCGAGAGGTGGCCTGAATGCCACAAGTTGCGTCGACCTGAACGTCGGAAACTTCTTCGATCTGAACATCGGAAAATTGGCCTGAATGCCACAAGTTGCATCGACCTGAACGTCAGAAACTTCTTCGATCTGAACATCGGAAAACTGGCCTGAACGCCACTTCGGTCTGAATACCGGAAACTGGCCTGAACGCCACTTCGGTCTGAATACCGGAAACTGGCCTGAACGCCACTTCGGTCTGAATACCGGAAAATTGGTCTGAATGCCACTTCGGTTTGAATACCGGAAAATTGGCCTGAATGCCACTTCGGTCTGAATACCGGAAACTGGCCTGAACGCCACTTCGATCTGAATATCGGAAATTGGTCTGAATGCCACTTCGGTCTGCATACCGGAAAAACTTCATGCCTGTCAGCATCGGCGGAAATAGGGAGAGATAATAGAGGCGGTGCATGGGCCAATGACACTTGCTGGGGATAACAAAGGTAAGTCATGAACAATCTTCAGTCTGAGTACTGGAAACAACTTCTAGCTTATCACTTGGGATACCGAGAATGTTTTATGCTTACATGCGTATGTTTGAATTTTTCAATGGCGTAATGCTCCATGAAAATGGAAATGCTACGCGATTTGGAAGGATGCAATGCAATATGATTCTACATGCAGGGATGCGAAATGCTGGGTAGAATACCAAGCTGAGGCAAGGGGATCTGCTGGGGAAATGATCACCATCTTCTGGACCCTGGCAAGGCTGCTGGAGATGCACAGCGCAAAGAAATATGTGGGGAAATGACCCGCCACACGGTGTTCTAGCAATGACGAAATGCCGAGATTCAGACTGGGGAGAGAACGACACTGAAAACCTGCTGTTGGGGAAAGCGATAGTGGTTCTGGCAACCACGATCTGCGAGAGATGACTCAGCAGGGGAAACAAACACTGATACGGTACCGAGGTTCTGCTTCAAGGAAAGAAACCATGGATCTGGCATTGGGATTATCGATCTGGCCTCGAACTCTAAGGAGCAGCCACTTCTGCTGGGAAGATACAGTCTGGCACTGTCAACTCCGCTGGGGATATATAGTCTGGCACTGTCAACTCTACTGGGGAGTGTATGTCCTGAAACAAACGCTTGGGGAAGTACAGTGGTGAGAACCTGCTGGGGATTGAAGAATCCAACACTCTGATCAGCTCTGCAGGGATAAGACACCGGATTCGTCTGTTGGCGACTTCACCGGGGAAGATATTCACGATCATCTGCAGGGGATTTTAAGGAAATGCCCCGAGGGTATCTGTTCTGAATAGACGATCCAAAGCACTTAAAATTTACAGCAATTTTAAATGTTTATTAAGCATGTACCTGTAAAGCCCTTATGTGTCATGATGCAATGTTTATCAAAAATTCGGACGTCATTTTTGCAAACAAAACAGTAAAATGAAAATGAAAACAGAGATATACTTAATAACATGATTTTATTGATTGAATGGCCTCTGAATAGGCATTTACATCAGGAAGCAATCCCTGGAAAGAGGTAATCGCACAAAAGATAAAAACAGAAATTAATCTAATGGCAATGTGAAATGGATTTCTATTGGGTTCCAATTCTGCTATGACTTGCCCGTCTTCAAGATCCTCCAAATGATCAACCTTCTGAAAAGGTGATTGGACTGTTTCCTACCTTTCGAAAATTTCCAGTCATCGACATGAGATGAGATTCAGAACTAACTCAGAACGCAGTCATTCGCTTAATCCCTAACTTTTGCCTAAATCGCCCTTTTCGGGTTTTCAATCCACCAGGATACCCATTTTTGCCTAAGTTGCCTTTTCAGGTTTTCAACTTACCGGATGTACGATTTTTTCATTTTTAATCCCTAATTTTTGCCCGAACCTTTTCATTTTCTTGGTTCGTCGGGATGCACATTTTTTGCCTGGACTATTCTTTTTACTGTCCAGCGGGTCTATTTTATGCGAAGTATTTTTTAACTGCGTTTGAGTTCATAGGGGAAGTGAAGTTTTCACCATCCATAGTTGCAAGCATTAAGGCCCCACCATCAAAAACCTTGGTGACAATATACGGTCCATCATAGTTAGGAGTCCACTTGCCCCTGCGATCTGTCTGAGGAGGAAGGATCCTTTTCAACACCAAATCTTCGAACTGGAAGCATCGAGGACGCACTTTCTGATCAAAGGCTCTCTTCATCCGACTTTGGTACAACTGCCCATGACAAATGGCTGCCATTCGCTTCTCTTCGATAAGACTCAACTCATTGAACCTTGTCCGAATCCATTCGGCTTCGTCTAACTTGACATCCAACAGGACTCTTAGAGAAGGAATCTCCACTTCAACAGGTAGGACTGCTTCCATACCATACACCAGGGAGTAAGGGGTTGCCCCAATCGACGTACGTACTGAAGTACGGTACCCATGTAAGGCGAAGGGTAGCATCTCATGCCAATCTCTGTACGTGACGACCATCTTCTGCACAATCTTCTTTATGTTCTTATTTGCCGCCTCAACAGCGCCGTTCATCTTAGGGCGGTAATGGGAAGAATTGTGATGCTGAATGTTGAAGTTCTGACACAACTCCTTCATCATTTTGTTGTTGAGATTAGAACCATTATCAGTAATGATTCTTTCGGGAATCCCATAGCGACAAATGATTTCTTTCTTGATGAAACGGGCAACCACATGTCTGGTGACATTCGCGAACGACGCTGCTTCGACCCACTTGGTGAAATAGTCGATGGCAACAAGGATGAAGCGATGCCCATTGGAAGCAGTCGGCTCAATCTTTCCAATCATGTCAATGCCCCACATAGCAAACGGCCACGGCGAAGTCATCACATTCAGAGGATTTGGCGGCACATGCACCTTATCAGCATAAATCTGGCATTTATGACACTTCCGAGCATATTTGAAGCAATCTGATTCCATGGTCATCCAATAATAACCCGCTCTCAACAATTTCTTAGCCATTGCATGTTCGCCGGCATGAGTACCGAAGGAACCTTCATGAACTTCCTGCATTAACATGTCCGCCTCGTGTCTGTCCACGCATCTGAGCAAAACCATGTCGAAGTTCCTCTTATACAGCACATCGTCTTTGTTCAAGAAGAAACTGCCTGCCAATCTTCTCAAAGTCTTTCTGTCATTGTTAGATGCCCCTGCAAGGTACTCTTGATTCTTCAGAAAGCACTTGATATCGTGATACCAGGGCTTGTCATCGACTACCAGTTCAGCAGCAAACACATACGCGGCCCTGTCAAGGCGCATCACAACGATCCTGGGAGCATGGTTCCAACGAATTACCTTGATCATGGAGGATAAAGTAGCAAGTGCGTCTGCCATCTGGTTCTCATCACGAGGTATATGATACAATTTTACTGTTGTGAAGAAAGTCAACAGTCTTCTCGTGTAATCTCTGTAGGGGACCAGAGTGGGCTGGAGAGTATTCCAATCACCATTCGCTTGATTGATCACCAGAGCTAAATCTCCGAAGATGTCCAGAGTCTTGATTCTCAGATCAATGGCTTGCTCAATACCCAAGATACAGGCCTCGTACTCAGCTTCATTATTTGTGCACTCAAAAGTCAAACGAGCGGTGAAAGGCATGTGGGCACCTTTCGGAGTAGTAATGACAGCGCCAATTCCACTTCCTCTAGCATTGATAGCCCATCAAACAACAAAGTCCACTTTTCGTTTGGATCAGGTCCCTCCTCAACAACTGGCTCTTCACAGTCTTTCATCTTGAGGAACATGATGTCTTCATCTGGAAAATCAAACTTCATCGGCTCATAATCATCAATCGGCTGCTGAGCAAGATAGTCTGACAGAATACTCCCTTTGATGGCTTTCTGGGATGTATACTGGATATCGTACTCTATCAGTACCATTTGCCAATGAGCCACCCTTCCGGTGAGAGTTGGCTTCTCGAATATGTATTTGACTGGATCCATCTTGGAGATCAGTAGGGTTGTGTGAGACAGCATGTATTTCCTCAATCGCTTAGCAGCCCATGCAAGTGCACAACATGTCTTCTCAAGCATTGAGTACCTCGACTCGCAATCTGTGAACTTCTTACTCAAGTAGTAGATGGCATGTTCTTTCCTACCTGTCTCGTCGTGTTGACCGAGAACACAACCCATAGAATTGTCAAGTACTGTCAAGTACATAATCAACGGTCTCCCTGGGACTGGAGGCATAAGGATAGGAGGATTCTGCAAATACTCTTTTATCTTCTCGAAATCCCTTTGACAATCTTCATTCCACCTGATAGCCTAATCTTTCCTCAGCAATTTGAAAATTGGCTCACACGTGGTTGTTAGGTGAGAGATGAACCTTGCAATGTAGTTCAACCTCCCTAAGAAACTACGGACTTTCTTCTCTGTTCTTGGCTCAGGCATTTCCTGTATTGCTTTCACTTTGTCAGGATCCACCTTAATCCCTTTTCCGCTAACAATAAAACCCAGCAATTTTCCCGATCTCACCCCGAAAGTGCACTTGTTTGGATTAAGTCTCAGCTTGAATTTCCTTAACCGTTCAAACAATTTCTACAGATTCACCAAATGTTCTTCTTCTGTCTGAGATTTGGCAATCATATCGTCCACATAAACCTCGATTTCATGATGAATCATATCATGGAACAGAGTCACCATAGCTCGTTGATATGTTGCTCCGGCATTTTTCAGACCAAACGGCATCACCTTGTAGCAGAAGGTGCCCCATGGGGTTATGAAAGTTGTCTTTTCCATGTCCTCTGGTGCCATCTTGATTTGGTTATAGCCAGAAAAGCCATCCATGAAGGAGAATACCGAGAACTGAGCTGTATTATCCACCAAAACGTCGATGTGAGGTAATGGGAAATCATCTTTAGGGCTAGCTCTGTTCAGATCCCGGTAGTCGACACACATCCGTACCTTTCCATCCTTCTTAGGTACTGGGACGATGTTTGCAACCCATGGCGGATAATTGGTGACTGCTAGAAACCTTGCATCCAACTGCTTTTGCACTTCTTCCTTTATCTTGACAGCCATCTTTGGTCTTGTTCTTCTGAGCTTCTGCTTGACCGGAGGACAACCTTCTTTGAGAGGCAAGCGGTGTACCACGATGTCTGTGTCCAGCCCGGGCATGTCCTGATAAGACCAGGCGAAGATGTCAACGTATTCTTGCAGCAATTCAATCAGCCCTTTCTTCACATCATCTCCCAAAACAGCCCCTATCTTGATTTCTCTCTTGGCGTCCTCGGGGCCGAGATTAATCACTTCAGTAGGCTCTTGATACGGTTGAATGACCCTTTCTTCCTGTTTTAAGAACCTGGCAAGTTCTTCAGGGAGTTCACAGTCTTCATCACCCTCTTTTTCAGCTTGAAATATTGGATTTTCAAAGTCGAAGCGAGCCATAGCAGAACCGTTATCAATAAGATCCGGTGACGTGCATCTGCATGAGTGATGGTATGTGCTTATGAGTGTGAAAGGAAAAAGTGGAAACTAAACAAAACATTGCCATTTTTTTTTGAAAAACTGCAAAAATAGAAAGACAGGGAACGAAATATTTGAATGCAAAAAGACGTCCTTTATTTATGATAAAAAATGCAAGTGTCACATAGATGAGCCCTACAATGAGTCATTACGCCCTGGGCGGAACGTAAGACTTGGACATGCATGAATAAACAAAGAAAATTACTCCTTCAGAAAAATGACTTGGACAATCTCCTCAGAAGACCAATTGTTGATGACTTCACCCGGGATCCTCGGACGCACCCAGTTGTCGATGTCACAATCACTATCCCCACCCTCTTCATTGATTGCTGATACCTGGCCATACTGAAAGATGCCAGCGCTGGAGAAACTAATCGGCCCCTGATGAGTCTGAAGTGTTGAAGTACACACATCCGAAACATCGGAATCAAGTTCAGCAAGTACATCAGAATCAAACGCCATGTTTGGAATATCAGCGACAACATTATCATGGATCACAGAATCAGTAGGAACAACATCTGGAACTCATCAGTAGCATCTTCAAACCCTTCTTCCTCAACCCCTTCCACAGACTCTTGGACAGACAAATCTTCAACCTGGAGGATACCTTTGTCGAGCAAGGCCTGGATACCCTGCTGTAGCTTCAAACAACCTCCACTCTGAGTGGCACAATCCAAACAATCCTTCCCACAACCGGGGAAAACATCGGCCTTCAGCAAGCATCCTTTGATATCCAACAATGGAGTCTTCAACTTCAACACATCCTTAATGGACTTGGCTTTTCCTTCCATCATATTAATGTTTGCACCACCATGCTGCGGCATGGGATTGTTGACGACATTAGGAGCCGGTGCAAGTTTGATGGCTTTTGAATCTATGAGGTCCTGAACTACGTGCTTAAAAGCTTTGCAGTTCTCAATGTTATGGCCAGGTGCCCCAGAGTGGAAGTTACACCTAGCGTTGGCGTCGTAACCCATCGGAAGTCTACCAACAGGAGGAGCCAGAGTGCGCAATTGCACAAGTTGTAGTTGTTGAAGACTAGAAAGCAACTGAGTGTACGACATTGGAAGGGTGTCGAAACGCCGGTCCATCATCCTTTGCCTCTGTTGATAGGCGGGTCTGTTACCCGGTTGTTGCTGCTGTTGGTACTGAGCTGGTTGAAGTTGTGGTTGTTGTTGTTGTAGTGGTGCTGCAGCTGGAATGGTCACAGCCGCAACATACGGTTGTTGATGATAATTCTGGAAACTGTTCCTTCTAACACCTCTGTTCTGATAGGAAGTCAAAGAATTCACTCCCCCTTCTCTCTGCTTA
Organism: Lathyrus oleraceus; assembly: GCF_024323335.1. Classification (NCBI taxonomy): domain Eukaryota; kingdom Viridiplantae; phylum Streptophyta; class Magnoliopsida; order Fabales; family Fabaceae; genus Lathyrus; species Lathyrus oleraceus. The sequence goes on from NC_066583.1 coordinate 388,121,157, forward strand.
TGCCCTCCAATGAACGACTTTTTTACCCCTGATGAAGATCCAACTCCATTTTGGATCTTGCAAGTCTTCAGGTAATTCTCCACCCTCTCTCCGGTAGAGACCACATCAGCAAAGTTGGAGGCATTGCACCCCACCAAACGCTCCAGATAAGGTCCAGGCAACGTATTCATGAACATGTTGGCCATTTCCTTTTCCAACATAGGAGGCTGAACACGGGAAGCTATCTCCCTCCAGCGTTGAGCGTATTCCCTGAAGCACTCATTGCTTTTAAGAGACAGATTCTGAAGTTGAGTTCTGTCCGGAGCCATGTCTGTATTATACTGATACTGCTTTACGAAAGCCTCCGCCAAATCCCTCCAGCAGCGGATATGGGCTCTGTCCAGCCTCATATACCATTCCAGGGATGCCCCAGCTAGGCTGTCCTGGAAAAAGTACATAAGCAACTTTTCGTCATCGGAGTATGCAACCATTTTACGGAAATAGGCTTGCACATGGGTCTTCGGGCAAGAGTTGCCATTGTATTTGTCAAAGACCGGGACTTTGAATTTCGGTGGCACTCTCACACCTGGGACCAGCCCTAAGTCAGCAACATCTACTCCCAGAGGATTCTGTCCTTCCACAGCTTTCAGCCTCTCCTCTAATCTTCTAAACATGGGGTCCATGCCATGGCCCATGCCAAAGTCTTCCTGAAGTAGGGGGAATTGATCGGCCTGATCATCATGGACGAGCTGTTGATCAAGGTTGACATGTGGGATCGGGATAGGCCCCGGTCCATTGGGACCATTAGCCTCTCCGGCTGGAGGATCATCCAATGTCTCTGGTTGAGTAGGGGGATTCCTCTGTATCATTTGCCTGAGTTCTTGCTATCCATGAGCCACCCCTTGAACCACATCTATGAATTGGGTCATGCGGATCCTCATCTCAGCGAGCTCTTCTTGTACACCTTCCATTGCTCTCTGGTGGTTTCTGCGGGTACCGTACCGGTGAATGCCTGAGTCAGCTATCCTGCTAGTGGAACACCAAGACATGCTGATGACTATGCAAATGCAATGACATGTTTATCAATTCCAAAAGGTATTCTACCCCTTGATTCCAGTCTCACATTTGATAAACAGTGTAAGAAGAAAACCCCGACTAGAATCAAGAAGAAGATATGAACTCCTAGGCATAGATAAACATGTGTTAAATGATATGAATGCAAATGATGTGATGTAATGCAGTGACATGGGAATGCAGTGATATGTATCTGCTTGAACATCTGTCAGGTTGCACTGTCTGAAGAGAAACCCACTGAAGAATATAATACAAGATCAAATCTCTGCTCCAGAAAACCGGGTTGATTGGAGGTTAAGGTTTCCTGAATTTAGCCCGCCCCTCACTGGTAGGTTCTAAGAACAGAAGTTCGTCAGCTTCAGCCCTTCAGTCACGAATAATACGTTTATCACTGAAGGTTTGGTATTATTACGGGACAAAAGACCTCCGTTGACTCCCCTCAACAGGACATCCTAATAGCAAGTTCCCAGTCTCGGGATCCTCGGATTGAGCAGCGAGAATGCGCCCACCAGAGCTAACATAATCACGTCTCGGAGGAGAGGCCTCGACTGAGTTCTCGGGAAATGGTCACCAGAGTCGACGATTTCTAGAGGAACATCCTGCCGTTACGGAACACCCGTAAGACATAATATATCCAAAAGAAACCTCGTCTGGGTGTGGTTCTTCACGAACGACTTAACGTAGCAACACGCCATGCAAGCCTCATGATTATCCACTCTAAAACCTGTGTGTACACTCAAGCCTGGGTAATGGGCTTATCTCTCATAAAACACCCCATCCCAACAAACAAACAAACAAACAGATCCAACAGATACAACAGATGCATGCAATCAGGTAAGCAAATAAATGTACAAAAGCATGAACACCCATTAAACAAGAAATCACACAAGCTAGGAGGGACTCGCTTAGGGAAGATGGACCAGCAAGAGGTCAACTTCTTAGTGTCCCCAGCAGAGTCGCCAGCTGCAGCAACCTGAAAAAAATAGTGTGCGAAAAAACAACCGGCGAAAGAAAATGACAGAAGAGTCGCCACCGTGCGTTATTCATCCCAAAGGAAGGAAATGAAACGCTCGAAGTAAACCTGAAAACGGAAAGGACAAGACGGGGTCTCGCAACTAAATCTTGGGTTCGGGAGTCGGTTATGCGAAGGGAAGGTATTAGCACCCCTACGCATCCGTAGTACTCTACGGGATCCACTTTTGTAGTTCTTGTCTAAAGGGTGTGAGTTTATCTTGTGATGTTTACCAAAAAAAAGGGTTAAATGAAAATGACTCGCGCGGATGTCGCATCCACTGCATACGTATCTCATATGAATATGAGAATCAGAGTCTTCGTAGCTCGGCTGACCTATGGGTTGGGGGGATGTGTGCTCGCCAAGACATCACGTCTTATGCCTACGTATCTCATCTGGAATGAGAATCAGAGCAAGCCGTAGTTCGGCTAACTACGGGGTTATGGAGTGGGTTTTGGAGGCGGACGACGTTACTACGCAATCTACCGGATGCTCGACCTTTGGAGACTTACTCATCTATAGTAGAAGGAGTAAACGTGTGTTTTGGAGAAGAAAAATCAATGAAGGGTTAGGGTTTGGTGAACTCATGCCAAAAGGCAGTCCTTGACGAAGGAACCTGTAAAAAAAAAAACACACAAACATTGCCTCCTATCGAGGTCTTCCAGCTAGGAAAGCAGTAAAATGCGGGAAAAATGTAAAAGGTACCACGCGGATAAAGATCCGAAGTAACAGCAATTAGAGGGATGGGAAACCCTGAGATCCTTCCAAGCTAACACCATCAAAGAAAGTGAGTCAGTACAGGTAATCGGAATGAACCTCTAGGGGGTATCCCACAAATAAAGTGGAAAACCACGCAAGTTATCCATGCAAAAGTCATGTGAGCCCTCATAAAAACTCAACAAACAGGGTTAGTGAAACACGATAAGCATTTTTTTCATGGATAACAGTATGGTTTCAGAAACCTCAAACCCTGTGGCATACACTTCAAAAATTAAACGATTAAGCATTCAAGACATTATTTATACATTCATACATAATTATAAACCCGTGGGCAAAAATCTATTGAAATTCATCCATCATACCTCAAACATTCAGAGTATTCAACTTCAAAGCAAAAAGGTAATGGGAATAAGGGCAAACCTGATTGGAGAGCTTGATTGAAATTGAGTTGCACCCGTGAGGTTTACAAAACAATCTTTAGAGTTTATATGAGGCAGAGGTGATTCTGTGTAGTTGAGTTCCCTTCAGGGTTTGGAGGCTGCTCTGAACTCCGTTAGGTCTTCTCTCACTATCTTTTTCCTCAGGGTTTTGTTCCAAGGAAACCTCAGAGTGTTTTGCTTCTCTTCCTTTTTCTCCTTTTGTTTCAATGCAACTCTAGTATTTATAGGCTAATATTGGTAGCTTAGTGGGCTTTTGAGAGAGGTCCAAGTCTGAGATTTTTTCTTTTATTTATTTATTGATTTATTTATTATTATTTTTATTTATTTATTTATTTATTTTTTTTAAATAAAGTTTCTTGGATCTAATTCTGATTGACATGATGAAATGCAATGTATCTAATGTTAAATGACCTAAAAATGAATGCATGCATGAGGTGTAAAGCGTATGCTTCTAGGAAAAATGAAGGGTAAAGTTTGGGGTATTACACTTGTTTTACTTGCATCATGAATTTTAAACTCATCCAAATGCATGTAAATAATGTGTTCTTAAACAGTTACATCCAAGAGGAAGTATTTGTGGATCAACCTCCCAAATTTATTAACTCGGCCTTTCCTGATCATGTTTTCAACTTTATTAACTTGGCCTTTCCTGATCATGAAACAAGCTCCTAGAGTGTGGTATGATTATCTATGCAAGTTTTTGTTTGAGAACGAGTTTCAAAGAGGACAAGTTGATAAAATCTTTTTTATCAAAAAGTTTGAGCATAACATTTTACTTGTTCAATTTTATGTAGATAATATTATATTTAGTGCTAATAATGAATCCTTGTGTAATCCTTGAGTAAGCAATTCAATAAGTTGATGTAGAATGAGTTCGAGATGTCCATGATGTGGGACATTCAATACTTCCTAGGACTACAAATCCATTAATCAAAATAAGGGAAATTCACCAAACAAGCCAAGTACTTCAAAGAACTACTCAAAAGGTTCACGATGAACAAGTCTAAGGAAATATTCACTTCAATGGATAATCATCCAATTTAGACAACGACGGGGCGGGAAATCTGTATGAAGAAATTACATACCGAGGTATGATCGTTCTCTCCTTTATCTCACTATATCTCATCCTGATATCATGTTTTGTGTGTGTATGTGTGCTTATTTTCAAGCAAACCCCAAATGATCACATCTCATTGCGGTTAAACGCATTATGAGATATCAGTCTAGCACACCACAAATGGGTTTATGGTATCCCAAAGGAACGAATTATGACTTAGTTTGGTACTCCGACTCCGACTTTGCTAGGTGCGAGTTGGATAGAAAAATTACTAGTGTTATGTATCACTTACTTGGAAACTCGCTTGTACTTGGCTTGTTTGATGAATCCAACTCGATTTAACTCCGATAATCCATAAGCAATGGAGATAATTTTTTAAATGTTGATGGTGGATCGACAAAGCCGAGATGCAGAACGAGAACAACTTGAAACACGTTTTCTGCGCCTAGAAGCCATGGTGAGAATTTATCAAGAATTCAGAAGAGGGCCCCCCCAAAGTTTTTGTCAATGGAAAATAGACAACCAAGGTCTACACTAGAGAAGGAAAAGCATAACGATAGAGAAAATTAGAAGTCCCCATATATGATGAAGAATATGATGCTTATAGTTGGATAAATAAATCAGAACACTTCTTTCAAATAAGAGATATCCTAGAAGAAGAGAAAATTTGTGCAATTATGGTGGCGCTAAATGGAAATAACTATCTTGGTTCGAATGGTAGGAGACTTGCAATTCTAATATTGGATAGGGAAATTTCAAACTTGACAATCTATAAAGGTTCCAAACTTCATTCACTCTCAACCCTTTTGTCGCCCTCCTTGCACTTAAACAAGAAGAAACATTGAAATAGGCAATTCGAAAAGTTTGCTAGTATGCTAAAAAAATGTTGTTGAAGAACATTTAAAGGACATTTTTTGGAACAATTGAAGGAAGACATTGAGGAAAAAAATTAAACTTTATGAACCACCGACTTTTGCATTCATGGTCAAGAAGGAATTAATTATCGAGCATAAAAACAGAGCAATTTGGAAGGTGAGACTGAATGTTACTTCAAACTCAAATTCAAAATTCAACACCTCACACTGAATTCCATCCTCTTCAAAAATGGTTACTTATGGTGCTAGGCAGAAAAGTGGAGGAAAAAGTAACAACCCTTCTAATTCTTTTGACGGCAGTTTATTTATGAATAAACTAGAAAATAGCAACCTACCCAAAGGATTTCAATGATCAACAGAAGCATAAATTCAAGAGAAGAGGAAGGATTTTTTTTTACTATGAAGAAAAATGGAGCATCTCTCATGTATGCAGAAATTAATAACTTAGAATAAAGTTAGTAACAATTGAATATGACGTTGATAACTAAACACCTCAATCATCCATGAATAGTATTGTGGAATTTACTTCTAGCCGATCCTTAAAAGTTTGAAGTATTGAGGATCACAAAGTCATATTATTGATAGATTGTGGTGCTACTCACAACTGCATTCCAAGGAACTGGTGGAAAAATTATAATAAAGGTGGAATACACTCCATCATACTTGGTAGAATTTGAAGATGGTCAAAAAATCAAATGTAACAGAATATGCAGAAAGTTCCCTTGAAAGTGCAAGAAGTATAAATACAACAACAATTCTTCTTGTTTGGCCTCGGAGGCAAAAATGTGGTTTTAGGTATGGAATGGATAGAAAGCTTGGGAGAGATTAGAGTCAACTTTGAACAACTAACACTGGGCCTCAATATTAAGGGTGGAAGGGTTATTTTAAAGGGAAACCTAAAAATTTCAAAGAAAGATGCCTCACTTAATTCAATGTTGAAATATTTGCAACCTGATGAAGGGTTCCTTATCGTCTATCATCATATTCAAATATAGATAGATTGGAAGGATTCAATTATGTTAGAATTAAAAGATGTTTTATATGATTTTTCCACCATCTTTGAACCCCCAGAAGGAATTCCTCCTCATAGGCGTCAAGACCATGCCATTCACCTGAAAGAAGGAGTCCAAATACTGAATATCAGACCATACATATATCCTCACTATCAAAAAACATAAATTGAAAATTTTGTTACCGAAATGTTAGAAGCACGAATCATCTGACCATCTACGAGTTCTTACTCTTGTCTCGTCATCCTAGTCAGAAAGAAAGACGGTAGTTGGCGGTTTTGTGTAGATTAAAGAGCCTTGAACAAAATCAATGTTCTCGACAAATTCCCTATCCCAATAACTGATGAGTTGTTGGACGAGATAAAAGGGGCCATCATCTTTTCAAAACTAGATTTTGATCCAGATACCACTAAATCAAAAGGAAGAAAGAAGACATTGCAAAAATCGATTTCTAAACACATGAACATCACTATGAATTTAGGGTACTTCCATTTGGAATTACTAAAGCATGTTCTTATTTTCAATAATTTATGAATGAAGTATTAAGGCCATTACTATGATAATACATTTTGGTATTCATCGATGATATCCTAATATACAACCCTTCTCTAGAAGAACACAAGAAACATCTGCAAAATATATTGATATTACTGCAACAAAGTGAATCGAAGATCAACGAAAAAAGTGCTCATTTGGCCAAAATAACTTGGAATATCTAGGACATGTTATTTATGCTAGAGAAGTATCTACATATCCTAATAATTTGGAGGCAATGACGCTATGGCCTCTATTAGGAAAAGATTAAGAGAGATAAAGTTTTCGTTTCAATCTAACTGAAATTGTATTTCTGTTATTGATTGTTACAAATGTTACAATTGTTCTGCTTTTATATTGCAGAGATGAATGACCTGCAGTAACAGGTTTTAACATTGCTCAGACTGATACTTGTCAGTCTTGAGCCTTTACTAACTATATACTCTAATACCCCCCCTCCATCTCAAGGGAGGAAGCAACCTTGAGTTTGTGCCTTAACTCTAAAAATATGGTGGAGGGAAGAGGCTTGGTGAGAGTGTCTGCCCATCGGCCAATGTTAGGAATGTGAGTAATGTGTAGCTGCTTGGCCAATACTTTTTCCGTGACAAAGAATAGGTCAATTTTCATATGCTTGGTTCTTGAGTGAAAAATAGGATTATGAGTCAGCATAGCTGCAGATTGGTTATCACATAGGATTTGAGGAATTTGGGAGGAGATAAAAACTTCCTTGAGTAAAGTTTGTAATCATAGCAGATCAATAGTGGCTTGAGCAAGGCTTCTATACTTTACTTATGTGCTAGACATGGCAACCACGTGTTGTTTCTTGGACCACCAAGAAAATGAGATTATTCCCAAAATAGATAGCAGCCCCTGATGCACTCCTTCTATCATTTTGATCAGCAACCCAGTCAACATCATAATAGACATGAAGTGAAGGAGGAACAATAGGAGACATGGGAGAAATCAATGAACCATGACCCATAGTACTTTTAAGGTACCTAAGAATTCTCTTAAATGCCACCCAATGTGTTTCCAAATGATGAGACATAAACTTCCAGACTTTATTAATAGAATATGCAATATCAGGCCTGGTGAGAGTTGCATATTGTAGTGCACCAACCACTGACTTATACAGAGAGGGATCAGAGACAGCTGCAAACCCAGTTTTGGTTAACTTGCATGTGGACTGCATGAGTGTATAGACAGGACATGCCTCTAACATGTTAGTTTTCAACAATAGATCTTTGATGTATTTGGATTGAGTGAGCAAGAGAGAATCCTGGGCAACCTTCTTTACTTTAATTCCCAAGAAATAATCAAGGTCACCAAGTTGCTTAAGTGAAAAAATAACATTTAACTTGGAGATGACAGATTGAATGAGGGAAGGAGAATCTCTTGTGATGATGATATCATCCACATATATAAGCATGTAGATAGTGTGGCCTACAAAAATAATAAGTAAACAAGGAGGAATCACCATTGTTGGGTTCGAATTTGAGATGAACAAGAGTGGTTTGAAGTCTGTCCAACCATTGTCCAGGTGTCTGTTTTAGGCCATAAAGACCCTTATTAAGCTTGCAAAATAAGGATGGATTTTCACTCTCAAATCCTTTTGGTTGTTCCATATAAACTTCTTCATGAAGCAATCCATTTGGAAATGCATTGTTCACATCTAATTGTTGAATATTCCACTTGTGTGTGATGGCAATAGAAAGAATGAGTCTGACTATGATAGGTTTAACCACATGAGAACAAGTATCAGTAAAGTCAAACACATACCTTTGATGAAACCACTTAGCCACTAGCCTAGCCTTGTGTCTATTTACTGTGTCATCAGGGTTCTCCTTAACCCTAAACACCCACTTGCAACCAATTGTATTTCTCTAGAGGAAAGGGAACAGTGGTCTATGTATTATTTTTGATGAGGGCATTGTATTCTTCCTGCATAGTGGTTTTCCAATTAACATCTACTAGAGCAGATCTAACATTCTTGGGTTCAGTGGTAACCAAGAGAAGTCTTGGCTCAAGTCTGAGTTGAGCAAAGCCAGACTTGGCCCTAGTTTGGATCTGGTGAGAGTTTTTAGGTTGAGGAATAGGGACTACTTTAGGAGGAATGACATGAGTTAAAAGTGAAGTATTATAGGTAATAGATGAGTTACATTACAATACAGAAGAGGAGTTTTCTGAGTTGACAGACTCATTGGTAGAGAGGCATGATTGGACTGAAATGTGGTAGAGTCATTGGGTGAATGAGGGGAACCAAAGGATTGGGAATTAGATAAACTGAAGCCATAGGCCAAAGAAGTATTCTAAGAAGACTGATTTTGTGACTAAAGGGATGAGTTTGGAGAATTAGGATTAGGAGCAGAAGAAGTGAAACTGCCTGAACTAGATGGACATGATGAAAGGTTGGATAAGGAGAAGCAAAAGTGTTATGGATGAGAAATAATTCAGGATATGGGAACCTGGATTCATTGAAAAAAACATCTTTAAAGATATATAGTCTGCCATTAGAGGCTAGACATCTATAGACTTCGTGGGAAGTAGAATAGCCAAGAAACACACTCCTGAGACCTAAAGTCTAGTTTATGACTACTATAAGGCCTCAGGAGAGGGAAGTACGCACAACCAAAGACCCTTAGGAAGTTGTAGTCAGGCTGTGTACGAAACAAAAGGGAATGAGGAATTTGAAAGTTAATAGATGAAAAGGGAAGCCTATTTATGAGATTAACAGAAGTAGAAAAGGCATAGTCCCAATAGGTAAGAGGGAGAGAAGCTTGACTGAGCAGGGTAAGTCCCATGTCTACTACATGCCTATGTTTTCTCTCCACCACACCATTTTGATGATGTGTGTGGGGAAAAATAACTCTATGAATGATGCCATGATTTTTGAGGTTTTGAGAAAAGGTGAAATTCTAGTAACAGACTATCGATGTCACACTGGATGTTATGACATCCAATTCTGCGCAGACAGGAATGATGCAGAAGGTAAATGTAAAGGGCATTAAATAACATAGAGAATTGTTTACCCAGTTCGGTGACAAACACACCTACGTCTGGGGGCTACCAAGCCAGGGAGGAAATCCACTATAAGAGGTATTAATTCAGGACTTAAACCAACTATTTAATCCTATCACTTAAGACATACCCAATGCAATTTCAATCTAACCTAAGACCAGAGTTCCTACTCACTCCCCCTCAATCACATCAATGATTACAACCTTTAATAAGTTTAAAGTCAGTGGTGAAGTTATACTTCAAATAACTCTTGATTGTGCTTAACAGCTTTAATCAAGAAACACAGCACTCACGCTTAAAAGCTTAGAGTGACACAACAATTACAACACAATGAACACCCTAGTCCAATGCAATCATCTAGGTGATAATTGCTTGGCTCACAAGTAAAACCTAATACAAAACACAATTAAAAGTACAACAGTGATATATGATAATCTATTAAATTCTTCACCCTTCAAACCCCTGGATTGCTGAAAGTAGGATTGCCTTCCTTTTATAATGCAAAACTTGGGCCTTGTACTTGAATTTCCTAAAATTAAGGTTAAGCAAGTTAACCTAATTTCCACATATTAGGGTGCTAACAAATAGGCTATTTGTTAGGTCTCTTAATTGTAGCACAGTTGTTAGTTTCCTGGATTTTAGCACAGCTGTTAGATTCCTGAAAAATAGCCTAAGATAAATACTGAAACAGAAAAACTAACTAGCCTACACTTTAGCATATGCTGTCAGGAATGAATGTCATAACATTCAGTTTGACGTCCAGAACATAGGCTATATGCTAGGTTTCTTAATTCTAGCTCAGCTATTAGTTTCCTGAAACAACAGCTTGAATTAAATACTGAACTATACCAGAAAAACTAACTGGCCTACAATTCAGTATCTGCTGTCAGGAATGAATGTCATAACATTCAGTTTGACGTCCGAAAAATAGGCTATATGCTAGGTTTCTTAATTCTAGCTCAACTGTTAGTTTCCTGAAACAACAACCTGAATTAAATACTGAACTATACCAGAAAAACTAACTGGCCTATAATTCAGTATCTGCTGTCAAGGAAGAATGTCATAACATTCAGTTTGACATTCAGTAAATCTTGTATTAGCTAATCCTGCAACATACTACTCAAGCATGTCATGACATCAGTCAAGACATCAGAGTACAGTTAGTGTTTTAACACAAAATGCAGCCAATCAAAAACATATACAAACTCCCCCTTTGGCAAATTTTTGGCTAAAACAACTTGGCATCACAACAGAGTTCACAGCAGCAGAAAGCACACATCCAAGCAGAGAATCAAATTAGCTAATACACTCATCACACATAGAAGTTAAACTTCAAACAGCAGCAGCACAAGTAGATAGCAAACAACAACATAACCTCTTGTTTAGAGGACCTTCACCTTCAATGAAATCTGTTCAAACAAATCTGTTGCCCTGGGGTACAGGTGTTACTCCCCCTTTTTGTCAAAAATGTTGCCAAAGCAACACTTAATATTACAAACCAAAATAAAATTACACACAATTTTCAGACACACAGGAAATATTCTAGTCATCTGACTCAGAGTCAGCATCATCATCTGTGCCATCATCAGGACTGGCATTTGCTTCTCCCTCTTCACCTTGTCTTTCAGCTCCTTCTGCAGCAGCAGCAGCTTCACCAAACACATCACCTTCAGTCATCTCCGACTTGCTAATCAATTTTTCCAAGTTCAGCTTCCTTGTCTCTAACTCCCTGCAAGTTTCTTTGAGCATTGCAATGACAGCAGCTTTACCTGGTTGATTGCTTACACGTGATGTCTCACCTGTTGTCATGACAATGTCAGAAACATGGGTACCTAGGAACAACTTATGATTGAAGGACAAAGGGCTGTCTCTTTTCTTCACAGAATCACTCTTTGTTAAGATGTTTGGAAACTGATTCAAGACAATACCACAGATGAGAGAAGGAAAGGCTATAGGCCCCTTCACACTGAAGCTTCTTGCATGCTTCAAGGTTTGATCAAAAATATAGGATCCATAGTCAAAATTGGCTTTGGTTCCAACAGCATATATAAATTTTCCAAGCAATACATCAACTGTAGATTTATGATTGGTGGGCACCCAGTTAGCAGCTCCAATCTTGTGCAGCATTGCATACTTGACACTCAGTTTGCTGGCCACCAACTTTCCTTTGAGAGGCCACTTCCTGACTTGATTAGTAGTGATGACTTGACAGATTCTATTGTCAGTCACCTCAAGCTCAGGTTGAGCTACATCAGGCCTTCCCAAATACTTGTTGATCACTGAGGGAGAGAAATTTACACTCTTGCCTCGCACATACACTTTCCTGAATTCCTTAGACTTCCCATCAGCACATTCTTCAGACACATTGACAATAAATTCCTTTACCAACATCTCATAGCACTTTGAGAACTGAGTCACAGTCTTCATTAAGCCAACCTCTTGAATAAGGTCCATAATATCCTTACATTCCAGGACATTCTGAGCTAATTCTCGTTCCAAAGCCAGCCTCTTTTGATAAACATATTTCCACCTGTTTACACTTGAAGCAAAATGAAAGGATATGTTGTCAATTGGTACCTCAGGGACACTAGCTGCAAGCTTGCTAGTGGTTGGCTTCTTCTTTGACAGAGTGTCAGGGACATCACATGGAACATCTGAGTCAGACTCAACACCAACAGACTTGATCTTCTTTTTCTTGGGCACCCCTTTGCTCCAAGATTTTGTTGGACCATGAACTTTCCTCTTGAGGGAACTCTCGACTACCACCTTTGTATTGGAAGAGGTTGGAACATCAATCTTCCTTCTGGGGGACCTTTGAGCCACTGTTTTCTTTTCTCTCCTAGTCCTAACCCTTTTGGCTATGCTAGGGACGACTGAGGACAACAACTCATTATCAGAAAATTCTTCCAGGTCTACTGTTTTAGCCTCACAGTTAGGGTTGTTACTGACATCATGAGTGACATGAACTTCCTCACCAGCCACATTATCTAAGGGTTTGTCAACATTTGACTCCTTATGAGCATCAGTTTGCTCAACATCATCAGAGATATTCTTTCCTAAGGACTCAATATTTTCTTGATAAGCAACACTATCAGGTTCTATAGTGTTTAAGGGAATGGAAACCCCAAGAACCTTATGATTACCAGACAGTATTCCAGTCACCATAGTGGCAATGGCATTGTGAACATACCTGGAACCTTCTCTGGTTCGTTCCTCAAGAGCGATTGCTGAGGAGAAGCCCGATACAGTTTCTTTAGGTCTTCTTGCATGTGAGGTATTCGCAGAGTCAGCAACATGATCTTCTCTGTTAGGGTTGCATGGTTCAGAGCTAGAGGAATCAGACATGTTCTTGGAGGAAGATGAGTTGGATTATTGAGACATGATGAATACCTTAGAGGCAAAAAGAACAGTTTCTTTGAGAGAATGCTTGCGTGACTGAAAGTTGAAACGATGGAAGAGGTAATGCTTGTTGCAAGAGTAATAGCTATTATTTGTTGACCAATCAGAGCATACTCTCAAATGTTTAATAATTTGAATTATTAAACAGTAAATACCTAACATCATTAGTTGCTATAATTCCTCAGAAAGACATATTCCCACTTTGCCCCTTAAATTCTCAACCTGAGTAGCATCCAATGTCATGACATTCTGAGTGACATTGTACTCAGTCTGCATCTGGTTCATCCATACCAGTTAGGAACAACTGCTACCAGATACTATGTACTCAGCTTCTGCAGTGGATAACGATACACAATTTTGTTTCTTCCTTTTAACTACACCATTTTGATGAGGAATAATAGATGAGGACAACTCATGACTTTCAATATGCATAGGTCCCATTAAGTCCATGTGCAAAAGTTCCAGAGTTTTGGATGTTTTAGGATGTCCAAGTTTAGGATGTGACATCTTGGTTAGCTTGCCCACCTGACATTCTCCACAGACTTTTCTTTCATCCATAAGCAGCTTTGGGATTCCTCTACCTGCTTCCTTGGATATGATCTTCTTCATTCCTCTTAGATGTAGATGTCCAAGTGTTCTATGCCACAGTTTCACTTCCTTTTCTTCCTTGGCTAAGAACCACATTGAGGAGTAGTTTGAGACTTCAGGTTCCCATAGATAGAAGTTATCTTTGGATTTGGCTCCTCTCATAACTTCCTTATTTTCTCCATTCTTCACAACACACTTTTCCTTAGTGAACTGTACATTGAAGCCTTGATCACATAGCTGGCTTATGCTGATGAGATTAGTAGTTAGTCCTTTTACTAACAGCACATTATTCAGTTCTGGAACTCCAGGACTGTTCAGCTTACCAACACCTTTGATTTTTCCTTTAGCTCCATCACCAAAGGTCACATAACTGGCAGTATGAGGTTGTCTATCTACCAATAAGTTCTCCATCCCAGTCATATGTCTTGAGCAACCACTATCAAAATACCAGTCTTCTCTGGTAGATGCCCTTAGAGATGTGTGAGCTAATCTAGAAACCCATTGTTGTTTTTTGATGGGGGAATTATGCTTAGATGCCTTCTTCTTAGGTCTGACTTGAGGGGTCTGGTTAGGATAACCATGCAGCCTGTAACAAAAGGGTTTTATGTGACCAAATCTACCACAGTAGTGACATCTCCATCTTTGAAATTTCTTCTTTTGATGGTTAATCCTCCTGTTTCCCTGATGTTGTGACATTGGTTGTGACGTCTGTTTGATTTTCTGACTTCAGCCTTTGAGCTTTTGAGTTCAATTGAGGATTCCTTAACAAAGCCTAAACCAGACATGGTTCCTGATTTTTGTCCTACCTTTAGAATCTCTTCCAAAGTGTCAGTTCCTTTATTCAGCATTCTGATGGATTTTGTCATTTGATCTAGCTTAGAGGTCAGCAAGGTTATCTCACCATTTAGACCATATATGACTGTCAGATGCTTCTTCTTCTCAGCTTCCAACTCCTTGATGAGTTTCTTCTGCTTTTCTCCTTGTATACACACTTCTGCACTTTTGACACATAGCTCTTTATATGAAGCAGCAAGTTCATCAAATGTAAGTTCATCTCCACTTGAGTCATCATCAGAGGCACAAACACTAGTTAGTGCAGTGACATGTTTAGCAGATTCTCCTTCAGATTCACTCTCAGAGTCTCCCTCAGACCAAGTGACAGATAGTCCCTTCTTTTGCATCTTGAGGAAGGTAGGGCATTCAGCTCTAATGTGTCCAAAACCTTCACATCCATGACACTGGATTCTCTTTCCTTGGTTGAACTTTTCTTCAGATTTTGATCTTCTACTGATGTCAGATGAAGAGTTCTTGACATTTGGTCTATCTTTTTGATCAACCTTCTTTATGAACTTGTTGAACTGTCTTCCAAGCATGGCTATAGCTTCTGATATGCTTTCATCACCTCCAATATTTCCTTCTTCTGAATCCTCTTCAGTATTTGATACAAAAGCTATGCTTTTGTTTTTCTTTTCAACATTCTCACACAAGCCCATTTCAAAAGTTTGGAGAGAACCAATAAGCTCATCAACCTTCATATTGCAGATATCTTGAGCCTCTTCTATAGCAGTAACCTTCATGGTAAATCTCTTGGGCAATGATCTGAGAATCTTTCTTACAAGTTTTTCTTCAGACATTTTCTCTCCTAAGCCTCCAGAAGTGTTGGCAATTTCAAGAACATTCATGTCGAAGTCATGAATAGTCTCATCCTCTTTCATCCTCAGATTTTCAAACTTAATAGTCAGTATCTGGAGTTTAGACATCCTTACCTTGGAGGTACCTTCATGAGTTATTTTGAGAGTATCCCAAACTTCTTTAGCCAGCTCACAGTGATGCACCAGTCTGAAGATGTTCTTATTTATCTCATTGAACAGTGCATTCAAGGCCTTAGAGTTTCCAAGAGCTAATGCCTCTTGCTCTTTGTCCCGCTCTTCTTCAGGAATTTGCGTAATGATTCCATCTTTACCTGTCTTCGTTGGATGTTCCCATCCTTTGTTGACAGCTCTCCAGACCTTGCTATCCAGAGACCTCAAGAAGGCTATCATACGAGGTTTCCAGTCATCATAGTTAGAACCATCCATCATGGGTGGTCTATTTGAGAATCCTACATCCTTGTCCATGGTACTAGAAAGTAACGTCCCTAGATCTCACCCAGAAATTAACAGGCAGGGTGCCTGCTCTGATGTCAATTGAAATTCTAGTAACAGACTATCGATGTCACACTGGATGTTATGACATCCAATTCTGCGCAGACAAGAATGATGCAGAAGGTAAATGTAAAGGGCAGTAAATAACACAGAGAATTGTTTACCCAGTTCGGTGACAAACACACCTACGTCTGGGGGCTACCAAGCCAGGAAGGAAATCCACTATAAGAGGTATTAATTCAGGACTTAAACCAACTGTTTAATCCTATCACTTAAGACCTACCCAATGCAATTTCAATCTAACCTAAGACCAGAGTTCCTACTCACTCCCCCTCAATCACATCAGTGATTACAACCTTTAATAAGTTTAAAGTCAGTGGTGAAGTTATACTTCAAACAACTCTTGATTGTGCTTAACAGCTTTAATCAAGAAACACAGCACTCACGCTTAAAAGCTTAGAGTGACACAACAATTACAACACAATGAACACCCTAGTCCAATGCAATCATCTAGGTGATAATTGCTTGGCTCACAAGTAAAACCTAATACAAAACATAATTAAAAGTACATCAGTGATATATGATGATCTATTAAATTCTTCACCCTTCAAACCCCTGGATTGCTGAAAGTAGGATTGCCTTCCTTTTATAATGCAGCACTTAGGCCTTATACTTGAACTTCCTAAAATTAAGGTTAAGCAAGTTAACCTAATTTCCACATATTAGGGTGCTAACAAATAGGCTATTTGTTAGGTCTCTTAATTGTAGCACATTTGTTAGTTTCTTGGATTTTAGCACAGCTGTTAGATTCCTGAAAAATAGCCTGAGATAAATACTGAAATAGAAAAACTAACTAGCCTACACTTTAGCATATGCTGTCAGGAATGAATGTCATAACATTCAGTTTGACGTCCAGAACATAGGCTATATGCTAGGTTTCTTAATTCTAGCTCAGCTGTTAGTTTCTTGAACAACAGCCTGAATTAAATACTGAACTATACCAGAAAAACTAACTGGCCTATAATTCAGTATCTGCTGTCAGGAATGAATGTCATAACATTCAGTTTGACGTCCAAAACATAGGCTATATGCTAGGTTTCTTAATTCTAGCTCAGTTGTTAGTTTCCTGAAACAACAACATGAATTAAATACAGAACTATACCAGAAAAACTAACTGGCCTATAATTCAGTATCTGCTGTCAGGGATGAATGTCATAACATTCAGTTTGACATTCAGTAAATCCTGTATTAGCTAATCCTGCAGCATACTACTCAAGCATGTCATGACATCAGTCAAGACATCAGAGTACAGTTAGTGTTTTAACACAAAATGCAGCCAATCAAAAACATCTACAAAATGGTCGAAACTCACCACCCCAATTAGATTGGATGGCCTTAATTAGACATCCATGTTGGAGTTCAACCAAGCTCTTTAATTGTAAAAAGGTAGATAGAGCTTCAACCTTGGTTTTGAGAAATTAAATCCAAGTGAACTTGGAATATGCATCCACAAAAGATATATAATATTTGAAACCTGAGGTGGAAGGGTAAAGGGAAGGTCCCCATAAATCTCTAAACACAAGTTCAAGAGGTGTAGTCTATGTGGTGTGTGAATCATGTGAGTGTAATATATATGCTTTACCCATACAACATTCTGAACAGAAATTATCAAATTCTTTATTTGAGAAGGAAACATTACAGGCTTGCATAACAAGCTTCAAGACATGAGAGTTAGGATGACCTGGCATTAGATGTCACTTATTAGATGTACTAGAATTTAAAGAAAGTGAATTAACACTACAAGTACTTTGCTTATTCAGAACTAAGTTAGGTTAAGTGGAAGACATCATAGAAGCACCAGATAAAGTAATGGAGGGGGACTCATATAAACCATCCCTGCCAACACCGCCTTCAATTAAGATAGATTCAGAAACATGTGATTGCACAAAACATTTGTCAACAGTGAAGATAAATTGCACATTGTTATCTCTATAAAACTGGCTGACACTAATCAGATTCTTGGTGATAGTGGGAATAAGCAAGAGATTGTGAAGTATAAGTGGTGCGTGAGGTTGAATTGGTGAAGGAAAGACACTTGAGCCAGAGGACTGAATGTGCAAACCTTGACCATTTCCCATGAAAATCTGACCAGGACCGTCAAAGGGAGCTAGCTGTTGAATATTGTTGACATCATTGGTGACATGAAAGGAAGCACCCGAATCAGGAAACCACGAGTCTGAAGAAGATAGTGCAGAGTTTGCAACAAAGGCACTTGGTGCATGAGGGAAATTGGCAGCACTTCTTGGCTGCACAAGAGGTCTTGCCCAGACATTCTGAGGCACACCAGTGTAGCCATAAAGTGATGCAAGCCATAAAGTGATGTAAGCCATTGTTGGGAGTTATAAGAGCTACCAACTAAGACAGTAGGTTGATAATTCTGGTTGAACCTGTACTAGCAATTTAGTCCAGAGTGTCCATGCTTAGAACAAACTTGGCACTGAATGTGAGCATTTGTGTTTCTACCTCTGCCTTTGCCAAAATGACCTCCCCGTGAGCCTTTTGAGCCACGAAATTGATTAAAATCTTGCTCAGCGGGTGATGGAGGAATCTGAGCTGGAGTAGAATCAACACTAGCAATTTGAGTGTCAACAGCAGCAATAGGACCATCTTAAGCTTGATCCAAGTTAAGTGATATGAGAACTAGAGTAGAGGACTTGAATTTCTTGAGGCAAAGTTCATGAGCCAGAAGCATAATTTCTACTTCATCCAAGTCCATGAGACCAAATTTACTCTCAATAACATATACAACAGGTGCAAAATCAGATGGAAGACCTTCCAGTATAACATCTATATGATGTGATGAAGGTATATGATCACCATTGGAAGCAAGTGCATCCACTATAGTACGCACCTTGAATAGAAGTACTTGAATTGTAGAATTGTCAAAAATTAAGGCACGGAGTTCCACACACACGTGTCTTCTTCTGAAAGTAGTTGAACAAACGATCCCAAAGTTGATGAGAATGCAAGCATCCAAGAACACGAGAAAGAATCTCGTTAGACAGTGTCGATTGCAACCACACAAGCAACATCTGATCCTTCTGAAGCCAACACGAATATGCAGGATTAACGGCATCGGTGACGCGAGCTTCATCATCAACAAATTGAGGTGGGATTTTCGAGCACACGACGAACTTCGCTAGGTTATGCGCATTGATGTACGACTCGATTTGTTGATGCCATAGGTGAAAATTCTTTTCATCGAGCCTTTGCGAAATCTTGAGTGAAAACTAGAGACGATGACATTCCTCCGTTGACGTTATGACGATTGGCGATGAAACCGGTGAATCATGAGCGGAAGAAGTAGGTGACTTCTCTGGTGACAGTGGCATAGCCATGATTGAGGTAGATTGAAACCGAGCTAATCCGATACCATATTAGAAAGAGATGAAAAGATAAAGTTTTCATTTCAATTTAACTGAAATTGTATTTTTGTTATTGATGATTATAAATGTTACAGTTGTTTTGGTTTTATGTTGCAAGAGATGAATGACCTAGTTTTAACCGGTTATTATAGGAGGTTCATTCACGATTACGGAAGAATAGCAAGGCCATTGACCACATGTAGAAGAAAAATGCCTTCCAATGGAGTCCAGAATCGCAAACTTCCTTTGAGCAACTTAAGCAAGGCATGACCAATTTGCCTAAATTATCAGTACCTAACTTTTCAAAGCCTTTTGTGATTGAAACTAATGCTTACACATGATGCAGAGAAAAAAAAGACGTCTCTATGCTTAAACAAACAGACTTTTGAAAATAGTTTTCAATCATCATCACCTATGCACTTTAGAAAAGAGTATTCATATTTTAGACACATATTAGTCTTTTTGTTAGAATGGATGAAAAGTAAGATAGGTTAAAATAAAATGATAGGAAAAAAGCATTAGAAAGACTTTAAATTGATGTTAGTGATATGAGTGTGTTGTCTTCCCCTTATAGGCTTTGTTTGTTAAATAGAGTCAAAACTCTTCTTTAATGCAACTTCAAACTGTTCTTTCAATCTATTTATAAACTAAGGGCCAACTTGTTTCAGTTATAAAAAAAATGATTTTTATAGGCCATTTTGGGTCTACATTGTGTTTTTTTACCTAATGCATTGAATCTACATTGTGTGCATTGAAAATACTGAATTGATGTCAATGATATGAGTGTGTTGTTTTCTCCTTATAGACTTTTGATTAATAGAGAGTGACTATTACTAATGATCCAAAATGCAAGTTAGGCTTCAAAAAATGAATATAAATAATTATACATGGCATGATTACTTCTCATAAAAATTAAGTCTGCCTAAATTTTTTTTGTATTTTGCTTTTCTACAAATAAATGTAAGCTATGCAATCTATACAGCAACACTACAATCACCTTTCTGGGAAATATCACCATGAGGTTCAATTGAAGAATGTTGAGACACTTCTATTGCTGCCATAGCAGATGATGGTGGTTCCCTTTCATCGTTAACATGAGAGAGTTGAGAATTAACAAAATCTTCCGTTGGATTAATTTCTTGTAGATCAACTTCATTGGGATCACCAAAATGTGTGTGATTGACTTCATCCACACCATCTGAAAGTGTTGCGTTGTTGATCTCGTGACTTACATCACAAAACTGTGAATCATCGATTATAATATGATCGCACGGTCGTAGATCTTGATCGATCTCATTCCCTGCGTGCAGCTCCTCAATATTTTGCTCAGAAGTCATATGGTTAAACTCTTCTTTTATTTCCTCATCAGCTTCTTGCTTTAGATCATCATGGTTAAAATCGTCGTTTTCGTCATCTTCATAGCCTAGCTCAGAGTGATCAACCCCAAGGTGTGTGTCGCAGAGGTGCATATTCTCGGCATCTGCATGAAGCATATGCACAGAACTTACTGCATTTTCCACAGTACATAATTGTGCATGATGCTCCATCTCTCTATCCATGTGACTTAGATGCAATTGGCCAACCTCAATAGTGGTGCCATAGAAGTGAGGCTGTTCGTCCTCCTCACTGACGACATTATATTGAACCACACCATCCTTCCGCAATCGTTTACCCGCTCCACCTTTTCTTCTGACCCTCTCCTTTCCCCTTACTCTTTTTCCATGTTCGGCTTGAGGTGTGGCGGTTACTATTGTTGGACCACTGATTTGGTCTCTCAAACATTCATGTGCAATATATCTTATCCGAGATATTGATTCTATTTGTTGCGGATCTAACCCTTTGGTTGAAAAAGTATCGGCTAAGTGAGCAATATCCCTCAGACCAGCATTCTGCAAGGATTTGTTTATTTTCTATAAAAAGCATTTCAAATTTAATCTACAATTGCTACAGGATACATAAAACTTAACTCATGAAACATATATCCTTACCGTTCTCTGAAACTCTGATGACAGAGAAATAGGCCTCCCTATGAACTTGCGGGTAATCCTCATATACCAATCCATGTACTCGCTTTCATCAACACCCTCGTCCCCGTCGACAATGTGCAGCTGACGATCCATCCATTCAGTAAGCTCTGATTCCATTTTTCCGGATAAATCAACCCCGCCGTCAACTCCTCTACTCTTCCTCTCCCATCGCTCCACATCATCCGGAATTGATTGAAGCATGCCATATTGCCTTAAGCACCGATTGGGAAGATGTCTTTCAGCCTTGTCAAAGCATATTAGCATTGTCTTTGACCTCCCAAGAATTAAAGTGCTTTTGATATGATCTGGAATTACCATACTGTCCATGTTTCTGTAGGGGAGCCACTCCACCTGTAGATCTATACTAGTAAAACCGGATTCTATATCTTAAAAAAAATATAGAATATTACCATGCCTACATTTAACATGAGAATGAAAATAAGACTTACATCACATGGTTTTAGGGAATCCAAAGCTTTCCGATAAAACACCACATCGCGATTTGCAGTTGGGCCACTTTGTTTTCCTTTCCATCTAAGCACAAAGGGAAATCGATCGTGCATCATCATATCGAGATTGAGCTTTGGTCGTCCAACATTTAGGTGAAAGTAACTCCAACACTGCAAATGCATAATAATCAGACAAATCCTATGAAGCAAATAACACATACACGAACACCGACCAAACAGTGACATGTTGACACCAATATTAGTTTGAGAAAATGTCTAACACATGTATTAGTGTCGTGTCCACGACACCTGACACATGGTATATAACACACCTTCAATCTGATAAGGAAGAAAAACTACAGTTCAAAAGAAAATGATAAAGAGGACTACAACCTGGAGTAGTGTTAAACAGCCACTGATGGTGCTTTGAGTTCTTAGCGATGCATTTCCTAGTGCTCTATACAAGAATGACAAAGCCGCTGAGCCCCAAGCATATTGTCCACATCTAACAAAATTCTCAAACAACGGCAAATACATTACAGGGACCTTATTCCCTGTAGTTGTGGAGAATATGGTGCTACCAACAAGATAAAGAAGATAAGCACGAGTGTGTTGCTCGATCACTTCAATTGAAGCATTATCAGGACATCGAGAAAAGAACTCCTTCAACCAACTTAGCTTCACCATCCCGCCACTTGTGTAACCCGATTCGGGTGCTCGGCCAAGATACTTTTCACAAACGGAACTGCATGAGGTATATGTCAGGCCTATTACAGGTTCCCCGTCAATTGCCAGCCCAAGCAAGAGCGCGGCATCTTTAAGGGTTACTGTCATTTCACCAACATTCAAGTGAAAAGTGTTTGTTTCTCTTCTCCATCTTTCAACTAGAGCAGAGATAAGTGGATTGTCTAGACTAATAGCTGGAATTGACCTTAAGTATCCAAATCCAGCCTTGTCTACCAATTCAATCTGTTTCGGTGTAAGTGTCCACTGATCAAGTTTTGAAGTGTGTTCGTGACATCTGAGGGCACCGCGCTCCTGCTAATGTAATGAATTACCGAGAGAACAATTATACAAATAGTCAATATATGAAAATAATTTTCAGAAAAGAAACTGAAATATATAGTGAAGCGGAAAGTAGTGGCAGTTAGCAAAATGCACCTGCCCTTCCCAAACTGCTGTTGATACATGCTTGTCTTGATCATATAGAACCGAACCATCAATTGGACCTGGATTTGTTGTGTAAGGATCCACCACTCCCACTTCCATTACTGACAACTAAAATAAGAATAATGTTAAATGAAAGACTGAAGCTTGAATTTTTTTTTCTGATTTTGTTTTGAAAAAGAAACTTGTGAAAAAGGAAGGGACAATGCAATGGACAAGGGTAACGCAAACTCTTAAAAGAACAAAAGAATAAAGACGATAAGAAAAATTGCCAAACCGTCAAAAGGAAAAATGCCTACAGATTCTTAGCATGGTTGTCAAATAGGAGCTACAGCAACGCTAAAGCGCCGTGGAATTTGATCAAGTCGCTATTGCAGCTATATATGCGCTATAGCATTGTGGAGAAGTAGAATCCAAACAAATCATAATTTTTCTACAATCCGCAATTGACAACACTAATTTTAAGTATTAGTAGCCCCAAGGTCATAAGCAACCTGTTGAATGCATACGGTATGTTGAAACTTACGAAGCAAACTAACTACTAATAGAATTGGAATAAATTAACGAATTTCCAAAAGTACATTTTGACAGAAGTTCGTATCTTTCAAATCATCGAAGGAATGACAGCATGAGTTGTTGTTATTGTTTTTTATTGCTTACATATCTTGACAACTAATCTACATGAATTTTAAGATGAACTTTCTTTACCAGAAAAATTGAATGATTTATACAGCAGATTTTAGTGATGGATCCTTCTTGTAATAATCGAAAGGAAGCAATTGACAATCCTCAACTTTGACTTCCATCTACTTATGCTTCATTAAGATATGAAATTCTCTTTTCCTTAAGGAAACATCATTCTGAGGGGAAATTGACACTGTCGAAAATATGAGGAAACACATTATTAATGCAATTCGTTGATAAATAACAAACATGAAAGAGATATCATCAAATTTTATAGTATTTGATTGAACATGCATGTTGGTATTGATATTGAGTAATATGTAGCATCCAATCTAAGAGAATCTTATAGGGAAGAGGCAGAAGATGGTAAACGACAAGCAACAGGTGATTGTAGACTTCTGGACAGAGATATGAGTCTGTACGAATTGCATCTAATAGTTGTTATAGTTAACGTCTTAATAGCTGGTATGTAAACAGTTATAATTCCCGGATAGCGGTTTGTAGCAGCCAACACCAAAAACTGAGATGTCCTCCGTTTGGAATCTTTTATATACATATTAACTAAATAATATGAAGCTACTTAAACAAAACATATAAGCAAATACTCAAAATAGCAACAAAAATAAACAATAAGAAAATACCGTTTTAAAAGCCAAAAACAAACAAGTTTTAAGAATCTAAAGGCGTAAAGTAACTAGAAATCAAATCAACATTCATTCCCCTATATAGGAAGGAAATACCTAAAACATGCTATCATTATCATAATATTCTGAAGCATTTAGCAACCATCACCAACCATAATTTTGGCTGCTAAAGCGGGCACGACAGCTGCTACATACAACCTCTGCTACAGGCTTCAAATAACAGTACTTAATGCAATAACATGTAGTTTAGTCTTTCTTCCTCTTCCCCTATACCTCACACTTGCTTTTACCAGTAACCCCTAAATGCAAATAACATGTAGTTTAGTCTTTCTTCCTCTTCCCCTACTCCTCACACTTGCTTCTTCCTCTTCCCCTACTCCTCACACTTGCTTTTACCAGTAACCCTTGTTATCGCCTTTTATTGGTTACAGGAAATCTCAGAATTTGGGTTGGGCCTAACTCAACCCTACAAAACCGGCTTGTCCCCACATATAAAAACAACACATGCCATATCTCTAAGCAATGTGAGACTAAATTCACCCCTTCAAAGCCAACACAATGAAGGTGTTAGGGGCTGCAATGAGGCAAGCCAAAATGCCGCAATTAAGGCAACAAGGGGCGGACCGCAATTAAGGCGGAAAGTCCAACAGGAAAATTTCATTTGGTTCCCTTATAAAACTAAATCAATCAAAAACATCATACGAGTGACTCAAGTTCAACGCGTTTGTTTAACTTATGCTTAAACCGCAGAAGGCACCATTCATTCACAGGGAGAGAAACAAAAGCACGGTTATCAATCTCGGATAATAAAATATAGCGGTCAATCACAAAACCACTATAACAACATATAGCATACCAGGATTACCACTATTCTTATTTATAGAATTGGAATGAAGTAAAGGATTTCCAAAAGTAGTTTGACGGAAACATGTATCTTACAACTCAACCCATCAAGGAATTACACCATGAGTGGTTTTTATTATTTTCTATTGCTCACATATCATGAGAGCTAATCTATATAAAGTTTGAGAAGAGCTTTATTTACCAGGAAAATTGAAAAACTTACACTGCAAATTTTAGGGATGGTTCCTTCCTGTAATCAAACGAAGCAATTGACACAACAATTTTGGCTACCGTCTACTCATGCTTCACTGAGTTACAACATTCTGTTTTCCTTGTGTGAACAGCATTCTGAAGGGAAAATGCCACAGTCAGAAATTTGAGGATACACCATTATAATGCAATTAGTTGATAAATAATAAACATGTAAGAGAAATAATCATCAAATTTTATAGTATTTGGTTGAACATGTCTATTGAATGTTGGTATTGTAGAAATCGCATCTAATAAATTTTGTAAGAAAGCGTTATGCAAAAGTTGATGTTTTAAGCAACATTGATGAATGGTGAGCAGTAAGTGTAGTTATAAACCCCAGACAGCGATGCGTAATGGCCAGCACCGAAAACCAGGATGACAGCTGTTCTGAATTATTTTATACATATTCAATAGTCAATACTATAAATTCATGAAATGTTATTAAATAAAACAAAGTTACTAAAACAAAACATACAAATGATTACCAAAAATTGCAACAACAAAAAATCATATATACCCAAGAAATGCCAAAACAAACATCTAAAGGCTTAAAGTAACTAAATATAAAATCAAGATTCATTCCCCTATATAAGAATAGAATACCTAAAACATCCTGATACAATAAAAATTTCTTAAGCATTTAGCAAGCACTACCAACCGTAATTTTGGCCGCTAAAGCAAGCAGCACAATAGGTGCTACAGAAAACTGCTATGCTACAGACTTCAAATAACAGCGAGTCGCTATTATGTGATTTGTCACCATACCAGGTTGTTGACTACTTAGCTGGTAAGTTCACGAGAGTAATATAGAATCGTAGAATTTAGTTTAATCATTTTAAATACTTATATAACAGCGGTCATCCCGCTATGCCCCTATAGCATTTTGGGGGTTTGGCACTAAAGCCGCTATTTGAGATTAACAACCTAGATTAAAATATAAATTTTAAAAATAAAACAATAAAACACTTCGCGGCAAAAACAGGCTATTGAAAGCTCACCTACTTATCAAAATCCAGGTTTGCTTAAACCTCATCTGGATGTGCATTTCTTTGAATTGAATTTGACATAGGCCATCAATTTAAAAAGAAAATCTTACACCCTTACATTTCTTATCAAATGCTAGTCCAGAATTCCAACATAAAGACCTTCCTATCTCATTTCAATCTTGTGAATCAAACATTAATATTAGTCTCTAAGCCTTAACTTGTACAAAAACAGCCAAACACACTCATAAGAAACAGTGTACTCTCCCTCAGGGCTTAAACTGAAGAACTCTACATTAACAACCCTCTCAATTTCATGAAACTAACTCCCATAAACTAGAATAGCATCCACACACCAAAAGCACATAGCATATATTGTAGCATGCAAAAAAAAAACACCAACCCCCATTGAGAAAAGATGCAATCTTTAATCATATTGAACAAAAGGGTTTTTCAAATGAACATTCTTGAAAATTGTTATAGAAGAGAAGCAATTGGGTCACAGTGGGGAGAGAGAGGGAGAAGCAATAGAAAATGGTGAGAAGAGATCTCTGCATGGCCTAGCTTGTGTTTTTGAATTAATAAACAGAAAGAAAATTTATGTGAGAGAGAGAGACGTGCTTACTGTGAATGGATGAAAAGACGATACGACTTCCACCGTCGTCGCTTGGCTTAGCACAAGAGGTTTGAGGGCAAAACAACGCTAAAGGGGTATCTCTCAAACTCAATTGAGGTTTTTGGGTTTCTCACATTGGGACAATTGTTTGGGCTTTGTATAATGGCCCAACAACTTTGAAAGCCCATCATTTATTTTTTCTAATTACATTTTTTTAAAGGGAATGCTATTTAGTGGTGCCTCCCACATCCTTGAAAAATCGAAAGTGTTTTTTTATGTATTCGGAGATGCATCTCCGAATGCATCCAAAATCACATCAATCTTCTCTTTTTTGAGTTTCACCCCAGTTTTAAAACAATATGGTTTGAAAATACATCTTTGTATACTGTTTGGGTGTATCCGGAGATACATCTCTAAAGTACCCCCTACACTCATTTATGGGATTTTATAATTCATGCAACTGATTTAAATAAGAAGTTAATGATATTTTCGGCGATGCATCTCCGAAAATGTTCAACGGGAAATTTGATAAAACATCAACTTGCATGATTTTTTTCTTCATGCTAAAAACATACTCCATTGCGAAATTCTTAAAAAAAAATCCTCTCATTCTCGATCAACTATTTAAAATCAAAACATCATTCTTGTATTTCATCACTTCAAATGGAGCAAAACAAGTTGGAATTGTAGGTAAATATCATGTCTTTCATCCTTAATTCTTTGCATTAATCTTATCTTTGAGCTGAAAAATGAACGTTGAATCTGAATATGCATCTCTGGACAAAGTTAGGTGTGACCCGAATGTGCATATACGCATTGTCCTGTTAGATTGAATTTCAACATTGTTTTTTTGTTATTGGTAGTAATAGATATGGTGCACTCGAATATGTTTCCCAAAGTTATTGTGAGTGTGGGTGTTAAACTGGTCAAAGTGAAATATGATGTTAAACCTGATGAAGTGAATGATGATGTAAAACCGGATGATGTTAAACGCGGTGCTCGACCGATTATTGTCGAGGTAGATGTTCGTGCATAATTTACAAATAAATAAGTGCTTATTACTCGTGAACATATGCTACAATGGTTTCATATGTAGGAACTAAGGAAAATTGTATATCCAAAAATAACAGATTTGAAACCATCGTCAGAATTGGTTAAAACAAAAGGTGCCTCTAAAAAGGTCAAACTGACACAAAATGAGAACTCCACGAGACAGTTTCCTTCATAATTTGAACATATTAACTTACATTTTTCGGATTCCCCGACTCTAAGGTCCCAAAAAAGTGTTTTCAAGGGTGCTCACATTAGAAAACCATCTCCTGCACCTTTATTACCAAAAATCAAATATATTGAAGAGATGCAACTTTTTATGCCCAAATATATTGAGTGTGGATTATAGATGTTGAAGATGACGACAATCGTGTTTTCGAGTTCTTTCAGGTTTGCTCGGTAAAGGAGAAGACGACTATCAATTTGTTCGTCGTAATCTTATACAAGAGATAATGACACATAGGAAATCATACACAAAGTTATATTGGAACAAAACAAATTATGATGCAATTCTCGATGCTTCAGTTCATTGTATTACGAGTTCGGCTCCATTCGACAAATGGATGCGCTTCCTAGAAATAGGACACCTTATAGTAAGTACTTATGATGAGGTGTGTATTTATTTAACACGATATGGTTTCTCCGAAACATTCTCTCCACTTCTGAGTAAGCCACCTCAAAATTCATTCGAACGCATCATGCGTTTTGATTGACTATAAAAAAATATTTTGTTCAGGTTTATTTGAAACCGGAGTGTCCTATACCAACGACATCACCCGAGTGGACGACACATTTCACACAAAATATTGAAACATGGTCGGATCACTTTCTATAAAGGATGGAAGAGTTCACTGTAATACCCTAACTTTAATATTTTTTACTAATTTTTGAAGTGTTTATTTGTATATTGTTCATAATAAAAATTGTGTAATTTTGGTCTTTGGGAGATATAGGGATATTGTAGTAACTTAATAATTAAGAAAAAATATAGAGTTTGAGAATAGAGAAATAAAATAGGATTTTATTTAAATTAATTATAGATAATTTATAATAGTAAGGATTTTTACTAAATAATTGTTTAAGTAATTCAATTATTTAAATAAATATTTAAATGTTAAATTTATTTAGAAAATAAAATAAATATTTGGGATTACTTTTATTACCGTGTGTTAGTGTAAGAAGGGATGTGTAACCAATTGAGAATAATTTTGGGATATTTTAAAATGATTAATTAAGTGATATCAGTTAAAGTACTAATTTATATAACATTTTAAATTAATAGTAATAATTTGGGAGTTAGTAATAGTATATATATATATATATATATATATATATATATATATATATATATATATATATATATATATATATATATATATATATATATATATATATATATATATATATATATATATATATATATATATATATATATATAAAAGGAGCATATTGGGTGGGGATGAAGTCTTTTGAGAGAGAAAAAAATTAAAATTTTGGAGAGAGAGGAACGTCAAGAAATTGTAAAGCTTCGTTTAAGATAAATGAGATTTTTTTTTTATAGTAAGGTGTTTTTATATTTTTTGTTTTTGTGTGTCTCTGTCGTTGTATGTTTTGTGTTTTGGTCAAATGGAATTTCCCTACCTCCATATCTCAAAAGTGTTAATATTGTAAAATTATTATAATATATAGATTATAGATATAATTGGAATAATTTTGGTATTGATTGTTGTTAGTATTATGTGATCAAATTAGATAAGTCCTATTTGATCACTATTTGTTTACTTATAAATTTTTGATGATTTTAGAAAATTGTTTTTTTTTAATTTTACAAAATTCTTTTTGTAATATATGCTCCGAGTTATTTTAAAAAAAATATTATGTAGATGATATAAATGATTGTGTGATTCAACTGACAACAGGGTCGGTCATG
This sequence comes from Lathyrus oleraceus, assembly GCF_024323335.1. Taxonomy (NCBI): domain Eukaryota; kingdom Viridiplantae; phylum Streptophyta; class Magnoliopsida; order Fabales; family Fabaceae; genus Lathyrus; species Lathyrus oleraceus. The sequence continues at coordinate 388,151,077 of NC_066583.1, forward strand.
TGCATGGGCCCCAAATATTAGAGGATCCATATTTTTGAAAATTTTAATTTTTTTCAATAAATATTAATAAAAATAAATAAAATGTTATTAAAAAAATTCAATAATTGAAAAAAATATTATGATAAAAACTCATTACATACAAAAATTAAGATTGATCAAAACTTAAAATAATTATAATTAAATTTATTTTTAATTAATATATAATTGTATTTTTAATATATATATTTTAATTATTATAATTCTGTTTTTAAAAAAATTAGACCCATTTTTATAATTAGAACGGGACCTCCGATATAATTGGGCCGGCCTGACTACAATATAATAAAATGTCAATAATATATAACTATATATTTTCACTTTTTGTTTTCCTTTAAAATAAGTATTGTAATATCCATTCATAATTTATATTAACATAACATTCTTTTATTGTTATATTCTAATAATATTGTCATCTATTGAAATTCTAACTACAAGAAAGGGTATTTAATTATACTTGTAAGTGCCTGAAATGAAGTTTTCATACAAAGTTTACAATCTAATTATGATTTGGTTTTAGAAAATATTTGATTTATTTATTCAAATTGAATTTATTGTAAATAATACATATATTAAAAACTTTGAGATTTTACTCTGATTCAAACTTACATGTTTGACATGATCATGTTTCACAGCATACAAACCCAAATATATTTATTTTCTTGAAAAATAAATCTAAACCTCTCTAAGATAAAACATGTCGACATGAATCTTTTCATGTGTTTTCTAGTATGTCCAACTAGGCTGTTACCATAAAATTCACATGTTTTGAGAAATAATTTATTCTTTCCAAACCCTTTTTTAGACAATTTCTTTTTATTAAAATATTTTTTTTATAGTTTTCGTTTGGAAATATAATAGAAAGGAAAGTTTGAGTCACATTTTTGAAGTAATAGAATTAAAATATTATTGCAATTGGTGATTATTTTTGGAGGTCTTTTATTGGTGATATATGGTTCATACTCGGAGCCTATTATTGATGAATAATTGACTAAATAACTTTTGGTGATTTATATTGGCTTGGGTGCACTACTTTGTTTGAACACTAACATTTCCATGTATGCATATACATTGGAGTTAGGTGAGACTTCAGTCCATCTGATGGCCTCAGATCTATTTGGTGGGATCTTTAGTCTAATTGAGAGACCAGAGTCGGGTCTCATATCTATTTGGTGGGGATTGTTGATTCAAGCGAGGGATCAGAGACCGTGGAAGAAATCAGTAATATACCTCTGATATCCACAAAAATTTGGTACCACATGCATATAGGTGAAGGAGTTGGTGCATAATAGCATCGCATATATTGAGGATGATATATGTGTTTGTATTAGTGTATATGTCTGTGTATTAAATTATTATTATCATTTTATTGCTAAATTTCATCGTTATTACTTGTAAGTGTATTCTCACCCCCTTGTTTGTTTTGTTGGATTGACTTTTTACAATATTGTATAAGTAATCAGCAAGAATGATAGAGTGTGATGATCGCGAGATGGCTTCGACGCCTCTCAGCATTTATCAATTTTTTTTTATTTTAGTCGAATAAATGCTCTGATCTGTAACATCGGGTATTTGGGCGCTTGTATTTTCATGTTTGAGTTGTAACTCTCTTTTATGGAGTTTTCAGAAATATTTTTATTCAGACTTATGATATGTCTTTATTTTGACTTCCGGTGTGAATTAACTAATTGCATCTTTATGTATGAGAGTTTTTGATGAAGTAACATCCCATGTATGATTTCATCATTAAAATTAAAGTTTGGGGTTTAAAGTGTTATATAGTGGTATCAGAGAAGGTCGGTCAGTTCGACCATGTTGTTTGTGATATTAATTATTCCTGGTGTACGACATGTGTGTGAACGTTATCGATATAATGTTTGTTTTAACAGTTGTTTACTGATATATAGAGAGATGGTTGTAAGAAATGATCGGTTTATTGCTGATAACTTGATAGCTTTGACTCTAGTGTTGCAACCTTAACAGAACCCACAGGTTGAGGATGCTGGATCCTGTGGACTAGATAGGGTTATGAGGAACAAACCACCAACCTTTAAAGGAAGGCATGATCCACAAGGTGCACAAGTTTGGTCGTAGGAGATCGAGAGAAAATCTTATGGCATGTGTAGATACCTAGACGATTCTTTATGGTGCTTATATGTTGTTTGAAGAAGCAGAGTATTGGTGGGATAATGCTAGACATAGGTTGAGGCTAATGGTATAGTGATTACTTGGGCTGAGCATTTTTGGAAAAATATTTCTTGGTTGATGTTGTTGCACCCCAAAATTTGCCCTCTATTTTTAACTCTAACCAATTTTTTGTTTCACATTCATTTGCATCATCTTCATAGCATAACATTTATTTTTCTCTGTCTTAATATTAGCCGGAATAATTTCTCGGAATTTACAAACAGACGGGTCAAATTAACTTTTTAACTGTGCCTAAAATTAGTCAACGAAAAAATGTCAAGTTTAAGTTTGCAAATGTCGGTAACATTAATCTGCGGTTCACGTGGTTTAATTTGACATGCTAAAAATATTTTTACGACTATTTTTGGTCATATGTTGATCAGTCTGAGCAGTTTAAACGGTCATAATTTTTATTTCAAAATCCGACCAAACGCTGTATTTTTCCGAGTCATTTATTTCGCGCTGATTATTTTGACGTGTTCATTTTATTTTTTCGAGCATTTTGGTGCCCGACTTTTATTTTTTTTTTAGTCTATTTATTTTTATATTGGGTCTAGAATAAATAAATAGGTTAATTAGTTTTTATTTTAATTTTAACTATTTTAATTATTTAATTTTATTCAGTTTTTAATTTAATATTGGGTTTCAAAATAAAATTAGGCCCATTATCATTAACCTAATTTGTTCCTATATATATTTACTAGCATGACTGATAGAGTAGGGGGAAAGACAGAACAAAGAAGAGAAACTAAGAGAAGAACTGACAGAGTTCAGAGCAACCTCCAGAGGCAAACCCTCAGATCGCTCTGCAAACCTCACGGGTGCAACTCAATTTCAATCGATCCTCCCCAATCAGGTTTGCCCTATATCCATCATCTTTATGCCTTCAATTTGAATTTTCTGAATATATGAGGTATTATGGGTGAATTTGATACCCTTTTGATGCATGTGTTTGACAGGAGGTTTACATTTTGATTTGGGGGCAACCCTTGATTACCTTTTTTTTCTCTAACCTGTTTGTTGAGTTTCTTTTTTGTGAGGGCTCACATGACTCTTGCAGAGATGGTTTGCGTGGTTTTCCACTTTATTTGTAGGATACCACCTGGAGGTTTCTTCCGATTACCTGTGCTTAATGGCTTGAGATATTTGTTTGTGACTGCTTATTCCAAAGGATGAGAGACTACTTGGATCATCAATATGATCTCAAGAGGGGAACTCCCAATGTGGTTTTATTTTCTTTTCCCTTATCTCTTGTATGTTTAGGAATTTAACCCTTTTTTTTCTCTCCATTCTAACCCAAGCCAAAACTTTTTTGTGCAAACAATAACTTTTGTTTTCAACATTAGAAACCTAAGCCTTATGCTTTTGATTTTCAAACTTATTTTTTATAACACTTATTTTGAATTGAACCTTTTAATCCACTTTAACCGTGTTATTTCCTCTAAACCATAAACTTTTTCTTAAACCTTAACAAACCTTATTATTATTTCCTATTTTCGCTCATTTTTATGTTATTCATACACTGTAACTGCTTCGCCCTTGTAATATTTTAAGTTTTAACTTGTAATATTTTCATTTTTACTTTTCGCCATCTTTATTATGTAACTGCACCAAAACGTTGTAATAATTAGGATTTTATTTTCTGCCATTTATTTTCTGCCATTTTATTTTTCTGCCATTTATTTTTCTGCCATTTAAATTCCTGCCATTGATCCTATATTAACTGCGTGGTTTAGTAATGTAGGGCGTGAAAACCTACTAAATTAATTATTCAATATTTTTTCTATAACCTTTATATTTTTGTAAATAAATAATAAATACTAACTATTTTAATAACTTTTTTTATTACTTACTTATAATACTAAATCCTTATATATTTTGTAAATAAAATCTAATTGACCATTTTTCTAATTGAATAATAATAATAAACCTATTAATCTAATAATTTGATATTTTCTATAATCTTTATTTATTTTGTAAATAACTAACTTAATATTTTTCATATAACTCTTTTATTTTATAATTTGTACATTAATGTATTTTAAATTCTTTTCTTATTACTAATTTATTTTAAACTCATATTTTTCTAATAACTTCTAAAAAAATCTAACTTGGTTAACTTAAAATAATTTCTTTTAAAATTCTAACCTTTTTATTATCACTTTATTATTATTTTATTATTGCTTTATTACCATTGTTTACTTATTATTTTATTATTATTTACTTTTATCTATTCTATTTTTGCTTCATTATTTTCCTTATTTTAATTTTGTTTTATTTATAATATTAGGAACAAATGTATAGGTTGTAAATTTATTCTTTCTCGCCTGATTATTATGTATCTGTCCCATAGCCATGTAATAGTTTAGGAATTTATTTTTCTTGCTTTTATTTTTGTAAATATTTATTGCGTGGTTAGTAATTTAGGGAGTGCAAAAAACTAACTGTAAATAATTGAACTTAGAAAATTAAATTCAAGACAAATATCTGAAAAATAACACTCACACACGTAAGTCGATCTTTGATCGCCATCTGTACTTCCTAGGGTATTCCTCTTGGTTGCCTTCTTTAAATGGTCAAGTCCCTCGAAAATAGGGGTGTCTTAAGCAAAGTCCCTTCAAACAGAAAAATCATCAAGTCCCTATAAACTTAAAAGATCAAGTCCCTACGAGGTTGCCTACGATATAATGATCTTGTCCCTTCGGTAAATATGATGATAGTCCCTACGAGTTGCTAAAGACACCCCTTATGTTGCCTTCATTGACCATACGATGACCCTACGCCCGTCCCTTAAACACATCCAAGGTAATGACTACATATTCCTTAATAATAGGGACAGTCTTACCATTGAAAGAATATACGAGAACACGAAAGACTTAATCTAGGGTAGGTATCTCATAGTTACTTACTCACACTTTTCAAAATTACTTTTACACCTCACAATTTCTAAACTAGGCTTTGTATACACCCATACGAGGGTCATTACAAAGTACTTAAAGAAAATTTTCTAATCACACACTACACTCTTGCAAACAAACAAAGTGAGCTAAGTAACTAAGAGCCCATGGATAACCATGGATATAAAGGGTGCTAATACCTTCCCTTTGTATAACCTACCCCCCGAACTCAAAATCTGTTTAAGGTCTTTCCTGTTCTTTTATGTCCTTTCCTTTTGGATAAAATAAAAGTCGGTGGCGACTCTTGCTATCCGCGACATTTGCTTTCCAAAGCAAAAACACACAAAGTCAGTTCACCGTGTGACAGAACTGGCGACTCTGCTGGGGACTTAATAAAAGAGGGGTACCCTTAGGAATTAGATCACTTTAAAATTGTTTGCCTTGTTTGCTTTATACTTATCTGTTGGGTGCTCTTATGTGTGAAAGACCCTAACCCGGATCTAGTGTACCTTAGGTAAATGGCAATAGACCAAGGAAACTGTACGGCGTATATCGATATGGTTGATCTGGTGGCCATAGTTAGTGTGACTTCTTGGTTGGTGCTTATGTTCCTTAAGCAAGTTGAGGATAATATGAGGCTGCCATATGTTGTCAATACACTAACTGGCTTTTAGAACCCTAGTCATCCCATCTTGGCCTTTAGAAAGTAGTGAGATAACCGGCTTTGGTGAAGACTGAAGTTGGTTGATACTCGATACTACACTCATTGAGATCCTAAACTTGGAGGGTTTTGGTTGGCAAGTAAGTTGCCTACTGAACAACCACCCTTGTGAAGGATCAATGATTTTGAATCCCTTAGAACCTGGTTACTTTTGTAGGACAGGATGAATCAACTAAACTTCAGGGGAGGGTACTTACCTTTAAACCTCATGCAAGCCTTCAAACCTAGGGTTATTGTGTGACTTGTTTGTGTGTGCCACATGTTTGTGATTGAGCATAACATCATAGCATCATCATGCATCATAAGCATAGCGTTTTCACTAACCATTTCAAGGACCAAAGGATTTATCTTTGTTCTTTGTTGCAGGTCATGGCTTCTGCTCGTAGGAATACTATCCGGATCAACTTTGTAGGAATACCTCCTAAGCTTAAGGAATTGGTCTCTCAAGTTTCTGAAAACTCCCAGTTCATCAAGAGGCATGGTCACCTACTGGATCTAGTCACCTCAGGGTTCAATGAAGACATGATGAGTGTCCTGTTTCAGTTCTTTGACCCTAAACATCATTGCTTCACATTTCCCGACTATCAGCTGGTTCCTACAATGGAAGAGTTCTCCAAGCTTCTGGGTATACCTATTCTTGATCAGAAACCCTTCACAGGCTTGGAAAAAGAGCCTAAACCTGAAGTCATTGCTGCAGCCTTACATTTAAAGAAATCAGACATTGTCCTAGAAACAAGGAGTGGAGTTAAGGGTATTCTTGCTAAGGTATTGATGGAGAAAGCTCAAGTATTCCTGAAGGCTATGAGTTATTATGCTTTTGAGGAGATCTTAGCCCTATCGATTTATGGCTTATTACTGTTCCCCAACCCAGACCAGTTCATAGACGTACACGCCATCAACATATTTCTGACTCGCAATCCAGTGCCTACATTACTTGGAGACATCTTACACTCTCTTCATACCTGTACTACGAAGGCACGAGGAACTCTGATGTGTTGCATACCTCTATTATCTAGGTGGTTTATTTCTCACCTTCCTCGATCAGTGATGAAGAATGAACAAGGGTTCAGGTGGTCCAAGAGGATTATGTCACTTTCTCATTCAGATATTCGTTGGTGCTCTAGATCTATGGAGAATGTTACCATCATTGACCGTTGTGGGGAGTTCCCTAATGTGCCATTCCTTGGCATAAGAGGGGGCATTACTTACAACCCTTCTTTAGCTCTACGTCAGTTTGGTTACGCTCGGACTGATGGTCCTCATGACATGCTTATTCAGGGTATTGTGTTCGACTACGACAACGATCTTCAAGGTTACCGTCAAAGGTTCATACGAGCATGGGGTAAAGTGAACAAGGTTGACAGCAAGACTCTGGAACCTAAGTACACTATTCCTATGGAACCATATCTCAATTGGGTACGATCTCGTGCTCAGACTCTTATGATGCCATATCCTGCTATCCTGCCAGTTACCATGGAGCCTGTTGCTGAAGGAGATACTTCTTACATCATTCTTCATCCAGACATGCCCACTGACATGGAAGAGTTACAGAGGTCCTGGATCCAGTTGAAGGAGCAAAGAGATACTTTTGAGACTCATTATAAGGCAAGTCAGGAAAGAATCCTGGAGCTAACAAAACAACTTCACGAGGAGCGGAATCTCAACTCATACCTCAACACAAAGAGGAAACGTCCATGGGAGACTTAAAACCCCATTTTTTTTATTCATTTCATTTTTATTGTAAGCCCAAGGGGCAAACAAGTTTATTACTAATAAAAGTTTACTTTTTGGTGGTTTAAACAAATTTAAATCCTACGGTCCTTGAAAACATTGCATAAGCATCTACATACCATATTATTGCATCACAGGTTTCTTATGAACAGGTATCTTATCTTCTCGCTGTTTACCTCAGAAATGGCTCTTGAACAGACTGCCAAAGATCTCCAGGCTCAGAATGCACAATTCCAAGAGTTGATTCTGAACTTGTCCAAGGGGCAAGATGAGTTGAAGACATTGCTGGCTAAGCAGAAGAAGAAGACTAGAAGATCAAGAGGCCTTATCAACCTGGGAAGAAGATTCAAAGGCCCTGTCAAGATCACTTCCAAGGGTCCTATCAAAATTACTGCTGAAAGCCTGGTGAAAACTGTTGTTGAAGTTAGAGTGCCTCCCATGATTATTACCACTCCTGGCCCTATTCCTTATACTTCTGATAAAGCTATACCCTGGAATTACGGTTCTGATGTTTATATCCATGGTGTTAAGCAGGAACCTTTGACTGATACACCTGTTACTGATGATAACCTTGATGTTGATAATATTGTTGGATCTAGTAAGATCACCAGAAGTGGAAGAATTTTCTCTCCTCCAGCTACCTCAAAAAATACAGTTCCTCCAACTACTACCTCCACTTCTGAGCCAAGTACTGATGCTCGAGGCAAAGGTCCTGTGGTTGAACCTGTGCAAGCTGAAGCACCGACTGCTGAGAATCTCTCTAAACAGATGGAAGAAGTGTTGAAGATCATTCGTAAGAGTGATTATGATATTGTTGACCAGTTGGGGTATACTCCCTCCAAAATTTCCATGTTGTCTTTGTTGTTGTGTTCTGAGGCTCATGCTAAAGCCTTGATCAAATTCTTAAGGACTGCTCATGTACCAAATGAAATTTCTGTGGATCAATTTGAAAATTGTGTTGCACATCTGACTTATGATAATGGGTTAGGTTTTTCTGATGCTGACTTGACTCCTGCCAAAAGAAACCATAACAGAGCTTTACATATCTCCATTGAATGTAGGGGCACTACCTTGTCTCGTGTGTTGATAGACAATGGCTCTTCATTGAATGTACTTCCCAAAGAGGTTCTGAACAAGCTCAGTCCTGAAGATGCTGTGTTAAGACCAAGTAATATAGTGGTGAGAGCCTTTGATGGTTCAAGAAGAGTGGTGCATGGAGAAATAGATCTCCCGATCAAAGTAGGCTCTCAAGTCTTCGATTCTACCTTCTATGTAATGGATATTCGTCCTGCGTACTCTTGTTTGCTTGGGCGCCCCTGGATCCACGGGGCAGGTGCTGTGACCTCCACTCTACATCAGAAGCTGAGATATCCAGTGAAGGGAAAGATCGTAACCGTTTATGGAGAGGAAGAATATATGGTCAGTCATGTGAATACATTTAAGTATGTTGAAGTGGAAGGTGAATATGTTGAGACTCCTTGCCAGACATTTGAAGTAGTTCCTTGGGTCGTTCCCGCTACTGAAGCTCCTCCTGTGGTTAAAAGAATTCCTGTGGTTACCAGAGTACCTCCTACAATGGCTTCCCTCAAAGATGCTAGAACTGTGGTTGAAGAAGGTGGTTGTACTATTTGGGGTCAGCTTCCCGACATTCCTTACAAGTCTGACAAGTTTGGTTTGGGTTTCACCGCAGAGTCCCAGAAGGCTGTTCGTCGTGCTCGTGCTGTTCGTATCACCAATCAAGGGAACATGAAAGATCAAATCAATGCTGTGGGTGACTATAATGAAGACTACAATCTGGATAACTGGATTTTTCCTACTGTGGGTGATGGGCTCAACAATTGGAAGACTGAAGACGTTATTCCTATCTCCTTTAGTCAGGAGTAAATACTATTACTGTGTTGTTATTTTTTAAGCCTTGTGCCTTACCCGGGGCACAATGGTATGCTTGTTTCGGGATGTCATTTCATTTGCATACTTCATTCAATAAAAATCAATGGACGTTTCGTTTTCGTAAATATTGGGCTCTTTGTTTTTCTTTTATTTTATTTTCATCAGCTATGTGTTCTTACACACACCCACATCACTAAAATACAGATCCTCATCCACTCTGGATCCTGTTGATAACAGTTCTACTATTGCCAATTATAATTTCGAGAATCCGATCTATCAAGCTGAATATGGAAAGGATGAAGATTGTGAAGTACCTGTAGAGCTTGCTAGGTTATTACAACAAGAAGAGAAAGTTACACAGCCGCATGAGGAATCAATTGAGGTTGTAAATCTGGGTACTGAAGTAGACAAGAAAGAAGTCAAAATGGAAGCAGGCTTGGAAAACAGTGTCAAAGAAAGATTGAGTCGGATGTTACGTGACTATGTAGAGGTTCGCTGGAAAAATCAAGAAGTATCTCCAAGAACCTATAAATCTGATGCCACCAGTTGAAGGAAGACCTCTAATCATGTATTTGACCGTGTTAGAAAATTCAATAGGGTGTGTGTTGGGGCAACATGACGAGTCTGGTCGAAAAGAGCATGCAATATACTACCTTAGCAAAAGGTACCGACTGTGAAACAAGATACTCCCAGCTCGAGAAAGCTTGCTATGCTTTGGCTTAGGCTGCTCGCCGACTAAGACAGTATATGTTGAATCATACCACTTTATTGATTTCTAAGATGGATCTTATCAAATATACATCTGAGAAACCTGCTCTCTCCGGAAGAACAACAAGATGATTGCTGAACTCTGCACGCAGTTCAAAATAAAACACCATAACTCTTCTCCGTACCGGCCAAAGATGAATGGCGCCGTGGAGGCTGCTAATAAGAATATTAAGAAGATCATGCAAAAGATGACAGTAACATACAAAGACTGGCATGAGATGTTACCCTTTGCTCTTCATGGTTATCGCACTTCAGTGCGCACTTTGACAGGGGCAACTCCTTTCTCTTTGGTCTACGGAATGGAAGCCGTGTTACTAGTGAAGTTCAGATTCCCTCTCTAAGAATCATGAAAGAGGCAGGTTTAGACAAGGATGAATGGATTCAGACTCGACTCGACCAGATAAATTTGATTGATGAGAAGAGGTTGGCAGTTGTTTGTCATGGTCAGATGTACCAGAAACGGATGATCAAAGCTTTCAATAAGAAGGTTAAGCCAAAGGTATATCAGGCTGGTGACTTGGTAATCAAGCGTATCATACTACCACAGGGTGATCCTAGGGGCAAGTGGACTCCTACATATGAAGGACCATTTGTGGTCAAAAGAGTATTCTCAGGAGGTGCCATGATGCTTACTACTATGGATGGTGAAGACTTTCCACAGCCTGTAAACGCAGACATAGTTAAAAAATACTACGCATAAAAAGAGACCCACTAGGTTGACTGGCCTAGGCAAAAATAAGGGCATCCCGGCAAACCAAAAGGGTTCGGGCAAAAATTAGGGATATATATAAAAAAAAATGTACACCCGGCAAGTCGAAAACCTGAAAAGGCGGCTTGGGCAAAAAAGGGTATCCCGGTGGATTGAAAACCTGAAAGGGCAATCCAGGCAAAAGTTAGGGATTAAAGCGTATGACTATGTCTCGTTTGGATCACCCATGTAACTTCAACTGATGGTGCTACCTAAATCAAGTTCAAACAGATAAAGATCAATCCAATCGTTTCTGTCTCAACAGCAGAAGATGAGATATTTGAAGATAATGGCAATAGTAGAATTGAAACTCAATAGGATCATTTTTCACATAGCTGTTTTCTTTGTTTTATAAAAAAATTTACGACGAATTCCTCTTACTAGGATTTCTGTCTCCTTGTACAAACTTGCCTATGTATAGGTCACTTTGTGATATAAATAAAATTTCATCTTTGAATCCAGATTTACTTTTACTCTATTTACATAAGCGAAAACGTCCATTGGTTGTGTTTAAATGTATGTATGCTTTTGAATACGATTGGTGTCTACCAGAAATGCATAAAATGCAGTAATAGTATTTACTAAGGACGAGCGAAGGTAGTAGTTCAACGAAGCTTCGCCGGTTCATCCCCACTACAAATCCCCAGTAGAGCAAATCTATCTTTATAGATACTTCGAATTACGTCTCCCCTTGAATTTATGTCCATCTCTTTTATCCTCAGTCGAGATACTCAGGAACTTATTCCTTCAATAGAAGTACGACGAACGAATACGGGAAGTGACAAATACTATACTATCAAACAAGACGGGAACGAGTTCCTCATATTCTTCAGCAATGAATCGGGATTTATTTTCCCTAGACAGCAGTTGTTATACAAAGATATCCGGACGCTTCAGGCCGCATGATTCATACATACATCATTTACATCATACCATAGCATATCCATAAGTGCATAATACATTTACTTAGATGCACCATGCCATGCATGCATACATATTGCATAAACTAACCTTTTCCTTGCAGGATGGTTATATACAGATAAAATACTATCAACAATTTACAACAGGTCAGAAACGATCTATACGAAGATCTAGTGCTGATGCTTAATCATTACTCAAGGTGTCCTTGGATAGTAGGCAAACGGTCTATACGAAGATCTATTCCCTAGTCCAGGATATTTTCAGGAGATTTCATCCTGACACTCTTTTGTTCTTGGATATTAGGCAAACGGTCTATACGAAGATCTATTCCCTAGTCCAGGATATTTTCAGAAGATTTAATCCTGATATTCTGTTGTTCTTGGATAGTAGGCAAACGGTCTATACGAAGATCTATTCCCTAATCCAGGATATTCCCAGAAGAGATAATCATCACGAAGATTTATTTCTACTGGTCTATTCAACAATTCAAAACAGTTCAGAGACGATCTATACGAAGGTCTAGTGCTGATACTTAATTCAGAAAGAAATCGCCACGAAGATTTGGTTCTGACACTTAAATTAAAAGTATGTTCTTAGATACGATTCAGAGACGGCCTATACGAAGACCTAGTACTGATATCCAGTATCAACATCAAGATATTATCACCTCCTGATATTATGGATGGCATCTATAAGCCCATCTCCAGTTCTTCTAAGTGGCATCTTCAAGCCCACTTAAGCATATACAACCAGTCATCAGTGTTACTTTACGCACCGGCGAGTGCAAATTTTTGGGCTTTTGTGTTCAATCCCCTTCAACCTTCCAAGTCACGAATGGCACACAGGCCAATCTAACTCCTCAGGTTTCAAAAAATTGAACAGGGGCAGCTGTTGCACCCCAAAATTTGCCCTCTATTTTTAACTCTAACCAATTTTTTGTTTCACATTCATTTGCATCATCTTCATAGCAAAACATTTTTTTTCTCTGTCTTAATATTAGCCGGAATAATTTCTCGGAATTTACAAACAGACTGGTCAAATTAACTTTTTAACTGTGCCTAAAATTAGTCAACGAAAAAATGTCAAGTTTAAGTTTGCAAATGTCGGTAACATTAATCTCCGGTTCACGTGGTTTAATTTGACATGCTAAAAATATTTTTACGACTATTTTTGGTCATATGTTGATCAGTCTGAGCAGTTTAAACGGTCATAATTTTTATTTCAAAATCCGACCAAACACTGTATTTTTCCGAGTCATTTATTTCGCGTTGATTATTTTGACGTGTTCATTTTATTTTTTCGAGCATTTTGGTGCCCGACTTTTTTTTTTAGTTTATTTATTTTTATATTGGGTCTAGAATAAATAAATAGGTTAATTAGTTTTTATTTTAATTTTAACTATTTTAATTATTTAACTTTATTCAGTTTTTAATTTAATATTGGGTTTCAAAATAAACTTAGGCCCATTATCATTAACCTAATTTGTTTCTATATATATTTACTAGCATGACTGATAGAGTAGGGGGAAAGACAGAACAAAGAAGAGAAACTAAGAGAAGAGCTGACAGAGTTCAGAGCAACCTCCAGAGGCAAACCCTCAGATCGCTCTGCAAACCTCACGGGTGCAACTCAATTTCAATCGATCCTCTCCAATCAGGTTTGCCCTATATCCATCATCTTTATGCCTTCAATTTGAATTTTCTGAATATATGAGATATTATGGGTGAATTTGATACCCTTTTGATGCATGTGTTTGACAGGAGGTTTACATTTTGATTTGGGGGCAACCCTTGATTACCTTTTTTTTTCTCTAACCTGTTTGTTGAGTTTCTTTTTTGTGAGGGCTCACATGACTCTTGCAAAGATGGTTTGCGTGGTTTTCCACTTTATTTGTGGGATACCACCTGGAGGTTTCTTCCGATTACCTGTGCTTAATGGCTTGAGATATTTGTTTGTGACTGCTTATTCCAAAGGATGAGAGCTACTTGGATCATCAATATGATCTCAAGAGGGGAACTCCCAATGTGGTTTTATTTTCTTTTCCCTTATCTCTTGTATGTTTAGGAATTTAACCCTTTTTTTTCTCTCCATTCTAACCCAAGCCAAAACTTTTTTGTGCAAACAATAACTTTTGTTTTCAACATTAGAAACCTAAGCCTTATGCTTTTGATTTTCAAACTTATTTTTTATAACACTTATTTTAAATTGAACCTTTTAATCCACTTTAACCGTGTTATTTCCTCTAAACCATAAACCTTTTCTTAAACCTTAACAAACCTTATTATTATTTCCTATTTTCGCTCATTTTTATGTTATTCATACACTGTAACTGCTTCGCCCTTGTAATATTTTAAGTTTTAACTTGTAATATTTTCATTTTTACTTTTCGCCATCTTTATTATGTAACTGCATCAAAGCGTTGTAATAATTAGGATTTTATTTTCTGCCATTTTATTTTTCTGCCATTTATTTTTCTGCCATTTTATTTTTCTGCCATTTATTTTTCTGCCATTTAAATTCCTGCCATTGATCCTATATTAATTGCGTGGTTTAGTAATGTAGAGCGTGAAAACCTACTAAATTAATTATTCAATATTTTTTCTATAACCTTTATATTTTTTATAAATAAATAATAAATACTAACTATTTTAATAACTTTTTTTATTACTTACTTATAATAATAAATCCTTATATATTTTGTAAATAAAATCTAATTGACCATTTTTCTAATTGAATAATAATAATAAACCTATTAATCTAATAATTTGATATTTTCTATAATCTTTATTTATTTTGTAAATAACTAACTTAATATTTTTCATATAACTCTTTTATTTTATAATTTGTATATTAATGTATTTTAAATTCTTTTCTTATTACTAATTTATTTTAAACTCATATTTTTCTAATAACTTCTAAAAAAATCTAACTTGGTTAACTTAAAATAATTTCTTTTAAAATTCTAACCTTTTTATTATCACTTTATTATTATTTTATTATTGCTTTATTACCATTGTTTACTTATTATTTTATTATTATTTGCTTTTATCTATTCTATTTTTGCTTCATTATTTTCCTTATTTTAATTTTGTTTTATTTATAATATTAGGAACAAATGTATAGGTTGTAAATTTATTCTTTCTCGCCTGATTATTATGTATCTGTCCCATAGCCATGTAATAGTTTAGGAATTTATTTTTCTTGCTTTTATTTTTGTAAATATTTATTGCGTGGTTAGTAATTTAGGGAGTGCAAAAAACTAACTGTAAATAATTGAACTTAGAAAATTAAATTCAAGACAAATATATGAAAAATAACACTCACACACGTAAGTCGATCTTTGATCGCCATCTGTACTTCCTAGGGTATTCCTCTTGGTTGCCTTCTTTAAATGGTCAAGTCCCTCGAAAATAGGGGTGTCTTAAGCAAAGTCCCTTCAAACAGAAAAATCATCAAGTCCCTATAAACTTAAAAGATCAAGTCCCTACGAGGTTGCCTACGATATAATGATCTTGTCCCTTCGGTAAATATGATGATAGTCCCTACGAGTTGCTAAAGACACCCCTTATGTTGCCTTCATTGACCATACGATGACCCTACGCCCGTCCCTTAAACACATCCAAGGTAATGACTACATATTCCTTAATAATAGGGACAGTCTTACCATTGAAAGAATATACGAGAACACGAAAGACTTAATCTAGGGTAGGTATCTCATAGTTACTTACTCACACTTTTCAAAATTACTTTTACACCTCACAATTTCTAAACTAGGCTTTGTATACACCCATACGAGGGTCATTACAAAGTACTTAAAGAAAATTTTCTAATCACACACTACACTCTTGCAAACAAACAAAGTGAGCTAAGTAACTAAGAGCCCATGGATAACCATGGATATAAAGGGTGCTAATACCTTCCCTTTGTATAACCTACCCCCCGAACTCAAAATCTGTTTAAGGTCTTTCCTGTTCTTTTATGTCCTTTCCTTTTGGATAAAATAAAAGTCGGTGGCGACTCTTGCTATCCGCGATATTTGCTTTCCAAAGCAAAAACACACAAAGTCAGTTCACCGTGTGACAGATGTGCATGGCAAGAAAAAGGTTGAATTCCTTGAACTTAAGTAAGGAAATATATTTGTTGCAGACTATGCTGCCAAGTTTGAAATTTTGTCTAGATTCTGCTCTCACTATAATTGGGCGGAGGCTGAAATGTCTAAGTGTATCAAGTTTGAGAAATGATTATGCCCAGAGATTAAATAATTTATTAGATATCAAGAAATTCATCAGTTCTCCGTGATGGTTAACAAGTGTCGTATCTATGATGAAGACAATCGTGTTAGATCCCCCCACTACAAGAGTGTTAGTGGCAAAAGAAATGATAATCAGAATCATGGGAAGCCTTATGTTGTTTATGATGGTAAAGGTAAACAGAAGTTCCAGGAGCAGAATAATGGTAGGAAAAGTCAAAGTGGGAGAGGTGATACTTCAAATGTGGTGTTCTTGGTCATCGTATTTTAGAGTGTATTGCGGCGACATGTTACAAATGTGGGAAGGTTGGGCATAAGGCTAATGAGTGTAAGAGCGTCGCAATGGTTTGTTGTAACTGTTGAGAGACTGGTCACATCAGTACCAACTACAAAAAATCTAAGAAGACGCATGATATAATAGTTGGAGGATTTTTTTTTTCTCTTAGATCTTATACGAAGTACATGCTTTATTAATAGGATTCATTTAATTACTATCATTGATACGGGTACTACTCATTATTTTATATTCGTTGATTGTGTGAAGAGATTAAATCTCATTGGGTCCCCTATGGGTGGAGGTATGATAATTGATACTCTAGTTAATGGGTCGGTGACCACTTATTCAGTTTGTTTGAATTTCCCTCTGATGATATATGGTAAGTACTTTGGTATCAACTTAGTCTACTTAACATTGAATAGGCTTAACGTTATTTTAGGGATGAACTTGCTTGAGTTCAATTGTATGTATATCAATTGTTATTCCAAGGCAATGTTATTTCTTGAGTTCGTGGAAGAGAAAGATCCTTTATTCATATTGGCCATTAAGATGAAAGAATTCTTGAAAGATGAAGCCCAAGTGTTTGCGATGTTTTCTTCTTTATAAATAGGAAGTAAGACATCAATGGTTGATCTACCAGTGGTGAAATAATTTCCAGAAGTATATCCAGATGATATTATTGATCTATTGCCAGAGAGATAAGTTGTGTTTTCTATTGATGTAGTGTCGGGCACCAGACTAGTATCAATGACATCATATAAAATGTCTCCAGTAGAGTTAGAAAAATTAAAGAAACAATTAGAAGACTTGCTTAAGAATAAATTTATCAGACCAAGTGTGTCTCCTTAGGACGCTCTGGTGTTATTAGTGAAGAAGAAGGACAGTAGTATGAGATTATGCATTGACTATCGTCAGCTGAACAAAGTCACTATTAAGAATAAATATCCTCTTCCTAGAATCAATGATCTTATGGACCAATTGGTTGGAGCATGTGTTTTTAGCAAGATAGATTTGAGATCGGGTTATCACCAAATTCAGGGAAAAATGAAGATATCTCAAAGACTACTATTAAAACTTGGTACTGTAACTATGAATATGCAGTGATGTTGTTTAGAGTTTCTAATGCCCCTGGTGTGTTTATGAAGTATATGAACATAACTTTCCATCCTTATTTGGATAAGTTTGTTGTAGTTTTCATCGATGATATCCTAATATATTCCAAGTCAGAAGAGGATCATGCAGAGCATCTCCGTATTGTGACTCAAGTTCTGAAAGAGAAACAATTGTTTACCAAGCAGTCTAAATGTGAATTCTGGTTACTTAAAGTTAGTTTCTTGGGTATGTGATTTCCAAAGGTGGTATAGTGGTGGATCCTTCGAAAGTAGATGCAGTATTACATTGGGAAGCTCCGGAGATTGTTACTTATATTAGAAGTTCCCTTGGACTAGTCGATTACTACAGAAGATTCATCGAGGATTTTTCCAAGCTAGCTTTACCGTTGACTCAGTTGACCCGAAAAGGCTAAGCATTCGTGTGGAATATCCAGTGCGAGGAAAGTTTCTGAGAATTTAAGAGGAGGTTAACTATTGCACCATTTTTAACCTTACCAAATGCAAAGGAGCCATTTGTAGTATATTGTGACGCATCCAAGATAGGGTTAGGTGAAGTACTTATGCAAAATGGCAAAGTAGTGGCTTACGTTTCCCGACAACGGAAGGTTCATGAGAAGAACTATCCTACACATGACTTAGAATTGGCAGCAGTGGTTTTTGTATTGAAGATTTAGAGAAATTACTTGCGTGGTTCTAGGTTTAAAGTATTTAGTGATCATAAAAGTCTAAAATATCTTTATGATCAGAAGGAGCTTAATATGAGGTAGGTGAGATGGTTAGAGTTCTTGAAGGATTTCGATTTTGGTCTGAATTACCACCTTGGTAAGGCCAATGTTGTAGTTGACGCTTTGAGTCAGAAGTCATTACATATGTAAGCCATGATGGCAAGGGAACTGGGGTTGATTCAACAATTCAGAGACATGAGCTTAGTATGTAAGGTGACTCCTAGTAGCGTGAGATTGAGTATGCTGAAGCTTACTAGTGGTTTTCTCGATGATATCAGAGAAGGTCAGAAGTTGGACATAAACTTGGTAGATCGACTATCTTTCGTTGGTCATGGTGGAGATAAGGATTTTAGAGTTGACGATAATGGTGTGTTGAAGTTCCTTAATAGATTATGTGTGCCTGATGTGCCGAACCTGAAGCGTATGATTCTTGAGGAAAGTCATTGAAGTGGCTTGAGTAATCATCCTAGGGCTACTAAGATGTACCAGGTTCTGAAGAAGATGTTTTGGTGGTCGGGTATGAAGCGAGATATTGCTCCATTTGTTTATGCTTGCGTGACTTATTAGAAGTTGAAGATTGAGCATCAAAAGTAGTTTGGTATGATGCAATCATTAGATATACCTGAATGGAAGTGGGACAATATCTCAATGGACTTTGTGACTGGGTTTCCGAATACTGTGAGAGGAAGTGATTTGATTTGGGTCATTGTTGATGGGTTGACTAAAACGCCTCATTTCATATTGATTAAGATCAGTTTTATTATTATAGAGGTTGGCTGAGCTTACATTGAGTATAGTTTCCGACAGAGGTCCGAGATTCACTTCCAAATTTTGGGAGAGCTTACAGGAAGCTCTGGGTGCTAGAATGGGGTTGATTTTTGCATATCATCCACAAATAGATGGTCAGACCGGGATGACTATTCAGTCTCTGGAGGATTTATTGAGGTCTTATATTCTGGAGCAGGGCGGTGCTTAGGACAGTTACAACTATCATTCTAGTATCGACATGGAACCTTTTGAGGCTTTATATGGTAGGAGGTGTATGACCCCCCCTTATGTTGGTATGATTTTGGAGAGAGTGTTGTACTTGGACCTGAGATTGTACAATAAACGACTGAGAAAGTTAAAATGATATGAGAGAAGATGAAGGTATCTCATAGTAGGCAGAAGAGTTATCACGACAAGCGGAGTAAGGATCTTGAGTTTCGAGAATGTGATCATGTTTTTCTGAGAGTCACTATTGTGATCGGTGTTGGATGTGCTATGTAGTCTAAGAAGCTTACTCCTCGCTTCATTGGACCATATCAGATTACTCAGAGGATTAGATTGGTTGTCTATCATGTGAATTTACCCCCATCTCTCTCGAACCTGCATGATGTTTTCCATGTGTCACATCTCCTGAAGTATATTCATGATCCGTCTAACGTAATCCAGATGGACGATGTGCAGGGTCAAGATAATTTGATTGTTGAAGCATCTCTTATTTGAATTGAGGATAGAGAAGTGAAACAACTTCGTGACAAATAAATTGTTCTTATGAAGGTTGTTTAGGGAGGACCTACTGGAGGTTGTATAACTTAGGAGCCGGAGAGCCGGATGAAGGAATCCTATTTAGAGTTGTTTTCACCAGGTAATTTTCGAGGACGAAAATCTTTTTAAGTGGGGGAGAGTTGTAACATACCAATAAATAAATAATGATTTTTACTAATTTTCGAAGTGTTTATTTATGCATTGTTTATTTTATTATGAATAATGATGTATTTTTGGTGTTTGGGAGATATAAGGGTATTTTTGTAACTTAATAATTAAGAGAATTATAGAGTTTGAGAATAGAGAAATAAAATAAGATTTTATTTAAATTATTAGAGATAATTTATAATAGTAACGATTTTTATTAAATAATTATTTAAGTAATTTAATTATTTAAATAAACATTTAAATGCTACATTATTTAGAAAGTAAAATAAATATTTGAGATTATTTTTGTTACTGTTAGGAATTACATGAAGTTAGAATTATTTAATAGAGGGGGTAAGTGTAAGAAAGGGGGTGTGTAACCAGTTGAGAGTAATTTTGGGATATTTTAAAATAACTAAATTAAGTGATATTAATTACGATAATAATTTGTATATTATTTTGATTTAATAGTAATAATTTATATATATATATATATATATATATATATATATATATATATATATATATATATATATATATATATATATATATATATATATATATATATATATATATATATATATATATATATATATATATATATATATATATATATATATATATATAATCGTTAGAGATTTGTTTATATTATAATCGGTAAGGAGCGTATTAGGTGGGAAGGAAGCGACACTTTTGAGAGAGAAAAAAGAACCAAGGCTTTGGAGAGAGAGGAACGTCGAGAAATTGTAATTCTTCGTTTAAGGTAAAGTGGGATTGCTTACAATAAGATGATTTTGGGCAAAAGGATGATAAGAGTTTCCTTACCCTCTCATCAACGAAAAAGGTCCTTGTATGTTAACCCTATTAAACATGTTTTTATATTCTGTGTTGTTGTGTTTCTGTATGTCTGTGTTCTTGTATGATATCTGTTTTGGCCAAATGGGGTTTCGCCAACTCCTATAGTCACTGACCCATGATAGTATCTCAAAAGTGTTAATATTGTAAAATTGTTATAATATATGTATTATATGTATGATTGGAGTAATTTTTGTATTGATCATTGTTACGATATGTGATCAAATGCGATAAGTCTTATTTGGTCACTATTTGTTGATCGATAGGTTTATGAAAAAATTGGATGACCAAATGGGATTTGGGAAAACCCTTTTTAGTCAATTTACAATGAAATTGGTGTGGTACTGTCGCTACTAGGGTTTCAGGAGCGAGGAACCGAGACTGAACAAAAGGATTTCCTATCGAAGGCAAAATCAAAAGAGTCACCACTGAATTTTATTTGGTTTACCTCTATCGGAGAGGATAGGAAAAATAGTCGATAAAATCCTCAAAGAGAAAAGGTGCACACAAGAAGTGCAAGGATAAAGAATCGGTCTCGCAACCGAAACTTGGGTTCAGAAGTCGGTTACACAAACGGAAGATATTAGCACCCCTCACGTCCATGGTACTCCATGGGAACCATTTGGGTTGTTTACATATGCGAGTATTTATCACGATTATTGTTTTATTTTCAAAAGAATTCATAAAAAGAATGATGAGACTCAGTTTTTTTTATTATTGTCCTCGCCAAGGATTTTGGTCCTTATGCCTATGTATCACTCACCGGGGATGAGGAATCAGAGCTCCGTAGTTCGAAGTAGAAAATGTTTGTGTGTTGGTTGATTTTACCTTTGAGAAAAGGATTTTCGGAATGGTGTCCTAAGACACAAAAAGATTAGGTTTTAAGGGGTGTGTTGATTTTACCATGAACAAGGGTTTTATGAAAATAATGTTTATGATTAGATTGCACTAAAGTCTATGGGCGAAGGTGAATATTCTAGACAACAAATCAAGCGTCTTGCGTCCAAAATAATCAGAGTGAGGGTGGAAATGCTCTGTTCTCACTCATTCTCCACCACTTAAGGCTCGTGGCGCACAATACTAATCGTAGTTTTAAATATTTTTGAATTTGATTATGAAAATGCCACTTGACGTTGAATCAAGGGTTTGCTTATTTTGATTATGAGATTGGGTAATGCAACATGCATGCAAAGTAACCAACAAGAAAATAAAGGGTCTCATTGTAAGGTAACCCAAGAGAAAGCATTGTGTGTGCAAAAGTGACCTAAGCTAAACAAAGGATAATGGTCTTACAAACATGTCCCCCTATGGTGGTGCCATGACGCCATTCTCACATCCGGAATGTAAGTACAGATGAAATCCAAAGTTCACAGAGTATCACAAAGATAATGTACAAGGCCTCCAAGATAAGGTCCTAGGATGAGATCCTCTGAGTCCAAGTGGATTAAGTGAAATAGATTATTTTTTGGTACTATAATTTTATCATGTTTTTGTTGTTTTTAAATGTAATGATAACAATAAAGTAAAGACAAATAATAAACATGCATGATGAAGTTTCTACAATGATGATAATAAGGATAAGTACTTGAATGTAAACGACATAAAAGTAAATAACAAAAAAAGTAAAGGACAAAGTAACAATGATAATAACAATAACAAAAGGTTAGTGGTAATCAAAGTTAGTAAAGTTAGGTTAAGTTGGTATTATGAACAATGGACCAACACTTGAGGATTATCTATCCTTAGGTCAATAGATTCAAAATCTGGCGCATTGGGGGATAACTTATTGTCGCGGCGGGAAAATTCTGAGTGTAAGCTATTGATTAACTTAACTCGATTGAAACAGAGTCGCCACCGGACTTTTATTTATTCCAAAAGGAAAAGGGAAAAAAATTGAGAAAATCTCAAATAAAACTAGGTACGGAAGTCAGTTATGCAAGGGGAAGGTATTAGCACCCCTCACGTCCGTAGTACTCTACGGTATCCACACAATTCTGTTTACTTAAAGGGTGTCTAAGTCTAAAGCTTAAGAGCTAATGGGGAATGCAATGCATGGTAGAAAGTTGATTTATTTACAAATAAAAAGAAAAGGTTTTTATTAATGTGCCCAACACGGTTGTGAACCTTTGTGCCTATGTACCCCCTTAGTGAGGGATCATGGTATTCGTAGTTCACCTCAAAAGTTGGTTTGTTTGTGTTTTTTAGGCGGATAATGTTACATTCACACTCTAGCATTTTTGACGACTTACCGCCCGACCTTTGGGGACTTACATGTCGCATTGCGCAGAATGGAAATAACACATCCTTTGTTAAGAAAAAGGTTTACAAAAGAAAAAGGGGCCAAGAGGCCAAAAAGAGTTTGTTTTGGTTTGTATTTTTGCTGTAGATAGTGATGAGTTAATCCTAATGTAGGGACATTCTTCCTTCTCTACTTTTATGAAAAAGATTTGAGAATTGGTCCATAATAAAAGGCTATGAATAAGGGAAATAACAGTAAGCGGGATGTACCGCCTCGTTACCCTCTTATTACTTAAGTCTTGTAACATGTGAACCAACTCGTTATGACTTAGTGTTTTGAATTTGATTAAGAAAAAAAAGGTCTAATGCGGCTAAGGGGAGACTACACAAATCTCTAACATTGTCATGCAATAGTGGCCCTAAAGTCGAGGATAGGGGAGACTAAGCAAAACCCTGATGTTAGCATGCATGGATAGAATCCTAAGGTCTAATGACTTATCTTGCACAAGATGAAGTCAAATCCTAAGGGAGCATGGCAAAGAAATAATAAAGAAGTAAGCAAGGATAAACAACATGCATACTAAGATCAAGCAACAAAACAAACTCACAAAGAGGATGCATAAGATCGCCACAAGATGTAATGCACACGAAGCAATACTCAAGTAATCTATGCAAAACAAAAAAAAACTAATGTATGATCAAATATCCATGTGACAAGGCAATGACAAGCCCAAAGTCACCAACATATCACAAAGGATGCCAAATGATCAAATCACTAAGGCTAAAGCATAAAACAAGTACAATTCACACAAGTGAGAGATATCATCGCACAAAGGAATCATGTATCAAAGGTCAAACAAGGAAGGTATGATCACTAAACTATTAAAACAAACAATAGAAGGAAGTATCTAAGACATACCAATAATTATCAATCATTGAACACCATTCAACAAATGAAATAGTCCTCAAGATACAAAACTAGCTAGCGAAAACATCAAACAAAGCTGAAAGGAAGCAAACTTGTAATGCAAGCAAGAAGGAAGGACAAAGATGAAAGTAATGAAAGATTCACATAAACATGAAAATATACTTCAAATATCAATTCAAATATGGATCCTTAACCCTAAAGGCCTCACCATCAAAGAGGAAAGAAAACAAGGTGAGAGGAGGAGAAATGTTGCTTCCCAAAAGTCATCAAAGTGGACTTGTAATTGAATGCAAGCCATATAATCATAGAAGCTATACCTTAAAGTTAAAATGACTTTAGAAGTCAGTGGAAAACACACAAGATTCAATTCAATATGGATCAAAGATAATTGGCAAAGGAATGCATCCAAATAATCTCCTAACCTTTATCACATATGAATGAAAGTAAAGCAACAAAGACAATCATAGCAAACATAAGTTAGGGAGATTAAATGGATCAACCAAATTGATCTTAAGTCCCTAAACATGTCATGAGAATAAGATAAAGAAATGAGAATCATCTCCTTAATGGTTTGCATCAATGCATTCCATGTATATCACAAAAACCACAAATAAACATAAGAAAGAAACACAATCAAAGAGACATATCAAGGTGATCAAATGAAGTCAAATGCCTCTCAAGTCTTTTAGAAGACTATCCTTGAGCTTATCATTCTTCTAAGCATCAATGGAGTCAAGGTCAAAGCAAAAGTTGACTCAAAAGATCAAAAGGATAAGAAACTAGGGTTTACAAACCACACAAACTTATATGCTTAAGGTAAAAACTAAATGATCAACTTAAAATGTTTAACAATTGAAAATAAGTTGACATACCAATTAAGCATCCAAATGATCACAACATACCCAAAAATAAGCCTTAAATTATGTCCACAAGTTTCAAAATGAAGTTGGGTTCAATTACACTAGGCAAAAGGGATGCTCATGATTAAAAAAACCAAAGAAAATAGAAAAATAAGACATAAAATCCAAACAAAAATATTTACAGGAGCTAAAACCTCTAACAAGTCATAGGCATATCCTTTCTCAAGCCAAAAAATCAAGGAAGCACCAAAACAAAAAGAAAAGTTGAAACTAATTCACAAACTAGTCTAAAAAAACCTTTGAACAAAATAAATTTGAACAAGGGACAAAAACAGAAGCAAAAAATCTACAAAAATAACAAACATCAACTTAACATCTTACAAAAGCTATAAAATATTTTTGTGAATTTTTATGACCAATGAAAGTGAAGGAATTACATTTAAACTTCATATAGAAGCCATAAAACCTCAAAAAACCATTTAAATCTTGTCCGATTTTGAAAACAAAGTGAAACTAAAAATAAATTTGGTCCAAGACCACCAAAAGTTCCTGATAACTCAGAGAAATATGAAAATATTTTTTGGGGATTTTTAGGATTCATAAATTGACCATAAATAATTAAATTCATAAGCTATATAAAAGAAATAACAAAATATCACATTTTAGCAATTAAAATATCAAAAATAGCAAACTAAATGGAAAAATAAAATAAAAATCAAGAAAAAAAATTGACACAAATATCTTTCAGCACATATTCTTTTTATATTTTTTTTATAATTAAAAATATATTTAACAAAATAAACAAGTAAAAGAAAATAAATGACTAAAAAACAAAGTTGGTCAAACATGTTAATCCATGCCAACTACATGGACCAATGAAAATCTCTCCCAATCATTGGATGCTAAAGGACAAAATCAAGGCAAGTCAACCACAACACACCACATGGCCATGCAAAAGCAAAAAAAGTTTCAAATTCTTCACCAAAATTGTGTTTCACGGTTTTTAACCAGGGGGACTTCCAATCCATTTTTCTCTTTCATTTCTTGATGAAATAAAAAGTTGTAAAAACCAAAGTTGTATATATCAAAGAGATCTACAACTTTGTTTTATAAATTATTTCAAAAGGATAAAAGATGCGAGAGAAATATGGGCGAGAAGTTGGCTAAAAATCACTTTTTCACTTGAAATCATGTTTCACGATTTTCACCCAGGTAACTTCACTTCCATTTTTCTCCTTCATTTCTTGATGAAATAAAAAGTTGTAAACACCAAAGTTGTAGATCTCAGAGGGATCTATAACTTTGGTTTAGAATTTTTTTTCAAAAGGATGAATGATGAGAGAGAAATCTGGGCAAGAAGTTGGCTAAAAAATCATTTTCATCAAATAAATTTCAAACCAAAAATAAAAAAATCAAGCAAGAATCAATGGAAAGTTTCAACATGAAAAATATTCTAAACAACATCAAGAACACATACAATAATTTCCAGATCTTGAAATGCCATGGTTAGGGTTTGGCAAGGTTACCAAGTGGAGAAAGAGTCTATTGCCCTCTTGTGCTTCCAGAACCAAAAGAAACCCAGAAGCTCTTGTAAATTCTTCTTCCTTGAACTCAAATAAAGAGTTTTAATGTTCAGAAATTATGGAGAAGAAGCTTGATTCAAGAGGGAGAAAGATAAGACCAATTTGGTGGTTTTTTGTGAAAGGGGGAGAGAGAGCTTGTGTGTCCTGAAATGGACGACTTGGCTTGCTTATATAGGCCCCCAAAGTGAGGGTAGAAGAGTCATTACAAGCAAAGAGACGTTGGAAGGCATAAATGAAAGATAAGATCAAAAATCAACTTGTTAAGCAAGGCTGTGTTTTATTCACATTTGACTATGGGGTTTGTGCATTTTGGACACCTCATAAGTGCAGTAGTACATGGGAAAAATATGGTACAAGTTAGTGGAGTGTGGAGAGAGAAACATCAAAGTTACCAATTTTGGCAAAAATGAGGTTTTAAGTGCAAAATTGGACAATATGGTTGCATGGATGCAAATAGAAGGCAAGGTACTCTTATTCATGACTCAAATAGGTTATGGGCTTGATTTGAGTCAAAAAGAATAGCTACATTTTGTGAAAATTGAGTATATGCAAAACTAGGTTTTAGTAAATTCATAGAAACCACCCCTTGGTCGCATGGCCATAACTTTCTAAATTTTGAGATTTAGCTCAAGTTCTTATACGTTTTGGGAAGTTCTTGAGATACCCTACAATTTTCATGTTGGGATAAATTTGATTTGAAACCTTTAAAGTCTCCAAACGTGGTCCAGAAAATGGTTGAATGGTGAAAATGATCCATAATTCTCAAAAGTGACCTATAATGTCTTGCTCCATAACTCTCAAAATAAGAATTTTTTGGACATGGAACCAAAATGACAAACTTGTAGGTCTTCTTCCCAGATTTCCCTTGGATTTTTACACTTAGAACCAAAATAGAACCAAAATAACAATATGAAGTAACTTTGACACTTAGAAAAATTTCCACTTCACCAAGTTACTTCATGAACAAGTTAGCTTCCAAAACCACATTTCCCTTGGATTTTTTCCACCAAAAGCCATATGATGTTGAAACATGATCTTTGACTTCAAATTTGACCAAAAGCCCACTTGGTCAACAATTGACTTTTGTTGCCTTTTGCTCAAATAATCAAATAATCAAGAATAAGCCACTGAACATAAAATAATACCAACCAAAGGTCCATGATCCAAATGAGGATGCCCTAGTACACATACAAGCCACTGAGAACCAAGTTGCTTAAGAAATTTGTCACAAAACAACCTTTGACCAACAATTGACTTTTTCACTAATCAGGTCAAAATTCAACAATCATCCAATGCTTTGAGAAGTCTTATGATGAGTCCAATGGTCATACTTGATACCTTGGGCCATTAATCTATCAAAGAAACCAAGTCTTGATGAAAATTCAAATCAATTCTTGAGAGGGGCCAAAACCCTAATTCCTGATCAAAAGGCTTAGGGGCTAAGTAACTGAAGCCACGCCCTGATTCCTCAAAGATTCTTGGGGAATTCAAAAAGCCAATGATCTTGAATCAATAAGATACCCATGAGCATAAGGTCCCACACAACTTGCCTTGAAAATTTCCATCTTTAACTGATGATCACAAGCTCCAGAAATCCTTGATCCCATCCACAAGTACCAATGTAAATGCAATGTATGAGAAGCAATAAGCATATGATGGTTGAAAACCAAGTGAGTAAATTTTGGGGTGCAACAGCTGCCCCTATTCAATCAACTTAAACCTAAGAGAAAAACCAGAGTTTTGAACTATCAAGGTAGAAGGGGATTAAATACCAAAAGAACCATAAAACTTGCGATCTGGGTGAAACAAACACTATTCTAAACGCAACAGAAGCAGAAACCGATATGAAAATGACCAACGCCAGGTCAAACCAAGAAGAAGTGACCAATGTCAGACCAAATCAAAGATAGAAACTGACCGACGCCAGGTCCAAACAAAAGGAGAGATGATCAACGCAAGGCCAAACCAAACAACTGACCAACGAAAGGCCAAACCAAAAACTGAAATTGACCAACGCAAGGCCAAACAAA
This sequence comes from Lathyrus oleraceus, assembly GCF_024323335.1. Taxonomy (NCBI): domain Eukaryota; kingdom Viridiplantae; phylum Streptophyta; class Magnoliopsida; order Fabales; family Fabaceae; genus Lathyrus; species Lathyrus oleraceus. The sequence goes on from NC_066583.1 coordinate 388,179,510, forward strand.
AGAAGAGATGATCAACGCAAGATCAAGTCAAACAACTGACCAACGCAAGGCCGAAAACCAAAAGGAATGATCAATGCAAGACCAAACCGAACAACTGACCAACGCTAGGCCAAAAACAAAAGGAATGATCAACGCAAGATCAAACTGAACAATTGACCAACGTGAGGCAAAAAACAAAAGGAATTATCAATGCAAGATCAAACCAGACAACTGACCAACGCAAGGCCACACACAAAGAGGAATGATCAACGCAAGATCAAAACAAAAACTGACCAATGCAAGGCAAAACCAAAGAAAAGAAATGACCAACGCGAGATCAGATCAACGACTAAAACTGACCAATACAAGGCCAAATCAAAAATGAGAAATGATCAACGCAAGATCAAATCAAAGACGGAAACTGACCAACGCGAGGCCAAATAAAAAGAGGAATGATCAATACAAGACCAAACCGATCAACTGACCAACGCGAGGCCAAACAACAAAGGAGTGATCAATGCAATATCAAGTCAAAAATTGGAATTGACCAACGCAAGGTCCAACCAAAGGAAGAAATGATCAACGCAAGACCAAATCAAAAACTGAAACTGACCGACGCAAGGCCAAACAAAAGGAGAATGATCAACGCAAGATCAAACCAAAAACTGACTAACAAAAGGCCAAAGAGAAATAGCCACAAAGGACTCAACAGGTGAATACCAAACATTGACCTCATAAGAGGATCACACAACAGGTGAAAGATTTCCGTGAATAGCATTAGGTAATAACCAAAGTAAGCTTATGCCTTAATGCATGTTTGAATTTTTCTTTTTATTGTTTTTTTCTTTTGGTAGATGCAATGAAATATGATGCATGAAAAGGGGCGCCCTGCCGGGGCGTGGCAAAAAGAAAACTCTGAGAGAAATCCTGAACTGATCTTGATAGGAGAAGATAAACCAAAATAACTTGTCTACCATACAATGGTTGCAAAGCCTGGTGAGGAATTGCAAAAATAATTCACAAACTTTGCTGGAGAAATTAAATTTCAATGCAAACTCTGACGGGGAGAAGAGCAAACTTGTCACTGCTTCCGCTAGGAATGACAAATGAAACTCTGCGCTGCTGGGAATAAGAAGAAGTCAGGCGCAAAACTCTTATGGGGAGTGAAGTAATCTTTGCGCAAAAAACTTCAAAAACACTCTTCTGTTAGAGATATGAGAAATCTTGAACAAGAAGTCTCAACAAAGCAACTCTACTGGGGAATAGGAAAATTCTCAACCCAAAAACTCGGCTGGGGAATGAGAAAGTTCACACAACTAGAGACGAAAACTCAGATGGGGATCAAACTCTACTTCAAGAATAAACATGTACCAATCAAGAGATCCCCCTGTCTCAAATTCTACAACTGAGTGCGATTGGGATCCATATCAAAGTTGTAGTGGTAATATGTTACAAAGGCATTCACCAGCTCTCTCCAGCTTCGCACATTAGCCCTCTCCAAAGACATGTACCAATCAAGAGATCCCCCTGACAGACTGTCTTGGAAGAAATGCATCAACATTTTCTCATCATTGGAATATGCAAACATATTTCTGAAATAAGCATGCATATGAGTCTTTGGGCAAGAATTCCCCTTGTACTGGATGAACTCGGGTACCTTGAATTTGTTTGGAATTCTAAGCCCGGGAACAAGACCCATGTCATTGAAATTCATCCCCATGACATCTTGGTTCTCCATAGCACATAACCTTTCTTTCAGCATATGAAATTTCTCATCAACAACATTCTCTTTAGCATTGGAATAGTAATCCTCATATTGATCATCTTCTTGCATAGGAATCTGCATGGTCCTTCTAGGATGAGCCAACACTTGCTCAGTTGGATTTTTGATACGGACATTCCCAATATGTGGAGGTGGCAGAGGAGGAGGTGGAGGATTCCCATCATGTCGAGGTGTGGGCGGATGAGAAGGAGGAGGAGGAGGGGGGGGGGGGAGATTCCCATTGTTCTCATTATCGTTATTATCGTCTTCACCAAATGGATTATCTTCAATGGGCCTAAGGACAATCACCTCAATTTTTCTTGCCTGATTGCCATATTCTGCATTAGTTCCATGAACTGATTCATATGCGCGGTAACTTGCTCTTGCATTGCTTCCATATCTGCTTGTATCCGTTCCATCTTTCGCTGCTCGTTGGCACGAGTTGAGTAGCGGTGAAAACTGGAATTTGCAATCTCTCTACAGAATAAAACCAAATAGAGATAAGAAGACCAGCCACAAATGTATGTTATGTTTTATCACTTCCAGGAACTCAAAGTTTTATCTCTTATTAAGATGATAACAAAAAATACCATAGGCGATAAAAGGAAACACTGCTAAAATTAAATGCTCATCTCATTAAAATTATTAGAACAAGAATGCAACTGAGTTCAACATAGAGTAAATACAAAAATGCTAAAAGATAGATGCCCCATCCAACAAGTCTGGAGGTGGTCACAAAGTACAAAACATCAAAATACAACCAAAAGTAAGCTAATCAGACATCTCTACATAATCTAGAGGTCCAGTCTTCAAATGCTTCTGGCTCCAAGCTTTGGACTCCTCGAACAACTTCTTTGTGTCTTTATATCCGAGTTGTTCAATCAAACTTTTGATGAGAAGGTCCTTGTGATGCATAATTACCTCCATGTACTGGAACTCACTGCATAACTGGCCGCACCTATCACAGCCTTCACTAGGATTTCCTTTTCTTCATTCAGCTTCTTCTTCTTTTTAAGAGATTTGTCAAGGAACTTCTGGCATTCCTTGAGATTAAACTCAAGTCTCTTCTTTTCACCTTTGACTCTACCAACTTCCTTTTGTTCATCTTGCAACTTCTTTTCTAGGATCTTCAACTCTTTCTTGTGCTCTGCTTTTGACTTTGCTTTGGACGCTTCCAATTTGAGATTCCTCTATTATGATTTGAATAATTCTCTCTTTAGCTCTTCTATTTATTCGTTTCTGTGTTCAACTTGTAACACCCTTCTAAATACCCCAAATTATTTAATTAAAATAATAACATGTTAATCAGAGTAATTATGCCCCGAAGGGTGTCACACAATCATTTCACAAACATTTATCAAAACATCCTGTCATGCTCATTTATTTATCAAATAAAACAGTTGCATAATACGCAGCGGATACAAACCATCAACATTCAAAGCATGTACTACATTACATGTAAAGTTGATCAACAACTAAATTAAAACATAGTCAAACATCCCCTCCCGATGTTACATCTACCAGAGCATGACCCAATAAGGACGACACTAGACTCCATAGCACTAGCTTCTACTCAACTCACTGCTCGTCACCTGAAAAATAGTTGTAAGGGTGAGTTCTTCAATCAATATAATGAGCATTATAGAACAACATGTAATGCTGAGTAGATAACACATTAATTCACCCTAATCAAACTACGCGCTCAGCAACGGCAATATCCATCCAACCATCATATTCAACAGTAAAAATCTCAATCATATTCAACATTACAACACAACACACAACACACATATGATACTGGAATGCATCCATTCATATCATATGCCATACATTCATTGTGCAATGAGACTCTTATGCATGCGGTACCGACTATGTTGTGAACATATAGTTCAACCTCACCGTCCAAATCCAGGCACGGCTACCAAGCTCACTAGTCCCACTCATTTGAGACATAGTGACTCACTCACTAATTCCTCACCATGGGAATTAGCTACCACCCCAAATGGGCCATGATATGCACGCTAATCACCTAGCATGCAAACAACAACAACAATCAACATGATTTACTCACTAATTCCTCACCATGGGAATTAGCTACCACCCGAAGGCCACAATACGCATGCTAATCACCTAGCAATGCAACATCAACGATAATCAAGAATAGACACATGCTCACACTCTAAGCCATAAAATAGTCTATTCACAAATGCATACATTCACAACATCATGTATACCATTCTACATTATCAACACAGTTTATCACAAAAGCATATTATATCATGCCAAACAACAACCACAATATTAGTACACTCCACCAATATCTATACTGCTCAACACAGCGGGAATTAATCTCTATTACATCATAGGCCAACATAGGCCAACCCTCAAATAGGCACACAACATTAAAATTAACATTTTTCCACTCTGCAACAGCGTTAACCGGTTAACGCCCTGGGTTAACCGGTTAACGCAGCACAACACGCCTTCTGTCTCAAAATTTAACAGTGTTAACCGGTTAACGCCCTGGGTTAACCGGTTAACGCAGCACAAACAGCCAAATATCAGAAATTACAACAGTGTTAACCGGTTAACACCCTGGGTTAACCGGTTAACGCAGACAAAACAACACATATTCATAATCCAACACAGTGTTAACCGGTTAACACCCTGGGTTAACGGTTAACGCAAGACAGAAGCTGTTCCTGCGCTAACTCAAGGCAGAATGCAGAATTCTCCGCATTTTCCGCCATTGGAGGACTTCCGGACCTCCGAATCCGATTCCGTAAAAAGCCATACGATCGGGAAATTACAACAGACTCAATTACCAACTAAATTTCAACTTCTAACACGGTTCATCCAACAAAATTTCAGCATTCACAATTCCCAATTAGGGTCAATCAACAGCTTATCACTACCCATGACATATTATCCCATAATACCGTTAATTGACGATAAACCCCCCTTACCTGAGTTAATCCGGCGAATCTCTAAGCTCAAGCCCTTCCTTCTTCAACCTTCAGCCCTCGCTCTGTCTCTTTGCCCTTTTCCTCTTCTTTTACGATCGTTCTCTGTTTCACGTAAAACCTTTTTCTTACCAAATGGGATATTTCCTTAAGTCCAACTTATATATTTTCCAAAATAATAATCCAATAATAAAAATAACAAAATTTCCAATTATTTAATTAAATTAATAAATAAATTATTAACTCAATTCAAATAATTATTTTATTATTATCGGGTGTTACAACTCTCCCCCACTAAAAGAGTTTTCGTCCTCGAAAACATACCTCAAGCGAACAACTCTGGATAAGACTCCTTCATCTTACTCTCCAGTTCCCAAGTCACGTGGCCACCTGCTGGTCCTCCCCAAGCTACCTTCACCAAGGCAATCTCTTTACCCCGCAACTGCTTCAACTCTCGATCCTCTATCCTCATAGGTGATGTTTCAACAGTCAGGTTATCTCTCACCTGTACATCATCTACTTGGACTACATGCGACGGATCATGAATGTACCTCCTCAACTGAGACACATGAAAAACGTCATGCAAATTCGCAAGCGACGGCGGTAAAGCGATACGATAGGCTACTTCCCCTATCCTCTCCAAAATCTGATAAGGACCAATAAATCGAGGTGTCAACTTCTTCGACTTCAAGGCTCGACCAACACCAGTTATCGGAGTAACACGAAGAAACACATGATCTCCCTCTTGGAATTCAAGTGATTTCCTCCTCTTATCATGATAACTCTTCTGACGACTCTGAGCAATTCTCATCTTATCCTGAATCATCTTAATCTTTTCCGTAGTTTGTTGAACAATCTCCGGTCCAACCACCGCACTCTCACCGGACTCATACCAACATAAAGGTGTCCGACATCTCCTACCATACAAAGCTTCAAACGGTGCCATACCAATACTCGAATGAAAACTATGGTTGTAGGTAAACTCTATCAAAGGCAAATAACAATCCCAAGCACCTCCTTTTTCCAAAACACAAGCTCTCAAAAGATCCTCTAATGACTGAATCGTCCTCTCAGTCTGACCATCAGTCTGCGGATGATATGCAGAACTCAATCTCAGCTTAGTTCCCAAAGCCTTCTGCAAACCTTCCCAGAACTTCGATGTAAATCTAGGATCTCTGTCCGAAACAATACTAGACGGAATACCATGCAAACTTACAATTTTCTCAATATACAACTCAGCTAGTCTCTCTAACGGATAATCCATTCTGATCGGAATGAAATGAGCCGACTTTGTTAATCTGTCTACAATCACCCAAATAGCCTCAAAATTCTTATTTGTCCTTGGTAAACCAGAAACAAAATCCATACTGATACTATCCCACTTCCACTCTGGAATAGCCAACGGTTGCATTAGCCCAGACGGCTTCTGGTGCTCAATCTTTGACTTTTGACAAGTCAAACAAGAATAAACAAAACTCGCAATTTCTCTTTTCATTCCCGGCCACCAAAATAACTTCTTCAAATCATGATACATCTTCGTAGCTCCAGGATGAATACTCAAGCCACTACGATGTCCTTCTTCCAGAATACTCTTCTTAAGTTCAGTAACATCCGGAATACACACCCGACTACCAAATTTCAAAATACCATTCTCATCAACTCTGAATTCACCACCTCGACCTTGATTCACTAAAGTCAACTTATCAACCAAAAGCATATCGGATTTCTGACCCTCTCTGATCTCGTCCAGAATACCACTTGTTAACTTCAACATTCCCAATTTAACACTATTGTGAGTACTCTCACACACCAAACTCAGGTCTCTAAACTGCTCAATTAAATCCAATTCCCTAACCATTAACATAGACATATGCAATGATTTCCGACTCAATGCGTCAGCCACAACGTTTGCTTTACCCGGATGGTAATTCAAACCAAAATCATAATCCTTCAGAAATTCTAACCATCTCCTCTGTCTCATATTCAGCTCTTTCTGATCAAACAAATACTTTAAACTCTTATGGTCACTGAAAACCTCAAATCTTGATCCATACAAGTAATGCCTCCACAACTTCAAAACAAACACCACAGCTGCCAACTCTAAATCATGTGTCGGATAGTTCCTTTCATGAATCCTCAGTTGTCTCGAAGCATAAGCTATAACCTGCTTATTCTGCATCAACACACCACCTAAACCCAACAATGAAGCATCACAGTAAACCTCAAATGGTTCCGACGAACTCGGTAATATCAGAATAGGAGCAGTAGTCAACCTTCTCTTTAACTCTTGGAAACCTTCTTCACATTTCAAATCCCAAACAAACGCTTGCCCCTTTCTGGTCAACATTGTCAACGGTAACGCCAACTTAGAGAATCCCTCAATAAACTTCCTATAGTAACCTGCAAGTCCAAGAAAACTTCTTATCTCAGAAACTGACTTCGGAGCTTCCCACTTAAACACCGCTTCCATCTTAGAAGGATCAACAGCAACACCACCTCTTGAAATCACATGACCAAGAAAACTAACCTCTTCTAACCAAAATTCACATTTTGAGAGTTTAGCAAATAACTTCTTTTCTCGTAGAACTTCCAACACCACTCTCAAATGCTCAGCATGTTCTTCTTCAGATTTCGAATACACCAAAATGTCATCAATAAACACCACAACAAACTGATCTAGATACGGATGAAAAATCCTATTCATATACTCCATGAATACTCCAGGCGCATTAGTCACCCCAAAAGGCATTACAGAATACTCATAATGTCCATACCTCGTTCTGAAAGCAGTCTTCTGAATATCTTCAGTCTTCACACGTATCTGATGATACCCAGATCTCAAATCTATCTTGCTGAACACACTAGCACCAACCAATTGATCCATCAAATCATCAATCCTCGGTAAAGGATACCGATTCTTGATCGTCACTTTATTCAGTTGTCTGTAATCCACACACAACCTCATAGTACCTTCCTTCTTCTTAACCAACAACACTGGTGCACCCCACGGTGACACACTTGGACGAATAAATTTCTTATCCAACAAATCTTCCAACTGACTCTTCAATTCAGCTAGCTCAACAGCAGACATACGATAAGGAGCCATCGATATCGGTCTAGTACCAGGTACCAAATCAATCGAGAACTCAACTTCACGCTCTGGCGGTAATTCATTCACTTCTTCCGGAAACACATCAGGAAAATCACACACCACAGCTAAATCGCCAATCACCAGTTTACCTTTAGCCTCCAAAGTCGCTAACAGCATAAACAACTCTGCCCCATCTGCTACTTCCTCATTCACTTGCCTTGCTGATAGAAACAAACTCTTTCCTTCCTCAATCTCAGGGAATATCACAGTCTTATCAAAACAATTGATAGAAACCCGGTTAAACACCAACCAGTTCATACCCAAGATAACATCAATCTGCACTAATGGAAGACACACAAGGTCTATCCCAAAGTTCCTACCAAAAATACTCAAAGGGCAACTTAAACAAATTGAAGTAGTAGTCACTGAACCCTTCGCAGGAGTGTCAATCACCATACTACCAAACATCTCAGATATTTCTAACTTAAGTTTCACAGCACAATCCAAAGATATAAAAGAATGAGTAGCACCGGTGTCAATAATAGCTACAAGAGGAAAGCCATTAATATAACACGTACCTCGGATCAAACGCTCATCTGCAAAAGTCTCAGAACCTGATAAAGCAAAAACCTTGCCTCCCGACTGATTCTCTTTCTTTGGCTTAGGACACTGTGGACTGATATGACCCACCTCTCCACAGTTGAAGCAAGTCACAGTCTTCAACCGGCAATCTGCAGCCAAATGACCACCTTTTCCACATTTGAAACACTTCTTCTCATTACTGGTACACTCATGGATACGATGTCCAGCCTGACCACATCTGTAACACTTAACAAGAGCACTAGAATCTCCTCCACTAGGCCTCTTCATCCCACTCTGCCTCTGGAAACCTTTGCCAGCTGCATACGGTTTTCCACGATCAATCTGATTCTTGCCTTTCCTATCAACCCTTTGCTGATAGCTCTCTGCTCTAGCCTTGGAATCCTGTTCAAAGATCCTGCAACAGTCAACCAAATCAGAAAACACCCTGATTCGCTGATATCCAATTGCCTGCTTGATCTCGGGACGCAACCCGTTCTCAAACTTCACACACTTCGAAAATTCCCCAGCAGCCTCACTATAAGGAGTATAGTACTTTGACAACTCTGTGAACTTCGCAGCATACTCAGTAACAGACCTGTTACCCTGCTTAAATTCCAAGAATTCTATCTCTTTCTTCCCTCTGACATCCTCTGGAAAGTACTTCCTCAGGAATCTTTCCCTGAACACAGCCCAAGTAATCTCAGCATTTCCAGCAGTTTCCAACTCAGTGCGGGTAGCAACCCACCAATCATCAGCTTCTTCTGACAGCATATGTGTACCGAACCTGACCTTCTGGTTATCAGCACACTCAGTTACTCTGAAGATCCTCTCTATCTCTTTCAACCACTTCTGAGCACCATCTGGATCGTATGCTCCTTTGAACATCGGAGGATTGTTCTTCTGGAACTCACTCAACTGACGAGCAGCTCCCATCCCCACAACATTCGGATTTCCTCCAAGTACTCCAGCTAGCATACCCAGAGCCTCAGAAATCGCAGCATCATCTCTACCTCTTCCAGCCATCTCTATTCTGAAACCCAACAACTAAAACAAATAAGTACTGATAGGGTTACACAACACCTATCCCGTACAGGGGAACAGAATAACTACGACTCAACACGACCAACCAGGCTCTGATACCACTAATGTAACACCCTTCTAAATACCCCAAATTATTTAATTAAAATAATAACATGTTAATCAGAGTAATTATGCCCCGAAGGGTGTCACACAATCATTTCACAAACATTTATCAAAACATCCTGTCATGCTCATTTATTTATCAAATAAAACAGTTGCATAATACGCAGCGGATACAAACCATCAACATTCAAAGCATGTACTACATTACATGTAAAGTTGATCAACAACTAAATTAAAACATAGTCAAACATCCCCTCCCGATGTTACATCTACCAGAGCATGACCCAATAAGGACGACACTAGACTCCATAGCACTAGCTTCTACTCAACTCACTGCTCGTCACCTGAAAAATAGTTGTAAGGGTGAGTTCTTCAATCAATATAATGAGCATTATAGAACAACATGTAATGCTGAGTAGATAACACATTAATTCACCCTAATCAAACTACGCGCTCAGCAACGGCAATATCCATCCAACCATCATATTCAACAGTAAAAATCTCAATCATATTCAACATTACAACACAACACACAACACACATATGATACTGGAATGCATCCATTCATATCATATGCCATACATTCATTGTGCAATGAGACTCTTATGCATGCGGTACCGACTATGTTGTGAACATATAGTTCAACCTCACCGTCCAAATCCAGGCACGGCTACCAAGCTCACTAGTCCCACTCATTTGAGACATAGTGACTCACTCACTAATTCCTCACCATGGGAATTAGCTACCACCCCAAATGGGCCATGATATGCACGCTAATCACCTAGCATGCAAACAACAACAACAATCAACATGATTTACTCACTAATTCCTCACCATGGGAATTAGCTACCACCCGAAGGCCACAATACGCATGCTAATCACCTAGCAATGCAACATCAACGATAATCAAGAATAGACACATGCTCACACTCTAAGCCATAAAATAGTCTATTCACAAATGCATACATTCACAACATCATGTATACCATTCTACATTATCAACACAGTTTATCACAAAAGCATATTATATCATGCCAAACAACAACCACAATATTAGTACACTCCACCAATATCTATACTGCTCAACACAGCGGGAATTAATCTCTATTACATCATAGGCCAACATAGGCCAACCCTCAAATAGGCACACAACATTAAAATTAACATTTTTCCACTCTGCAACAGCGTTAACCGGTTAACGCCCTGGGTTAACCGGTTAACGCAGCACAACACGCCTTCTGTCTCAAAATTTAACAGTGTTAACCGGTTAACGCCCTGGGTTAACCGGTTAACGCAGCACAAACAGCCAAATATCAGAAATTACAACAGTGTTAACCGGTTAACACCCTGGGTTAACCGGTTAACGCAGACAAAACAGCACATATTCATAATCCAACACAGTGTTAACCGGTTAACACCCTGGGTTAACCGGTTAACGCAAGACAGAAGCTGTTCCTGCGCTAACTCAAGGCAGAATGCAGAATTCTCCGCATTTTCCGCCATTGGAGGACTTCCGGACCTCCGAATCCGATTCCGTAAAAAGCCATACGATCGGGAAATTACAACAGACTCAATTACCAACTAAATTTCAACTTCTAACACGGTTCATCCAACAAAATTTCAGCATTCACAATTCCCAATTAGGGTCAATCAACAGCTTATCACTACCCATGACATATTATCCCATAATACCCGTTAATTGACGATAAACCCCCCTTACCTGAGTTAATCCGGCGAATCTCTAAGCTCAAGCCCTTCCTTCTTCAACCTTCAGCCCTCGCTCTGTCTCTTTGCCCTTTTCCTCTTCTTTTACGATCGTTCTCTGTTTCACGTAAAACCTTTTTCTTACCAAATGGGATATTTCCTTAAGTCCAACTTATATATTTTCCAAAATAATAATCCAATAATAAAAATAACAAAATTTCCAATTATTTAATTAAATTAATAAATAAATTATTAACTCAATTCAAATAATTATTTTATTATTATCGGGTGTTACACAACTGCTCTTGAATTTTCTGGCCTTTGCCTCTTTGTAGGAACACTTTTTTTTGCCTTTTTAAGCTTGTGCATCAGTTGTCTCCTCTCTTGATCAACCTGGTAGAGTTGCATCCCCATCTCATCTTTCTTAGCTTGAGTTTTATAGTTCTCCGCTTGCAACTGCCGATAATGCTCAATGGGTATCATGACAGGCTCATCAGAATTCAATTGAGAAAGTTGTTTGCAGAATGGTTCCTCTCTCTCAAAAGGTAACTTGAGCGCCTCAACCCTCTTCTTGATCCATGCCACATATGGATGCAAGGCCATATTCTTTTTTGGTCCAAAGAACACCTTACCCTTCTTATGGATTTTCTGCCAAGATGTCTTCACTCTTTCCAACAACTCAGGATTCTCCTTCTTAGCAAAGCAAACTGGAGCTTCTATCTCTCGAGCTTTGGGCTCATCTCTCAAAGCAAATCCCAACTGACGTATAGCCAATACATGATTATAGTTTATACACCCTTTCATCCCCATGAGAAGAACATTGGATAACTCCCTATAACTAGTGATCATCTTAGTAACATGCATAACATTAGCCTATGTTATGTCAAAAGAAGTCAAAGCCATCACCCTTTTGGACCATTTCAAAGTACCTCACATTTCTATGAATGGTCCTTTTACAAGAAGATGAATCAAGAACCATTTTTAAATCAAAGGTAGACAACAAACCACTGCACCTCTCTTTCCATGTTAGGAGTGAATAGCATAATAAGTATCAGCGAGAATAGTGGGAATGGGGCTATGAATGGTCCTTTTACAGGAAGATGAATCAAGAACCATTTCTAAAGCAAAGGTAGACAACAAACCACTGCACCTCTATTTCCATGGTGGGAGTGAATAGCATAATAAGTATCAGCGAGAATAGTGGGAAGGGGTTCCTTCCTATAAAGATGCAAATAGCAGCTAGACCAATCAAATTCTCCACATCGGGAAATAATACAGCTCCATACACCATCACAGCTAGCAGTATATTAAAAATCACCAAACTTCCATTATCAGCATAGTAATCAGCTTTGTCTGCCAAGAACTTCAAAGGGAGACCACAGGCACCCCTCTTCTTCACACTCCAATGCTCCTTAACTTCTCATATATCCAAATAAAGGGTATTTGCAATCAGCTGAAAATCTGGCTCTTCGGGAACACTCACAAACGAAACCTCCTCTTTCATAGGAATTATGAGAAGAGAAGAATACTCCTCCAATGTTGGAGCCAACTGGTAGTCTTGGAAGGTGAAGCACCGTAGCTCAGGGCCATAGAATTGCAACAACATGTTAACAACTTGGTCATCAATCCCAGAATGCAGAAAGAACTGGATGTTCCCATACTCACTTGCGAATGCCTCAACATTTTTGTCAACCATTCTCTTACTCAATTCTTGCAGCCTAGATAAGTCAAACGGAGAGAAGGTGCATGTGGTATTGTTTATGAGAAGTCTCGTGTTGTATCTTTGTTGTTTGACATCTTAAGAAGTAACACGAACTTTGACTTTCCTGGAAATGATATGCGTATGCAGGGTTAGCTTATTTTTTTATACAAAAATAAAATGAATGTTATGTATGCGTATGTCACATAAGCAAGTGGGATCAAGGTTGATGAACACTGAAGTTCTGTTGTCCGTCTCTTGAAATAACCGAATATCATAGGACCAAAAGTTCGACGTCAACCATGTAATAAAATTTTGCAGCATGTATCTGTTCAAGAATTCCCACCCCACTCACGGGTAAAAACTGGTCAGGGTGAGGTCGAAAGGTTCACAAATTCGTCGGTCTGTGTGAAAGTACTATCATAGTAGCAACATAGTATGCATAACAATAACGTCCGACATCGAAAACCTCATATGTGTATGGCTCACATGACCGCACTAAACAGATCTGCACCTGAATAGCCGTCATGCCTCCACTCTATTCCTAAGTTTCCTAAGTGACATCTCTGACCTGGGTACTGGGCTTTTTACCTCATAGTATCAACCCACTCACCAAGAAACAACAACAAAATAACAGTGTATATAACCAGTTATCCCAGATGCAGATGCATGCAAACATATATACAACAATGGTAGCAAATAAAGCAATGAACAAATAAACACCCAAAGAAACAAAATAAACAAGTGCTAGGATTGACTCGCTTAGGGCAATTGCCTCAGTCCCCAGCAGAGTCGCTAGCTATCGCGGGGGGAAATTCTGAGTGTAAGCTATTGATTAACTTAACTCGATTGAAACAGAGTTGCCACCGAACTTTTATTTATTACAAAAGGAAAAGGGAAAAAAATCGAGAAACCCTAAAGAAAACTAGGTACGGAAGTTAGTTATGCAAGGGGAAGGTATTAGCACCCCTCACGTCCGTAGTACTCTATAGTATCCACACAAGTTTGACTACTTAAATGATGTCTAAGTCTAAAGCTTAAGAGCTAAGGGAGAATGCAATGCATGGTAGAAAGTTGATTTATTTACAAATAAAAAGAAAAGGTGTTTATTAATGTGCCTGACGCGGTTGTGAACCTTTGTGCCTACGTACCCCCTTAGTGAGGGATCAGGGCATTCGTAGTTCACCTCAAAAGTTGGTTTGTTTTGGTTTTTAGGCGGATAATGTTACATTCTCACTCTAGCATTTTTGACAACTTACCGCCCGACCTTTGGGGACTTACACGTCGCATTGTGCGGAATGGAAATAACACATCCTTTGTTAAGAAAAAAGGTTTGCAAAAGAAAAAGGGGCCAAGAGGCCAAAAAGAGTTTGTTTTAGTTTGTATTTTTGTTTTATATAGTGATGAGTTAATCCCAATGTAGGGACACTCTTCCTTCTCTACTTTTATGAAAAATATTTGAGAATTGGTCCATAATAAAAGGCTATGAATAAGAGAAATAACGGTAAGCAGAATGTACCGCCTCGTTACCCTCCTATTACTTAAGTCTCGTAACATGTGAACCAACTCGTTATGGATTAGTTTTGAATTTAATTAAGAAAAAGAAGGTCTAATGAAAAAGAAAGAATAAAAGGCTAAGGGGAGACTACATAAATCCCTAACGTTGTCATGCAATAGTGGCCCTAAAGTCGAGGATAGGGGAGACTAAGCAAAACCCAAATGTTAGCATGCATGGATAGAATCCTAAGGTATAATGACTTATCTTGCACAAGCTGAATTAAAATCCTAAGGGAGCATGTAAAACAAAGAATAAATAAGTAAGCAAGGATAAACAACATGCATACTAAGATCAAGCAACAAAACAAACTCACGGAGAGGATGCATAAGATCGCCACAAGATGTAATGCACACGAAGCAATACTCAAGTAATCTATACAAAACAAAACAAACTAAAGTATGTTCAAATATCCATGTGACAAGGCAATGGCAATCCCAAAGTCTGCAACATATCACAAAGGATACCAAATGATCAAAGCACTAAGGCTAAAGCACAAAACAAACACAATTCACACAAGTGAGAGATATCATCGCACAAAGGAATCATGTATCAAAGGTCAAACAAGGAAGGTATGATCACTAAAGGATCAAAACAAACAAGAGAAGGCAGTAGCTAATACATACCAATAATTATCAATTATTGAACACCATTCAACAAATGAAATACTCCTCAAGATACAAAACTAGCTAGCGAAAACATCAAACAAAGCTGAAAGGAAGGAAACTTGTAATGCAAGCAAGAAGGAAGGACAAAGATGAAAGTAATTAAAGTTTCACATACACATGAAAACATACTTCAAATATTAATTCAAATATGTATCCTCAACCCTAAAGGCCTCACCATCAAAGAGGAAAGAAAACAAGGTGAGAGGAGGAGAAATGTTGCTTCCCAAAAGTCATCAAAGTGAACTTATAATTGAATGAAAATCATAGAATCATAGAATCTATACCTTAAAGTTAAAATGAATTTAGAAGTCAGTATCAAACATACAAGATTCAATTCAATATGGATCAAAGGTATTTGGCAAAGGAATGCATCAAAACAATCTCTTAACCTTGATCACATATGAATGAAAGTAAAGCAACAAAGACAATCATAACAAACATAAGTTAGAGAGCTTAAATGGATCAACCAAATTGATCTTAAGTCCCTAAAGATGTCATGAGAATAAGATAAAGAAATGATAATCATCTCCTTAATGGTTTGCATCAATGCATTCCATGTATCTCACAAAAACCACAAATAAGTATAAGAAAGAAACACAATCAAAGAGAGAGATCAAGGTGATAAAATAAAGTCAAATGCCTCTCAAGTATCTTATAAGCCTATCCTTTAGCTTATCATTCTTCTAAGCATCAATGGAGTCAAGGTCAAAGTAAAAGTTGGCTCAAAAGATCAAAAGGATAAGAAACTAGGGTTTATAAACCACACAAATTTATATGCTTAAGGTAAAAACCAAATGATCAACTTAAAATTTCCAACAATATAAAATAAGTTGACATACCAATTAAGCATCCAAATGATCACAACATACCCGAAAATAAGCCTTAAATTATGTCCACAAGCTTCAAAATGAAGTTGGGTTCAATTACACTAGGGAAAAGGGACGCTCATGATCAAAAAACCAAAGAAAATAGAAAAATAGGATATAAAATCCAAACAAAAATATTTACAGCAGCTCAATCCTCTAACAAGTCATAGGCATATCCTTTCTCAAGCCAAAAGATTAAGGAAGCACCAAAACAAAAAGAAAAGTTGAAACTAGCTCACAAACTAGTCTAAAAAAACCTTTGAACAAAATAAATTTGAACAAGGCAAAAAAACAGAATTAAAAAATCTACAAAAATAAAAAACATCAACTTAACATCTTACAAAAGCTATAAAATATTTTTGTGAATTTTTATAACCAATGGAAGTGAAGTAATTACATTAAAACTTCATGTAGAATCCATAAAACCTCAAAAAACCATTTAAATCTTGTCCGATTTTGAAAACGAAGCAAAACTAAATATAAATTTGGTCCAAGACCACCGAAAATTCTAGAAATCTCAGAGAAATATGAAAATATTTTTTTGGGATTTTTAGGATTCATAAATTGGCCATAAATAATTAAATTCATAAGCTATATAAAAGAAATAACAAAATAAACACATTTTAGAAATTAAAATATCAAAAATAGCAAACTAAATGGAAAAACAAAATAAAAATTAGAAATATAAAATAGACACAAATAACTTTCAGCATATTTTTTTTTGATAATTGAAAATATTTTTAATAAAATAAATAAGTAAAAGAAAATGGAAGAAAATAAATGACTAAAAAACAAAGTTGATCAAACATGTTAATCCGTGCCAACTACATGGACCAATGAAAATATCTCCCAATCATTGGATGTTAAAAGATAAAATCAAGGAAAGCCAACCACAACACGCCACATGGCCATGCAAAAGCAAAAAAAGTTTCAAATTCTTCACCAAAATCGTGTTTTACGATTTTTAACTAGGGGGACATCCGATCCATTTTTCTCCTTCATTTCTTGATAAAATAAAAAGTTGTAAACACTAAAGTTGTAGATCTCAGAGAGATCTACAACTTTGCTTTAGAATTTTTTTCAAAAGGATGAAAGATGAGAGAGAAATATGGGCGAGAAGTTGGCTAAAAATCACTTTTTCACTTGAAATCATGTTTCACAATTTTCACCCACGTAACTTCACTTCCATTTTTCTCCTTTGTTTCTTGATGAAACAAAAAGTTATAAACACCAAAGTTGTAGATCTCAGGAAGATCTGCAACTTTGGTTTAGAAATTTTTTCAAAAGGATGAATGATGAGAGAGAAATATGGGCAAGAAGTTGGCTAAAAAGTCTTTTTCATCAAATAACTTCCAAACCAAAAATCAGAAAATCAAGCAAGAATCAGTGGAAAGTTTCAGCATGAAAAATGTTCTATACAACATCAAGAACACATACAATAATTTCCAGATCTTGAAATTCCATGGTTAGGGTTTTGTAAAGTTACCAAGTGGAGAAAGAGTCCACTGTCCTCTTGTGCTTCCAAAACTAAAAGAAACCCATAAACTTTTGTAAATTCTTCTTCCTTGAACTCAAATAAAGAGTTTTGATATTGAGAAATTATGGAGAAGAAGCTTGATTCAAGAGGGAGAAAGATAAGGCCAATTTGATGGTTTTTGGTGAAAGGGGGAGAGAGAGCTTGTGTGTCCTGAAATGGACGACTTGGCTTGCTTATATAGGCCCCCAAAGTGAGGGTAGAAGAGTCATTGCAAGCAAAGAGATGTTGGAGGGCATAAATGGAAGATAAGACCAAAAATCAACTTGTTAAGCAAAACTGCATTTTGTTCACATTTGGCTAGGGAATTTGTGCGTTTTGGACACCTCATAAGTGCAGTAGTACATGGGAAAAATATGGTACAAGTTAGTGGAGTATGGAGAGAGAAACATCAAAGTTGTCAATTTTGGCAAAAATGAGGTTTTAAGTGCAAAATTGGCCAAAATGGTTGCATGGGTGCAAATAGAAGGCAAGGTACTCTTATTCACGACCCAAATAGGTTATGGACTTGATTTGAGTAAAAAATAATGGCTATATTTTGAGAAAATTGAGTATATGCAAAACTAGGTTTTAGTAAATTCACAAAAACCACATCTTGGTCGCATGGCCATAACTTTCTCAATTTTGAGATTTAGCTCATTTTCTTGTAATTTTTGGAAAGGTCTTAAGATACCCAACAACTTTCATGTTGGGAGAAGTTTTGTTTGAAACCTTTAAAGTCTCCAAACATGGCCCAGAAAATGGTTAAATGGTGAAAGTGATCCATAATTCTCAAAAGTGACCTATAATGTCTTGCTCCATAACTATCAAAATAAGAATTTTTTAGACATGGAACCAAAATGACAAACTTGTAGGTCTTCTTCCATATTTCCAGGCATATAAAGTTTGCAAATTTCCAATAAAAAATGAGGAAGTTATGAATTTTACAAAATCAACACTATGAAGTAACTTTTACACTTAGAAAAATTTCCACTTCACCAACTTACTTCATGAACAAGTTAGCTTCCTGTTGAGACAGTTTTTAAGTGTCGGGTTTTGTTATCGTATCCACAGAGATTGTAAGATATCACTGCCGTTCAATGGTTGAATTAATCTTAACTTAATGTAACACTAGGGTTTTGGTTTTAATCAAGTTATCTTGCATACTAAGTAATTAATTGCGGTAAAAGTTATGTTTTGATTAATATGAGAAATATTGTCAAAGTTAGGTTTCAATGATTACATTTGCTTTGCATGTATTTGCTCGGTCAACAATCTTATAAACTCCTTTAGATGATAAATAATTTCACAAAGTCCTCTCAATGCGTTTCTCTCGAACACCCATTGTGAGTTTTGTCATTTTGATCCATTGTTTCTCTCGAACACAATCTATCAAAAAGACAACGTTTTGGTTCAACCTTATGGTGAACAAAATCATTCGTTACTATCTCTAGCTAACAAACAAGTTTGGATGAAAACCTAGGTCAAGAATCGGTAAACATCTCTCGATCAAATACCAACACAAAGAGTTTTAAATAGAAACAAAGTTTTCATCATATATTTACCGTTAAAGAGTTTACAAATGAGGATCCTTACATTTACACACAAAGCTTGGAAATCACCTACATCTAACCTTGACAAATGGAGACTTAGCTACTCATTTTCATGGTAGCTTGGTCGACAAGTAAGAAAAGAGGGTTGATCAACATCCAAGTCGAATGATCGAAGTTGGATGGGAATCCACCTTCTTTTTGTGGAAGATGGTTGCTAGATGAAGAGAAATGAAATTAGGGCATCAAAAATCCCTCCAAACAATGCTGTAAAATATCTAAGAGAAAGTACAAAAAATGGAAAAGTTGGTAAAAAGTGGTATGGGCTCAAAAAGTGGCACCTGCTACTTATAGACAAGTGCAGAACTGTCACGTTCGCTAGGCGAGCAGAATGGCTCGCCTAGCGAAGGCCAAAAATGGGCACAAAATGCCCCTGCGCCCAGAGAAAACTGGGCCTGTGGAACTGTCATGTTCGCCTAGCGAACAGACCTTCGCCTAGCGAAGAACTCGCTTCAACCTTCGCCCCAGCGAGGTTGAGAGGTTTTGCTACTGGAATGCTCGCTGGGGACTCGCTAGAGCCTCGCCTAGCGAGCTAGTGCTGGCTGCTCTTTTCACCAAAACAGACTGAATTCGCTGCCACTTCGCCTTCAGTTCGCCTAGCGAATTAATTAACCAATTTACTGGAGCCTTTCGCCAGGAGCTCGCCTAGCGAAGGTTTTGCTTCGCCACATCCTCGCCTAGCGAGCTGGCAGATGAAATGCTCCTTTGCTTTGGTTCCTTTGCCAATTCTCTTGTGTCTTTATTATCAATTAATGCATGCCTTTCCTGCACAATAACAAACACATCAAAGGCACCAAGCTTGTTTATCAATGTACGCATTCCATGTAAAATAAATGTGATTTTGACAATTTTAGCAGGGCAAAAGAGTGAAAGATGCCCACATATGATAGCTCAAATAAACACTTTTGGGCATCTAACACTTCCAAAACCACATTTCCCTTGGATGTTTTCCACCAAAAGCCATATGCTGTTGAAACATGATCTTTGACTTAAACTTTGACCAAAAGTCCACTTGGTCAACTGTTGACTTTTGTTGCCTTTTGCTTAAATAATCAAATAATCAAGAATAAGCCACTGGACATCAAATAATACCAACCAAATGTCCATGATCCGAATGAGGATGACCTAGTACACATACAATCCATTTAGAACCAAGTTGCTTAAGAAATTTGTCAGAAACAGCCTTTGACCAACAATTGACTTTTTCATTGATCAGGTGAAAATTCAACAATCATCCAATGCAATGCTTTGAGATGTCTTATGATGAATCCAATGGTCATACTTGATACCTTGGACCATTAATTTATAAAAGAAACCAAGTCTTGATGAAAATTCAAATAAATTCTTGAGAGGGGCCAAAACCCTAATTCTTGTTCAAAAGGCTTAGGGGCCAAGTAACTGAAGCCACGCCCTGATTCCTCAAAGATTCTTGGGGAATTCAAAAAGCCAATGATCTTGAATCGATAAGATACTCATGAGCATGAGGTACCACACAACTTGCCTTGAAAACTTCCATCTTCAACTGATGATTACAAGCTCTAGAAATCCTTGATCCCACCCACAAGTACCAATGTAAATGCAATGTATGAGAAGCAATAAGCATATGATTGTTGAAAACCTAGTGAGCAAATTTTGGGGTGCAACACTTATCACTGATGCAAAGTATGGAAAATGGTCAATGAATCAACTTACCATAGATTTGTACCAATGAAAGTTGTACAACCCCAAGCCCATCTATTAATAGATTGAAAAAAGGAAGACTATGCAAAACTCAAGGTTGAGAGCTTAATGATTGATTAAGTTATTAAGTTAGAAAGTTATAAGATCAAGGTATAATGATGACACTGAAGTTCACCGTATTTTCGACTCCGATTTGCATGCATTTTAGTTGTTTTATTTTGTTATGTTATTACTATGTTTTTCTTTTTTTTCAGGTTTTCAGTCTAATTGGAGCCCCGATCGAGAAAAGGAGCGAAAATGAGCTAAAAAGCTAAAAAATCAGCATTTTACACTTGTGGCTCCCACTGTGGCGGGCGCCATGGGTCCAACCATGACGTGTCCCAGTTTCAACCTCTCCTCAACTGCCACGTCTCCCATGATCTCCACTTGGGCGCTGCAATTTCCTCCTGTTGCGGGCGCCATGATGTTGTGGCGGGCGCCACAAGAACAAAATGGTTCCCGCCCATGTTCAAACTTAGGGGCATCCTTGTAATTTCCATGTTTTTTTCTTGCCTATAAATAGAGCCTTGATTTCATTTGTTTCTTCATCCAAACTTAGTTACAACTAGGCATATATTAGTATTGTGTAAAAGTGGTAATCGCTTCACATCGGAGTGTTGCCACACTGTGTAATCGAGTCTGTGATCGAGTTTGGAGCACTTTGGAAGGAATTTTAATCCTGCCGCCATTTTCATTTTTGTTCCGCACTTTATTCGACCCTCCGATTAGAGCAGGTTTTATTGCTTTACCTTTGTCTACTTTATTTTTCCGCACCGCCTTTATTTTGTTTACTTTCCCGCACCGCCTTTATATTGTTTAATTTCCCGCACTCACACTTTACTTTGTTTATTTCTCGCACTGCACTACTTTCCTTTATTTCTTGCACCGCACTACTTTTATTTACTTTCCTGCACCCGCACTACTTTAACTTATTTTCCGCACTCGCACTACTTTTATTTACTTTCCTGCACTCGCACTTATTACCTTTTTTTTAAAAGTCTTTTATTTATCCGTTTTTATGATAAAAATTAAAATGCATTTTTACTTTACCATGTCTGGCTAAACCTATAAAGGTTAGAATGTAAGGATCGTAATTGAACCGATAATCCGTACAATTGTTCGTAGAAACACTTAAGGGCTATTTTGACTTTCAACTTGAGTTTTCCCGCACTTAATTTCCGTTGGGTAAGATCGAAAGCCATCCGACGTCTGTTTAAACTTAGTTGTTTTTAACTATTTCAAATACAGCGAAAGCGCTTTGTTTAGTTCATTAGGAGTTTTTAACTTAAAAAGAAAAGTGATTTTAAAACTATTCTCGGACGCGTTTATAAGTTTAGAGTCTGGTTCGTGAGAACATCTTTTGGTTAAGAAATCCAGGTCAAAATAATTTTCAACTTAGTCAAGACACTACATTTCTTAAAAATAGGTTTACTACTCTAACGCAATGCACGCCTTTTTATAAGTGACAATAAGAGGGTTTGATTAGGGAGTACAACTCGGTTCTGAATACGCGAAAGCGACAGTTCCTGTTAAATTGGTTCTTTTCAAAATAGGAAACACTGCCCATAAGTAATTCTATTAGCAAGTACTTGGATTATTAATTGATTATGTGAATTACATTCGAACCTGTCTTTATTAATTGAATTTAATTTAATACTTTACTTTTCACTATGCACTCTTAAAAACCTTGTTTCGATTATCTTAGATAAACACTGTAACAATAGATAACGATAGATTGACATTTGGTCTCTGTGGATTCGACAATCTTTTATATTACTCTGACGCATTTGTATACTTGCGAAAAACATGCATCATATAATATTAACAATGTAGTAAGGGTTAGTGTGTGATATAAACAAGTAAGTATAAGAGGTTAGTCGGTTAGTATGATCAAAACAAATGACAATGTATCAAATGAAATCACAAGTTAACATATGTATAGGCAAAGCTTCACCTACAAGTCAAATGACCAAAGTTGGTTGAAATAAGGATAACCTATCCATGCTTCAAATTACCATGGATGGACACTTGATCATCCATTAGTAGGTTTGAAGCATGGAAGGTTCAATCAACCTTAAACCAACTAATATCATGACCAAAGTAGATTTCATTAGCCCATGGATTCAAGACTTCACAAGTCCATAAAAAATTATTCAAATGACTTGAAACAAAGCACCAATAAATTCTAGAGAAAAAAATAATGGGGGTCCATGTTTAAAATATTTTCAGAATAGTAAAATAAATGAGTGTAAAAAATAAAACAAAGTTGGAAATAAATAAGGAAAAAAAATAAAAACAAGTGAAATAAAAATGAAATAATAGAAATGCGCACGCTGGAGGTTGAACCCCTGACCTTGGGGTCATGGGGGGATCAACCTCTTCTCCCACTAGGTCAAGCGTTTGGTGGTGTTAGCAAATACACTGAAATGAATAAATAATAAAAACAAAGTAAAAAATGGGATGTGTGCTCCGAAGGGCCAATTAGAACATGACAACACTTGTTTTCGAATTTGAATGCGTGCGCCAATGATCGTCTTCTTCCTCGAGACAAATCAAAATAAAACTCTAAGAAAACGTGTTTTTAATCAGATTCAAACATGTAGATAGCTTGTATGATAAAAAACAAATCATCCTCCACACTCATGAGCCATTGATTGGCTCTGAGTATGGAGTATTTCACCATGATTCAGATGAACACATTTGACCTAGTTTAAAAACTAAACTCTGAATATTGACCAATCAAAGCTACAAGTTTAGGGTTAATGACCAGAAGGAAGTTTCAAAGTGAATGGGAACTTGTTTGGATGATGGGGGTGAAGGGAACTACCTGATCGCAGTCGATCTTAGAGTGAAGTTTCGATGGTATAGCTCAGCTCATGTGAGGCTCGGGGAGGATGAGTTAGGGCGTTGGAAAGCTTGAATGGATGTTAGTGAAGGTTTCTGGATGATTGTTTGTGATTGACGTGGTTTGAAACTCAGAAATGCAAACTCTGTTTTTGAAGCTTCAACTCGAATGTTTAGCAGGGGTTTTGTGGATTTTCAAGCTTGTAGAATGAAGGGGACACCTTCCTCTATTTATAGGGAAGGTGTCTGGATGGATAGGAGAAAAGGAAATAAGGTTTTGCTTCAAAATAGGGAGTAGCTCAAAGCATTCTTTGAATGGACTTGGGGAAACATGAAATGGCTGTGTTCTGACCTTGATTGCACCTCAGACCACTCTATCTTGGTACCTAGCATTGATTTGGAATAGGCAAGGGACTTGGTTTGGCCTGCTACAATTTTTTTTACCAATTTTGGAATATTCTGATTTTGCACATGGGGTCGGGTTTTACTTTGTGAGGAGTTTTTGCTACCAATTTGACTCCCTACCACACCACAATATCATATGTAACATGTTTGGGAACCATTGGGATCATATTGAATTGATTTGGGGACTTGGTAAATGGAAATGCAAAATCTGCTTTAGCTTGGTCTGGTTTGCCAATCAGGATGAACCTCCATGTTTGAACCAATGCCAAATGAAATTGGCTTGTGCATTTTGTCTAAAAGTTGTGACAAATGTTCCTTTACAAGTCCTTGATTGAATGAAAAAAGAACTAGGTCAAAAGGGGTTGTGGTTTGGAAATGGCAATGTGCTAAAGTAGTGGTCTTGGTCATGTTTTAGGGCATGGTAGACATGTTGGACCAGCTTAGCCAATGCAACAATTGAGGTCCTTCCTCAATGAATTAGGTTTTGGACCTTGAATCAAAGTTGTAAAGGGACTCAATTAGGAAATTTTGCTCAAAGTAGAATTCAAAAAGCTTGTGAAATGAGAAAGTTATGGTCTTTGGAACTTTCCATAGGTCATTCTTGCCAAAATGCAACCAACCAACATGACCTAAAAATGGGATTTTGTGATTTCTTGATTTCCAAGGAACAATGATGGATGTTTTGAGTTAATATCATCATACCATGATGGGAAATGGTCTTTGGAGCCTTGTGGAATAATGCTAGGTCAAATTCATGAATGGATCAAATGCCTTGAAAGTTGAAAAACCATGACCAAACCAAGTACTTGTAACATTACTTAAATGGATGTTTAAATGATGGATTTTGATTGTAATTGTAAGACCCCAATTTTTACCCTAAGATCCCTCATGCTATCTCAACATTTCCGTTTGGCTTTCGGACCACACCTTGGCATCCTTCTTACCCCTCATTCATTGGGCTTGCATTGGGAGATATCACCAAGCATTTTTTATTGTATCATACTTTATTTTTCTTTTTTGACTAACCAAAAAACCCAAAAATATGTCTATGTATAGCTTTGCTTCTTTTGCAGGTAGTGTGTGCATCCATTTGTGCCTTATCAAGTCCACAACTAGGGTTTGAGACCCTCAATGCAAAAAGAAAGTCAAGGAAATATTAACTTTGTTTCTAAACATCATATATGGATCCCCCTATTCATAATTTTTCATTTTGATCAAGCATTCATCAATAGTTTGAAGCTTGTTTGCCTTGGAAGCCCTAATTCATCTAGGTATCTTGTGTGACTTCCACATCAAGTTTCTTCAACATTTGGTAAAATATTTCAAGGGATACTTCATTATATATAATATAAAGCATATATGATCCTCCATGAGTCCCAAATATCAATAGAACTTCAAGTTTTCAACTTGGTTCAAAGATGTTGACCAGAGAAAGCCAACTTGTCAAAACTGGGGTTCCCTAGACCCTTTCGCCTACAATTTTTGTCATATGAAAATTATTCCAAGAGAAAGTTTACTAATTATGACATTCAAAACAACTTCCATGTTGGCATCAATATCTATATTTTCTTGGAAAGTCATTTTTTATGGTGAAACATTATGGGTCATTTTGTATGTGTCCTAGTTAGGGGGTCAACTTCCAAGGACCATAACTTGCTCAATTTTTATGATATTAAGGCCATCCAAGTTTCATGATACATTTAAATATGTATTCTACAACCTTTATTCTTTTAGAAATGTCAAATTCAACTTTCAAGGGCATGTTCCAAGAGGAAACATTATAGGTCATTTTAGGTCATCATCATCGAACAAGCAATTTTCCTCAACTTCTAAAATGCATAACTCCCTCATGACAAATCCAAATGATGTCAAATTTGTGACTAAATTAAATAGGAATGAAAGCACTACACCTTTGGTGAAGAAACCATTTTCATTTGGAGCTCATAGCAAAAGTTATTCCAGGTGGAAGAAATGGTCATTTGACTTTGAACTTAGAAAATTTTCAACTATGTTTGATTTCTCCAACTTCCACCTCAAAATTCATCATGGTCCAAGTTCCAAATGGAAAAGTGGTTAACATAAAAGTTGTTCCCCTTGATGTCACCTTTCCAAAAAGTCCAAGACCGCTTCATTTGGACAAGATTTGAGAGACTTGTGCATGGTTCCTTTGTTGGGTTTGTTTTGGGAACTTTTGAAATCAAATGATCATTTCTTTTTGAATGCTTCTATGTGATGACTTCAGTACCAAATGTGCATGAATTAGAAGTGGATTGTATCACTGGTTGGGGCTAATTCAATGCCCATACACCCATGCACAACTTGCTAAAATTTGGCCAAAAATTCAAAGGTTGTGGAAATCAATTCATGAGCTTATAAATAGAAGTGCATTGTTTCAGAATCAAAGGAGACATTTCCCAAGCCTTGCCAAGCAACCCCAGAACCCTACTCCATAGGATACCTTGAGGATTTCTTAAAAAATTGAGTTTGAACTTCACTTTCTGTTTTGAGATTCAAACTCCAAGGATTCATTGCCATTTTCATCTCATTTGATCACTACAAGCAAGAGGAGGAAGAACCAAGTGGATTCACATTGAGATCAAGCCAAATCACTACTACCCGAAGGTGAATTTTCAGAAACTTCAAGTCTTCGACTCTCTCTCAATTCTCCACCATTCTCTTTATTTATTGGTTGTCTGAAGTCCTACCAATGTAGGCAACAAGATTGAGTTGCTTTGAGGTCAAATCGAAGCAACTCAGATCATGTACCTTAAAACTCAATTCCTCATATCTCTCAATATATTTGGAGTTGGACAAAATTGAGACTAGATTCGTGATCCTGAGCTTTTTCTCTTTAAAATAGTGTCCTTACTTTTCATTTTTTGATTGGTTGAGGGTGGACCAGTCCTGCGAGGTCCACCAGAGAAGATGATCGGAGCTATGGCTCCGGTGATATGTTGACAATGTTCCAACCATTTGATCTTGAGTCCACGCTCTAATCTTGACAGCTCCTTCTGATTACCATCCTTGCACGCGCGTTGACTAAGGAACATGGTGGATGATACGCGCTTGGGCATCAGATCTGCCACCTCAATTAATGAGGGAGATCTGATGGCTCGTTTTTTCTAATTTCTTTTTTATTTCTGATTTTCCATTTATTTCCTTTATTTTGTTTAATTCATATTAATTTTATTTTTAATCCAAAAAATATGGGACTTTCACCAAAAATCTTTAAATATTTTCCTTTTTCATAGATTTGTGACCTATCTTCACATTTCATTTGTTCTTGGTGGGAAAATTTTCCGATATTTTAGTATTTAATCTCCTCTTACCTTGAATGTCCAGAAGTTGTTATCCGTGCATTCAGGTTTGAGAAGATTAAATAGTGGCAACTGTCATACCCCAAAATTCACCCTACCTTTCACAAAGTTCATATAGGTCACTAACCTTAAGCATTTGCATTGTATCATAACACATTCCACTTGCATTTGAACAAAACATAAAAATCATGGGTTTGAGGGTATTCACCAAGGAGCATAATGGAAACCTTATTTCAGGGAGGTTGCATCTGATTCACGTGGTGCATTTTAAATGGTTCAGTTGCCTGATTAAGATTCATGGTTCCGATTCATTGGCTAAGACTCATTCAAGAGGTTACAATCGGTTGCTTGGTTGAGTATTCAGTTGCTTGGTTGTGTTTGTGTGGATTTCGAGTCCCGGATTGACATATCTTGTTTGGTTCAAAGGAATTATGGTCCACATCCATTCCATCAGAAAATGTGCATTTTACGTAAGTTGACTTTTGGTCAACCAGTTGACCAAAGTCAACCCTATAACCAAAATGCATCACCCTCCTTTTTTTCCAAGTCCATTCCTCTTTTTTGTTTAAGCCCATTAGTCATTCAATTGTCCAATCTAATTCAAATCCACTTGTTTCTAAACCCAATTAAATCCACATTTTGAATCAAATCCAATTTCAAATCCACTTAATATCTAATTACCCAATGTTGTTTCAAATATCCATTTTTACAACCTAACCCATTATTATCCAATTTCATAACAATTTTCTATTTTTAACCCACACTACATTGGATTTTATGTACCATTTCAAAACAATGTCCATCATTCGTTTTCACAATAAGGTCATCCAATAACCATTTCATATACTTTCAATTCTCATTTAAATCATTCAAACCCAATTGGAAATCCAAATTACCTACAACCATTTACAACAAGCCATCTTCAAATCTTGCCCATGTTTACATTTTAAATCATTTTAAAACCATGCTCATATGAATCATAACCATGTTCCTTTTAAACCATGCTTTCCGTAGCATCTAACCACTTTTAAATCCTGAATGGAGATCCTAGTGTCTCTTTGACAGCTTCCGACGGTGAGAAACGCAAGGCAAAAAAAAACTACAACAAAGTGTTTACTACAGCTCACGATATCATAAGCTAAATGGCGGTGAACTCTTGAAACGCAAAGTCAAGCCATAAGCACCAACTGCAAAGCCGCAAACGCGAACGCCGCAACTCAAAATGGCGACTTCGACTCGCAGCCAACAAAAAACAACCTGCAGAATAGAGATTTCAACAAAAAAAATCAATTCATTAACAGAAAATGATTTCATTTAACACAAATTACATTTCATTTGGATTTCGATTAACTTGGCTCCAATTAAGTTCTAATTCTCTAACTGTAAACTAACTATCACCTAATTGTAGGGCTAAAAAACCAGAATTTCATTTCACTTAAATTGGACACTTCATTTCATTGTAGTGAATCTAACAAACTTTAGAATGTATAACTAACTCTCTCATCTCTGACAGAATCACTAACCACCATTCTCAATCTTCCATAACCTCTCTCGCTCTATCGTCTTCACCATTCCTGTTGCTCACTTCACCAAAAACCTCACCCTTCATAATTTCCTTCTACAAAACCTGGCCTTCCAACCTGCAATCGACCAACCAAACCTCTCTTTTCCAATACCTTCACCGTGATACCACTACGACGCCCTGTAGAAGAACGGCGCCTCACCATTGTCTCGACCTCACGCACCACTTCCAATACCTTCACCGTTAATTAGCACTGCCACTGATTTGTTTTTATCTTGGTTTGAATTAGGTTGGTTCTTTTTAATTAGGATTTGACATACTTATGGACTCATTAGGTTAATTTGATAATTAACTAGGAATTGGGTCTAATCAAATTCTTTAGATTAGATTTAATTTTTCCTCTTAATTTTTCAGAATTAATCCATGATTGATTAACCATGCCATGATTAGATTTTAGTCATTAGATTTTGACTATTTCATTTGTGGATTTATGTTGCGATTAATATGGTTAATGTGTGAATTTTCCATGATTAGAACTTAGGTTAATTTCCACTTAATTCAATTCGTGTGATCATAGTCATTAGATTTAATTCTTGATTTTGGATTGTGAATGTCATATTCAATTGATTGTGATCCTAATGCATGTTTAGGTAGATTTCTAATTTTTAGAATTAATTCCCATTTAATTGTCCATTTAATCGTTTCTTTGGTTTATGATCACTTTGATTAAATTGAAAATCCCATTTCAATTTAGGTGAAGAACGCTTTGTATGCCTACTTCCATTTTCCATGATCATATGATAAATCTTGATTACTTTC
The DNA here is from genome assembly GCF_024323335.1 of Lathyrus oleraceus. Classification (NCBI taxonomy): domain Eukaryota; kingdom Viridiplantae; phylum Streptophyta; class Magnoliopsida; order Fabales; family Fabaceae; genus Lathyrus; species Lathyrus oleraceus. The sequence goes on from NC_066583.1 coordinate 388,209,271, forward strand.
ATTGATTTATCCATTACCTTTTGAATCGATTCTAACCATTATACATATTTGCATATTGTTGCATCATTTCCATTCATTCGATTTTATTTCATGCTAATTCGTTTGTTTCTTTGTGTCCACAAGTTGACTTGGAGAAGCAAGTTCACTCTTAGCTAGCCATGCTCCTAACCATTCCATTTCCCTTCAATAACTTTGTATTGTTTGAAGTACCATGTCACTTGTATGCCTTAGGCATGGTACATAGTAGCTTATAACTTGTATTTTTCTTTCATTCCCTTTCCATTGTATTGTGTGGATCCATCCCCCCATTGTGGGTTAAATGTTCCCCCATCCACTTAGTCATGTAATAGCTTAGATTTATTGCTTTCTAGCTTAGTTTACTATGCATGTTAATAATCAAAGATAAAATACAAAACGATAAACAAAACATTTCAAAAGAAAAAATAAAAGGTACTTGATTCAACGTCAAGTTGTTTTTCGAATAAAACTCACACCATTGCATCGTGAATACTTGATCCAATATCAAGTGTCCCTTATCCACTCCATGATCCTTTCTAACATATCTTCTCCATTCTCTTCTCTATTCTATCTCTCTCCTCCAATCTCCACTCACTATTTTCATAATAAATTCAAACACTTGATTCAACATCAAGTTTCCTTTTTCAAAACCATTTTCATAACAAATTGGAATGCAAATGGGATGTACGTGTTTGTACACAACATTCAAGTAATTGGGTTGTCGGCCATACCTAGCCTGAGGACCTGACACTTGACTTTCCCCTTAAAACATCTAATGATTCAAACAAGTTAGATCTAGGTGCTAGGAGGAAGAAAAAGAATAGTTAGAACTTCATTGTTCTCTCGATTCCCAAGTACTTTAATCGTTGACTGTACTTAGTCAAGGGTTAGATACTTGTCTCCCTCTAAGTTCCAATGATTAAACTTGCCAAACTCCTTTCATAATTAAATCTCTTTTTTGGATGAAAAAGAGTGGTTAGGATAACTTATCCTCTCAACTCCCGAGTTATTGGACCGTTGCCTGTATCTAGCCAATGGTTTAATGCTTGTCTCCATGCATAAAATCGACCCCAACAAATCAAATCATCTTTTGCCTTAGTGCACTCTATTCAAAACCTTTCAATAAGGACGTGTTACTTCCGTTCTACCGTGAACGAAGCTTAAGCCTCCATGTGCGAGCAAGTAATGTTTAACTGCTAGAGTGCGAACCAAGCGTCTCTACTTTACCGCAAACAAGCAAATACTTTCTGCTCCCATGACAGAGTATACAAGCAAGTGAACAGTAGCGCGCGAACGTCAATATTGTTCAGTAAAAACAACCAAACAAACATGTCATCTTTGAGCCTAACTACGAAGCTCTGACTTCCCTATTGCACGTATGGGGATACGTAGGCACGAGGGCCCAAATCCTTGGCGAGCACACTAATTTAAAACTTGTTTTCTCTCCCGTCTCATCTTTCATCTCATTCCCGATAGCAAGCAACTTACATATAAATAAACATCCATACGCATTTGATACGAGCAAGTGGTTCCCATGGAGTACCATGGAAGTTAGGGGTACTAATACCTTCCCCTTGCATAATCGACTTCCGATTCCGCTCTTGGTTGCGAAACCGTTTATCTCATTTAGGGTTTTATCGCTATTTTCCCTTTCCTTTGGAATAAATAAAATCCGGTGGCGATTTTTCACGGCGCTTCAGCTGGCGACTCTGCTGGGGATAATATGGAGTTCCCATAAGCGAGTCAAGCCTAGCTTGCCTGTATCCTTTTCTTGGATTGTTTATCTTTGTTATTACTTGCTTTATTTATCCATTCCTGTTATATATGCCTATTATATATCATCTTGATTTAATCTTGTGGGATAGGTAGTATTGAGTGAGAAGCCCAATGCACAGGCTTAGAGAGTATACATAAGATAGGAGGGACTTCGTGTTGACCTATCAGACGTAGTTGTCTCGAGAAGGAGACACGAACATCCCACTTGGAATAGATTTTTTCTTGGAGTTTTGCTGGCACGTGAGTCACGTTCGCGCTGACAGCCATTCTTCCAAAGAGAGTCCATGACTCCAATGACCTTTAGACAACCCATGGCTTTCGAAGTTGAGGGAAACCTCATTCAGAGAAGATCATCTCGAGCGTATTGTTAAATCATAAGTCATTTTGTGGCGATAATAATACTTTCGCCTCATGATCCATGAATCTAAGCATCTTCATAAGTCTTAGTACTCACCTTGTGAGGGGATATGGTTGTTTCTTGCAGGGAAAAAACCTTCAACCTACCTTGAGCTTCACGAACAGATTTTCCAAGATGCTGTGAGCCCTTGGATCCATGATGTTGCATGTCATTTCATCACATCATTTAGCATATGAATTCCTTTGGGAACATAAAGACATGTTGCATTCATAATTGCATTGCATCAAACCTATTTCAGAAGACTCATTGTTGTTTGGCCTTTGTCCAGAACCTGCTACAATCAAGCTGACTTCCCGATATTCCTACAACATGCACCGTAAAGGGTCAGTCTGATCAGTGGGGACAGATGGTAGAGGTCTCCGATAAAAAGAGCAGGTCCGGTTTGGGTTTCCAACAAGGTTCATCAGTGGTTAGATCTGAAGATGTGCAACCCAGTTTTCGTAGCGGAGGGTTCATTCATGGTAATGAACAACACTTAGATGTGGTGCTCGAGGGTGATGAAGACGAAGACTTCACCAATTTTGTGACACATGGAAAAACTTGCAACAATTGGACTGTTGTTGATATTCCTGTTATTGTGCATCAATCTAAGTAATTGCTTTTATTTGTTTTTGAAAATCCTTCTCCTATGCCTAAGGGAGAAGTGAACATTGTTTAGGCATTTCAAATTTGATCATCAATAAAATATAATTCTATTCATCCACATCTATGATGTTTTATTTTTATTTTTTGCTTTATTCTAAAAATGGTAATCACAAAAAAGAACATAAATAAATAATATAATTGTCCATCTGCATAATATTTGGTCACAAATTCACTTCTCTAAAATCAAAATATCAAATCATTATGCAGTTTGGTTCCTAACCCCATTGAATACAATGATCCTTCTCCTTCTCCAAATTTTGAACTCCCTGTGCTTGAGGCTGAGGAGGAAAGTGATGAAGAGGTATCTGATGAATTGTCTCGTCTTCTTGAGCATGAAGTAAAAGCCATTCAACCATTTGAAGAGCAGATTGGGTTAGTCAACTTGGGTACCGAAGATGATGTGAAGGAAGTCAAGATTGGATCTCGACTGTGTCCTGAAGTTAAGAAGGGGTTGATTGATCTTCTCCGAGAGTATTCAGATGTGTTTGCCTGGTCCTATCAAGACATGTCTGGTCTAGATTTTGAGATCGTGGAGCATAGATTGTTGTTGAAACCAGAATGCCCGCCAGTCAAGCAGAAGTTGAGGAGAACACATCCTGATATGGCGGTGAAGACTAAAGAAGAAGTGCAAAGGAAGATTGATGCCGGTTTTCTTGTTACTGTCGAGTATCCACAGTGGGTGGCCAATATTGTGCCTGTTTCGAAGAAGGATGGAAAAGTTCGTATGTGCGTTGATTATAGAGATTTGAATAAAGCCAGTCTGAAAGATGATTTCCCTCTACCACACATTGATATGTTGGTAGACAACACATCTAAGTTCAAAGTCTTTTCATTTATGGACGGATTTTTCGGATATAATCAGATCAAAATGGCACCCAAAGATATGGAGAAGACCACATTTATTACACCCTAGGGAACATTCTGTTATAGAATGATGCCTTTTGGTTTAAAGAATGATGGTGCAACTTACCAAAGAGCAATGGCTACTCTTTTTCATGATATGATGCATAAAGAGATCGAAGTCTATGTCGATGATATGATTGCTAAATCAATTGATGAAGAAGAGCATGTTGAGCATTTGTTGAAGCTATTCCAGCGTTTGAGGAAGTACAAACTCTGTTTAAATCTCGATAAGTGTGCATTTGGTGTTCGTTCTGGTAAGTTGTTGGGCTTTATTGTCAGCAAGAAGGGTATTGAAGTTGATCCTGCCAAGGTCAAAGCAATACAAGAGATTCCTGCGCCCAAAACTGAGAAGCAAGTCAGAGGTTTTCTCAGACGCTTGAATTATATCTCAAGATTCATTTCACACATGACTGCCACATGTGTGCCTGTATTCAAGCTTCTTCGGAAAGATCAATCTTGTGATTGGACCGAAGATTTCCAGAAAGCTTTTGATGGTATCAAGGAATATCTGCTTGAGCCTCCGATTCTGTCTCCACCTGTGGAAGGAAGACCGTTGATCATGTATTTGACTGTGCTTGATGAAAGTATGGGTTGTGTTCTAGGTCAGCAAGATGAGACTAGAAACAAAGAATATGCAATTTACTACCTCAGTAAGGAGTTCACTGATTGTGATACTCGGTACTCTATGCTTGAGAAAACTTGTTACGCATTGGCTTGGGCTGCTAAGCGTCTGCGCCAGTATATGTTGAATCATACCACTTGGTTGATATCCAAAATGGATTCGATCAAGTATATATTTGAGAAGCCTGCTTTAATTGGGAGGATTGCCCGTTGGTAGATGTTATTATTAGAGTATGATATCAAATACCGATCTCAGAAAGCAATTAAGGGTAGTGTCTTGGCTGACCATTTGGCTCACCAACCTATTGAAGATTATCAGTCAGTACAATATGATTTTCCCGATGAAGATATTTTGTACTTGAAAATGAAAGATTGTGATGAACCATTGCTTGAATAAGGGCCAGAATCTGGTTCCCGTTAGGGCATGGTATTTGATGGAGCTGTTAATCAATATGGTAATGGCATTGGGGTAATGATAATTACTCCTCAAGGCACTCATTTTATGTTTACAGCTAGATTGGCCTTCAAGTGTACAAACAATATGGCTGAGTATGAAGCTTGCATTATGGGTCTTGAAGAGGCCATTGATCTCAGAATCAAATACTTGGACGTCTATGGAGATTCAGCTTTGGTGGTGAATCAGATCAAAGGTGAATGGGAGACGAATCAACCCGGTTTGATACCATACAGAGATTATGCAAGGATGATTTCAACTTTCTTTATAAAGGTTGAATTTCATCATATCCCTCGAGATGAAAACCGGATGGCAGATGCGCTTGCGAAGTTGGCTTCAATAATTGTAGTAAAGTATTGGAATGAGGTTCCCTATTTGATTGTGATGCGTCTTGATAGGCCAACTCGTGTATTTGTTGTTGAATAAGTAAAAAATGAGAAGTCGTGGTACTACGACATCAAATGTTTCCTCCAAAGTCAGATTTACCCGCATGGAGCATCTTTGAGAGATAAGAAGACTATGAGGAGATTAGCTAGCAACTTCTACCTGAATGGTGATGTTCTTTTAAAGAGAAACTTCAATATGGTTCTGCTCAGATGCGTGGATAGACACGAAGCAGACTTATTGATGACTGAAGTCCATGAAGGTTCCTTTGGTACTCATTCCAATGGACATGCTATGGCAAAGAAGATGTTGCGAGCAGGTTACTATTGGCTGACAATGGAATCTGACTGTTGCAAGTTTGTGAAGAAATGCCACAAGCGTCAAATTTATGCAGATAAGATTCATGTTCCTCCGCCACTGTTGAACGTCATTTCCTCCCCATGGTCGTTCTCCATCTAGGGAATTGATATGATTGGTATGATTGACCCCAAAGTGTCAAATGGACATCGTTTCATTTTGGTGGCAATTGACTACTTCACAAAATGGGTTGAAGTGGCATCATATGCAAATGTAACCAAGCAAGTTGTTGTGAGGTTTATCAAAAATCAGATTATATGCTATTATGGTGTGCCAAGTAAGACCATACTGATAATGGATCGAACTTGAATAACAATATGGTGGAAGCTCTTTGCAAAGACTTCAAGATTGCACACCATAATTCTTCTCCTTACAGACCTAAAATGAATGAGGTTGTTGAACCCGCAAACAAGAACTTCAAGAAGATCATTCAGAAGATGGTTGTAATGTATAAGGATTGGCATGAGATGCTCCCATTTGTTTTGCACGGGTATCGTACATCCATTCACACTTAAATAGGGGCAACCCCTTTCTCTCTTGTTTATGGTATGGAAGTTGTGCTCCCAGTAGAAATTGAGATCCCATCATTGCGTGTCTTGATGAAATCCAAGTTGACAGAGGCTGAACGGTGTCAGACCATGTATGATCAACTGAATTTGATCGAAGAGAAGAGGTTGACTGCCATGTGTCATGGTCAATTGTATAAGCAGAGAATGAAGAAAGCTTTTGATAAGAAGGTCAGACCTCGTGTGTTTAGAGAAGGTGACCTTGTGCTCAAGAAGATTATATATTTCAAACCAGATTCTAGGGGAAAATGGACTCCTAATTATGAAGGCCCATATGTTGTTAAGAGAGCCTTTTCAGGCGGTGCTTTGGTTCTTACAACTATGGATGGTGAAGAGTTCACTCATCCTATGAACGCAGATGCAGTCAAGAAATACTTCACCTAAAAAAGAAAAGAACAACTCGCTAAGTTGAAAACCTGAAAGGGCGGCTTAGGCAAAAATGAGCATCTCGGTGGATTGAATACCCGAAAGGGCGATCCAGACAAAAGTTAGAGTCATAAAACAGAAAGAATTATCCCGATAAATTGAGTACCCCACCTTGGGGCAATTTATGCAAAAATTATGGATTATGGCAAGTAACTGCAGCCTGCTGATCTTCAGTTTCGAAGACATTCTTGAGCAAATCGGTCAGTTCTGATTCATCATCTCCAGCTATCGCCAAGAGTACAGTGGACATCAAAAGTTGGTAGAAGGATTAGTGATCGTTGTATTCGATGTAGCCCTTTTCCATGTAAATTACCATTTTCAACTTTTGTAAAAGATCTATGGAGTCTTGTCTTTTTGAGACTATCATTCTATTAAATAAAGTTGAGCTTTCATCCAATTGTTTCTACTCTTATTTAATTCAGCCAAATAGTTTTAAATTTTATTATGATCATTTTTGAAATTAAAATTTTAATTAAAACCATGTTTTCTTAAACATATAAAAGCATTAAATTTAAGCAATCGATTTCATTTATAAGGAATATCAATAGTGGTTTGAAAGCAGCAAGCCCTAAATGTGGAGCATTATAGGTTCTCCTCAAGCAGTAGGTGTGGTACCTCTTTCATCCCCGACAGCATATTCAACACCCGGTGTTTGTTGATTTTCCCAACTGTTAATTCACCGTTGTCCCCAGCTGATTTATGGTTGTTCCTTAGCTGAGTGTGGGCATTTTGTTGTAGTAGTTACGGCAGAACTTTGGTTTTCCCGCAAGTCGCCATCAGATTCGCTCCCAGCCAGAGTTTCCTCCTGGTTTCTGAGCGACTATTTGTGTTTGTTTCCCTAGAGGGTTATCTCCCATTTGAAATGGTGTTGACCTAAAATTCCCCGTAGAATTGGTAGCAGTTTCCTTAGCAGATCTCCTCTTTCTTCCCCAACTAGGGTCGAGCCTTTGGGATGTTGATCTCTCTTTTCTCCAGCAATTGTTTCCCTCTTTTGTGGATTGGCTAGGATTTGTATCGATGATTCAGATCAGAGACATTTTGTATCCTTTGTGATTGTTTTGTCAGCATAATATATATATATATATATATATATATATATATATATATATATATATATATATATATATACACACACATATACGTGTATATATATATATATGTGTATATATATATATATACACGTATATGTGTATATATATATACACGTATATGTATATATATATATATATATATATATATATATATATATATATATATATATATATATATATATATATATATATATATACATATACGTGTATATATATATATACATATATATATATATATATATATATATATATATATATATATATATATATATATATATATATATATATATATATATATATATATATATATATATATATATATATAGATATACATATATGTACATATACATATACATATATGTACATATACATATATATATATATATATATATATATATATATATATATATATATATATATATATATATATATATATATATATATATATATATATATACACTAATATAACTTCATTATTGCATCAATACACTTTGTGATTCATTCTCGTGATTCTTATTCTTGTGATGGTGGTATTTTATCCCTCATCCAGAGTTGGTGCGCCTGTCCTCCCTCAATTGTAGAGTGTCAACCCCTTAAGCAAAAAGACTTTAACCTTTCTCCTTTCCCCACTGAGTTATTTCCTCGTGGATGATTATTACTTCAGCTTCCTCCCAGTTCTTTATCTAGATGAAAGCACTCCCCTTGAGTTATATCCTCATTGGGTTGAGTATTGATTGACTATTTCTTTCTAGATCTTACCTAGATAGATATTTTTGGTCCCCTAAGAGTCTATTACCCAGTAACTGGTAGTAGTATTCTTAGTTTGCAGTTTGTTACTTCTCGTCCAATACCCAACAAAAGTAACCCCTTTTTCTCCCCAGCGGATTCGTTTTCACGTTACCTCAGGAAGTATATCCTTGATATGTTCATCCTAACCGATGACAAATATTTTCTTCCCCTGCTTTGAGTCTATCCTTGATATGTTCATCCTAGCCGGTGACGAATATTCTCTTTGATGGTATTCTACCCAGTAAAAAGGTAGTTGTGATCCCTATTTGTTTCCCAGAGAGTTAATCCTTGATATGTTCATCCTAACCGATGACGGGTTTCCTTCTCTTTGCGGTCTTCTACCCAGTAACCGATAGTTGTAAATCCTACTTTTTGCTTCCCTTGCAGAGTTTATCCTTGATATGTTCACTTTAACCGGTGACAGATATTCTCTTTGCGGTTTTCTATCCAGTAACTAATAGATGTAATCCCCATTCTTCCCCTTGGAGTCTATCATTGATATGTTCATCCTAACCGGTGACATATACTCTCTTTGATGGTATTCTATCCAGCATTCGATAGATGTAATTCCTAATTTTTTGTTCCGGCGGTTTATCCTTGATATGTTCATCCTAACCGGTGACGGATATCCTCCTTAACATCCCCAGGCAAGTATATCCTTGATATGTTCATCCTAACCGATGGCAGATTTTCTTTCCTTTGAGTCTATCCTTGATATGTTCACTTTAAACGGTGACAAATATTCTCTCCTTTTGGTCTTCTGCCCAGTAACCGGTAGTTGTAAATCCTATTTTTCAGCTTTTCCCCAGCAAGTTTATTCTTACCCAGTAACCGGTAATGAATACACCTTCTGGCGGCCCTCAGTGGTTCATCCTTGATATGTTTACCATAACCGGTAACGGATGTCCTCCCTGTCATATTTTATTATCTCCGTACCTAGTAACTGGTAGTGGATAATATATTTATGCTCCTCCTGTGTTGAAGATTGTTTCTTCCCCAGTTGAGTTGAGTGCGTATTTTCTTAGTGAAATCGTTGTTCCTGCTCGGTTCGAATATTTTAGTTTTATTCTGATTTATCTGTTTCCCCTACAGATGTACTTTTCTCCCTGGCTGAGTCTTTCCATTTTCGTGGAATTCCTCGTGTTCCCCAATAGTTTTAAGTCGTAGCCTGGCCTACGCATAGCCCTTTATTCCCCAGAGTCTCTATCCCCCCAGTGAGTTTTCCTTATGGAATGCATTACGCTCATGCGGACTTTCAGTCTCTCTGAATTCTTTTCCTTTGTGGCAATATTTCCCCACAAAGAATTTATTTTTAACATTCATATCATATGCATCATGAGGCCTCTTAGGGACCAAAATTTGTTTCTATATGTTGTTATTTAAGCCCATTCTACTGAGTCGATACGAAGATTTTAACCTTCACCTCCTCAGTTAGAATGTCTTTAAATAGGGGCAGTTGTAAGACCTCAATTTTAACCCTAAGATCCCTCATGCTATCTCATCATATGCATTAGCATTGGGATCATACCTTGGCATCCTCCTTACCCCTTATCCATTGGGTTTGTTTTGGGAGAGATCACCAAGCACTATGTGATTGTATCATACTTGTTATTTTATCATTTACTAACCAAAATACCAAAAATATATCTTTGCATTTGCCTAACTCTTTTGTAGGTATGGCACATGATCACCTTTGATTCATCAAGTTCAAATCTAGGGTTTGAGACCCTCATTGCTAAGAGCTCAACCAAGATATGATCCATAATGGCTCTAGGAATCATATATGAGTCCCCATGATCATCATATGTATTTTTGATCATAAAATCATCAAGAGTGTGGAGTTGGTTTGCCTTGGAAATCCTGGTTCATCTGGGTATCTTGAGTAACTCCCTCACCAAGCTTCTTCAACAAATGATCAAACATTTCAATTGATACTTCAAATTTCATCATCTTATGCATATATGATCTCCCATGAGTCCCAGGAGTCAAGAGGATTGCAAGTTAGCAAGTTGGTTGATGGTGGTTGACCAAAGGAATTCATCTCATCAAAACTGGGGTCCCCTAGACCCTATCTCCTACAAATTTTATCATATGAAAATTATTCCAAGAGAAAAGTTACTCTAAATGACATTTCAAACAACTTTCATGTTGAGGTATAGAGCTATCTTTGCTTGGAAAGTCATTTTTTATGTTGAAAGATTATAGGTCATTTTGTCTAAACCCTAATTTGGAGGTCAACTTACCAAAGCCATAACTTGCTCAATTTTTATGAGATGAGATATTTCTAAGTTGAGCAATCAAATTCAATATGTCTACTTCAAAGTTGATGTTTATAGGAAGAGATGATTCAACTTTTATGAGCATGTGATATGAGGATACATTATAGGTCATTTTGGACCAATATCATTGAACAAGTGATTTTCCTCAACTTAAAAAATGCATAACTCATTCATCTAAAATCCAAATGGGGTCAAATTTGTGACCATTTTGAAGGATTTTTAAAGATTTACAACTTTGATGAAGACACTTTTCTCATTTGAAGCTCACATAAAAAGTTAGCCAAGGTGGAATAAATGAACATATGGCTGGACACTTAGAAACAATTTTGATATGTTAAAATTTCCAAACTTCCACCTCAAAATTCATCATGATACAAGCTTAAAATAGAAAAGTGTTCAACATAAGAGTTGTTCCTCTTGATCCAACCTTTCCAAAGAGTCCAATCTCATCCATTTTGGACAAGGTTTGAGTGGTCTGCGTATGGCTTGAACATGGCATCATCATTTGGCAAAGATCAAACTTCAAACAGTTGCACATGTTTGCCTTGCATTCCAATTCACTTTCATATTCAATTACACTTGATTATGGACTTAATTGAGTGGCTCCATGGGCCTGTACACGCCCATGCAAGCATGCATCATCCATTGCTAAATTTGGAATTTCAAATTCAAGGTGCAAATCTCACTTGCTACAGCTATAAATAAGAGCCTCTAGCATCAGAATTGAGGACCCTTGCGCGCCAACTTTGATCCAATACCTCAAACCCTCACATTTGAACGGAGAAACTTGGAAATTTTCTTTGAAAATTGAGTTTGAATCTCACTGTTTTGAGATTCAAAACTCCAGGGATCCCAAGCTTTTGTTCAATCCTAAACCACTTCTGCAAGCTTCCTGAGTGAGATCAAGCAAGAATCAAAGCAAGAGAGATCGAGTTCTGCACAACATTGAAGGTATTTTCTAGATTTTTTCTTCTCTTCGATTCTCTCTCAATTCTCATCATTTCTCTTGGATCCTTGGTTGTCTGAAGTCCTACCAATGTAGGCAAGAAGATTGAGTTGCTTTGAGGTTAAATCGAAGCAACTCAGTTCATGTACCTCAAATTTCAATTCCATGTATCTCTTAATATACTTGGAGTTAGGATGAATTGAGGGAAGATTCATGATCAGTGCTATTTTTACTTTAAAATCATGTCCTTCTTTTTCATTTTTATGATGGTGATGAGTGAACCAGTCCGGCCAGGGTCGCATGAGAAGGTGACCAGCGTTTTGCTCTGGTGATGCGCTGGAACGGTTCAGAGCCACATGATCATCTCATATTGTTTTAATCACGAGCGTTAATTTTAAATACCATTGGTATAGCACGTTGACTCGTGTACATGGTGGAACGCGCGTTTGGATCCACTTGATCTGCCACCTCAATTAATGAGGGAGATCAAGTGGTCCACATTTTTTCGGATTATTTGAATTTCATTTTATTTCCTTTATTTCATTAATTCATATTAATTTTAATATTGATCCAAAAAATATGGGAGTTTCACCAAAAAAATTTAAATAAAATCCTCTTTCATTTTCTGAATTAAAATTATTTTTTGGATCATTATTAATAATTTTCATGATTTAATTAATTTTGTGAATATTTTTAATTGTTTAAAAATACTTTTAAATTTCCAAAAATTATGAATTTTTTTATCCAAGGTCCTTTGACCTTGTTTGACCTATGATAAATATCATGGCCATTTCTATGGTGTTTTGATGAGATTTTAGGAAATTGACCAACCATAATTTAATTTAATGCATATTTTATTATTTTTAATTGTTTAAATGCCAAATAATTTGTGTAGAGCCATTTTAATTGACTTTGTGAGTTTGACTTGTGTTATTGGGCCTTGGTCAAGGTTGATTTGACTTTGCTAGGTTAAGATCATTAGATTTAGGGGATTGATGGAATGTACATTCCATCTCCCGAAATGAATGAATGATCTTAATTTGGTAAAAGTCCTCCTTTAACCAATTTCTGTTTGATCCATCCCCCCCCCTCCCCCTCTTCATCTCATCCCCCTTCTTTATTCATTCATATCATGGACCTATGATATCTCTATATCCTAAGGCTAGTTGATTACAAAAATCAACATGAGTATGGATGAGATTAAGTCCACCTCTTTGCATATTCTTTTTGTGTGTGGTATGGTTCATGAGCATGGTCCATTATAATATGTCTCTAACATACATTAACACCAAATTTCTATTGCCCGACCTCAAATAGTTATGACTTCTACATAAGTCCAATTACTATTGCTTAACATAACGCTAAATCTGTGACACAAAAGACATAGCATTCTAGTTAGTTAGATTGTAAGTCTCCCCTCTTTCATGGTATTGTGTGGAAACTTGGCCTTTTTTGCTTCCTTTGGAAGATGTCTTGGTTCAAGGATCCATGCTTATGATAAGTGGGTTAAGTGTTCTCCAAAGAATGACTTAAACAAAAGCAAAAGCAATACTAACTTATAATCAACTAACAACTAACATTTAATTTCAAGTCATTTACTTTTAATTCACTTTAATTTTTTTTAGCTTTATTCATTTGTCATCATTCATACCATTCAATTTGTTTACTTTAATGCTATTTTCACTTTGCCCATTTGGGCCATATTTTGTGATATTTTGTGTTTGTATATACTTGTTTGTTGGTTTGGTCTTTTGACCTTAATGTACATAATAAGAACAAAAATCCCTAAAAAACATTTTGTGCGGACTGTTGGTTTGATCTAAGATTATTGGACTTAGAATTAGACAACATTCCCTATGCAAAGGACTTGACCAATGCCAACTTTCATGAAACCAAGTGCTTGTAAAGTGAATATTCATCTGATACAATATTGAAGATCCATTTGAGTTCATCTACAACATGATCATTGTGAAGCTGTTATTTTGAACCTATGTCTTTTGCCATCCTTTGAAGTGACCCGATACATGGGCCATTTTGAAGAAGATCATGGAGTTGCTAAGCTTGGATGTGACTATATTTATTTGATGCCTTGCTCTCCATCTTGCTATTTGTGTATTGATATTGCTTGATTCCAAAGTCCAAGGGAAATTTGGGTTTTTATATGACATTCTTGTCTATTGGATTGATGTCCATTGGTCAGATCTTTTCAACTCTCAACTTTTAAATTTTTGCTTAGGATTAGTCTCTTCATCTCCTCCCCACTTCTTTAATTTCAAAATCTCTCCCCCTTTTTTAAAATCTTCTTTGCTTGTGTTTGTTTTTTCTAAACTTTGACCATTTTGCAAATTAGAAACTTTGGCCTTATGCCATTACATTTTCAAACTCTTTTTCTTAATTAAACTTGTAAATAAACTTAACTATACTTGACTTAAAATTTCAAAAGCCAAAAAGAACTAACACTCATTCAAATCATTTTAGGCCTTTTATGCCTTTGTTTAACTTCAATTTTTGTTAAAAGCAATGCACTCACTTTGAAATTGATACCACGAACTACGAGGTTTTGATCCCTCATATTATGTTGGTACGTAGGCACAAGTCCGAAGGTCTTGTCAAACACAAAAATATAATTAATGAATTCTTTTCTCATCCCCACATTCTATTTATTGCAAACATCATTTGTACAAAAACACATATGCACACAAGAAAGGGCTCCCTAGGAGTACCTAGGACACTTTGGGTGCTAACATCTTCCCTTTGTGTAACCAACCCTCTTACATGTAATCTCTGGCATTTTATTAGTTTTGATTTGAAAACTTCTTATCTTTTGGGTTTTGTTCTTGCTTTTCCCTTTTCCCTTGGAAACAATAAAAGCGCGGTGGTGACTCTGGTCTTATTGACGTCTAGCTTACCCATAGCTTAATGGTCATGAATTTACCGTAACATTCACCTGTCAGCTTAATTCACACTCTCACCAAATCTCTCGGGTGTTAATGTGTTTTACACTCAAAATTCATAGTACACAATACCATACCATAGGCTTGAATAAATTCTCCTTTTGATGTCAAGGATCATGATACACACACTCTTTGAGGTCTTTATGGTTGTAACGGGGCTAAGGTTAAGGTGGGATAATTTTTGAAAAAGTAGGCTAAAGTTTAGATTCAATACGATCGTTATATTTACTAAGCTCATTTTGATGGATTAGTGCTAGAATTATTTCTTGCACTCGCCCTTTAGGATCAACTGTTATCAAGGATTCAATATTTGGATTTTTCTTTACTTTCAACATCTACTGACTTCTCCTTCTTTCGAGTGCCTTGATGATTATTTTTCTTTTACTTTTTTTTTCAATTTGATTTTTCAAATTTTCATCTTTTCTTTTTCTTATCTTTTTTTTCTTCAATCATCATATGCCCTCATTTGTACTAATGTTGCACAACTACCCCAAACTTAAAGGTTGTTATCCAAACAACAACCCCAAACTTAGAATGAACATAGATATGATAACTCACATAAATACTCTAAACATGGTGGGGAATGTTTTGGTCAATGGGTTAATATGATGTGGTTTTTAAAATAAACAAATGGGTAAAGGCTCAAATGAGGTTAACAATGGATAATAATAAAAATGACGGCTAGAAAGGCTCAGGGGTAAAAAAAATGTGCCTCAGTGTGTGAAACTATGAAACCGAAATCAGAAAAGAACGTACGTAAGTTTTGAATGATAAAGACATACCTGAATGACCTCTTATGATGTACATTGTGTTTGGCTTTCTGCTCTCATCATATTGGGTAGAGCTGACAACCTCCGTAGTACCTTTTACTCGGTGTGACTTCTCAATCAGTTGTGGTAAACCTACTCAACTTTCAGTCCAACTTAATGAAACCAATCAGATCATTTAGAAGTATATAAAAAAAGATTTTGGCGAGTTAACATGCACAAAGGTCACACATGCCTTTTGTTTGGGTACTTTTCATACAACCACTAAAGCTACCATTATCATATTACTAGATGAAAGTAAACAACCAGAAACAAACCAACTTAAAGCAAACAAAACTTAGAAATTATATAAAATTGAAACTATAAAATAAAAATTATGAATACTTTCCTTGGGTTGCCTCCCAAGCAACGCTCATTTATTGTCATTAGCTTGAGGCCTCCTTCCCCATGTTATGGGGGGTACTTCAGCTTTCACACCTTGTTGCTTGTCTTTTCCAAAACCAAAAAACAATCTTTTTAAGAGATATGGCCTAATTTGTACCACAAGTAACTTCCAACTTCCATATCATTACCTCTATATTTCCTTCTCTTCTTTCTAATGGCTTTTGGAATGGGAATAGGAGTTTTTCCGCTCAGGGTTGCTAACGGAGCTGATACCAGTTGAGATGGCCTTCTTGAGACTTTTTCTGATGTTGACATGTTACTTTGGCCTTTCACATTTATCTTGATCATGCCTACTTAATAGTGATTTTCTTTTTCTACCTCTAGCTTCCTGTTTTCAAGCACATTCAAGGTCATTTCATCATCATAAAGTTTTAAAGTTAGTGTACCATGTTATATGTTGAAATTGCATCGACTTGCCTGCATGAATGATCGACCCAGAATGATAGGTGTCTCTTCATCCTCAGGTATGCCCATGATCACAAAATCAATAGGAAAGTTAAAATCCTCTATTGTCACTAGCATGTCTTCCGCTATCCCATATGAATTCTTTATGGAGTGATTTACAAATTTCAGATTTGTCCCTGTATCGCTGACTTTTCTAATACCAAGCCTTTGATAGATTGACAATGGCATCAGACTCATACTAGCTCCTGAATCAATAAGTACCTTCTTGAAAACTCTGTCTTTTATAGTGCATGGGACTATGACAGATCCAAGGTCCTTTTCCTTTATTAAGATTCTTCTACTCGGTGATATTGCACTACATTTTTCATTAAAGGTTACCGACCCATCTCCTATTGGTATCTTTCTAGATATTACCTCTTTCATGAAATTTTGGTACATGGACACTTGCTCGAGTGCTTCAAAGAAAGTCATATTGATCTCTAACTTTTTAAACATTGTGATGAATTTCTCAAAGTCTTCCTATTTTATATCCTTCTTTTTCACTCTCTGAGGGTAAGGTAACTTAATCACCGGTTTAGCCTCATTTTTATTTTTCTCTTTAGTTGGCTTTACGAGTGGTATAACTTATTCTGGTTCTGTTTTTATTCTCCCTCACTTCCAGATCTACCTCTATGACATGGTCATGATTTATTGCCTTCTCTTATTCATCTTTAGCAACTTTCTGACTTCTTGTTGTGACAATATTAACATTCTCATGATGTCTCGGATTTTGTACTGTTGCACTCAGAATGGTGCCTTGAGCTTAATTTATGAGTTGTTGTGCTATCTGTCGCATCCGCGAAAAACAACTGGCGGGAAAAACAAACAAATAGAGCCGCCACCATGAGTTATTTATCCCAAAGGAGGGAAAGGAAACGCTCGAAGTAAACCTGGAAAGGAAATGGTCTTACGACCGGAGATTACAAGGATCGGGAGTCGGTTACGCAAGGGGAAGGTATTAGCACCCCTCACGTCCGTCGTACTCGACGGGATCCACGCTCAAAAGAATAGAATAAGGTTGCTGAATAACTGCTCAAAACATGCACACACACTGGAATGAAACACAGGCAAAGGACGGAGGAAAGGGACTCGGCAGGATGTCGCATCCTGGGCCTACGTAGTTTGTCAGGAACAAACATCAGAGTCGACGTAGTTCGGGGGAATGGGAAACATGCTCGCTAGGATATCGCATCCCATGCCTACGTATCTCATCTGGAATGAGAATCAGAGCTACCGTAGTTCGGCTAACGCACGCCGAAATAAAACACTGAAAGGAAACGCTGAGACGTCAAACGAAACACACAACAGGAAATGGAATGCCAATCAATGGACTTAAATCCAACTCCAGACAACACAAGCAAACAAGGAAACCAAATGCCAATGGCTGGACTTACATCAGACTCCTCACAAACAAACAAACGCACACAGGAAACCGAATGCCAATCATTGGACTTGCATCAAACTCCACACATAACAAGAGGTTATCAAACAGACAGGTTAATAGGGAGTCGGGAACTCGAGCCTAATAACTGTCAAGCAAACACACACACACAAAAAAGAAAAGGTTTCCCGGAGAGATCTCGCACGATCTCCTGCCTACGTATCTCATCTGGTATGAGAATCAGGACGACGTAGTTCCCCTTAACAGGGGAGAAACTTTCTCCTAACCAGAGACCGGGAAATAACAAACTAATAGGGAGACTGACTCGAGCCTAAAAGTTGTCATGCAATCCACAATAGTCCTAGGTTGAAGTATCTAATCAGAACCTAACTCGCACAGGCAGCAATTCAATCACACAGCAAGTAAGCAACACAGGTGAACATGTATCACACGCTATATGCAAACAAGTGGCTCATACAAGGCTGGGCTTTAGTCAAGGGGTCATATCAACCTCGACAAACAAGCCAACTGGAAAAGTGTCTGAGGCTCTTAACCACTGACATTGACCGTCAGGGTGAGCAGATGAAAGGTAATGAAGGTAAGACCAGATAGCTCTTAACCCGGCTTGGGTGAGCTTGAACCAAAGAAGGTGTGGGAGTCCAGAATGAGGAACTCTATTCCACAATGACTGACTCTATATACAAGATTTTGGGTGTTTATTCAAAATGCATCAGCACGTAGTGCAAGCAAGATGAAAGACTCAACTGAATAACAGGGGATGGATTGCACATCCCTTCTATCTGCCAATGCCTCTTCACTTAGGAGGTCTTTACATGTAACCATGCCTCATTGAGGTCTTTAGCACAAAATTAAACAATCAAGAACATGGCCTCTTAAGGAGGGCTTCAGACAGGTGCCTGCCAAAGATAGCAGGTCTTCCAGACTACATGGAGTTAGAATGGTTACCTAGGTGGTATGCCAACCACAAGCAAAGCAAAGCAACTCAGGTAATGAGTTAAAGCTACTAAAGTACCTGTAAGAAAATCAAACAAGTCAACATTCTATTCAGACAAACAACCAACAGTTAACAGATAACAACAGACAGACAATCCCAATATGTACAACATGTAAGCCATAAGAGGCAAACACTCAAGTGATTCACCAAAGGACCTACAAAAGAACCAAAGGTTAGCACACATAGCAAATAGCCAAGCTCAAATGATGAGGCAACATCAATCATGGAGATGAATGCTTGAACCTGAAATTCAAAGCTCAAATGTGAGTACAAACCCCTAGGGCAAAGCCTAGGGTCAAAGGTGAATCAAAAAGTCAAAATAGAACTTGATATTCAACAAGAAGCATCTACAATCAAGCAAGAACATGTCCTAAAAAGGACCAAGTCAAAAGCATTAAGCAAAGTCATTTCATGAGCATGAGAAGGCAAAGGCAATTTCAAAGCATACAATTGATCATCAAGAATCAAAATTCCATATTAAAACAGAAATGAATCAAACAATTCTGGAAATTTTTATGTGCATACAACATGTCAAATATAATCATCATGCCAAAAATCAGAATCAACAGAACTCAATTGACCTAGAAATGAAAATGCACAAGTAGGACATCAAATTGTGTGACACACATTGTCACACCATACAATCATGTGTCTAAAACAGAGATGAAAAATGAGAAAAATGCACAACCAAGCCTCAAAAATCAATCAACATGTTAAGAATCAGTGTACCAAATTTCAAGTCAATTAGCCAATGTATGAGCATTTCACAATAGAATTGGTACAACATGTCACATTTTGCATCATACTCAAATAATCAATCACATTTAAAATTTCAGCAATGCACAAATCCAGAAATTCACATCAAAAATAAAGGGCATCCATATGAACATGTAGCAAAACATTGGAGGTGATTTGGATTCATTTTCAATTTATTATGATTTTTCAAAGTGTGATGAAAATATTAAAATAAAATGAAGTAATGTACATGATAATTGGAGGGAAACAAGAAATGGTTGGATTAATTTGAAAATATGCTGGAGATGAGAATTGAACTCAGGACGTGTAGCTCATAAGAAGCGCTGGCAAAATTAATTCAGAAAATGTTCTCAATTGGACTCGAACACAAGACCATGAGGCTATGGGCGCTATCCAGTCAAAACACAGCCGTTTTATTAATTGATGTGGCGCCACATCACCAGTCAATGTACAAGTGGACTCGGTCAAAAGAATGGTGGCCTATCAAAACGCTAGCAGGACGCATACATGGCAAAGGCGTGGCAGCTGACTAGGAAACCCTAGGATTTAAACCAGAAAGCGGCGCACTATTCACGCATGGCAGCCAGCGGTGGTTTCCACCGTCTCCTACCTTGAGACGGTGGTTCTACTGTTCACGCGTTCAAAAATTTCTCCAGAAACGCACAAAAATTATATTAATCAAGAGCTCATCACATGCACATTCCAAATCCAGCATCCATTAAGTTTAAATCATCATGAACAAGGCGAATCGAATCAAAACATCTTTAACATACAAAATTCAATTCATCATAACTTCTTCAAATCTCAACCAAATTCAATGAAATTTATATCAGCGTGATCAGCATGCAAGGATCTACAAGTCTATGTACATAAAATCAAGAATTATGAGCTTTGAATTTTCACCAACCTGGAATGGCAGTGATCAAAACAGTGCGTTCAAGGCCTCCAAAGTGTGTAGATCTCCTCCTTTGCTCTTGTTATGAAGCTTGATGTAGAAGTGGATGCTTGCCACAACCTAGATCTTGCTTAATTTGCACTTGCCATTGATGTGTTCATATGCTTGACATGCTTCAAACCTTGCTCAATTTCCACAGAAAATGTGTGAATCATGCTCCAAATGTCATGAGGATGATGGATCTATCAAGAAAATGTGTGGTTGTGTGGAGAAAATTTGAATTCCAATGAGAGAGAAATTTGGAGGGAAAATGAGATCTAGATCTAGAATTTGTGATTATGATCAATTCTGTTATGATTTACCTTATATACCATGTGTTAACTACATCCAAATCACAATTAGTCATGAGTTAATCATAATTAAGGACATTAGAGGTGTTTGGCAAAAATTGAAAAATGAAGGTGCATGGTTAATTTTGGACGTGAACAGTAGGATGCAATGCCTTACATTCACTCAAAATCACTTAATGAACACAATTGGATTGGAATTAGGCTTGTAGCTTGCACCAAATTTAAATTCTTGAATTTCCCTCCAAAATGGTCATGAATGAGCAAATGAGTATGTGATGAAATCTCATGCAATGTAAGGATGGTTTTAGAAAATATATGTCATGAGAAGAAGTATGCAAAAAGAGGCACTCAAATTGGAATTATGAGTCAAAAGTTATGGCCTTTTGAAATCCCATGCACACTTGGCAATGATTGGATCACATCTCCTCAACCATTCATCAGATGATCATGATCTTGGACTTTTTGGAAATGGGAGAGAAAGATATTCAACTTTCCTGTTGGATAAAATTTCATTTGAAGCTTCTTTGATGATGTAAGATCAAGTTGAATTTGAACCAAAATCTTTCCATTTTTGGAAACTTTCAATTACAGGTCATTTTCCATTTTTGGAAACTTTTGACCTGGCCTCAAATTCCTCAAGATATGTGTTTGCAATGACAAATGAACCTCTTTGGGAAATGAATGAAGTGTTGAAACTCATTTCTCCACCTCACAACCCACAGTTGACTTTCTGTTGACTTTCTAGGTCCTCAGATGACCTGAAAATGCATTGTGGACTTTGAGCCTCTACCACTTGGCCAATTTGCTTCAAAATGAACCTTGGCTCATATAAGCTCAATATAATGATCATGTGATCCCCATATCAATAGAATACCTCATCTCCTTGAAAATCCCAGGTTGGAAGAATGGTACTGATTAGGGTTGACCAGAGGTCAAAACCCTAATCCCAAGGAACTGGAGCATGCACAATGAATCCCTTGATAAGGACATAACCATGATGATGATGATGATCCCTTGCAATCAAGATAATGCTCAACCTTTTGAAAGGTCAGGAAAACCCTAGTTGAAGCACAATACCTCAGATAGTTGGTGATCAATCCATGAGACCCTCAAGCATGAATCTCTTAAGTTCTCCTTCTCTGAAAAGACTTTGGAGGATGACTTGTTTATTTTCACATGATATGCAATATGCAATGACTAATACCCTAAAATATGAAATGAAATATGCTAAGCTAGTCCCAAGAAGAGGAGGGCAAATTTTGAGGTGTTACAGCTGCCCCTATTCAATCCACTGTGAACCTGTCGATATGAACAGCCTCGGCTTTCAGATGATCAGGGTGAAGAGTGATTGAATACCAAGAACAGACGAACAATTTGCACTCCATGGGGAGATAATTAACAGTGCCTGTCAGAATTGGCAACGAAGTAATCTCAACAAAAGAACCCGTCTGGTACGGAGATAGTCGGCCTGAATACCGAAAAGGACGTTAACCTTGATACCAAAATAAATGGTAACACAGGAATGATCATGGCCTGAATACCGCTCACCAGTCTGAATACTGGAAATGACTTCGATCTGAGCATCGGGAGATAAGAAATTAATAATATCGGTCTGAACACCGAGAGATTGGCCTGAATGCGACTTCGATCTGAACATCGGAAAACTGGCATGAGTGCCACAAGTGCTTCGACCTGAACATCGGAAACTTCTTCAACCTGAACATCGGAAAACTGGCCTGAGTGCCACAAGTACTCCGACCTGAACGTCGGAAACTTCTTTGATCTGAACATCGGAAACTGGCCTGAGTGCCACTTCGGTCTGAACACCACTTCGGTCTGAATACCAGAAATCTGGTCTGAACACCACTTCGGTCCGAATACCGGAAATCTGGTCTGAACACCACTTCGGTCTGAATACCGGAAATATGGTCTGAACACCACTTCGGTCTGAATATTGGAAATCTGGTCTGAACACCACTTCGGTCTGAATACCGGAAATCTGGTCTGAACACCACTTCGGTCCGAATACCGGAAATCTGGTATGAACACCACTTCGGTTTGAAACCGGAAATCTTCATGTCTGTCAGCATCGGCAGCAATAAGGAAAAGTAATGAATGAGGCGGCACGCAGGCCAACGACCTATGCTAGGGATAACAAGCCACGAACATGCTATCCTTGTTCAACCCTAGCAACCGAATAATTCGCGCTCAGCTGGGGATTTTCTCTCTTTATTTTTCTCTTTGGACCCCGAAACTTCTTTTAATCTGCATTTCCATCTCCGCCCGACAGAAATTCTTCCTCCAATATCGCACTACTGGGGAACATTATTGCTCCAACGTCATGATGCTAAACTCCTCAGAGTAACATCTTCGCCATCCGGCGAAACCAAATCTCAAACGGTAACCACGGCTTGAGACTAGCTTATGCTTGCAATGCTGATGCATAATAATTTTTTCAGCGTAATGCTCCATAACCATGGAAATGCTACGCAATTAACTATGCAATATGCTATGCTTCTCTAAATGATGAATGCATAAAAAGTATCCCCCTTAGGGGACTCCACTGGGGAGCCCGAGGCACTCTGCTGAGGAACTCGACAACACTCCAATCTCCACCCTGCCGGGGAATAGTACTGCTGTTGGGGGAAGGACAACCCTTACCAGGGATGACTTCCACCGAACTCAATCCGCATGGGGACTTCGCTGGGGAAGAAACCACCAACGCACTCTGTGGGGAAAACAACAATCTTCGACTTGCTGGGAAACTAACAAGCTCCATCATGCCAGGGGAAACCACAACCTTCAGACCTGCTGCTGAGGGAAAAGCTACCACCGGACACCTCCGTTGGGGAAATAGCAACCTTCAGTCCTGGCTGCCGAGGAAATATCAATCTCGAAACTGCTGGGGAGATAACAATCCCGACCCTGCTAGGGAAAACACGGAACTCGAATCCGCTGGGGAGATACAGAGTTTTTGACATGGAACACCTGTCGACTCATCGAACACCGGCATTCATCATCTGACCATGGTATCAACTTTCCACTTCAGACTTTGAAGAGTCTTCTTGATTAACCCTCCAGGATCGTCGTCCGTCTTTCGTCGTCTCACCGTTCTTCTATTCTTTGTCCCTGATTGGACTCTACGGGGATCTTTTGTCAAAACTTCACACCACAACCTGCAAGTGAGTGAAAATATCTAACATCACCTGCAAAAGAGATCGTTAGATAAAAACGTGCCCCAGGTGTGCCAAGATTTCCACACCTAGGTCACTCAACCTTCCGAATAAGATTTCAGGCTTTCAATCTTATAAGCATGCATTGGAAGGGATCTCCATGTCTCGAAATGCAAAGATTCTTATCAAAATAAACTGATGTTTTTGCAATCAAAGCGGTAATGAAAACAAAAACAAAATTATTTGACTGAATATGCATTTTATTGATTGAAAAAGGTGGCTCGTGAATGAGCAATACAAAGGAAACAATTCCTGAAAAGAGGTAATTGCGCACAAAAGGAAAATCTATCCTAATGGCAATGTGAAACCGTGATCTCATCGAGTTCCAACTCGGTTACAACCCATATGTCCTCAAGACTCTCCATGTTTTCCGCCTTCTGAACAAGACGCTTCCGACCGATCTCTGTCGGAGATTATCCACGTGTCTTAACCAAAACACAAACGATCATGCCTGACGCAGTTTTTTGTTTCAATCCCTCTTTTGCCTGGACCGCCCTTTCGGGTTTTCAGTCCACCGGGATACCCTTTTTTGCCCAAGCCACCCTTGTGGGGTTTTCGACTTGCCGGGTGTACAGTATTTCTCTTTTATCCCTAATTTTTGCCCGAACCTTTTTCATCATTTTTTTTTGTTCGCCGGGATGCCCATTTTTGCCTGGACTATTTTATTCTTTTCGTCCAGCGGGTCTCTTATACGAAGTATTTTTTAACTGCGTCCGCATTCACAGGGGATGGAAAATCCTCGCCATCCATGGTCGTCAACAACAAGGCTCCGCCAGAGAAAACCTTCTTGACCACAAATGGACATTCATAATTGGGTGTCCACTTGCCCCTACGATCGTTCTGAGAAGGAAGGATCCTTTTCAATACCATATCTCCCACGTGATACACACGAGGTCACACCTTTCGGTCAAAAGCACGCTTCATTTGCTGCTGGTACAACTGCCCATGACAAATGGCTGCCAGCCTCTTTTCCTCAATCAGGCTCAACTCTTCGTAACAAGTCCTTACCCATTCGGCCTCTTTCAATTTCACATCCATCAGGACTCTCAACGAAGGAATCTGAACCTCAACCGGTAGCACGGCTTCCATCCCATACACAAGCGAGAACGGCGTTGCCCCAGTAGACGTACGCACCGAGGTTCGGTACCCATGCAATGCAAACGGCAACATCTCATGCCAATCTTTCTAGGTCACGACCATCTTCTGCACAATCTTCTTAATATTCTTATTAGCTGCCTCGACCGCCCTATTCATCTTCGGACGATAAGGAGAAGAATTGTGATGCTCAATCTTGAACTCCCGACACAGTTCTGCCATCATCTTATTGTTGAGATTAGAACCATTATCAGTAATGATTCTTTCAGGAACCCCATATCTACAAATGATGTCTCTTTTCAGGAATCTGGCAACGACCTACTTCGTCACATTCGCATAAGAGGCTGCTTCTACCCACTTGGTGAAGTAATCAATAGCCACTAATATGAATCAGTGCCCATTCGAAGCTGTAGGCTCAATCTTTTCGATCATGTCAATGCCCCACATAGCAAACGGCCACGGAGATGACATTAAGCTCAACGGATTTGGAGGCACGTGCACCTTGTCAGCATAAATCTGGCATTTATGACATTTCCGCACGAAGTTGAAACACTGAGCCTCCATTGTCATCCAATAATAACCATCCCTCAGCAACTTTTTCACCATTGCATTTCCGCTGGCATGGGTACCAAACGACCCCTCGTGTACTTCTTTCATCAATTGGCTTGCTTCTCTGTCATCGACACATCTAAGCAAAACCCAATCAAAATTCCACTTATACAAAACCCCATCCTTATTCAGATAGAACACCATGGCCAACCTCCTCAGAGTCTTTCGGTCTTTCTTGGACGCTCCCTCAGGATATTCTTGGGTCTCCAGATAGCGCTTGATATCAAAATACCACGGCTTCTCATCATCAGGCGCTGTCTCAACAGCAAACACATAAGCCGGTCTATCTAGACGTCCCACCTCAACTCTGGGGAACTGATTCCACCACTGCACCTTAATCAAGGCGGCCAGAGTAGCCAAAGCATCTGCCAAAGGATTCTCTTCTCTAGGCACATGATGCAATACCACCTTAGTGAAAAACGTCAACAATCTCCTCGTATAGTCCCGGTATGAAATTAAATGAGATTGATGCGTATACCATTTTCCGTTAACCTGATTCACAACTAAAGCTGAATCCCTATATATAACAAGGTTCTTGATCCGCAAATCAATTGCCTCTTCAATACCCAAGATGCAAGCTTCGTATTCAGCCACATTGTTGGTGCATTCAAACGTTAGCCGGGCAGCAAAAGGAATGTGGGATCCTTTTGGCGTAACCAAAACAGCACCAACTCCACTACCATTCACGTTAACGGCCCCATCAAACATCAGAATCCATTCGGATTCAGGGCCAGGCCCCTCCTCCGGGATCGGTTCCTCACAATCTTTCGATTTGAGAAACATGATGTCCTCACCAGGGATCTCAAACTTCATTGGTTGATAATCCTCAATGGGTTGCTGGGCGAGGTAATCAGACAATACACTCCCCTTGATTGCTTTCTGAGAGGTATACTGGATATCATATTCCGTCAAAATCATCTGCCATCTCGCAACCCGTCCGGTCAATGCTGGCTTCTCAAAAATATACTTGATTGGATCCATCTTGGAAATCAATAAAGTGGTATGAACCAACATATACTGTCTCAGTCGGCGAGCAGCCCAGGCCAAAGCACAACAAGTTTTCTCGAGCAGTGAATATCTTGTTTCACAGTCGATAAACTTTTTGCTAAGGTAGTATATGGCATGCTCTTTTCGACCAGACTCGTCATGCTGCCCCAATACACACCCCATAGACCCCTCGAGGACTGTCAAGTACAGAATTAACGGTCGTCCCTCCACAGGAGGCATCAGAATCGGAGGCTCCTGCAAATATTCTTTTATCTTTTCAAATGCCGCTTGGCAATCATTATTCCACCTGACCGTTTGATCTTTTCTCAACAACTTGAAGATGGGTTCACACGTGGCTGTTAGATGAGATATGAACCGTGAAATGTAGTTCAATCTACCTAAGAAACCACGAACCTCCTTTTCTGTTCTCGGTTCAGGCATTTCTTGTATTGCTTTTACTTTAGCAGGATCAACCTCGATTCCTCTTTCACTCACAATAAACCCCAGCAACTTACCGGACCGCACCCCGAAAGTGCACTTATTCGGATTCAACCTCAGCCTGAATTGTCTCAGCCGGTCAAACAATTTGGCCAGATCCACCAAATGCCCCTCTTCTGTTTGGGACTTTGCTATCATGTCATCAACATAGCATTCAATTTCATGATGAATCATATCATGAAACAAAGTCACCATGGCCCTCTGATAAGTAGCACCGGCGTTCTTGAGACCAAATGGCATCACCTTATAACAAAAAGTGCCCCATGGTGTAATGAACGTTGTTTTCTCCATATCATCTAGCGACATTTTGATTTGATTATAGCCAGAAAAGCCATCCATGAAGGAAAACACCGAGAACTGAGCCGTATTATCTACCAACACATCGATGTGAGGTAATGGGAAATCATCCTTCGGGCTAGCTCTGTTCAGATCCCGATAGTCCATACACATCCTCACATTCCCGTCTTTCTTCGGGACCGACACAATATTTGCGACCCAAGGCGGATAATTAGTGACAGCTAGGAAACCAACATCCAACTGCTTCTGCACCTCTTCTTTGATTTTCATGGCCATCTCAGGTCGAGTTCTGCGCAACTTCTGCTTTACTGGAGGACAGTCTGCTCTCAATGGTAACTTGTGCACAACGATATCAGTATCCAACCCTGGCATATCTTGATAAGACCGGGAGAAGATATCAACATACTCTTTCAACAAGGCTACCATTCTGCTCTTGACATCTGCCTCCACAGCGGCCCCAACTTTCACTTCTTTCCTGACCTCGTCGGTACCGAGGTTCACAACCTCGATCTGTTCCTCGTGCGGCTGAATCACCTTCTCCTCTTGTTTCAACAACCTGGCTAATTCCTCCGGCAGTTCACAATCTTCTTCGCCTTCTTCTTCGGCATGATAGATCGGATTGTCGAAGTCATATGAGGGTGTAACAGGATTGTTATCAATAAGATCCGGAGAATGATCGCATCTGCATGAATGTCGATTCATGCATTGCTTTAGAACCGGAGCGAAGCAAATTGAAAAAGAAAAAAATGAAAACATTGCCATTTTTATTTTTGTTTTTTATTAAACTGCAAAAATAAATGAACAACAGGGAACACCGCTTTTAATGAAAAACATCCATTTATTAATAATGCAAATATCTCAAAATGAAACACATGAGGTGACCCTTACAATGAACCATTACGTTTCGGGCAAAACGTATGGCTTCCATGCAGACAGAATTGAAAAACAAGAAATATTACTCTTCACGTAAAGTGACAGTGATGATCTTTTCGGTCTTCCAGTTCTGGATCTCCATCCATGGTACACACGGTTTTATCCACTGATCAAGCTCACAGTCACTGTCGACCTCTTCACCCACCATACAGATGCGATCTGGATCCAGCATTCCAGCACTAGTGAACGTGAATGGCTGGCGACGTCCTCTGTTTTGCCCAGACGAGCCTCGGCCCGGCTGATAACCAACCCCAAATCTGTCTTCTTTGGCGGCGATGTCAATTATCTTTCCCCAACCTGGGGCCTCTCCACTCTTCACCACCTCAGCGGCCTGCTTGTACGAAGAAATGGACAGCTTCTCCTCTTTATCAAAAATAGCATTCTCCACCTTGACGGTTTCGAACGCTTGACTCGGTGTTTCAACAATTTCACCGTCCATTTCAACATATTTGAACGATGATAGGTGGCTGACAAAGATGTCCTCCTCTCCGCAGACTGTGACGACCTACCCGTCCCAGATGTACTTCAGCTTCTGGTGCAAAGTCGAAGTCACTGCCCCTGCAGCATGTATCCATGGGCGACCCAACAGGCAACTGTATGCCGGTTGAATATCCATGACATAGAATACGGACTTAAACACCTCGGGCCCGATCTTCACAGGGAGCTCTACTTCCCCAAACACAGCCCGCTTCGAACCGTCAAAAGCTCTAACAACCAGGTTCGTGGGCCTCAGCACCACCCCTTCACAGTCCAACTTTGCCAGGGCTTTCTTCGGCAACACATTGAGCGATGAGCCGGTATCAACCAACACGTGCGAGAGCACTGCTCCTTTACACTCCATTACAATGTGTAATGCCCTATTATGATTACGCCCGTCCACAGTCAAATCCAAATCAGTGAACTCCAGCCCATGGCTGGCATTAACGTTTGACACCACTGTCTCCAACTGATTAATTGTGATCTCCTGAGGAACATAGGCTCTCTTCAGTATTTTCAACAAAGCCTCCCTATGCCCCTCAGAGCTCAGCAATAAGGACAAGATTGAGATCTTGGATGGGGTCTACTGCAGATGGTCAACAAGCTTGTACTCAGACTTCTTAATGATCCTCAGAAATTCTTCAGCTTCATCATCAAGTTCTTTTTCCGACCCGCCAGGTGATCGCTCGACTGTGTGAGTCGAGAATGGGATACAAACTGCAAGTGCACAGTTCTATCGCGTAGTTTTAAAAGATATCGATCCCACAGGGACTTATGAATCGATATACCGTTATCTAAGGTTACTACGTAAAGCTAAGGTGAAAAATGTTTGATTGTTTGGGGAAAAACTAAAAGCTAAACTAAGATCTAGATTAAATATTAATAAAACGGATATCGGTATGTAGTTCGTCAAAACTAGGGAATCAAGTCTTTGTCGGTTTCTTGGTTTTAAAATAAATCGTTTCAGTTAACTTTATTGGTTAAAGGTTTTATCTCAAACTCTCGCTCTGTTGAATAAACCATGATTTTATATTAATGTAGCTGTCACTTATAATTAAGTCAAAAACCATATTTTGAAAGCAATAAAGTTGCAGAAACTCTTTTTAAGAAAACACTGACCGTTTTAAACACCCTTATCTCAAACTCTCGCTCTGTTGACTTAGGTTATATAATTAAATCCAAATGCTTAACTCTCGTCCTCACATTCAATCTTTAAAAATACTTTTTGGAAAAGGTCAGAATTTAATTAACTCTAAAACTTGCTCTCGCCCTGATCTAGAATTAATGCCTAACTTACACTGTCCAGTTAAAACCTCAAACTCTCGCTCTATTGATTTTAACTTCTTTATGTCCTTTACTTTTGTAAAAAATCTTGTTATTAAACCTGTAAGTTGAGACCGTAAAAAGATTGATTTTAATTTTAAGTTTAAATAGACCGACTCAGTCTTGATCCCTTATTCTGCTTACTTTACATACCGATATCTAGGCGAATTAGCCAGACATGCTAAATAAACAAGAATACATATCATGCATAAACAGACTCATTCCAGGCAGACAATATAAATAAATAATAAAACAAAACATTAAATAATGATTAAAGAACCTGAATGCGTAATACAATAGTCTTGAACACTCCACCACAAGCCGGTAGGATTTGTTCTTGGATTCTTCAATTAATCAATAAATTAAACCAAGGAAATAAAACTAGAATCTAACGTAAGGTTAGATCCGATAAAAAGTTGCACAATAGTTTCCGGTGTAGAAACTATTATGCGAAAAATATCTAAATGCTAAAAAGAGAAAGGTAAATTGCAAGGGAAAAAGAATGTAGAACTTGCAAAAGAAATAAATAAATAAACAATGTTAAGTTGCTGGAAAAGAAAAATAAGCAAAGGCGTAAAAAGAAAGAAAATTGGCAAAGCTTCGGCAATGTGAGCGTGGAAAAACCGAGGAACCCTTTTTGGTTTTAGAGATAGCTATTTATATTGGTGCTGGTAACTGCTTTTCGTTTCCCAAGGTCTTCAACGTGGCTAAATGCACGGCGTGGATATAGGACACAAACTCCTCAACGTCTCTTCAAGTCTTCTGAGGGCGTTACTTGCGCCAAAAGGTAGTGGAATGGTGTGACGCTCGTCACACCATGTGTGACGTCCGTCACAAGGCTGTTTTGCGTGACGCTCGTCACGCACCCTGTGACGTCCGTCACAGGCACAACATTGGTGACTTGTGCGCTTTGGGCTGGGCTTTGGCATTTGGTTCCTTTTCTCTCCTTTTTGCACCTCCTTTTCTTCCATTTTCACTTGTTCTTCAAAATAGACTACCTGCGACAAATAGGAAGAAAATACCACGTAATATCTCATAAAATGCAGTAAACCGAAATAAATAGTCATAGAATTTAATGGAATTAAGTCCTAAAATATGATATAATTTCGTGTTATCAAACTCCCCCATACTTAGATCTTTGCTTGTCCTCAAGCAAAATTCAGCATAGAAATCGTTTTCAAAAATTTAGCCAGGCGAAGTTTCAAAACACACATCAATTCGTAATAGGTTGCAAGTGGATTTTGTTTAGAAGCAACTTGAGTTTAACCTTGACATCAACAACTACCGTTACAACCTCAGATAACCCGACCTTATGCAAACCAGTTCGAGCAATGCCATTATAGCTGTCCTAGTTCCTTTACTCTTATTTCACCCGTTTTCATTCTAGCGAAATCACATTAAGCCCTTTATCTTTTCGCGCACATAGTGGAGTAACCGGTTAGTGATTATGATCCGCTTTTAGCTAGAAGTTCTGGTACATAAGTCGGATAACTTCGTTATTCAGTCCATTGCAAATTGTGGGGGATCGAACCGTAGTCCGCCCTACCGAGTTCAGTACCAGATACCTACTGAACCAACTCATAATGGATCTTTCATATTGTGTTTTTGCATGATCTGCAACCTTTAGATTAAATGATCTGGTAAGGATCACCTAATTTAATCAGTGCATTTCCTGATATATTCATATATTTTATGTTACTTTGGGGGATCATTCACTTATATTCATCGGCTCTCCACGTAGTTTGCTATTAAGATGGTGCTGACTTCTCGTATAAACTACTCGGGGTTACTATAAAACTAAAAGTTCGAGGAATCGGTATAATAGGTACTTATCCTGATCTAACATGTTGAGGTTCTCATAGCGTTGTTATGGTAATGATTTTTGTCTTGATTTCACTCAAGTTGTATAAAATAAGCGACCTTTATACTTATTGGGTGTGTTAAATTTTTGTTATGGCTCATGAAAATTTTTGAGGGAATAGATAATAGAAATTTTCACACTCGGGACTTAACTTAAAATTTTTTTTTTTTTTTTTTTTTTTTAGGAAATAACATTAAAAGGAAAAGTACATACTTGAACAATGGAAATAGGAAGAACAAGTTTTCCCCCCCATACTTAAATTAAACATTGTCCCCAATGTTTTAAGGAAATGAAATACAATATGGAAAGGAAAAAGAAACTACAACTAAGGTTGTCTTCCGCCTCTGGTTCTTGGACCTGGTGATCTCTGACGTAAGTCTAAGTTGTCGAACCTGCTGAACAACTCAGTAAACCGCTGGTCGGTTATGGCATTCCTAGCATCCTGTTGCTGTTGCATTTGACGCATCATCTGCAGCATTTCGACATTCTGTGCCTGCATACCGTCGATAGCATCCATAATGTCGTCGTTGGTTGCAGGCCTTCTTCGTCGACGACGTTGGGAGGATGGGCCAGTTGCATTACTGGAAGGGTTGAGCGGGACTGACTGTTGTGTAGGCGGATGATCACCTTGTTCCATTTCTTCAAACTCATCTGTTTGCGGGTTTGTTTGTGAAGGCTCGGTGGTTTCGGGAGCGTTTAGATCGTAGAGGTGGCAGTCGGGGTTTGTGACATCAGTGCGGGCAGTATTTGGTAGAACAACGCTTGGGACTGCCTGGTTGTTCACCATAAGATAATATCCTCCGCCTACTCTGTTCTTAATCAAGCGGCTGGATCGACAGTAGCTGATATCCATAGATATGGGAGGTAGGGATTCTAAAGTTTGAAGTTTATCCCCTAGGTGTAGGCCAAGTGCTATGGTGGTGATTAATCCACCGATTATAAAAGGTTGCCTGCCTCTAGCACATAAGGTGCGGATATGATGAAAGAGAAAGGAGGCGGCGTTTACCTGAGTATCTGGTTCGAAGACGCACTGGAGGAAAAATAGTTCCTTTGAGTTGACCTTGCTGTTGTTTGGCCTTCCAAAAACTGTGTTTTGCAAGATGCGGATAAAGTACCGGATAGTGGGGTTATGTATATGGGAGAGAAGGAGCTCTTCCCAGTTGTAGGTATCTATACCGGAAATTTTCTTAAAAAGGCCGAAAACACCAACTGTGTTCCAGTTTGAGGTTGGAGGGATTCTGGCGTGCAGCAGACCTTCTGTGGGAAATTGTAGCATGGTACTCAATTGGTTTTGGGTTAGGGAGTACTCGGTGTTAAACATACGGAAGGTTGCGGTACCGGTTAAAAATTTGTCTTCACCGGCGGGAGTGGTGTAGTCGTATGAACTTAAGAATTCTAAGGTTAGGGATGGGTAGGTGGGTTGATTATGAGTGCAAAGGAAGGTTAAGTTGGCTTGACGGAGCATCCATTCGATACCTTGGAGTAATCCTAATTGTTGTAAACAGGTTAAATCGGGGTATCTGGTGGAAGCGACGCCTCGCTGTTGGAAACGCTCGAATTGCTCCCTTTGATAATTGTCATCTTCGGATCGGAAGATGATATTTCCGAAATTCTGATTTCCCGCCATTGTGATGAATGAATTTTGAGGGGGTGATTTGGAAAGAAGAAAAAAAATGTATTTGATAGGAGAGAATGGTTTGTGGTGAATGAAGGGAGGTTTGGTGGGTATTTATAGGAGAAGAATTTGGAAGGTGGAAAGAAAAAGTGGTTGAAAAGTAATTAAGTGTGGTTAAATGAAAAATGAATGGGGAAGGTAAAAAGTTAAAGATGTAACGTTCGTCTCCAACGGCTCCTTAACGTTCACTAGTCTGAGTAGTGTTACGCTCGTCACAGGGGTGTGACGCTCGTAACAGGCACTTGGTGTGCCGCTCGTTATGGATAGTGTGACGCTCGTCACACATTCCTTTTTGGAAAGGCTTCAGTAGCATTCCACAAAATCACTTCGGTAAAGGATTTAATTTTTGTTATTTATTTTGTTTTGTTTTGCTTATGATCAGTTTAGTCTGCAGTTTAATTTATGGTGCACGCTTAATCTGCTTTGTATAATAATAATTCATAGGTAGCAACAGTAGAGCATAATAGCTATTGCATAATAAAATTAAATAAACAGCTTCAATAAAAATGATCATAATGTAATACAGGAAAGGAAAACAATGAAATGAAAGAAAAAAATAAATGCGAACACGAATTCAAATAACATTAATGAAAAATCTAATTTAAAACTAAATAACTTAGAAAAATAACTAAACTCTATCCCTCTGTACGATCTCTGGCCGGAGGAGCAAAAGAGTTAACATGATGTAGCAACTCGTGAAACTGATTCGTCATACTGCTCATGTATCCTAGAACTTCGTGTCTCATGTTAGTAAATTCTCCTCTGAGGGCGTCTTGTTCTGACATCAAAGCTTCAATGGCGGTGTTATAATCAGTTCCGGGCATATGATGTCGGAGGTCAGGTATGGCTGATTCTTCGGTCTGAACAGGCTGAGGAGGAGGGTCAATATCATAATAGCCGGATGGTGTCTGAGGGTCAGATTCAGCATGAGGGATCTGGTCAACATAATTCTCATAGTCATTACAAATCTCATAATCCTGGATGGATTCAGTGGATCTAGCAGGAGTTGGGGTTTCATTCAGGTTATAGAGCCAGTTCCTTTGGTTATGAACACTAGTCCTAGGATCGGGCATGGTGAATAGGCAGAGAACCTGGTTATCAATAATAAGCTCAAACTCATCAGTCCCTAGGTTTGCTATAAACATAGTGTTGAAGAGGAAAGGTATACTCATAGTAGTAATGCCACAAAAAGGGTTTAGGTCAAGCATAGGCTGACGTAACCCAATAGCATTACCTATCATAGTTATCAAACCGCCTATTCTGATTGGTGCTCGCTCATCCTGGATAAGGTGGTCCAAATTAGCTAACATAAAAGTGGCACCGTTTACTGGACGGTTCTGAGAAGCACAAAATATGATGAAGAGTTCATCACGTGAAACTGAAGTACTATTTGGCTTCTTCCCAAATAAAGTGTGGGTCAGGATCTTATGGAAATAGCGAAAGGCCGGGTTGTGTATGTTTCCAGAGAGAAACTCATGTTCTTCGGGCTCATCATTTCCAGTCAGCCTACCCCAAAAGTGTTCAAGCTCTCTATATTCAAAAAGTTCTTCCTGGCTTACAGTGAATGTATCAAAGGAGGTAGGAAAACCCAAAAGGTTGGTGAAGTCTCTAATATTAAATTGGTACTCCATATTGAACATTCTGAACTGGATAAAACCTCTGCTAATTCCTTTTCCATGGCTGGGTAGATAGATTAATGAGCTAAGGAATTCTAGTGTGAGTCTCCGGTAGGTGGTGAAATGTCTCAGGATAGGGGATGTCTCCCATCCAATCTGATTCAGCAAATACAGGACACTCTGTCTCAGTCCAAGGGCAGTCATAGCCCAATCATCAGCATATAAACTAGGTAGCATCTCTCTAGCGGCTAGTTCTTCAAACTTTTGTTTCTGAGCCATTCCTCTGAATTTGATACTCATACGATCAATATGTCCCATCTGGTTAGTGTTAGCTAGAGAAAAGAAAACATGAGTTTAAGTCAGGATTTGGCCAAATGCCGAAAGAAGAAAAAATTATTATTATTATATTTTTTTCTTTGTGAATAAATCAAGAATGAATGCTAAACAGAAATTAAAAGAATAATTAAGAAAGAAATAGGGAAATGATAATAATAGAATAATAAAATAACAAACTAATTTGTGGGTTGTCTCCCACTAAGCGCTTTGTTTAAATGTCGCAAGCTCGACAAAGAAACTGTTAAATATAATCTATAGGTCCTGGGGGCGTTTCGTCTAAGTGTAGGATTTGCGAATCCTCGTTGGTTTCCGCATAGTGATAGTGTTTCAGACGTTGCCCGTTTACGGTGAACGGTTCTGTAGATTTTCCTTTTATTTCTACCGCTCCACTGGGAAAGATTTTAGTGATATGAAAAGGCCCTGACCATCTGGATCGTAGTTTTCCCGGGAATAACTTTAGTCTACAGTTAAATAAAAGTACTGCGTCGCCTTGCTTGAAGATTTTCCTTGATATACGCTTGTCATGCCATTGTTTTGTTCTTTCTTTATAGATTCTGGCATTTTCATAGGCGTCTCTTCTGAGTTCCTCTAATTCGTTTATGTCAAGGATTCTCTTTTCACCGGCGGCTTTATAATTCAAATTTAGATTTCTAATAGCCCAATAGGCTTTATGTTCTAATTCTACCGGGAGGTGACAGGATTTTCCATAAATGAGCTTAAATGGGGTCGTCCCTATGGGGGTTTTATAAGCAGTTCGGTATGCCCACAAAGCTTCTGGTAATTTCAATGACCAATCTTTCCTTGAAGTGGCGACCGTTTTTTCTAGTATTTGCTTGATTTCTCTGTTAGATACTTCCACTTGTCCACTGGTTTGAGGGTGGTAAGGTGTCGCTATCCTATGTCTTACTCCATATTTAAATAATAATTTTTCGAGTACCTTGGATATAAAGTGCGATCCACCATCACTGACTACTATTCTTGGGATGCCAAATCTCGGAAATATTATATTCTTAAAGAGTCTAGTTACTACTCGGGTGTCATTTGTTGGGGATGCTATAGCTTCGATCCATTTTGATACGTAGTCAACTGCCACGAGTATGTATTTGTTACCGAAAGAGGATGGAAAGGGTCCCATGAAGTCTATCCCCCACACGTCGAAAATCTCTACTTCCAAAATACCTTTTTGTGGCATCTCGTCACGTCTAGATATGTTTCCCGTGCGTTGACATCTGTCACACTCCTTAATAGCCGCATGTACGTCCTTCCATATAGTTGGCCAATAAAAGCCGGCTTGTAGGATTTTAGAGCAGGTCTTGGATGTACTTGTGTGTCCACCATAAGGAGCGGAGTGACAGTGTTGGATTATATTTTCTACTTCTTCTTCGGGTATGCATCGACGGAAAATACCATCGGGGCCTCTTTTGAAAAGTAAGGGATCATCCCAGTAATAGTGTTTTATGTCGTAGAAGAATCGTTTCTTCTGTTGGTAAGATAAAGTAGGTGGAACTATTCCGGCAGCTAAATAATTGACGAGATCAGCGTACCATGGTGTGACGGATATAGCTAAGGTGGTTTCTACTTGCATGTCGGAGTTGTTCTCTTCCAAAGTAGCTATAAGTTTGTCATACGAGAAATCATCATTAATTGATGTTCTTTCCGGTTCAAGGTTCTCAAGTCTAGAGAGATGGTCTGCTACTACGTTTTCAGTTCCTTTCTTGTCCTTGATTTCTAAGTCGAATTCTTGTAGCAACAAGATCCATCTTAGTAGTCTAGGTTTAGCATCTTTTTTTGTTAAAAGGTACCTGATAGCAGCGTGATCAGTGTAGACTATTATTTTAGCTCCGACCAAGTAAGAACGAAATTTATCTAGCGCAAATACCACTGCTAGGAGTTCTTTCTCGGTAGTGGCGTAATTCATTTGCGCTTCATCCAGGGTTCTGCTAGCGTAATATATAACATGAAGCTTTTTATCCTTTCTTTGTCCTAACACAGCACCTACAGCATAATCGCTGGCATCGCACATTATTTCGAATGGTTCATTCCAGTCTGGTGTCTGCATTATGGGTGCGGAGATCAATGCTTGTTTAAGAGTTTGAAATGCTTTTAAACAGTTGTCGTCGAATATGAATTCAACATCTTTCATCAATAGTCCGGTTAAAGGTTTAGTTATCTTAGAGAAGTCTTTGATGAATCGTCGGTAAAAACCGGCGTGTCCTAAAAAGCTTCGTACTTCTCTCACGGTTCTTGGGGGTTGAAGATTTTCGATTACCTCTATTTTGGCTTTGTCTACTTCAATTCCTCTGTTCGAGATGATGTGTCCTAAAACGATTCCTTCTTGTACCATAAAGTGGCACTTCTCCCAGTTAAGTACTAAGTTTACTTTTACACATCGCTCAAGGACTCTTTCTAGGTTTTCAAGGCATTCCTCGAAACTTTGTCCGTATACAGAAAAGTCATCCATAAATACTTCCATGATGTTTTCGAGAAAGTCGGCGAATATTGCCATCATGCATCTTTGAAAGGTTGCAAGGGCATTACACAGACCAAACGACATTCGTCTATAAGCGAAGGTACCAAAAGGGCACGTGAACGTTGTCTTTTCTTGGTCATCAGGGTGAATTGGTATTTGAAAGAAGCCTGAATAACCGTCTAGATAACAGAAATGTGAATGTTTTGCTAATCGTTCTAACATTTGGTCAATGAATGGTAAAGGGAAATGATCTTTTCGGGTTGCTTTGTTTAGTTTCCTATAATCAATGCACATTCTCCATCCCGATTCGATTCGTTTAGTTATAGTTTCTCCTTTTTCGTTTTCAATAACGGTTATGCCTCCTTTCTTTGGTACAACGTGTACAGGGCTAACCCATTTGCTATCAGATATAGGATATATAATACCTGCTTCCAATAACTTGGTTATTTCTTTCTTTACTACCTCGCTCAGGATCGGATTTAGTCTTCTCTGGTGTTCCCTAGAGGTTTTACAGTCTTCTTCTAACATGATGCGGTGCATACAAATAGAAGGGCTTATTCCTTTAAGATCGGTGATGTGGTATCCTAGTGCGGTGGGGTACTTCCTTAAGATATGTAGGAGTTTTTCTGTTTCGAGTCTTCCTAGATCTGCATTAACTATCACAGGTCGTTCAAGTTCTAAGTCTAGGAATTCATATCTCAGATTTTTGGGAAGTGTTTTCAGCTCAGGGGTTGGTTTGTTAAGACATTGCGTAGGGTCCGGTGTTATTGCTAAACATTGGTTAGGTTTGTCTTCTAAAAGATAGTCTGATGATTTGTCTTCTCCTAACTCTGCTTCTTTTATGCATTCATCGATGATATCCATGAAGTAACATGTATCTTCTATTGCAGGTGCTTTCAAGAATTGGGAAAGAATGAATTCAATTTTCTCTTCACCTACTTCGAAGGTGAGTCGTCCTCGTTTTACGTCTATGATTGCACCGGCAGTTGCTAAGAATGGTCTTCCCAGTATAATGGGTGTAATATCATCTTCTCTAATGTCCATAATTGTAAAATCAGTGGGAATGTAAAACTGACCTATGCGTACGGGAACATTTTCAAGGATTCCTACAGGATATTTGATGGAACGATCTGTTAGTTGCACAGACATTTTGGTCGGTCTTAATTCTCCCATTTCCAGTTTCTTACATATGGATAAAGGCATAACGCTAATTCCGGCTCCTAAATCGCATAAAGCTTTGTCGATGACAAATTTTCCTATGTGACAGGGTATAGAGAAACTACCCGGATCCTTGAGTTTAGGAGGCATGTTTTGGATTATTGCGCTACATTCGGCAGGGAGTGTAACGGTTTCGCTATCCTCAAGTTTCCTCTTATTAGAAAGGATTTCTTTTAAGAATTTAGCATATGAGGGCATCTGCGTAATAGCTTCGGTGAACGGAATTGTAACGTTTAATTGTTTAAGGAGATCAACAAATTTTCTAAATTGGCCCGCATCTTTGGTTTTAACAAGCCTTTGAGGGTAAGGTATAGGTGGTTTGTAAGGTGGTGGAGGTACATAAGGTTCCTTCTTTTCTAGGGTTTCCTTATTACTCTCTTCCTTTTCCTTAGGTTCACTTTCCTCAGTTGATTTCTTAGGGTTTTGGTTTTCTATCCTTGGATCAGACGGTCCTTCCACTTCCGTTCCACTTCTTAATATAATTGCATGAGCTTGGCTTCTCGGATTAGGTTGGGGCTGTCCAGGGAATGTACCAGTTGGGGCAGCAGTAGGTGCTTGTTGTTGAGCTACTTGAGATATTTGTGTTTCCAGCATTTTGTTATGGGTAGCCAAGGCATCTACTTTGCTTGCTAGTTGTTTAAGTTGTTCGCCAGTGTGTATGTTCTGGTTTAAGAAATCTTTATTGGTTTGTTGTTGGGAAGCTATAAAGTTTTCCATCATGATTTCCAAGTTGGATTTTCTAGGGGTATTATTGTTAGGCATGGATGGGTTCGGTTTCTGATATCCCGGAGGTATAGATGGGGCTTGATTTGGAGACTGTCCAGGTGCGTACAAAGCATTATTACTCTTATATGAAAAGTTTGGATGGTTCTTCCAATTTGAGTTATAGGTGTTCGAATAGGGGCTTCCTTGAGCATAGTTCACTTGCTCTGCTTGGATTCCAGTCAAGAGTTGACATTCCGCAGGAGTGTGACCTTGGATTCCACAGACCTCGCAATTCTGAGTTATAGCAACCACGGCGGCTGGAGGTGATACGTTTAAACTTTCAATTTTCTGGACCAAAGCATCCACTTTTGCGTTAACGTGATCAAGGTTACTTATCTCGTACATGCCAGTTTTCGTTTGAGGTTTTTCCACCGTTGTTCGTTCGGTTAAATAAAAGTCCCCGGCAACGGCGCCAAAAACTTGATCGCTCGACTGTGTGAGTCGAGAATGGGATACAAACTGCAAGTGCACAGTTCTATCGCGTAGTTTTAAAAGATATCGATCCCACAGGGACTTATGAATCGATATACCGTTATCTAAGGTTACTACGTAAAGCTAAGGTGAAAAATGTTTGATTGTTTGGGGAAAAACTAAAAGCTAAACTAAGATCTAGATTAAATATTAATAAAACGGATATCGGTATGTAGTTCGTCAAAACTAGGGAATCAAGTCTTTGTCGGTTTCTTGGTTTTAAAATAAATCGTTTCAGTTAACTTTATTGGTTAAAGGTTTTATCTCAAACTCTCGCTCTGTTGAATAAACCATGATTTTATATTAATGTAGCTGTCACTTATAATTAAGTCAAAAACCATATTTTGAAAGCAATAAAGTTGCAGAAACTCTTTTTAAGAAAACACTGACCGTTTTAAACACCCTTATCTCAAACTCTCGCTCTGTTGACTTAGGTTATATAATTAAATCCAAATGCTTAACTCTCGTCCTCACATTCAATCTTTAAAAATACTTTTTGGAAAAGGTCAGAATTTAATTAACTCTAAAACTTGCTCTCGCCCTGATCTAGAATTAATGCCTAACTTACACTGTCCAGTTAAAACCTCAAACTCTCGCTCTATTGATTTTAACTTCTTTATGTCCTTTACTTTTGTAAAAAATCTTGTTATTAAACCTGTAAGTTGAGACCGTAAAAAGATTGATTTTAATTTTAAGTTTAAATAGACCGACTCAGTCTTGATCCCTTATTCTGCTTACTTTACATACCGATATCTAGGCGAATTAGCCAGACATGCTAAATAAACAAGAATACATATCATGCATAAACAGACTCATTCCAGGCAGACAATATAAATAAATAATAAAACAAAACATTAAATAATGATTAAAGAACCTGAATGCGTAATACAATAGTCTTGAACACTCCACCACAAGCCGGTAGGATTTGTTCTTGGATTCTTCAATTAATCAATAAATTAAACCAAGGAAATAAAACTAGAATCTAACGTAAGGTTAGATCCGATAAAAAGTTGCACAATAGTTTCCGGTGTAGAAACTATTATGCGAAAAATATCTAAATGCTAAAAAGAGAAAGGTAAATTGCAAGGGAAAAAGAATGTAGAACTTGCAAAAGAAATAAATAAATAAACAATGTTAAGTTGCTGGAAAAGAAAAATAAGCAAAGGCGTAAAAAGAAAGAAAATTGGCAAAGCTTCGGCAATGTGAGCGTGGAAAAACCGAGGAACCCTTTTTGGTTTTAGAGATAGCTATTTATATTGGTGCTGGTAACTGCTTTTCGTTTCCCAAGGTCTTCAACGTGGCTAAATGCACGGCGTGGATATAGGACACAAACTCCTCAACGTCTCTTCAAGTCTTCTGAGGGCGTTACTTGCGCCAAAAAGGTAGTGGAATGGTGTGACGCTCGTCACACCATGTGTGACGTCCGTCACAAGGCTGTTTTGCGTGACGCTCGTCACGCACCCTGTGACGTCCGTCACAGGCACAGCATTGGTGACTTGTGCGCTTTGGGCTGGGCTTTGGCATTTGGTTCCTTTTCTCTCCTTTTTGCACCTCCTTTTCTTCCATTTTCACTTGTTCTTCAAAATAGACTACCTGCGACAAATAGGAAGAAAATACCACGTAATATCTCATAAAATGCAGTAAACCGAAATAAATAGTCATAG
Source organism: Lathyrus oleraceus (assembly GCF_024323335.1). Taxonomy (NCBI): domain Eukaryota; kingdom Viridiplantae; phylum Streptophyta; class Magnoliopsida; order Fabales; family Fabaceae; genus Lathyrus; species Lathyrus oleraceus. The sequence goes on from NC_066583.1 coordinate 388,251,478, forward strand.
AATTTAATGGAATTAAGTCCTAAAATATGATATAATTTCGTGTTATCACCAGGCGCCGGTGTCATCACAGGAGTACCCTCGCTTACCCCCTGCTTCCCTCTTGCCCTGGCTAAAGCCTCGGCCTTATCTTTCTTTTCTTTTTCTGCCTCCCTATTCCTCAACGTGTCCGGTGCAAACAACCTTCCACTGCGAGTGAAACCACTGGGTCCGGCATTATCCACCTTTGAAACGGTGGTTTCACCTGCAGTCTGATCCTCCTGCTTCTCCCCGTTACAATAGACCTCCCCACCATAGTGCCACGGCACGGCGTCATCATTGTCATAAGGAATGGGCCTAGGTACCGTGATGGTAACTGGAGCCGCATCTGCCAGCGATGACAAGTCTATCGGGTCAAAGTAAATGGTTATGGTGGAGACATCCTCATTCTTCAAACCAACCTTCTCAAATCTGAGGCTTCCCTCATCCACCATCCTCTGGACAACCTCCCTCAATAAAACACATCCATCGGGAACAACGGTGCACGCAGCACAACAATCATCATAGCCCGGGAAGACCCCATTCTTCCACAACTGCCTCTTGACCTCAGCCAAAGGAGTTTTCAACTGTTCTACGTTCACCACCCAGACTCGGCCCTTATCCTCAAAAATTGCATTCACCCCCATCTGACCATGCGCGGGCATGGGATTAGCATTCACATTCGGAGATGGTGCAAAATTAATTGCCTTAGAATCCACCAAGTCCTGGACAACATGCTTAAAAGCTTTACAATTCTCCACATTGTGTCCAGGGGCACCAGAGTGGAATTCGCACTTGGCGTTCTCGTCATAACTGGAAGGCCTCTGATCGGGTCTCACTGAAGCCAAGGTTCTCAGCTGAACCAACCCCAGATCTTTCAACTTCTTCAACAAGAATGAGTACGTCACAGGTGACCTATCAAATTGACTATCATTCATTCGCCCTCTCACCTGATACCCAGCCCTCTGCGGTCTCTGTTGAAATGGTTGTCGTTGCTGTTGCGGTTGTTGTTATTGTTGTTGATTATCAACAGGAATTGTTACCGCGGCAGTGTGCTGGTAGTAACGATCCCTACTCTGTCCCCTCTGGGCATACACAACACTTGTATCACCCTCCCTCTTTCTCTGGCCATTACCGAAGGGCTTCTTCAATCTAGACGATGAAGCATTACCCTGTATCTTTCCCATTTTCAACCAGCTCTCTATTCTTTCTCCAGCCACCACTATATCAGCAAAATTGGTAACCGGGCATCCTACCATTCTTTCTACAAATGTTCCCTGAAGGGTACCCATGAATAGATCAGACATTTCTCTATCTACCAACGGAGGTTGGACTCGGGAAGCCAACTCCCTCCATCTCTGTGCATATTCTTTAAACCCCTCATTTGGCTTCTGAGACATACCCTGCAATTGGGTAGGGCTAGGAGCCATATCAGCATTAAATTGGTACTGTTTAAAGAACGCATCGCCAAGATCCTGCCAGCTCTTGATATCAAACGACCTCAATTTGGTGTACCATTCCAAGGACCCACCAGACAGACTGTCCTGGAAGAAGTACATCGAAAGCTTCTGGTCCATTGTATAAGCAGAAATCTTTCGGACGAAAGCCTGGAGATGAGTTTCCGGGCAAGAACTCCCATTATACTTGTCAAACGCAGGCGCTTTAAACTTCTGCGGGATCACAATCCCCTCAACTAGCCCCATGTTCGACATATTGACAACCCCAGGAGTAGCGTAACTCTCAAGAGCCCTGATCTTCTCCGCCAGCACCTGAATCTCTTTATTTGGTGGTTGGACACCATACTGACCAAATTGTTCATTCAGCACGGAGAACTGGTCTTCTTTTCTATCCTCCTCGGCCCCAAAGAAAGAAGGAAATAGACTATCCTTCAGATTGTTGCCCATCGGACCTGGTCCACCGCCTGTGGCAACACCAAAACCCCCACCATTATTAATCACTACACCAGCAGTAGTTTTCTTTCTGGGATCTCCCCCATCTCTTGAACCACCCAGACCATTGTTAGAAACACCCTCTAGATTGTTGTTACCACTGTTGGCAGCAGAAGCCCGCTCAAGCTTCTCCACTTTTTCAACCAACGCCTTCTGCCCCAAGGCGAACCCTTGCATAACATTGATCAGCTCTCCCATCTTCTCCTTCAGCTCGAGAATGTCTGCGTTGGATGTATCCATCAGCTTGGACTTGTTGCGCCTAGTAAGATATCTGTGTGGACGTGTTACGTGCAAAGGAATGATTCTACGTGCGCGAGCAATAATTCCTGAAACAATCAAGCACGTTAGAAACCGACACCTGCAAAATAGAAGACAAGTTATTATGATTCATGCATGAATGCAATATCTATCCATATGAGGACCACTCTGTCTTTCGATCCTGGTTTCATCGAGACAGATCATAATTCGGAAGCAATATTCTGACATCAATCATTGGTTTCACCATACAGATCAGAGAGATATGATTTAGCAAAGATGTCACCCAACCATGTGTGTGCTATGTGAGTGCATATAGGAAAGCAAATAAAGCTTGAAGATCGATCACTGAATGATGACAATCACTGTATATCAAAAGTGCAATACACGTGCGAGAGTCATACATCATGTTTAATACAAACCAACAGTACAATTCTCTAGAATCAGAAAGAAAATACAAGCAAGTGAATTCCGTCAACAGGCCTGACGATAATCCCACACATAACAACAAAAGTCTACACTAAAGAAGGTCCCACAGAGGGCTCTGCATCATCAACCATCTTGGTAAACTTCACAGCAAACCTGAGCTCGGTGTTCTCCTGCTGCAGTCTTCCCACCTCCTTCTGATGAATCTTCATCTGTCGGAAGTAATGATCCCTCTCAGCAAGATAATGATCTCTCTCAGCAATAATCTTCGCTTTCTCCGTTTCCCATTCTGTGGTAAGGACTCTGACTCTGGCATCTCTCTGATTCTTCACAAGGACCTGTCTCTTCTTCTCATCTTCAATAACCCTCAAAGCTCTAGCCAACTTCTCCTTGGTAATGTCGTGCTCCTTCGTAGATGACTCTAAAGCTTGGCTGATCTTGCAATAATAAGCGGTGTCTATCTCAAATCGCTTCACCTCCATGGCATGTTTCTTATCCTGGTCTTCTATTTTCCCTTTGATTTCCTGATTAGCCATTTGAATTCTAGCAACACTCACCTCCAACTTAATCTTCTCCGCCTGCAGTTGATCTCTGGCCTTCTTCATCTCAAGGAATTCTTCCATGCTGACAGAAGAACGTGGCCCCTCAATCAATGGACACCAAGGATCACCCCCAGGAAATAGTAGATGTGTGAGCTCAATCCTCTTCCTAAGCCAATCATCAAATGGAGGAAAAGACCTGCTATTAACCCTACCAAAAGGAACCTTGCCCTTCCTCTGAATGTCGCGCCACTCATCAGACACTTGCCTCAACTTTGGCTGATTACCCTCAATTGGGAAGTAGAAAGACTCCTGAATCTCTCGCCCGAGAGGAGGACCCTCCACAGCAAACCCCATTTGTCTCCTAAGAAGCACCGGGTTGTAATTAATGCAACCCTGAACTCCTATAAGAGGTACATTGGGAAGACTCCCACAACTGTAAATGAAATCTCGTCCAGCCATACCATTGTGACTCCAAGCTATGTCTTTGGCTCGCAAACCCATCAACCTGATTGACCATTTGACAGTAGGATCAAGAAAGATAAATTCACCTCTGGAAGGCAAATACCCCATGAACCATTTGTGCAACAGCTGAGCACAACACCAGATCAATCCCCCACGCCGCTTCTCATTCCGGTTATGGACCGAGTAATAAACATCCCCAACCAGGGTAGGAATAGGATTCTTCTGTACAAACAACCGGATGGCATTAATGTCCACAAAGTTCTTCTGGTTAGGGAACAGGATGATTCCATAGATACTGACAACAAGCAAAGCACAAACGGCCCTCCAATCACCCAAAGCAACATGCTCCTTGGCTTTAGCCTCCAAGAAACTCAGATGAAAACCGGGCAACCTTCCCTTCTCCTTCAAACCCCCCTTAGTCACTTTTGGGCTCAAATAAAGAGCACGAGAAATCACAGCAACATCAGGTTCTCCTCTAGTGACATAGAATGGAATCTGGTCCCTGATCGGAAGACCCAGGATACTGGCATAGTCCTCCATCAAAGGCCCTAACAGGTAATCCGGGAAGACGAAGCATCTCAAACCAGGGTCATAAAACTAGAGAAGAGTATGGATGGCACTCCTATTTGTATCTGTAAGCCTGAAAACCACCTTCAGGATTCCACCATAAGTCTCACGGAACATCCCCACATGGTCAGGTGTAATCAATGTTATCATATCCTTCAACACATCAATCTCTGGATTGAAGAAACTGTAGACGACGTCATCTTTCAAGTCGGTCCTCATATCTGGAACAAAGAAGTCTCTCAACCAGAATCTCAATCAAGAATGTCCCCTGCATATGGATAAACATGAGTTAGATGCAGATAAATGCAAAATGAGAATGATGCTGATGTATGAATGCAATGCACTGTGCCATCCTCCAAGTCATCTGAACATCTACTGCACTGAGTTACGACCTCTGAACTGATCACTACCATCTGAGGTACTGAGTAACCATGAATCCAACTCAAGAGTTCCGAAATAAACGGAACCGGAGAATACATCACCATCATCACCAGAAAGTCCTTTGAACAGATAACCACAAGACCCTCTGAACCAGCCCAGGGAATCCTGAAATAAACGGATCCCCACTGATAAATACCATGGACAGAACTCCGGCATCTTAGAAATAAATATCCCCAAACTGACTGAACCATAGTCACCATCCATTAATCACCATCAGAACATCCATCTGTAAGAATCAACCCTCCCCTCACAGGTAAATTCTAATCAGGTCATCCTAAGGTGGATAATGGTCTCGACAATCAGACAAGATACTCAACGGGTTTGCCCTTTCGGGTGTGCCGCTGCAGCTCTCATAAGATCATCTAAACCAAAGATCTGGGAAAGATCGGTCACCGAAGTCAATAGCTCAGATGAGGTGACTCAACCAAAGTGGATACTCCACAAAGGAAGAGCTCTCTCAAAAGAACCTCGTCCGACTTGTGGTATGTCACGTTGCCAAAAACATGTTGACCTAACATGAGAGGCAACATGAGACCACACTAATTCTAGGTGTATACTCGGCCCTGGGTTTTAGCCCCACTCAGAACACCCACCCCAAATCAGAGGAACCACCTGTACAGAAGACAGCACAATGATAATATGATGCATGCAAACATTTATGCAAATATATACAATCACAGTATAATAATCACAAATGCAATAAATAAAGCCATAAAAGCAACCAAAACTATCCTAGAGAGCGCTAGGATTGACTCGCTTAGGGAAGATGGACCAGCAATAGGTCAACTTCTTGTAGTCCCCAGCAGAGTCGCCAGCTGTCGCATCCGCGAAAAACAACCGGCGGGAAAAACAAACAAACAGAGCCGCCACCGTGCGTTATTTATCCCAAAGGAGGGAAAGGAAACACTCGAAGTAAACCTGGAAAGGAAATGGTCTTACGACCGGAGATTACAAGGATCGGGAGTCGGTTACGCAAGGGGAAGATATTAACACCCCTCACGTCCGTCGTACTCGACGGGATCCACGCTCAAAAGAATAGAATAAGGTTGCTGAATAACTGCTCAAAACATGCACACACACACTGGAATGAAACACGGGCGAAGGACGGAGGAAAGGGACTCGACAGGATGTCGCATCCTGGGCCTACGTAGTTTGTCAGGAACAAACATCAGAGTCGACGTAGTTCGGGGGAATGGGAAACATGCTCGCTAGGATATCGCATCCCATGCCTACGTATCTCATCTAGAATGAGAATCAGAGCTACCGTAGTTCGGCTAACGCACGCCAAAATAAAACACTGAAAGGAAACGCTGAGACGTCAAACGAAACACACAACAGGAAATGGAATGCCAATCAATGGACTTAAATCCAACTCTAAACAACACAAGCAAACAAGGAAACCAAATGCCAATGGCTGGACTTACATCAGACTCCTCACAAACAAACAAACGCACACAGGAAACCGAATGCCAATCGCTGGACTTACATCAAACTCCACACACAACAAGAGGTTATCAAACAGACGGGCTATAAGGGAGCCGGGAACTCGAGCCTAATAGCTGTCAAGAAAACACACACACAAAAAAAGAAAAGGTTGCCCGGAGAGATCTCGCACGATCTCCTGCCTATGTATCTCATCTGGTATGAGAATCAGGGCGACGTAGTTCCCCTTAACAGGGGAGAAACTTTCTCCTAACCAGAGACCGGGAAATAACAAACTAATAGGGAGACTGACTCGAGCCTAAAAGTTGTCATGCAATCCACAATAGTCCTAGGTTGAAGTATCTAATCAGAACCTAACTTGCACAGGCAGCAAGTCAATCACACAGCAAGTAAGCAACACAGGTGAACAGGTATCACACGCTATATGCAAACAAGTGGCTCATACAAGGCTGGGCTTTAGTCAAGGGGTCATATCAACCTCGACAAATAAGCCAACTGGAAAAGTGTCTGAGGCTCTTAACCACTGACATTGACCGTCAGGGTGAGCAGATGAAAGGTAATGAGGGTAAGACCTCATAGCTCTTAACCCGGCCTGGGTGAGCTTGAACCAAAGAAGGTGTGGGAGTCCAGAATGAGGAACTCTATTCCACAATGACTGACTCTATATACAAGATTTTGGGTGTTTATTCAAAATGCATCAGCACGTAGTGTGAGCAAGATGAAAGACTCAACTGAATAGCAGAGGATGGATTGCACATCCGTTCTATCTGCCAATGCCTCTTCACTTAGGAGGTCTTTACATGTAACCATGCCTCATTGAGGTCTTTAGCACAAAATTAAACAATCAAGAACATGGCCTCTTAAGGAGGGCTTCAGACAGGTGCCTGCCAAAGATAGCAGGTCTTCCAGACTACATGGAGTTAGAATGGTTACCTAGGTGGTATGCCAACCATAAGCAAAGCAAAGCAACTCAGGTAATGAGTTAAAGCTACTAAAGTACCTGTAAGAAAATCAAACAAGTCAACATTCTATTCAGACAAACAACCAACAGTTAACAGATAACAACAGACAGACAATCCCAATATGTACAACATGTAAGCCATAAGAGGCAAACACTCAAGTGATTCACCAAAGGACCTACAAAAGAACCAAAGGTTAGCACACATAGCAAATATCCAAGCTCAAATGATGAGGCAACATCAATCATGGAGATGAATGCTTGAACCTGAAATTCAAAGCTCAAATGTGAGTACAAACCCCTAGGGCAAAGCCTAGGGTCAAAGGTGAATCAAAAAGTCAAAACAGAACTTGATATTCAACAAGAAGCATCTACAATCAAGCAAGAACATGTCCTAAAAAGGACCAAGTCAAAAGCATTAAGCAAAGTCATTTCATGAGCATGAGAAGGCAAAGGCAATTTCAAAGCATACAATTGATCATCAAGAATCAAAATTCCATATTAAAACAAAAACGAATCAAACAATTCTGGAAATTTGTATGTGCATACAACATGTCAAATATAATCATCATGCCAAAAATCAGAATCAACAGAACTTAATTGACCTAGAAATGAAAATGCACAAGTAGGACATCAAATTGTGTGACACACATTGTCACACCATACAATCATGTGTCTAAAACAGAGATGAAAAATGAGAAAAATGCACAACTAAGCCTCAAAAATCAATCAACATGTTAAGAATCAGTGTACCAAATTTCAAGTCAATTGGCCAATGTATGAGCATTTCACAATAGAATTGGTACAACATGTCACATTTTGCATCATACTCAAATAATCAATCACATTTAAAATTCCAGCAATGCACAAATCCAGAAATTCACATCAAAAAGTAAAGGACATCCATATGAACATGTAGCAAAAAATTGGAGGTGATTTGGATTCATTTTCAATTTATTATGATTTTTCAAAGTGTGATGAAAATATTAAAATAAAATGAAGTAATGTACATGATAATTGGAGGGAAACAAGAAATGGTTGGATTAATTTGAAAATATGCTGGAGATGAGAATTGAACTCAGGACGTGTAGCTCATAAGAAGCGCTGGCAAAATTAATTCAGAAAATGTTCTCAATTGGACTCGAACACAAGACAATGAGGCTATGGGCGTTATCCAGTCAAAACACATCCGTTTTATTAATTGATGTGGCGCCACATCACCAGTCAATGTACAAGTGGACTCAGTCAAAAGAATGGTGGCCTATCAAAACGCTAGCAGGACGCATACATGGCAAAGGCGTGGCAGCTGACTAGGAAACCCTAGGATTTAAACCAGAAAGCGGCGCACTATTCACGCATGGCAGCCAGCGGTGGTTTCCACCGTCTCCTACCTTGAGACGGTGGTTCTACTGTTCACGCGTTCAAAAATTTCTCCAGAAACGCACAAAAATTATATCAATCAAGAGCTCATCACATGCACATTCCAAATCCAGCATCCATTAAGTTTAAATCATCATGAACAAGGCGAATCGAATCAAAACATCTTTAACATACAAAATTCAATTCATCATAACTTCTTCAAATCTCAACCAAATTCAATGAAATTTATATCAGCGTGATCAACATGCAAGGATCTACAAGTCTATGTACATAAAATCAAGAATTATGAGCTTCGAATTTTCACCAACCTGGAATGGCAGTGATCAAAACAGTGCGTTCAAGGCCTCCAAAGTGTGTAGATCTCCTCCTTTGCTCTTGTTATGAAGCTTTATGTAGAAATGGATGCTTGCCACAACCTAGATCTTGCTTAATTTGCACTTGTCATTGATGTGTTCATATGCTTGACATGCTTCAAACCTTGCTCAATTTCCACAGAAAATGTATGAATCATGCTCCAAATGTCATGAGGATGATGGATTTATCAAGAAAATGTGTGGTTGTGTGGAGAAAATTTGAATTCCAATGAGAGAGAAATTTGGAGGGAAAATGAGATATAGATCTAGAATTTGTGATTATGATCAATTCTGTTATGATTTACCTTATATACCATGTGTTAACTCCATCCAAATCACAATTAGTCATGAGTTAATCATAATTAAGTACATTAGAGGTGTTTGGCAAAAATTGAAAGATGAAGGTGCATGGTTAATTTTGGACGTGAACAGTAGCATGCAATGCCTTACATTCACTCAAAATCACTTAATGAACACAATTGGATTGGAATTAGGCTTGTAGCTTGCACCAAATTTAAATTCTTGAATTTCCCTCCAAAACGGTCATGAATGAGCAAATGAGTATGTGATGAAATCTCATGCAATGCAAGGATGGTTTTGGAAAATATATGTCATGAGAAGAAGTATGCAAAAAGAGGCACTCAAATTGGAATTATGAGTCAAAAGTTATGGCCTTTTGAAATCCCATGCACACTTGGCAATGATTGGATCACATCTCCTCAACCATTCATCAGATGATCATGATCTTTGACTTTTTGGAAATGGGATAGAAAGATATTCAACTTTCATGTTGGACAAAATTTCATTTGAAGCTTCTTTGATGATGTAAGATCAAGTTGAATTTGAACCAAAATCTTTCCATTTTGGGAAACTTTCAATTACAGGTCACTTTCCATTTTTGGAAACTTTTGACCTGGCCTCAAATTCCTCAAGATATGTGTTTGCAATGACAAATGAACCTCTTTGGGACATGAATGAAGTGTTGAAACTCATTTCTCCACCTCACAACCCACAATTGACTTTCTGTTGACTTTCTAGATCCTCAGATGACCTGAAAATGCATTGTGGACTTTGAGCCTCTACCACTTGGCCAATTTGCTTCAAAATGAACCTTGGCTCATATAAGCTCAATATAATGATCATGTGATCCCCATCTCAATAGAATACCTCATCTCCTTGAAAATCCCAGGTTGGAAGAATGGTACTGATTAGGGTTGACCAAAGGTCAAAACCCTAATCCCAAGGAACTGGAGCATGCGCAATGAATCCCTTGATAAGGACATAACCATGATGATGATGATGTACCCTTGCAATCAAGATAATGCTCAACCTTTTGAAAGGTCAGGAAAACCCTAGTTGAAGCACAATACCTCAGATGGTTGGTGATCAATCCATGAGACCCTCAGGCATGAATCTCTTAACTTCTCCTTCTCTGAAAAGACTTTGGAGGAAGACTTGTTTATTTTCACATGATATGCAATATGCAATGACTAATGCCCTAAAATATGAAATGCAATATGCTAAGCTAGTCCCAAGAAGAGGAGGG